>NC_064599.1:44716630-45916630 GCF_943734845.2 Anopheles funestus
TAGAATAGTCTGGTGTTTTAGTGTTACGAACCAACGATGTTCCACTGAATGAAACAAAGCAATCGCAACACATTTAAAAAATTTCAAGCAATGAAACATCAGATTAGAATCAGATTAATGAATGCAAATTCCATGTAACATATCAAATCGTGTAACATATCAAACAAGTCATAAAATGGACTAAACCATTATTATCCGTTTATGCAAACCACCGAACTGGGTATCACATCCCTTCAGGATCGTCCCTCCCCACCACCTCCCGCCTCCCCGTCCCCTTTTAAGCACTGATTATCCTGCTACGAGGTAAAAATAAGTCTAGTAAGCCAGAAATGACCGGCATGACCTTAGAAGTCATATAGAAATAATCTCAATCTCACCAATTATGTACACTTTCAAATATTTGTATCAATAAACATTTGAATTGATAGAAGCTTAATTTATAATTTTTCTCATCTTTTGCGATGCTTTTCTGTTGCTATCATTTATACTTCTTTTCCTAATGTTTGAACTGTTAATGGTGTTTTCAATTTTTTTAAAATTTAAATAGCGCATTCGCACTATTATTCGTTGTTTAGCAAAAGCTTTAACGATTTCCAAAGGTAAATTCGGTATTTTCCTATGCAACTGAATTGTTAGCCTTTTTACAATTTGTTTTGTTTTCAATAAAGTTCCCCCCTTATGGATTTTAAGAAAAATTTTATCCATTTTATGGCCTACGCTCAAAAAATCATTTGATGGCTTAAAAAGACCACCTGCAGACAAATGTTCCACAAATGAGGGTGGTTGTGCATAGCTATGCTCTGTATATATTTTGTGTGTATAACACCCTAAATTGAGGTCTGGAAATTTATCTTTATATTTTTTGGCTATGTATCCAATAATATACTCTAAACCATCTTCTTCCTGTTCTTGTAACGGAACGTCATTACTACTACCTTCACTAGATTCATCGCTAGAATTATCCAAGAATATTGCATTTTCATTTTCCATCTCCGTAATACTCGGAAGTGATGGAATAATTTCTGCATTGGAAAAAACAACTGCAGATATAAAATTTTCGCTGTCTTGCTCCCTAGATAGGTCATTCTCATGGTCTTCTTCTGGATTCTCGGTGTTATTATTGTTTTCTGGATTGAATGTTTGATTCTGTAAAATACTAGGTGTTTTTCCTAAAATCATCATTCTGATTCTGTAAGTACAGTTCAGAGGGGAAGGATGATCATGTACTCCTCCTCGTTGTCTAAGCTGTGAAAAAAAATTTTCCAGCACATCCTGATTGAGCTGAAAAAAAAAAACATAATTAATGGATTTGTATTTTTCTTAGTGTATTGGGTTGTTTTCTTACCTTGTGTGTTGCTATGTAGCCTATGTTATGAATCTGCTTCATATCTCTAAGACAACAATATTCGACATAAGTTCGTACATATTATCTAAAGTTTCTATTTGGTCGTCGGTGCCCTTGAAAACTTGTTTGTAATCAGTTTTTGCATGTGGGGTATACGAATTTGAAACACTAAACCATAAGTATACCTTATCAATAAAATCTGCCAAATTCTTCACTGAATCTTCATCTGAGTATCTTCGCAGCGATTTTGCTGTGGTCATTGATAAAAGCTGCGCCGCCCGACGCACATTTTGTCGTTCCTGACTCGACATTACTAAATGACCTTTTGTTAATTTAAATAAAGGTGTCATTTCCGCTTTTCCTCTTGCTTCAATCAAAGGAAAAAGGGGCTGTGCAGTAATTATTTTGTTATGATACTTAAAACCATAATCCACCAACCAGTTCCTAATTAATTTAAGCAAATGAGGGGTATCAGGTATAACATAAATGTTATTTTTGGAAACTGGATGCTCGAAATAAGGTCTCGTATAGTCTTGAGCACCCAATTTTTTCCAACAGCTTACATTCGTAGAACAGTTGTCGCTTACGATTGCAGCAACATTGATTCCCCTAAAACTTAATTTTTGAATAAGCTCCATTAAAATTTCTTTCGTCATTTTTTGATCGAAACCTATATACACTGGCTGTTTCCATTGTTTGAACAGTCCTCTTGCCATAACAACCTGTATATAATCGTGGGGACCGACTACCTCATCAGCTGCAGGATCGTATTCTAATGTGTTCTCTACTTTCATCTCGTCAAAACTCAATATGCATTCACAATCTCTCTTGGTCAATTCTTTTGCAAAATTTCCCATAAAAACAAGCAAATCTTCTAAAATTCCTTGCTTGAGATCAATTTTTCGAGCGTACTTTTGAAGCGTCGAAATTGATGGTAAGGGATAATTCATGTCCTTGGCCATGTAGTGGTAACCTCTTTTTCCAAAATAACGCAAGGTGAAAGCAGAACTTATTTCCTTTTTACTCCATTTAACACGTTTTTTTTCCTTCATAATCAAGTCTATTTGATTCGAAGATAATGTTCCTTTCAAAAAACCTTTCATTTTCGAGATTAGCTCGCAAGGCTGAATGCTATTTTTTTTTATCTTTTCAATCTCTGTCTTCAATGCTTTGTTTTCTTTTTTGAAAACTTCATTTTCAGATTTCATTGTTTCAATTTTTTCCTGTAAAACTTTATTTGCGTTGCGTAATTGGTTGTTTTCGTCCAGCACATTTTGTAGCTGATTTTCTAATTTGGCGATTGTCCCATTGTCTGAAACGTTTGTTTTTTGGTAAATATTCGTTTGATTCGTAAGCATTGAATTAAAATTCATGTTTTCGATATCACTATCACCAACATTATCACCCACAATTAAATTGTTTATGGTATCATTACTTGGAGTAAGAACACAACGGATTGACGGAACAGCTGAAAAACAAATGATCGTATTAGAACATTATTCGTTTGTAGATCCTAGACATTTATTATTGAACTAGTTATATATACATTTTCTGTCTTTCATCTAAACTCTATTGAGTACCTATAAACTTGCACGCTTGGAAAACATAATTAATTCTAAACCAAGAGTAAAATACCAGAATTAACACCTCTCAAAAAATATAATTCTAAATATCATTGTGAAACAACAAAGAATAATTTTTAAGTTTAATTTTGACTTTTGATTTTGATTTCCCTTTGATCTTGTTTGTTAATGTATGCAGCAATTGTATGAATTTAGTATAGCCATACTGCATAAATAGAAGAGTATAATATTGTTGCGTGCATTATTTGACTCGTTTTTTAGCATAATTTAATATTTCAAAGTAATTTTCACCATCTAGCGTTTGTATTTGTGTGCTTTTTGTTTTTCATGAATTGTAACTAGATCCTCCTGACAAAGTATTTATGGTTGTTTATATGAATATATGAGTTTAACCTAACAAATTATAATATTAATTACACGTATACACGAGAATTGACCGTATCTGTTATGTAACGACAAACACGTTTATAAAACTAAGAAACACATTAAATCGCCAATTATGAATAAATACTTACCATTTGGGTAAAGTTTCGCCAATCCTGTATTGGTCCCGCTTCGAGATAACATTTGGTAATCCTCTTCCCGAAAATGATTGGAACAAATAACACCACATTTCGGAGGTTGCCAATTTGCATCCCGTTCGCAAAATTGTATCCATTTCACACGTAAATCACCATGCGTAGGAAATTTATGAAATTTTACCGAAATTCCTTGTCTCTTAACAGAGCCAGGGGTGATTTTGCAACATGCAACAGCACACGGGTTCGGCATTCTGCTTTCTTTGTTTGCTATTAATAATAACAAAGTAATTCACAGAGTAATTGCCCAATCACAACAAAATAATGAAAATACACTCGCTTTCTATACTTTCGAATGATTTTATCAGTGCAAATAGCGCAGAAAAATGAAAAATATGAATTTTTGCTTCAATCGCTATCGATTTTCACGTGGAATTGCCTTGATCAACGATCTGATTTGACAGCAAAATGCGCGCTCCTTCGGGAACCCATATGTCATGTCGCAAAATGTCAAAACACACTGCTTCCCAACTAACCTGACGTCTATGGCGGTCAAAATTAGAAAAAAGCAAAAACCTGACGAGCAAGCTTACGATGAAGTTCACGGTGTGTCCCACTTTGAGGGGGTTTTTGACGTTTGGCATAGGGTTTGACAGTTTTCCGGAGATGGAATTTTTGACGTTTGAAACCGTTATGGGGGGATTTAAAAATGCAAAAAAAATATTTTTCCACTGCATTTTTTACACCATCGTACTTTTTTTCTTCGTTCGCTCATTGCTATCTTGCTTACTCATTTTCGCGATGGCATGTAATGTGTGTTATCCAGCTCCCACTCATGATTATGTTCACAAGTGCTTTCTCAATTGTATGTAGGTGGGGGTTCTTTTGTAGAGAGCGTGTTATAGCGTGTTATTATAGAGAGAGGAAATCTTTTTTTACTCACATAGTGCGTGTGGATGACCGTGCTGCCACTCTAGAGTTGATCCAGGAAGGTGTTCTGAAAGACATAGAGAATATGTTGCGTTAACCGCTCGGCCATTAGAGCGATACTGGTGTGGCAAAGTATAAAACGCGTTTTATTTTACATTTGCACACAAAATCATTTACGTGTGTTTTTGGTGATCAAATTCAAATCAAGTATAAATAAAAATAGTGTTTATTTGTCCTTTGTTATTTTGTGACGTCACGCTGTGCGATACAGCAATTCATATTCCTACACTTCCTAGAACAAGTGAAAAAATGTGTCATTGCTCGTTAGATGCGTTTTCATCACAATTAGTGCGTCGTTTATTGCGTAATACACGATGAATTCTGTAAGTAAAAGAAATATATGATTGATACAGCTGCAATCGGTTAACCTAACTGTGAGTGTGATTATTTTTCAGATATCCGATAAAGAAAATTCTGCTGCTTGCAATACCATCCGGAACAATGATGTAAGTATGTACATTAAAAAGAACAAGTTGAGTGCTATTTTATGTTTAGAAATCGGAATATGCCATCGTATCGTGTTTGAACTTGTATGCTAAACTCATCGTACACAAATTAGGACGAACATAACTGTAGGCAAAACCAAAAACAGCATACATAACGTTTAGTGCTTCAACTATCAATTGCAATTCAAGTAGCTTCAATTATTCCAGCTTTGTTCGTCTGTTTTTCCGCCTGTTTTGAACCGCGTTTCATTACCGTGTTGATACCTCTAATTTAAGGTTAGTGATAGCTATAATACACGGTTAACAATCTAGTGATAGCTACCAACGATTCGATGGTAACACGGCATGCTGGTCAAACGGAGCAAGCAAGTAATCAATTCGATGCAAACGGCACGGCACGGTTGGTTGTTGCGAGAAATAGTTGTGTTTTGCATGTTGGTTATACCCTCCAAGATGTGAAGAATTCATTTCTAAAGACATATGGTCTTAGTATCCGGTCCGTAAACTATTAAAGTGCTGGAATCTATACCCAACCACAGAGTAACGCACGAAGGCGCACAATGGCCTAGTGGTACCATTTCAAACCCTTGGCAAATAAGAAGAAGAAATTTAATGTTATAACCGATTTTAATTAATTAATTACTGTTACGAACGTTATATTATGTGCTTGAATTCAATCATGTTTTACAATGTTTATTTATTTATTTTTTATAGATTCCAACACATGACGACAATGGATTTGATCATACATATACATCGCTCACGTATACGGTTTTATCTTCAAAAAAAACTAAACGATACGCAACCAATGCAACCTCCACAATGAAAATAAAGACTCTTAAAGAGTCTCGATTGTCTATTCATGAACATTCATACAGTACCACATTACCCGTGCAGACATCACCAGTTATTGCTTGTTGCTCCAAGACACCAGCCATACCTTCTCGTTCGAAGACATCAACCAAACGTTCAAGACGTAAAACACCAGCCATATTTCGTGCTTCGAAGACGCCAGCCATATGTTTAAGCTCCACCACACCAGCCATACCTGCCAGCTGTACAACATCGGCCATTCCTTGCAGCTCTAAAAAACTACCCAATGCTTCAGGCTCCACAACACCAGTCATACCTGCCAGCTGTACAACAACGGCCATTCCTTGCAGCTCTAAAAAACTACCCAGTGCTTCAGGGTCCACAACACCTGCAAGTTTTGTGACACCAGCTATTCCCTCTAGTTCGAAGACGTTACCTGATGCTTTAACTTCGCAAATACCAACCAAACCTGTAATGTGTACCGTTTCTTCAGGCTTTGGGAATGAAACCAACTCACTTACGGGTGCCGTTTACTACCACGATATCCCTTCAAAACCATCATCACCTCTTCAAGATCCAAATAAAATATCGTGTACCGTGCACTCGGAGCAGTCTTCCGGGACAGAAATTTCGCATCACATGGTTGCTATACGACAGGAACTGAAAAGTATTCGACAAGGTCAAGAATATATGCTAACCAGCTTCGAATGTGCAATGGAAGCTGCTGGTACGTTAACACCATCCACATCGTTTAGCATGCAACCGATTAACTCTAAGGAGTTAATGGTGGAATTTGATGCCCGACTTGCCGATCCAGATTACATGGCCCAAGTAATAGCGTTTTTAAAACGGGAATCAGGAGAATATCGGCCATTTAATCTGATGCATAGGTCAATCGATTTGCTGTTCGGTATGGAGTTTTTTGCATCCTGCAGCTGGAGTGGCGTAGGAATTCCTTTGGCAAAAATTCCATTTAAAATCCACACTAACATAATCAAATTATTCTGCATACTTGGAGCGACGAATGGTGTGGAAATTCCAGAATGGAGTATTCGCGAATACTTTAAGGACAAATTTTACCATGCGAAGCAAAGGTTGAAGAATTACAAACGCATTCGAACTTCAAGTCCGCGTCCATTCACTCTTACCAACCGGATTAATGCAAGGAAACGTGCCATAGAAAACAATCAGCCTGATCCACAATCCTCCTTTTCTCCATCTGAACACTTACCCCCACCTAAATAATCACATGCGAACAAACATCAACCGTATATATTATTAAAGACAACATGAATTAAATTTGAATTTAAAGCATATTTGTAATGTGAACTTTCTTTCAAAGGACATAAATTGAAATGTTTAATAAATGTTTAATCATTAATAAAATGTTTATTACAAAACATGAAGTAAAAATAATTATTTTGCCAAAGCTACCTTAGCCTAAACCTAATCTATTAGCGTGTGAACAAGTGGGGCAAACATCGTATGTCCCTCGTTGTCTAATTTGATGGCAACCATCTTAGCCTTGATGTCAGATAGTTCATATTCGATTGAGTTAGGAGATAAATTTGAAATTTTACCCTTACAAATATTGATCACCCCTGATGACACAGGATCATCGAAATATTCCTCCGGATCAATCAACTTTCTACCGATAATTTTTATAGTTCCGGACGATTTATCTGCAGAAAAAAATCTAATTACCTCTTTTTCTGGCGAAAGAAACCAGCCGTCGCGATTATTAGATTTTAAAATAAAGTCCGGCATGGTTACAACAACATTGTCACCTGATCCCTTCAAAGTCGTTTCATTAGCCGGTGTCTTTTTAGGAAAGTTTAACTGTTCGAACTCAGAGTACCTGTTCACTGTTTGCTCTAAGCATCTATGTCCGTTTCTAAGCATACCCTTCATGTGTTGGAGAGCGTTTTCAAAGGGATAAGTAGACATTGTATTAAGAGGTCCAAAACGTTTAACTTCTTCAGTTACATGCAGCAGATTATGCACGTTACTACTAATGAAACCTTCTCCGTAAATTTCATCATAATTCGAAACGAAATCGCTAAGCATGTCAGAAGCATCGTCCCAAAGATCTTTATACACATTTGAAGACAACAGCGTTATTGCAACAAAATATAACATAAAATGCTGATATGCTTCAGCTGATATGTTACCTCTGAGGACTACAATGCTGGCATAAAGCAAAAAACTGCTTAACTCAGATCCTTTCCAATATTTCAAATCATCTAAACCACGTAGCTTGCGATTCACTTCAGAAGGAAGAGTAATGCTTTTCAAAAAACTAGAAATGCGCAAGAAAGTTTGATCGGACCATTTGATTGCTCCCCTCATGCCATACACCCATCCCTGTAATAGTTTACGAGTAACTCCTAGATCTATCAAGTGAAGTTTATCACCGACTAACACGTCCTTCACTATATCAAAACATCCTAAATCTAAGAGTGGTGAATTGCCTACTCTATGTCCAACGTAAATTCCCTGCCTAAACTCAGCGTCCGTGCGGGGTGGATGGTTGATTCCCGAATATGTAACGGCCCTTGATCTCGGATGGCGACGTCCGTTAACCTTACATTTCATACACCCTTCTCCGGCGTTGCAGCTAACGCACGCTGGAAAAATACAAATACAAAACAAATTAGTTATTCATCATTCAGAAATATACTTACAAATACTTTGTAAAATATATTCTTACCTTTTATAAAGCTACGAGCAGGTGAATCTGCCACAAATGCCAAAACTTTTAGCCTCACCAGCGTTTGCTGTACACCAAGACGTATACCCTGCACGAGCAGCAAATTTAATTCCTCTACTAAAGGCCGCAAAATTTGTTCTACTGAACCCGGCTTCGATGACCCGTAGAATATAGCCACTGCCATAGGTGGTATGTGGGGCATATCCTCGATAGACATTAAAATCGGCCAAAATGTGGTTTCACTGCTTCTGTGTAGAGGCAATCCGTCGACAAAGAATTTTAGCTTAAGCTCGGTAACGTTTCCTAGTTGATTTCCACTGCAATCACAGTCATAAGAAAAATGGTCAGAATGTTTCAGTAGTACAACATTAGGTTAATCGCTTACCTGAATCGGATATTGAGGCAGTTAGCAACTCCATTGTACCAAAAACGACCCCCTTCAACAGCAACAATTTCTTTTGGTACCCTGCTAGTGTGTAACAGAGTACGAGCATCCTTCGGCACAACGCAAGAAGTTTTTTCTCGGATGATTCTCAATATCATGTTGATCGATGTATGAGGCGTGTTTGTTTTTAAAGCCCAAAATTGCAAGCAGGCTTCCATGGAGCGTTGACTAAAATCAAACTCTAAAGATTCTTCGGTGTTGATATCGTCATCGTCGTCGTCATCTGATACCACATCATCCAGTGGAATGTCCGCGTTCTCTTCAATGGCGCCCGACTCATCAGAGAAAGGATAAGGTTCAGCATCACTTGAAGCAGCTGCTTCGATTCTAGGCTCTGCAAAACACAAATAAATACACACATGTAATTTATGTTGTGATACAATTTCACTGTCGATTCCACATCGCACATACCATTCACAGAAGTAGGTAAACCATCCACACAAGTGCACTGACATGTACATTCCCTTGTACGCATAACTGCCGCTATTTTGGCTTTACGCCGGTAGTACTGTTTACTGCGACGCACTTGCTGAGCATCCATGCTTTAATTATTTATTAATTTATTATAAAATCACTTATTTTTGTTTTGGTTATTGTTCCCGCACCTAACACACCTTTATTACACTGTAACAATTATATTTGAGCACCAGATTTAGTTCTTCACTGTCCAAAATACCGAAGCAGAATGGTAAACAAAGTTCTTTTTACCAAACTTCTCCTTTCTTGTTCTTCTTCTTTGGCTCATATGTTCAAAGGTACGGACAAACGCACTAACACATTCTCATATTTTATTTCCATCAATTCGCCTCGTCCATTAGGTCTGTAAGGGCAACAGAGTGAAAACATCAGTCGCTCTCGCTCTAGCACATAGAAACAGCCGTCGTGAGGTTAGTTGGGCCGTTGTTATTCTATAACACTATGTGTTGTAAACAAACGTTATTTACAACGACCGCCGCTGTCACTGCGGTTTTTAATGTCGTCATAAATGTACAGATCTTGGCATTCGATCGGAACGGTTAGAACCGTGGTGAGTTTAGGTTTGCGAAAAAACTTATAAAATGGGCGGGATCACAAACAACGAACCTCTTTGGTAGAAAATCGGCAACGAATAAAGTAACTAATTTTTTGGTTCGCAATAGCGTTCCTAAAAAAGTCTTAAAAGCCGCGTTTTTCTACACTATGGGTGAAAGTAAATTGAACGGTTTTGCAATGTTGTACATTGAACAAGAATTAATGGACGAACTAAATACGGAAAAATATAGTAGAAATTGTCAGAAAGAAGAGTAGAACAAAACACTTGTAACATAGGCTCGTATCGCATAAGAATAGTCGATTCGATTTCGATCTAAGCAAAATTGTCGATCGAAATCGAAATCGAATCGAAATACCTATCGTATACGGGTTTACGATTATGATCGAGTAAATCTGCTCGATCGATTGGTCGAGTAGTTTGTGTTCTGTCAAATCATTCGATTGTTTACATTTGTGAGCGCGGTGAACAAACGTGTCGCGATACATATCTTACCACCAATATTTACTATAAAAGTGAAAAAATGATTGCTTCCTTCTTGCTTTTCGATAATTACGCCACTGAAACGGAAGATCTCGCTAAATATCGTAGAAAACTAAGGAAGGAATTGGATCCTTTAGCGCTAGAAGATACTGCGTAAGTAATGATTACACCGCAGAAGGTTGTGTTTTAATAAAGTACGATTTTATAGTTTTAGGAAAAATTTCCGAATTTCTAAGGAAATATTTTTGGATATACTGGAAAAAATTGCTCCGTTCATCACTCCAAAGCACAATCGAGGGTTATCAGCGAAGCAAAAATTAGCAGCAACATTAAAATTCTTGGCCCAAGGATCCTATCAACAAGGTGTAGGAAATGATTTCACCGTACCAATGGGTCAATCAACTTTTTCAGAAATATTTGACGAAACAGTGCGTGTTATGGAACGTGAGCTCAAAGAGTGCATAACGTTGGAGATGACGGAACTGGAAAAGCAGGAGGCACGCAGATTCTTCTATAGCAAATCTGGCATCCCGGGTGTGGTTATGGCAGCGGATGGAACCCATATAAGGATGGTAGCCCCAAACGAAAATGCTGTGCTGTATTTCAATAGAAAAGGCTTTTACAGCTTAAATGCACTTTTGGTAACTACACAATACTACACAATCATAATGAAATGTATGAAGTGTATTTCATGTAATTGCAGATATGCGATCATCGTAACCTAATACGCTATGTTAATGCGAAATACAGCGGGTCGAATCATGATGCGTTCATTTTTGAAGAAAGTCCAGCAAACTTGTTCTTTGAAGAAAGATGGAGGGAAGGGGACAGGCAGTGCAAGATTTTAGGTAGGTTGAACGTTTAACATAATTGAATATATCTAAATGCTCCTTTAAACGAATCATTTTAGGTGATTCCGCATACCCATCAAAACCATGGCTCTTGCGACCTTTTGCCAATTCCCAGCCCAATAGTGTGGAAGCTGAATATAACTTCAAGCATGCTAAAGCACGAGTCATAATTGAAAAAACTATTGGTATGCTGAAAGGGAGATTTAGGTGCATAAATGGAGAAAGACAATTGCACTACACTCCCACAAAATGCGTTCGAATTGTAAATGTTTGTTGTGCTTTACACAACCTGTGTATTATTAATAGAATAACTGAACTCGAATGACGAGCACTTCGCATACGAGCAAAACATATATTCGAATCCAAAAATTTGTAACAAGCACATTTTGTGGACTGTTTAATTGTTTAATTTGAATCATTTGAATCATGAATCATGAAGTGATCATTAAAAATGGAATCCAACGTTCACTTCTTGTGTGCTGTATTTTTTTTCATCTTCATCTTGAATTAATTTCAGCCTTTTCAATCCCAGCACCACATAATCCGTTGAGTACTAAATTTAGTAACAAGTATAATACATATAATAAAATAAAAATATGAACTGTTGATATAACGATGATTTCACGTTTTTATTCCAATATAACAATCCAATTTAACAATAACTTCTAACTTCGCATTTCCAGCACATACGATTCAACAGAACAAAACCCGTTCAGATTACTCCTAATTTTCCTTCTTTTTCAGATGTTCTAAAAATTCTTTATTCATGGTATTCATGGTTTTCATGAACTCTCAGTAAAATTCATGGTACTCTCAGCGTAAATTTTAAAAGCCGTTACCAACTCCGCTAGCGAATCAGCAATCATTTCATTTTGCTGAATTAATTTTGTTTGGTTCTTTTCCAACTCGGTCAATTTCGTAATATTATGGGACGGTTTCGCACTATTTTGGGACGGTTTTGCAGTATTTTGGGACGGTTTCGCACTATTTGTTTTGATTGTTTCTGGGCACGGTACAGGTTCTACAAGCGAAGAACAAGATGGTACAAATTCTTGTACAACCGAAGAACAAGACGGTACAGGATCTTGTTCAACCGAAGAACAAGACGCCACAGGATCTGGTTGAAGTTGCGCTGGTTGTTTGTTAAGGTGTTCTGGTGCTCCGATACAAACGCTATCTTTCACACCGTCAACATTGGCTCTCGTGTTTGTAACATTTAAAATTCGCTCCTCAATCTCACTCAAAAAAATAGCCTCAGGAATACCACCGCCGGTTTTCAATTGTTCCCGTCGCATAAGGCTGTACTTTTTCTTAACGTTTGATTTTTTGTCAGTCCATGTCTAAAAGAAGAATCATTTGACAATTATGATTCAATTTTGTTACCAATCTACAAAATTTGATCATTTCATCTTACCTTTTTCCATGAATTTTTGTCTTTTGCTGGGCCTAAGCAATTTAGCTCCACGCTTACTTCCTGCCAAAATAAAGCAGGGTTCGTACAAACTCCTTTGGCAACTTTCGGGTTTTTCTCCATTATTTGTACCAAATGCTCGATTTGGTCTTTCGTCACACGCGAGGTAGCGTTTTCCATTATGCTGTTAACGTTTGAGGTGCACAAAACTCAGAAAGAAAATAAACCAAATAGGTGTGATCGACCACTCTTGTGTGATGTTATGAATACAGCTCATTTCGTGGAATCATTTCATGAAGTCGTCTAGCAAAAACAAGCAAGACAAATACGATAAAACATGCGACGCGCCGATGAAATCATACAGTGCATGTAGGTAAAACACGGACAGCAAATTATTCACTCAATCTTTAATGGTTCTTCGCAACTGTTGCAACAGTTGTTCGTTCAGAAATAGTGTGAATTATAAAAAATATATATTCGAT
This sequence comes from Anopheles funestus, assembly GCF_943734845.2. Classification (NCBI taxonomy): domain Eukaryota; kingdom Metazoa; phylum Arthropoda; class Insecta; order Diptera; family Culicidae; genus Anopheles; species Anopheles funestus. The sequence continues at coordinate 44,729,738 of NC_064599.1, forward strand.
AAATACTGCACAATACCATAAAAAGCCATCTGTAAAAAATTGTCAAAATTGGGAAAATAACTCCCATTAAAAATAGTCCTACTTCTATTTTAACAGACTGTAGACTAGAGTGTGAAGTCTGTTGGTTAGTGCCCAGCTAACAATATCATCATGCTTTTTCACTTTGGCGTTTAAGTTGCTTATGGGACAGAGTGAAAAAGCATCTTTATATGAAGCTGAGTGTAGAAACAAGGTCTTGTAATGTAACGATGTGACAACTAGCCAAAAGGTGTGACACGCGATTTGAAAGTTCGGCGCTTTTTGAAATCAGTTGTATGTGTAAAAGGGTCCGGGTGAAAATACACGGACCAGACTTATCGGGCCCGATAATTCTGTATACAAGATTTGAAAGTGATCAACCCCAGCCCCCAGTATTTTCTGCTAAAATATTGCAATATTTTTTTAAAATAATGAATTCAAAAATATCAGTTTATACGTCAGATCAGTCAGAAAAGGTACCGCGTTTCTCGGGGACCGACTATATACAGATTATAGCATTTCAAATGTGTTTAGTAAAAACTATTTTAAAAAATATTGTGTGTTTTCGTTTATATTCAAATATGTGCACATACTGCAGTCTTACAGTTGATGAGTTAAAACACTGTGAAGCCGATAGTTTTTTTTTGCGTTCCTACCTATAAAAAAGCCGGTTGAGCCGGTCTCGTGGTACGGCTGTCAAGTCGACGGCTTAATAGCACGCCCGTCATGGGTTCAATTCCCGAATGGACCGAGGTTCCCCATACGCAGGACTGACTATCCTGCTATGGGTAACCAATAAGTCACAGATAGCAAGCCCAATAGTGGCTTAGGCAGGCCTTGACCGTCTACGGTTGTTGTGCCAGGAAGAAGAAACCTATAAAAAATAAAATAATCTGGCGAATCTGGTTGTCAGTGGGAAGTGCATGTTTGCATGAGCGATTTGATTTTTTAAAACAAAATCTCCTTGCTACACTGACATATTTCAAACTAAAAGAAAAACTTTGAATTATTTGTAGTGTGTCTGTACAGATTTTGGAAAATTTATAATATATAAGATTGCCTATTCTGCCATGATGTCGTTTTATTTTTCAGTTCGCACAAAAATATGTTATGGTAACTCAACACTCTCATGTAGTTTTTAACGTTATATATAAAACATATGTTTGTCTTAATTAATTAAGAAGTTTCGTTATTTATAATATCCGTGATATAAATGAAACGTAATCTTTAATAACCAACAAAATAATCAAAAAGTATTGAAGAAAAGATAGTTTAACAGTTCTCGATATACCCTCACCCAGTCGAAACGACCTCGATCGAAATGATGCTTTCGCGATATCAATTGTCGACAAAACTGTCGACTGCTCGATTTGCCCCATACATTTTGTCAACAGACTGAAGCTGACATTTCGATTTCGATTTCGATCGGCTCTTCCGTCCTTTCACGATAGCAAAATGAATTGTGTTCACCCAAAATGAACACTTCTCGACAGGATTTCGATTTCGATCGTAATCGAATTCTTATGCGATACAAGCCATAGATGGTGTCGAAATCGCCTATTCGAGTGGTGCTTTCGCGATCGTGTTGTGGTATGGTTTGCAATAATTCGATGTCGTTTGTTGCCCATTTTTTTAACGGAAATCCTTGAGAAACTAGTGCCAATTCAATTTCCGCCTTTAACAGTAAAAGTTCTTCACTATCGGCCGCCCCAATAATTAGGATATCGACGTAGAAGTTATGCTTTATAGCGTTAGCAATCTTCGGGTTAATGGATTTCACCCTACTTCATTGAGAGACCTACATGCTAAGTACGATGATGCAGCTTCTCCATAGGTTACAGTTAATAACCTGTATGCTCTTAATGGTTCTTTTGGGTTGGACCTCCATAGAATGCATTGCAGCAAACTATCTTCTTCAGCCACTAGGACTTGTCTGTACATCTTGACAATGCCTGCGGTAAGCACCTTGGTGTGCATACGGAAATCAATTAGAAGATCGAATAGCTCTCGTTGAACGTTAGGACTAGTTTTTTGTATGTCATTCAGCGATGTGTTGATTGTGGTTTTTGCGCTAGCATCGAAAACCATCCTCAGTTATGTAGAAGAGGACGAAAGTTTTGTAACATACGAATGTGGGATGAAATATTTTTCCTTGTACATAGCCCTTGGCTCAATCAAAACCATATGGCCTAGATTCAGGTACTCTTCCATGAATCTTTTGTATTCCATGTAAGTATCTGGTGAATATGCTAGACGACTCTTAAGTGTATGAAACCGTTTCACTACCCGTTGATAGGATTCTCCTAACGTGTTTGGATATTTTGGTAAGGAGATGCGTACTATAAATCTCCCATCCTGACTTAAACGAGTAGTTTTATGAAAATGGTAACTCATCGCTTGTGCATGTATCTTTTGAATCTTGTGTAACTTCCTCAACTACCCAGAACCTCTCTATTAGTTTTGAAAATTCACAGTTTGCCAGTTCATGGTGTTCATTTGATGCCGTACTTAGAATACCCATAACCTTACGAATCTTAAACGCTCCGTGTATAATCCAATCCATTTTGGATTCTTGTAAGCTAGTTGTGGTTTGAGACTTACGATTCCCGGTCCATTGATTTGCGCCATAATTCTTGCTCCGAGCAGGACCTCAATGCAGCCCTTCTTTTAAAAGTGAGGATCTGCTAGTTTTAGATTTTGCGGTACTCCGATGTCTTCTTTTTCGAAGTTCAAGTACGGCTGGTCGTTTAATATGTGAGGGACTACCATGAGGTCGACATCCAATCTTAAATTTGATACGCATGCGGGTGGAAGCAATCACTGCAGCTTCCGCAGTAATTGCTTCCACCTGGCTCCTTGAATCAAGAAGCCATCTTAAATCATGCCAGGCCGATGCACGTGGTACCTTGACGATCACCGTTGCTAGTAACACGTAGTCCTTATGATCTTCTACTCATGATGATGGCCGGGTCGGCGGTGAATTCGGAACAACCCCACAGTCGATGATCATAACTTTTGCACTTGATGCATCTAGGGTGTTCTTAAGCGGTATGTTTCGTCGTTACGCTGATGGACAATCTTGAAGAGGTAGATGGTTTGCCAGATTCGCATGTGTTCACCATCACACGTTGCTGACTTATATTCTCTAGCATATCCTTCAGCTCAATCCAAGTGTAACATATACCTTTTTGCAGCTCATGTCCTTCTCTACTTCTTCGAGCGTTTCTCATCTAGGCGATCCTTTACGATGGATACTATCAACATGTTAGCTATCCAGTCGTTTGTTTCGCTGGAATCATCCACAATTTGCTTAGCTGCAGCAATCGTTGGTGCTAGGTGTCTTGATGCGTTTGATTGTAAGCCAATTTTCAAAATGTCCTTCGAACGCCGTTCGCCTTTTGTAGAATCGCTCTTCTAGTTTAACCCACGCTGCTTCAAAAGATATGCCTGCATTTTCAAAGGCTTCGCACGCATTTTTCTCGCGTTCGAACGCGCCCATTGCATTGGAAAGGTACGCATACTTGGCAAGTGCCCGATCCGCTTCTCTAACCAGGTTTTAAACGCAATCCACTGTGTTGGTGCGCCGTTAAATTTTGGCAATTCAAGCTTACCGTTACCTATATCGGCACTACCGTTACTCGTGTGTAATGTGCTGTTGGCCGATGACCCATTGTCGAATTCTCGTTCTCGCTGCCGCTGCGCTCCGAGTTGAGTTCAGAGTTTATTAGCCTATTATGTGGTGCTTGCGCGTTGTGTTTTTAAGAACGACTAATAAATTAAGGGCTAAAGTCTGAAACAAGACCCCTCCCCACTCACGGTCACTCATCTGCGAGTCAATTTTTCGTACAGGGTGGTTCGGAGACTATGCAATGTGGCCTGAAATTGATTTTTTTTTTACAATTACGATTAAATTGTAAAGGCGCCTGGCAACGGTGTATTTTGCAAGCGCAAAATTTTGCAAAGCACTCAAATCACATTTGCAAGCGTGAGTTCGTTGCCAAGTTCCCTGCGAACAATATCCCATACAAAACTGAGTTACCCGCGAGGCTGAAACAAGGCTGAAAGGCAGTCAACCCCTATCGACAAACTGCTCGCCTGAGTGTGAATTTCGAGTAAAATTCACGACTTCAAAAGCGGCATCACAAAAGCTTCACAGCAGATCTTGTGAAGCCGTTTTTTGAGAGTGTCCCTATCGACAAACTGCTCGCCTGAGAGTGAATTTCGAGTAAAATTCACGGCTTCACAAGCGGCTTCACAAAAGCTTCACAGCAGATCTTGTGAAGCCGTTTTTTGAGAGTGTGTGCGTGAGATTCATGATTTCATGAGCGCGTTTTCGTAAGGTTCATTTTTACGCTGTAACGTTCATTTTCAATCGTTCTTTCCGCACCGTTGATTTTCAACGGAGTAATGAAAACATTTTTTGTTTTTAACAAATGTTATATTATTTTTTTAATTTTCCTGGTTTAATGGCAAGCATAAAAAGATAACAATTAACATGTACTGTTTTAGAACCATAACAATATCAATATCATACCTTTTTTCTATTCTTATTATCTACATAGTTTTAGACCATACCCCTGAAAAAATCCAGCATCCATCCAGACAGCGTACAATTTTCAACGCTCGCATTCTGCGCCAGCTTAGCCATGGGTTTCTAATCCTGGTCCACATTATTCTGCCCACGATTTGTTACCGTTTTCATAATCCCGCGGCCAATTTCGATCGGTGCAGCGTAAACAAATCATAAACGTGGACATTTTCCCCTTTCCAAGATCAAGTTTTGAAGATATTCATATCCTGTATCAATCAAATCGGTCCAGGCGAAAATTCAATGGACCTTTCAGCGTGTTTCGAAACAAACTCCATCGTGCCTTTGAGTTTGGTATCGTGTGCGATCTCGATTTAATTTTGACCGCATTAACACGCGATTTTTTGCATCTTTCACTCCATTTTGTATCTGCAAATGGAATCTAAGACCGATATGGAAGAGATAAAAATACATATGTTAGTTAAGTATTAACAAACGTTTTATTTAGACATACTTACGTATAACAAACGGCGAAAAATAAGGTTCCAACCAATAATAATCTCGTATCGAATGGAGACTCCTGTACATGATACGAGAAAAAACAAGATTATTAATTAATTACTCTACAATTTACTAACAGTATAACATATTACTTACTTGAATTAATTTATGATTCGACCTGATCGCATTATGTTATCTTGGACGGATGTTCAACGGCAAGGCGTATCAGTCGCGATTTGTAGAGGCGCTAGGTGGCGATAGAACATTGTCTCCTTCGAATTTGAGGCGTAATTCTTACGGAAATCAGATGTATAAGGAGGATCGAACTTGTTTTGCTGAAAAAGTATGCTTCATTAGATATACATACGTAAAACAATACAACAATCGTCCATAAGAATGGACAATACTTACCTGAAGGGACTGTTAATTGACTGATAGATTGCCACAACAAACCAAGGTCACGCACTGTGAGCAAAGCGAAGAAAAAATCCAATGCAGAGCACTAACAGCAGCGGTTTCCAGTATCCTGTTGGTTTGGAAATGAAAACAAGGAAGATTAGGACACTGACACTTCTTCGAGAATCGTTAGCTGCGATACAAACCGATTTAGAACCGATCAGCAGCAAAAACAACCAATACTAAGGTTGGCTTGTCTTTCACTTCCATTGGCAGGTGCATCATAGAACTGAATAATCACGAGCATGTCCAATAATTTGTTCCTTTCAAATGATGCGAAAAAGATGTGGCCGTCAATTCATACGCTCTATCCGAGGGCGACCAACAAGAAGTATGAAAGTTAGCTGCAAGAGGAAAAGGATACAGAATGTTCAACCGATTGCGTTAGACGCCATGACATTGATTGTACACGGTAGCCTACCTTTAAAGCTGTAGGCCAAGGGACGCGTGGGCACAGTTGTTAGAAAACACGCGCTTTTTTGACGAAGTATTTTACACTACGGCACTTGCATCCTGCTTCCAGATCCTTCCTGCTTCCTGATTTGTGTACACCAAACCTCTAGATATGAGGATGAGGCCATATGTCCCTGCGCGTTGCTCTTCAAATGTCTTGAAACAGCTTGTCCTGACTTTGCATCGTCGCATTCAGCCGAAAGCAGCGCCAGCAGGTCATCACGCTGGCGGTACAACTTACCAGTGCCGGCACAGGAACATCCTTTTAGAACTAGAACTGGAACAACTTGGCAAACACTATTCCACAATCGAATACACAGTCCACGAACTGACGCAATCCACAATTCACTAACTATTCCCGTATGTACATTTTACAGCGACCGAGCAAAAACAGAAAGACAGATTTTTAGCCTACTACGACCTTTTTGAACATTCATTCGACACACGCCGAACTCTATCGCGATACAGCGAGCCACGCACACACTCTCATTTTAGGGTGATTCGAGCAAAATTTTCACCCCCTTTTCAAAAAATTCATCCATCGATGAACACTTTGTCGATAGGGAGGGTACGCAGTCGCCACCTAGCGCCTCTACAAATCGCGACTGATACGCCTTGCCGTTGAACATCCGTCCAAGATAACATAATGCGATCAGGTCGAATCATAAATTAATTCAAGTAAGTAATATGTTATACTGTTAGTAAATTGTAGAGTAATTAATTAATAATCTTGTTTTTTCTCGTATCATGTACAGGAGTCTCCATTCGATACGAGATTATTATTGGTTGGAACCTTATTTTTCGCCGTTTGTTATACGTAAGTATGTCTAAATAAAACGTTTGTTAATACTTAACTGACATACGAATTTTTATCTCTTCCATATCGGTCTTAGATTCCATTTGCAGATACAAAATGGAGTGAAAGATGCAAAAAATCGCGTGTTAATGCGGTCAAAATTAAATCGAGATCGCACACGATACCAAACTCAAAGGCACGATGGAGTTTGTTTCGAAACACGCTGAAAGGTCCATTGAAAATTTTCGCCTGGACCGATTTGATTGATACAGGATATGAATATCTTCGAAACTTGATCTTGGAAAGGGGAAAATGTCCACGTTTATGATTTGTTTACGCTGCACCGATCGAAATTGGCCGCGGGATTATGAAAAACGGTAACAAATCGTGGGCGGAATAATATGGACCAGGATTAGAAACCCCTGGCTAAGCTGAAGCAGAGTACGAGCGTTGAAAGTTGTATGCTGCCTAGGTTCTAAACTGTCCAAACTATGTGGATGATGGGAATAGAAAAAAAATGGTGCGAAGCGTAAGATGAAGGATATTTTTATGGGTTTAAGTCAGCACATTAAGGGATTAATTGTTACCTTTTTACGCTTGCCATTAAACCAGGAAAATTAAAAAAATAATATAACATTTGTTAAAAACAAAAATGTTTTCATTACTCCGTTGAAAATCAACGGTGCGGAAAGAACGATTGAAAATGAACGTTACAGCGTAAAAATGAACCTTACGAAAACGCGCTCATGAAATCATGAATCTCACGCACACACTCTCAAAAAACGGCTTCACAAGATCTGCTGTGAAGCTTTTGTGAAGCCGCTTGTGAAGCCGTGAATTTTACTCGAAATTCACTCTCAGGCGAGCAGTTTGTCGATAGGGTAAGGTTCATTTGTTCGCTATAATGTTCATTTTCAATCGTTCTTTCCAGACCGTTGATTTCCAACGGAGTAATGAAAACATTTTTTGTTTTTAACAAATGTTACATTATTTTTTTATTTTTTCTGGTTTTATGGCGTAAAAAGATATCAATTAACATGTACTGATTTAGACCCGTATCAATATCTTTCATATTACGCTTCATATCTTTTTTTCTATTCTTATTATCTACATAGTTTATACCATACCATTCCATCCTGGCAGCGTACAATTTTCAACGCTCGTACTCTGCGCCAGCTTAGCCAGGGTTTTCTAATCCTGATCCATATGATTCCGCCCACGATATGTTACCGTTTTTCATTATCACGCGGCCAGTTTCGATAGGTGCAGCGTAAACAATACATAAACTTGGACATTTTCTCCCTTCCAAGATCAGTTTTCGAAGATATTGATATCCTGTATCAATCAAACAGGTCCAGGCTAAAATTTTCAATGGAATTTTTAGCGTGTTTCGAAACAAACTAACATCGTGTCTTTGAGTTTGGCATCGTATGCGATCTCGATTTAATTTTGACCGCATTAACACGCGATTTTTTGCATCTTTCACTCCATTTTGTATCTGCAAATGGAATATAAGACCGATAAGAAAGAAAAAAAGAACACATGTTAGTTAAGTATTAACAAGCGTTGTTTTTAGATATGCTTACCAACAAATACAAAGTTCAAATCAGCAGGAAACTCGTATCGAACGGTGATTTCTGTACATGATACAAGAAAAAGCAAGATTATTAATTAATTTTTCTACAATCTGCTAAAAGTATAACATATTATTTACTTGAGTTAGTTTATGATTCTACCGACCTTCAACTTTGGCGGAGTATGTTATCCTGGACGGAGCATCAACGACAAGCTTTATCGGTCACGGTGGCCATAGAACATTGTCTCAGAGAAAGCGATAGAACATTGTGAGCAGAGCGAAGAAGAATCCAATCCAGCGCCTATGCAAAGTGCTAACAAAAGCGGTTTCCACTATCCTGTTTGTTGAGCAATAAAAATAAGGAAGATTAGGACACTGACACTTCTTCGAGAATCGTTATCTGCGATACAAACCGATTTAGAACCGATCAGCAGCAAAAACAATCAATGCCTAAGGTTGGCTTGTCTTTCACTTCCATTGGCAGGTGCATCATAGAACTGGATAATCACGAGCATGTCCAATAATTTGTTCCTTTCAAATAATGCGAAAAAGATGTGGCCGTCAATTCATACGCCCTATCCGAGGGCGACCAACGAAAACTATGGAAGTTAGCTGCAAGAGGAAAAGGATACAGAATGTTTAACCGATTGCGTTAGACGCCATGGCATTGATTGTAGAGGGTAGCCTACCTTTGAAGCAGTAGGCCAAAGGGACGCGTGGGCGCAGTTAGAAAACACGCGGTTTTCTCTGTTGACGAAGTATTTCACACTACGGCACTTGAATCCTTCCTGCTTATTGAATTTGCGGCCAGTTTCGATAAAAAATCAACTAGATATGACCACAACCGCGCGCAAAAACCTCTAGATATGAGGACCGGCAACTGTGGCCATATGTCCCCACGCGTTGCTTTTCAAATGTCTTGAAACAGTTTGTCCTGCCTCTGCATCGTCGTATTCAGCCGAAGTCTGCTCCAACAGGTTATCACGCTGGCGGTACAACTTACCAGTGCCGTCACAGGAACATTCTTTTAGAACTAGAACTGGAACAACTTGGCAAATACTATTTCACAATCGAATACACAGTCCAGGAACTGGCGCAATCCACAATTCACGAACTATTCCCGTATGAAAATGTACAGCGACCGAGCAAAAACAGGCAGACAGGTTTGTAGCCTACTACGACCTTTTTGAACATTCATTCGACACACGCCGAACTCTATCGCGATACAGCGAGCTACGCACACACTCTCATTTTAGGGTGATTCGAGCAAAATTTTCACCCCCTTTTCAAAAAATTCATCCATCGATGAACACTTTGTCGATAGGGTAGGGACGTTTCAGCCTCTTTTGAGTGATTTGAGAGTCGCTCTCGCGGGTTCCACTTGCTTGTATTGCTATCTCTTTTCGTGATATATTGCTTCTATATTCTTCCCTGTGACGTATAGTCAACCTCTTACACTTCCTCGCGTTTTCGTTTATATACCCACACCTACGCCAACGTCGATTTCTTTCCACGAAATTAACACGTTGTCTGCCACCATACATGCCCACTAAACTGCCCCGTCAGGCCACGGATCAGGATCACTCTTTGAAACGATTTCATTTGCTTTTGCATTTTTTCTCTTTTAAAACTGCAACAAAGAGAAACATCGGAATAAGAGAATTTAGGGAGATGATTGCTTCGGAATTGCTACAAATACCCGTCAAAAACACAACCAAATTCAGCCCGCAACAAGAAAATCATGTTTTAGCCATCCGTCAAGATTCCAATGGCAAAAAAAATGCGACGCGCATGCAAACGATGCTACAACAATGACAGGCAAAGCATGGGCCGATCAAAGGCACGTGAAACTGTGAAAAGATCGTTTACGTATTGTCCAAGCTGTCCCGATCAACCTCAACTTTGTGATGAGTGTTTTAAGATTGTGCATCAAAAGTAAAGGATGAATCAATGAACTCCAAGATCTTATAATTATTGTTCATTCTCATTCTCATTTATTTATGAAAACATAATAGAAACTCATTTTGATATTTTAATCATTTTTTAAGAAATAATAACCGTGAAAGAAAAGCACTGTGAAAGAACCGATCAAATACGTGCAAATTTATCTCTTGTAACTCGTCTTTTACAATGTGTAATGTGTCAGCCACTATGTGGCTGACGTGGCCCGATCGGAAAAAACCCGTCAGCCACATAGTGGTTGACGTGGCAGACAACGTGTTAATAACGAAACATGTATATCGGCGTGTTCAATTTTGACAACTGTATTTGTCAATACATTAGGCTGTCTACACATGGATCCGCGGACGCCGCGGTCCGCGGAAAACACGTATAACTTGTGTTATTAATTATGTTATACCAACTTTCAACATTGAATAATAAACCGATGCCTTTGACAGATTGTTTATTGTATTTTAACAGTGTGTTGATAAACATTGCATTGTTACTATATTATTTCACAACGAACGGTACTATATTTCACAACGAACCACCAGCGTGCAAGATGTAAACAATAATAAAATGTCATCAACCGCGGTACCGCGGAAACACAGTTTTGTTGAACATCAACAAATCTGCGGAACAGCAGGCGCCGCGGTAGGTTTGACAGCCCACCGCGGAATTTGACAGCCGAGCGGACCCAACTGGTATACAAGTTATACGTGTTTTCCGCGGACCGCGGCGTCCGCGGATTCATGTGTAGACAGCCTTACATTTATTCAGCGATATCGTGCGGATCGTGATCGTAGTAAAAGTGAATAAATTTTAAACTATTACGGTAATTACGAATGGCTCTTGAAAAAGATTAATGTGCTACAACTTATTAATTGGTAATTTCAGAAGATATGGAAAACGATCAAGTGAGCCAAGATATCGGCGAAGCCGGAATTAGCACGGCGCTAATCAACAACCACCGGCAAACATATAAATTGACCAAAGCGGTTATTGGGCTGCAGAACCGCGTCGACGTCCTAACCGAAAATTTACGGCCAACTTGTTCTGGCCTGAACACTGGAACGGTCATGCGAACGGCATTCCACCCAGCACGGCCATCGTTTGTGTTGGAAAAGGTTGCCACCGAACACCAGTTAGACGCCCTGGAAGCCGACCTCGCAGATCCGAAAAAAAATCATGAGCTGCAGGTGTGGACGCGCGAAATGGTGGCATCCTCTAGAGCAAAACAAATTATGCACGACACTTTGTATCTGCTATTTTGTGCAGAATTCCTGGCAACGTGCAGCTGGTCGGGGCTGGGGAGAATAATTAGAAAAAAATAATTAGATTACTTATTTTTAACATTATAGTTATCTTCTTCTTCTTCTTGGCTTAACGACCTTACAGGTCACGCCGGCCATTTCTGGCTTACTAGACTTATTTTACCACGTAGCCGGATAGTCAGTCCTTGCGTCAGGATGGGATTTGAACCCGGTCCGGCCGTGTGGACTGGCGCCGTTTATCACATGCACCACCGAGCCGCCCCATTATAGTTATAGTTAAAGTTATAGTTATTTTTATTATTTAGTTTTTAGTAGCATTAATTTTTTATTGAATATGTCAGTTAGTTTCATGAATTTTTTATTATATATGTTAGTTAGTTTAATGAATTTTTTATTGCATATGTTAGTTAGATTCATGAATTTTTTATTGCATATGTTAGTTAGTTTCATGATTTTTTTATTGTTAGTTAGTTAGTAAGATTTCATGAATTTTAGATTGTAAATTGTGTTATGTTTGAATTTTAATTATTATTGAAGTTATGGAAATGTTTTTTTTTTGAATAATAATGAAATTTTTAATTATTGCATTTATGTTTTGTGTTATGTTTGAATTTAAATTATTATTGAAGTTATGGAAATGATTTTTTTGAATATTATTTAAATTTTTAATTATTGAATTTATTATTTATTGAGAATTAATACCATATATTATTATTCATTGAAATATAAAAAATTGTTTTTTTTTTTAAGTGATGATGATGTCCCACCACTTACCCATGCATCAGATTGAGATTTCGAAATTAGTTGTGTAATACTATCGATTTCATTAATCCGCGCGCGTGTCTCATCTATGCATATACATTTTTTTATTAATCATTTTAAACTTATATTTACTGTATTTCAATTTAACATATTTTGTTTTATAGTTAACAACAAAAATCATCATCATCACTTTTTCAAATTTACATTTGAAATTTTTAGTATCATTAGTAGGATGTTAGTGTATTAATCACATTCATAGACGTGCAATGTTAGTGTATGTATATGAGAATAATAAAAGAAATGTGATTTAATTGTTAAGTAAATGTTAGTAAAACAGAATAAATTCTAAACCACAACCACGACCACCAATATAATTCAATTTAACCTTATGATCAAAGTGGGTATAAATATCAGGTGAGCTTATCCCTAACGATTTGACAGCTGCGCTGTAGAAAAATGAATTAAAATTTGACGTTTATGGGTTCGATTTTTTGTCAATGTATGTGAGCGATTGTGAAAATATATGTATCACAATCGAACCCACAAACTTCTAATTGGTTTTCAATATGTCTACCGCGTCAAAGCTATAAGCCCACCTAGTCTCTTTACCCACTTTGCTAATGATGATCATGTGAACACAGAGACTCACTAGAATAAAAGGCTTACGTGAAACGGAGACATTTAACCATATAACATGGGACTTCCACCGTCCAAGACGGAGATGTTTCTATAATTTTATAAATATCCAACTCTGTAGAAGATAATCTAACTTCTGGTTCGCCATCCGACGAACCGGTAATTGAAACATTAAACAATGCCGTACAGGATTCATACTGGATTCCAATTATGGTATAGAAAAACGGAGAAATCTTCTTTGCTTCTAAAAATTTAATAATGCCACGATCTTTGGTTAGAAACCATTGATCCTTAAAATTCGGCAGCAGGATAAAATGGGCGGCTACGTGTATACCAACACCATTCTCCCTCAACCTCGGATATTTTAGAACAGTAAGGTTGGCAGCTATTTCGATTGACGCAATTTCTTGCATACGAGCTGCCACCTGTGCTGCTACTCGCGTGCCCGATTTTACATATCGTTTAACTATTTGCAAATAATTTTCAAACGGATATGCAGAAAAATCATCAAGCTGTCCAAATTCCATGACGTCTTTGTGGGAGCGATAATAAAAGATGTCAATCGTTCTAAGAGTAAAGTAAGACTAACTACATTTATTCATATTTAATGCCACCTCGGTTGCTCTAACCAATGACTACTTAATTCGTAAAATAATGCTAAAAGCAATGCACCACAGAGTCCCCCTCAGTTACGCCAAGAACCGAACACGGTGACCGGATGGCGTAACTTTTGTTGTTTCGTCATCTTCATTTGAATCATTTTCGCAGATATATGCTGGCTTGATACGATCGATTGAAATTCTTTTTTTTTCGCCGTTCATATTTATGTCCATATATTTTTCGTGCCTTTCGATTATTTGAAAAGGTCCTTCGTAGGGGTGTGTTAGAGGTCGTTTGACTGAATCAATTCGCACAAAAACACTTTTGCAACTCTTCAAATCCTTCGGAACAAATACCGACCGTTTGGAATGATGCGAATTTCTGATTGGTCCGATTTGTTGCATGGTATGGCATAGCTGCTTGGCAAATTCTGAACGACACATTTCCGTCTTTGAAGGTTCCAGAAAATCGCCAGGAATTCGCAGTGCTGCCCGTATGTCATCTCGGCGACGGAACAATCGATATCTTCTCTGATAGCAGTTCGCAAACCGAGCAGAACCATCGGCAGTTTATCGCACCATCGTTTCGAATCGACACAGGTTAGCGACGTTTTTAACGTTCGATGAAAACGTTCTATAAGTCCGTTAGCTTCGGGATGATACGCTGTAGTACGAATACGAAGGGCCCCAAGAAGTCGCGACAATTCCATGAACAATTCGGATTCAAATTGTCGTCCTTGATCCGTCGTTATTGTTTCTGGAACACCAAACGGCGATATCCAACATTCACAAAATCCTTTGGCGACGGTTTCTGCTAGTATGTCTGGTAAGGGAACTGCCTCCGGTCATCGACTAAACCGGTCGATCATCGTTAATAAATACCGTTTTCCATTTGACGTCGGAAGTGGTCCAACCAAATCGATGTGAACGTAGCGGAAACGGCTTTTGGGAAGATCGAATTCGTTGAGTGCCGCAGATGTGTGACGATTGATTTTAGATCGTTGACAATCGATGCAGGATCTGACGAAGCGAGCGACATCCCGATTCATTGAAGGCCAAACATACCTTCGTGCAACCATTTTTCTCGTTGTTCGAACACCAGGATGAGAAAGGCGATGAATGCTGTTTAGAACTTGTAGCCTCAACTTCTCTGGTACATACGGTCTAACATGTCCGGTATCCGACCCATCACAATACAGCAATTCGTCAGTTGAAACAGATTCTCTTAACTGCAGATTTATTGATGAAGTTCGATCAGACAATAGCTTCTGTAATTCTGTATCGTCTCGCTGCGCTTTTGATAACAATTCAAAATCTACTGTACAAGGAGCTGAGATAATGTTGACTCGAGATAATGCGTCTGCAGCAGAATTGTCTCTGCCACTAATGTGCCGGATATCTTTCGTGAAACTCGAAATGTACTGTAAATACCGTTCTTCGTGAGGAAGGTGATTCGAATTAGAATTCAGAGCATACGTGAGCGGACGGTGGTCTGTATAAATAGTGAATTCTCTTCCTTCCACGAGGTATCGAAAATATTTCACCGCTAATTTCATAGCTGTTAACTCCCGACCGAAAACAGAATACTTTTTCTGTGAAGGAGAAAATTTCTGCGAGAAGAATCCAAGCGGTTGCCACGCGTCACAGACGTATTGTTGTAACGTAGCGTCTGCTGCTGTATCCGAAGCATCAATCATCAGGCCCATTCGTTTTGACGAGTCGGGATAGGACAATAAAGCTGCATTTGCCAAACTTTCCTTGCATTTCACGAAGGCTTCATCTGCTTCGGTTGTCCATTGAAGTTTGCGTGTGTCATTTTTTCGATTTCCAATGATAAGTCCTTGCAATGGCTGTTGCAGTGAGACCGCATTTCGTATGAAGCGTTTGTAGCCGTTGAGCAGCGCCAAAAATCGTCGAAGATCCTTCACAGTAGTGGGATGACTGTAATCAACAACGGCTTGAACACGATTCGCTTGAGGTTTGATACCAGATGCATTGATATTGTTGAGAACGACCGCACCTCGACCCGACGATCTAAACGAGATGCGTAGGATGAATATGCGTGCGCTGATCGAGATCCGGTTAAGGGAAAAAAGTGTGCGTAGAAAGGGATCCGGTCTGGTCAGTAGCTAAGCAATCGTTGGTGAAGAACATACTCGGCCTCAGCATCAACTTCGTTCGCCGAAATCCGTTCGGCGCTCACGAAAATAAGAGCACCATGACATTTAAAAGCACGTCTTTACTTCACGGCTCAAGTGCTGATATTTCTAGGTTTGCATGTCTGTGCTTTCAAATATGTTTATCTATCGTTTATACTTGGTCGTTCAAATTAATTTTTTTCCTTGTTAAAAAATAAGCGCGTCTTTGCTTTTCATTGTGTTTTAAACTTTAAGAGCGCCTAGTTTACCTTTCGTAAATTGCTGATAGTGAAAATATTCGGTTTGAAATGCAGTTCCTGTATAACTCCATTAATGCAGAAAACGAGTCGAAGCAGAAACTACGAACACTTAGGAGGAATCTTCGATATAACTCTAATCCTCTTGCTTTGACTGAAACAGCGTACGCAAACGATGATTTAATTTGTTGCCGTTTATTACATACTTGGATATTACATTGCAGATTCGTTGATAACTATCGGATTTCCAAATCTATTTTCATGGATTTGCTTGATGGTATCGATTTTTCGATTGATGCGCAAAGAGCACATGGAATTACAAAAGAAGAAAAATTAGCAGCATGTATTATTTTTTTAGCGAATGGCAGATACCAACATGGGGTTGGAAAAGATTTTCATATCGCAATGGCGCAAACAACATTACAACCACTTCACCCATTGGTTGGGGATTGGATAAATATAGCTATGAACGAACAAGAGAGACAAAAAGCTGAGGAATATTTCCTTTTGAAAAGCGGGATTGAGGACGTAATTATGTGCGTAGATGGGACTTATGTAAAAATTAAGAAACCGAAAGATCGTCCCCTGCTTTACCTAAACAGGAAATCATTTTACAGTAACACTAGTATTGTATGTATAAAATAACAAAACTAATATAGCACACGGCAGGACCGGGTTCAAATTCCATCCGGACTGACTATCCGGCTACGTGGTAAAATAAGTCTAGTAAGCCAGAACTGGCCGGCGTGACCTGTAAGGTCGTTAAAGCCAAGAAGAGAGACAGCTTTAAAAATTCATTTTAATCATCGACCTTACTTAACATTTTTCCGCCTTTTTCGCTTGCGCAACCAGCAACTCGAGAAGATTTCGGTCAAATTAGGTCAACATATTACAGGTACTTTTAAGGCATTTATAAACAAACAAGCATATGTAAGTAATACAAATTTACAATTTTATTCATCTACATACCGAAGACAACAAACATTGATAATTATTACACTCTGTAATTTATTTTTGGTGTGATATTAGGCTTGTCTGGACACATGTCACAACAATATGTAACTTCTTGCCTTCCTCCAGGCGTGCTACGGTCAGAACAAACTTGGCAGTCCCTTTTTGTCCCTTTTAATACCACGTGCAGCTTTCCATTCAGTCGAATTTCGTCGGAATTCGAGTTGGCACTTAGAATCGACTGGCCGCCGGACCGGCTCCGCTCGAGTGCAAAGGGTTAATAAATAATAAATATGTGCAACATATTGCATCATTTATTCGAACAACCGTAATTGAATGTGCAAATTCTACCCGAATCCGCAACCTAAAACGTCAGGGATTTTCTTTCATACTACCGGAACGAACGTAACCGTCATATGATTCACTTTTTTCAAAAATCACTCATATTCAAAACGAGCGGTAGAATGAGCACCTTCTAAAGGAACGTGAGTGAAAATTGAGTGTCGCGGCGTTCGAATCTCGGCGAACGAAGTCGGTGCTAAGGCCGACTAGCTTTTTATAAAACACTCAACTTAGGCAAAAATAAAGTTGATTTATTTAAAAAAAAGTATACGTCCGCGATTCTACTCAACAGATATGGTACCCCAAAAAATCAACTTCTGTTTGTACAAACTTGCATTTGTCTAGGTTCAGTACTAAACAGTTTGATTTGAGACGCTCGAAGACAGTTCGCACTTGCTTAGGTGCTCTTCCTTATTAGACGATGCAATACATATATCATACAAATACCAATCATACAAATAGACAAATACCACCACAAAATCCAAATCACCGAAGATATGGTGCATGAAGCGCTGGAATGTCTGGCTCGCTTTACATAAACCAAATTGCATCTTGGTAAATTCGAAGAGCCCAAACGGAGTGATTACAGCAGTCTAGGGAACGTCACTTTCCTCGACCGGAACAAAGTGATATGCTCGTACCATATCTAAAGTGGTAAAACAATTTTTACCCAAGAAATTGTTTAGCAAATCGTGGATATGGGGCACAGGATAACGATCTGGCACAGTAATCCGATTTAAACTTCTGTAATCTCCGACGAAGCGCCTCTGACCATTCTTTTTTGGTACACAGTGAAGTGGACTTGCCCAACTACTCTTGGAGGGGCGACAAATCCCGAGTTCTATCATAGTCTCGAATTCTTTTTTAGCCGCTTGTAGTTTATCTGGAGGCATTCTACGTGGTTTACAAGCTACTGGAGGTCCAGTAGTTTGAATGTAATGCATTACATTATGCCTTACCTCGGTGCGCATTGTCGGCGGGGCGGTGATTTCTCGAAATTCTCCTAGTAAGTCTCGAAAAGGATGATCCTTTGCAATAGTTGTGACACCGTAGACTGCAGATTCCGTTATTCCACAAACGGTGTGTAATTTCGTACCACCGTTGATAAGTCTTCTATTTCCAAGATCTACGAGAAGACCAAAATGCGCGAGGAAATCAGCTCCAATGATTGCAGAAGTAACGTCGGCTTGCAAAAAATTACAAGAACACTTACGGCGTAGTCCAAGATCCGCGGTCAAAAATTTGCTCCCATACGTTCGTATTCTCGTTCCGTTTGCTGCGTGGAGTAAAAACGGTGATGGTTCTCGAGTTTTCTCGATCCTAGAGGCTGGTATTATCGATACATCCGATCCCGTGTCGAATAAGAATCGAATAGCAGAAGATTTGTCGAGTACTTGCAGACGGCGATTGATTTTTGATCCGCTCACCTCGCCAATTTCAGATGAGCGAAAATCTAGTTTTTTGACTGACTGTACCGGCAAGGGCTTCGACACCGATCAGCTCGATTTCCGTACTTACGATGATACCAGCAGATGTTTTCATTGGTTCGATTTCGAGACGAGGAACGCAATCGTCCGCTCTCAGATTGTCGTGCTTTCACTTGACGTAGTTCTACTTTCATGGCGGCAACTTCTTCTGCCGGTTATCATCTTATCTGCCGGATAACAAAGGTTATCCGTCGAGTCCTTTTTTACGGAAGTAAAAATGGCCGATGTTTGAGGAACCATTTCCATAATTTTATCTCCCATTTCCGCCAGTTTCGAAAGACTGCCATCGTGGATGCTAAGTATTGCACGTATATGACTTGGGAGTTTTTGAAAAATAGCATTTTCAATAACGAATCATTCACATTCAATCCCGCAGCTAGTTCATGCATCTTGGTCAAAAGATGCGTAGGACGTAGTTCTACAAAATCATAAGATCCAAGTAGCTTATCCATTTTAGCTTGTTCCGTAAGCTCAAATCGAGAGATGAGGCGTTGCTTAATCGCGTCGTACTTTCCAGTCGCAGGAGGCTCTTTCACATAATCAGCTATATGGCAAAGCACGGATTGGTCGAGTTTAGCGACAATGTGATAAAATTTTGTTTCATCCTTATTCACATTGGACAGCATAAACTGGGCTTCAGCTTGAAAAAACCATTGTTGAGGGGTGGACCTCCTAGGTGCAGGCCTCGCGAAGGTTAGGCCTTTCCTCACCTTAGGCCCTACACGACTCAACCGTTTAAGCACTAATTCCCGCACAACCCGTTAGTGGTCCTCTCTTTCGGGACTCTATACCGCAGTTTTGGGAAATTAGCGCTGATCGGATACTAACCCGTTAGTGGTCCTCTCTCTCGGGACTCTATACTGCAGTTAGTAGAACCTTTATGTTCGGATCAAAGCAACGACTCGAGCGATTGCTGATTAATTACTGATTTTATTCTACATTTTTGTGTCCTTATATACTAATTCCGCTTCCCAGTCACGCGTTTGAAATCGTCGGATTACGATTTCATGACCAAATATGGTCATAAAAATGCCACAAATTTCATCCTAATCCTAAGCACGTGATTCAATCCTACGGGGGAGTGTCCTATCGTATGATGTTTGTATCCGCTGCGTTACACCAATACACCTGCAGCGGGAGACGATCCGTGTACTAAGCTGCGTGCGACTTTGGATGCTGGGCTCGGATAATCGATGACGTCATGATTCCCCCTAGGCGTTGACTCTCGATGAACTCAGAATTGGTGGGCGGTGCTTACGCTGAGCTCTCCTAGTAAACCCGCGTGCGGTTTTGGGTACGCGGCTCACTGTGTCAAAGTTGCGTACGCACACTTGACCGTATGCGACAGTGACGCAACAACCATAATGATGGATCCGTCTTCCAGAATTCCGGTAGTTTTACTGCAACTGCTGCAGTAGCAACGGAAACTTCTGCTTCAGAAACGTTTTCGGTAGACATATTCGTTCAAAAATTTTCAAATTGCGGGAACAAAGAACAATCCGGAGATCACGTCGGGGTCACCAATGTGGGAGCGATAATAAAAGATGTCAATCGTTCTAAGAGTAAAGTAAGACTAACTACATTTATTCATATTTAATGCCACCTCGGTTGCTCTAACCAATGACTACTTGATTCGTAAAATAATGCTAAAAGCAATGCACCACATCTTCATACACGTGCTGAAGAGCATGGACCTTGCTTGTTAAGTGAGAACGACCGTAGATGCTGCCAAATTCCTTGACAAATGTGTCAAGGAACTTTTTTGCAAGGGGCCAATGTCGCTGGTGTGCCGAAGTTGAAAAAATCATCACGCCGCAGTAGTAGAACAAGAAGTGATTAAAAGTAAAAGGTAACATAAAATGCTTCAGGACCACAGGACTGCAGTAATGAAGGAAGGACCTATACTCGGTTGCCTTCCAAAAACGGACAGTTTTCAAGGACCGCATAGGACGGTTCACTTCAGAAGGAAGACGTGTGTTTATCAAAAAATTAGACACGTTTCCCTACTGCTGGGGTGACCATCGAGAGAAATCTTCAAAATTATTTTCTAAAAACCCTATCAACAATAGCTTGGTCACCCCATACTCAATTAGATGGAGACGCTCGCCAAGAGGGACGCCGCGTGTCATATCAAAATTAGCTATGTCTTCAATAGGTGTCCGCCATTCTTTATGATGGTCCTTGTCTACTTTGTTTCTGAAGCCAGCGTCCGTACGCAATTCGGCATGCACGGAATCAAAGATTATTTTGTTTTCCGATTCGATGCGTACCCCAACGCAGGTACACTTTAAGCATCCATGCCTTCCAGTGCAGCTGATGGTTGCTGAAATAAAATAAAATATATGTAAGTGTTAGATTAAAATCAATTAGTATCTACTACGCTTACCTTTTGCGAATGACCGTGCTGGAGCATCAGCAATTATGCCGTGAAGCTTTATTCGCACCTGTTTGTCTCCAATTGTCTGTCTCCAATTGTTTGTCTGGCAATTCTTCCACTTTTATTCAAATCGGCCACAGCTGCCGCGAGGAACTTCTATACAGTGGAAGCCCGGCGATCGACATTTCTGTAAAAACAAATAGTAAAATCAAGAATAAATCATTAATGGCAATGTTGTCATATTAATTATAAATAACTGTATATTAAATACTCACCGAAAATACCCACGTAGGACCGTCTCGACCCCTTGATACCAAAAGTCTCCACCCGAGATCTGTTGAACTTCCAATCCGATTCGGGTGGGGGTTTTGAGGAAAGTCCGCGCATCTTTTGGAAGGTCTAGGTTCAATTTCTTCCTTAAGTTCGCCAGAAGCATGTTCAACGACGATCGCGGCAGGTTACCAATAATGGCCCAATATCTTATGGCTTCGTTTAGCGACAATTTGTCTAAAAAATTATAAGCACCCTCCTCACCTGCTGTGATGTCATCATCATCACTATCGCAATCGGTGTTCACATGATCGCTATCAATATTACTACCCATCACCGGTTTACTACTACCATCACCGATAAACAAAACTTTTTCGATTGGTTGCCGATCCTGGATCTCAACTCCTTCCGATGAATTTGATGAATCATCTAAAAATATTTAAGAACATCAATTCAGTAATTAATTTACATGTACTAACCAATAGCATGTCTTTCATAGACTAGATTACAAATGTGAATGAGATGTGTTCTTATGTTAATTACTTAATTGAATTCTCCATGTTCTAATATAAGCAAAATTTTTGCAGATCCGTATTTATTTAGTAATTTAATAGTTAGGGTTAAGCAGTTAATATTTAATTCATTGTACAACCTAACCAATCATACAAGTTCTTAAAAATCACTTCTTCTATTCTAAAAAAAGTACTTCTATTGATCACATTTATTGGCACTGTTTGATACTGTGATATCTCAGCGGATTTAATGAGGCACTGAACATCAATCTTAACGCACAAGAACCGCTCTATTTCGCTTCTTGCGACTTAACTCTACCGCTATCGATCACGTACTGGTATGCACCCGTGTGCAAACCCCAAAATTTTACTTCCTCCGCTGTGGCGTGCATTTCACGGAACCGTCCATTCCCAATGTGCAATTCAACCACGCCTGCTAATAAATACTATTGCCGCTATGTTCTGGCCTACAGGCGAAGTGAGATAAAAAACGTGCACATACGCATATACACGGTACGCTGTCGATCCCAATTAGCCCTTTCTCCCTCTACCTAACTAACGATCATCCTGCTAAAGCGAGAATGCGTGTTGGGATCGCGCGTCGATACACACTAACACATTCAAAGACACCATGTGTGTACACAGCGTACGAGCGCCTGCACGATCCTAGGGGCGTGACCAGCGTCGATGTGGAATCCATGTGGAACGCATCGGGACTGCTCGTAGCGTACGGGCGCATTTCGAGTCCATGTGGAATCCTTTCGGCCTCCATGTGGAATCCTCACGGCGTCCATGTGGAAAGCAACGCTAGCCCTCGCAGTGTACGGGCGCTTGCACGATCCTTGCGGGTGAATGTTTGATGCCGGTGAATGAGTCCATGTGGAAAGCAACGCGTCCGCATCGTACGGGTGAATGATGAATCCTTATGGGTCAATGTGGAAAGCTGCAAGACCGCACGCAGCGGACGGTGTTTTGGTCGCGATGGTCGTAGCGTAGCGTGCAAAAGCGCGTTCAGTTTTCTTCATTTATTTGTATTAAAATTATTATTTATTTACAAACCACCGATTACAATATGTTGGCCACACTTTGGGCTAATAGTTGCAAGATTTTCCCGTGAGATATTTAAATAAAATAGTATTATATTTCAATTACAAAACCGAGGTATTTTTCGCTACAATTCTATGCCTTGCTTTAGCTATTTCCTCGTGGCCGCCCTTAACGTACTGGCTTTGGTTTTTAGCGAATAACTAAAAAAGAGAGATAGAAGAGATAGATTAAAACAATGTTCTACAAAGTTGTAAAGAATAACATTTCGTATCTTTTAAAGATTTTTGCAGATTTTTACACAGTTAATTAAGCATGTTTTTATTGTTTGAAAATATTAAGAATGTTGCATGCAACTATGTCATGTCTAATGGAAATGTGTTCTTTTCAATACGGATAATCATTTAAAATTCGATTCAAAATCCGGCTGGTGCATCCGTTTCCAACCTGGCCTCCAAAGCGTCTAGTTGTTCCGCCGCTTTTACTATTTCAAAGTCAAAGCCGTCTGGAGCCTGCGATGTCGGAACCTTTCTGATGATATCGTGCACTGTTGATATGACCGCGTGTGCATCATCGGTTTTCATAGCTAACTTTTCCATCAAGGCAAAGTTTTGCTTAAATAGCGATATGACCAATGACCTAAGCTTCGTGATGTCCTCTCGGTTTTGTTTCGTCTGATGCAGCAGCTCCGCAAATACGTCGGTGTTGTAGGAAGACGGTTCCGATGGTTCGCCCAAAACTGCACAGTCCTCTGGATGTTGAAGTCCTGATGTCGAAGGCTGCTGGAGTGGTGATGTTGAAGCCGGAACTATATTTCCAAAGGCGAGGGACGGCAACTGAATGTTCGATATAACCTGAACACCAGTATCGACGAAATCAGTTTCCTGATTATCGTCCAGACGCAACTTTTTGGCTGAAGAATACATCTTTACTGACTTGTTTTCAACTTGATGGACTTGTAACGAATGATGGTTACACGTACTAAAATTTGTCTTAATATACCAAAAAAAGGACAAATACTTACCTTGTATAATAATAAGAACTACCCTTAAATAAAGCTAAACACATTTTATACATTCGTTCACTCATTGGGGTTTTCTCGCAGGTACTCAAAGTAACACTTGTTGCACTTGCCTTCGAGGGTAAATTTAACAGGTATCACACGCAAGACAAAATAATCGTATTTAAGTGAAGGATTGTTCACAAACAAATCATTCTTAAGTCAGCTCGTTACTGGTTCTTAACATTCAATCATCAAAATAATTCAAAGAATGGCTACCAAACGTATACGTGAAAACGGTGCTCTGTTTCAAACGTCGTAATAAAATCACCAAACAGTTCGTTAAGGAATGGGAAGCAGACCATCCAGCTCCAAGTGCCTCTATTTTGGCTGTTGATGGTAAGTATATTTATTGCAGGAACAATTTTCGTTGATATCTTTTTTAATGGTTATATATTATGCATCCGCATGGGGCGGCCCGGTGGTGCATGTGATAATCGGCGCCAGTCCACATGGCCGGACCGGGTTCAAATCCCATCCGGACCGTCCCCCCGTAGCAAGGACTGACTATCCGGCTACGTGGTAAAATAAGTCTAGTAAGCCAGAAATGGCCGGCGTGACCTGTAAGGTCGTTAAGCCAAGAAGAAGAAGAAGATATTATGCATATTATGCAGGCGGTCCGGTGGTGCATGTGATAAACGGCGCCAGTCCACACGGCCGGACCGGGTTCAAATCCCATCCGGACCGTTCCCCCGTAGCAAGGACTGACTATCCGGCTACGTGGTAAAATAAGTCTAGTAAGCCAGAAATGGCCGGCGTGACCTGTAAGGTCGTTAAGCCAAGAAGAAGATATTATGCATTTATCGTTTCAGACATTTCTCAAAACATCCCCGAAGCTGATTTGCGTACACCGTGGCTTGCTCCTGGGGAAATTGTTAACCCGGATGGCTCAGTTGATGAAGATTACATAACATCGGATGAAGAGCTGAGTACATCAGATGGTGAGGAATCAACAAACGAGGAAGAGATAGGATCAACATTATTCGAGGATGATTTACGAAATTGGGCCCTGAAGTCAAATATGACGCATACTGCGATGAATAGTCTGCTGAAACTTTTAAAAACTAAAAAAGTTGTGCAGTCTCGTTTGCTAAAGGGCTACCGCACAATCATCACAATCGAAGGTGGTCAAATGTGGTATCATGGCATTAAGCAGTGTCTTCAACGTTACTTCAGCGATGTGAAACCATCCTTAGAGTCTCTGTGGATCGATATTTCCATGGATGGTTTGCCACTTCATAGAAGCGGACCTACTCAGTTGTGGCCTATTTTAATGAGGCTGTGTGAAGTGCCTGAAGCTCCAATATTCGTCGTTGCTATATTTTTCGGGTCATCTAAACCTCAAAACGCCGAACAATATCTAAGACAGTTTGTCACAGAGATCAACGACCTTCAGAGCAACGGTATCGTTTTACAAGGCGTTACACATCAAGTAAAACTACGGGCTATCATAGCAGATTCTCCAGCTCGAGCTTTAATTAAAGGTAAGTGTAAAAAATTATTCATTATTTTGTTATTATCATTATTATTTTTCAAATCAAGATAAGAACTTTAATTTTTTTTTTTCCCTAGGTGTTGTTTCGTTTAACGGTTCTCTTGGATGCTTAAAATGCACAGACATTGCTGTACACGACAGAGCCACCAAAAGGATGTATTTTACAGGAGTGGGAATAGAAAAGCGGACAGATGCCAAATTCCGAGCACAAGAATACCCTCAACACTGCAAAAAACCAACACCTCTAACCGATATTTTGTACTTCGACATCATCGCAGACGTCATTATTGCCGACAGACTTCATCTGATTGATCTTGGGGTGATGAGGAAACTGTTAAACGGATGGATTAAAGGTAAATTTACTAAAGGACCACATCACACCAAATGGACTTCAAGACAATGTGATATCATTTCGGAATTGTTATTACAAATCAAGCTCCCTTCAGAAATTCATCGAAACCTGCGAAGCCTACCTTCTTACATTACGCCAGCGTAGTCGTTCTAAAGGAAATACTTCCGGAAGCAGCATACAAACATTTTTTGCTACTGTTTTGTGCCACGACATTCCTGTCATCGACTGTGTATGAAAACGAATGGGAACTTGCAAAAGAAATGCTGGAGCTGTTCGTCAAGGATTTTGGAACCATTTGTGGACCTAGCAGTGTTTCAAGCAACGTTCATAATCTTCAGCATGTTCACGACGAAGTCGCCAGATTCGGACCATTAGAAGACATCTCCACATACGGCTTCGAAAACGAACTACAACGCTTGAAGCGCATGATGAGAGGTGGCAGCAAATTCCTGGAACAAATAGTCAACAGAGTGTGTGAACTACATCACACAAATGTAGCCAGAGAAAACGACGAAACCAGTAACTACCCATCGTTAACTACAAAAGGCCAAAACATTTCGTTAGCCATAAATCCGGAATTCAGCTTAAGGAAAGGACCCAGAAACGAATGGTTCTTATTGAAAGACAACACCATTATGCAGTACTGTACAGCAGCTCAATCAGAAACTGGAGAAATAAGCGTGCATGGTTATAACTTCGTTCGTCAGTACGAATTATTTGACTATCCCTGTTCTTCGACAAAGTTAATGATCTTCCAGGCCAGAATGAGTGACCTGTAGTCTTCTTTAAGACAAGTTGCTGTCTCGGACATACGTTGTAAATTAGTAGGAATTAGTGTAGATAAATGACAAGGACTCGTTGTACTTCCATTACTACATACAAGTTATAGTTCTTGAAAGAGATGCTGTCGCTTCTAGGTGCAAAACTCGACTGAGTGTTTTATTCTTACTAGCTATATGTCACGAATACATTACATTTTATACGATTACATTTTATAGCGATAGTACAAATACAAATATCTAAATCTAGCGTTACATACAAATAACTAATCCTAGCGTTACGTCTCCCCTCATAGAGTCAAGCGTCCTCGCTTGGGTTTAATTTTCCGGTTTTCCCTACATATTTGGTCATATTTTACGTATTTATTTCTTGAGCCTAGATTTATGGATTTTTATGTTATAATTATCTACAAAAGTTAAGTCGTTGTTCTTATTTACTTTAGATGTTTTATAAGGTTCCTTGTCTTTAGTAATTCGTTGGTTAACCTTCACGTAAACAGCTTGACCTTCAGTTAACGCAGGAGGTTCTGTTAAATTTTGGTTTGCTCCTTCAGTTTTCTTATTTTGTTTGTCAAGTTTAATTTTAACATTTGATTGTAGTTCTTTAAATTTTTGGTAGATTTCTTCCGTGTTTGTTACTCCCTCTAAATTAAATACAATCGCTCTCGGTTTCTTCCCTGTAGCCGAGTGTATAGTATTGTTATAAATATCGACTATGATATTTATTTTGTCATTGAAATCTAGTTCGCTATTAGTAGAGTTCATAGTTCTGTACAGTTCTATCAGTGTCGAATGAAATCGTTCTACAATTCCATTTGAATTACTACAGCTGGCATGGTGGACCTCAATATTCAAATCTTGTAGGAATCCTGTAAATTCTATTGAAATAAATGCCGGTTCCTGATCGCATACTATAGTGTTAGGTCTTCCAAAAATTCTTATGTGCTCTGTAATAGATTTCTTAAGGTCAATGATAGTTCGTGTTTCTAAGGGGATTACGTTCGCAAATTTGGAGAAAGCATCAACGATTGTCAACATTTTTCTTCCCTTCATAAAGAAAATATCAATATGAATTTTTTCGAATGGTTTTTCTACGCAAACTGTTTTCTTTATCAGCTGCAGTGGGTTTCGATCATACTTGCATCGTTTACAGATTGCACAGTTATTAACTACAATTCTTACTTTTTTTTCCATGTTTGGGAAGAAATATGATTCAAGTAACTGTGCTACATTTTCTTTTATTCCCCTATGCGCGCGCTCGTGAGTTTCCCTAATTAATTTGTCCTGGTCTTCCGTTCTTTTCACATCTGTTACCAACAACGGGGAATAAACCAGTTTAAACGTTTTATACTGACAAAAATATTTCCGATATGTTTCTTGTATAGTTTGTATGATTTCTTTGGGTGCATGAATGCAGTTAGTTCCTTTTGTTTTAATCTTTTCACGAAATATAGTTATAATTTGTTTTTCTGAATAGTTCCGCTTAAATATCATAAATCTGTGGTACGTAGGGAACACTTCTTCATGTGATTCGCTTTCATTGCCAATATTCAGAATAATTTGCGTTTTAAACGTATTCGTTGGTTTTTCCGTTGTTCGTATGTAATGGTCATCACTGGTATCTGCCGAGTGAATAGTATTATTAGTATTAATTTCGTCCTTGCTCGAGTTAAGTTTCGGACGAATGATGAGCGGATGAAATAATTGTTAACGCGTCGAGTGCCGATTACTGAATGTTGGTTTATTGGCTTTACAGCCAATAATTGGGTGGATGGAGGAAGGGAGGGAACGGAGGTGTACCGAACTGCGACGACGTCAGAATTGTATCGATGCACTAGTTCTGCCGAATAGCAATTTTGTTGCTAATCGGTTTTATGCTGTCCGTGCATTTGCATGCGGTCGGAAACAGCAACGGACATCGATGTTGCTGACATCGATATTGCTGACGATGACGTTGACTCTTAACTTGCCCCCTCTTAGTCTTGAGGCTCCGTTCGAAAGAGATCTTGGATTGTGGGTGGTTGAAAACTTCGAATATTTTCGGAGTTTGCTGCTTCTGTTGGGCTGGTAACTTGAACTTCGATTCGACTAGATTTCTTTTTCAGCTGTAGAACGATGAGGCAACCGATGAAAATGATGAATGGTAACGCAATGAAGAAGGGAGGTGACCACTTCCATGTCCACGTAAAACTGTTTGACTCTAGTTTAATTGCGTCCATTTCTTTTCGCATTTCAACGTGTAGATCATTTAAGTTATCCAAACTCAAATTCGTGATGTTGCTTTTTGGCTGAATCTGTACACCGTATAGTGGAAGATGTATCAGTGATCCTGGTAAATCGGTGCGATTATTCGAAATTTCCTTCCCGTTCATTAGAATCGTACAAGAAGCGTATGTTATCAATAGCGGTCCGTTGAATACTCGTTCTTTCAAGCCGCAGTTGGTTGTTATGATGAACGTAGTACCAGTGTTTATCAATAGATGTGTCGCATCCGGACACACAACTTCTGCTATTGTTGGTTGATAAACCATATCACATTCTGATTGTTCTTGGTTCAAAATCGCTGCAACGCATGATGATTCTTCTTCCTGCAGGTCCTCAGGTTGATATATGGCTTTTCGCAATGTCGGTACGGTGTAAATATAGTGTTGATAGGATAGGAAATAGGGATTGGGTACATGAATACTTCTATTGCTATTTGTGACAGGGTAAACTTGAATTTTCTTATAAATCTTATCTTCCAGCCTAGGGACAGTAATTATTAAAACTAGCTCTGAATTGCTAATAGCAGCTTTTGTTGTAGTATAAGAAAGGGATTCTATGATTGTATGTATTGGAAGATTATTCCGCTTAATGTCTGCTACTATTACGTCTATTTCCTTTTTGTTAAGGAGCTGTACATTGGTTACTCCCAATTTTGCCAAAGTTATGCTGTCGATAATGATTTTTATCCTTTCTGATAAGTGTTTCAAGTTTAAGAAAATGTTTATGGAGTAAAGCTCCATGGAAGAACTGTTAAATATGGTAATAGCTTCTCTTATTTTCGCTAGACTATCATTCAACCGAGTCGCCAAACCTTCATTTATTTTCACTTGGGCATTATTGTTTATGATCAATTGGTTTAAGGTCGTATTAATTAATCTTAGATCATTAGCGTCTGGATTTCCTGCGACAAATTTCCAGACCGTTCCTATTGTGTCCCATCGTTTTTGACGGTTGGGTAAGATGGTGTTGAGTTGGCTTGTAATTTGATCAAATTCGTTCTTAATAATATGGGTATATTGGGTTTCCATTACTTTATCGAACTCGGCATGCAATAATTCCACTTGATTTTTTATATCGGTTACTTGAAAATGGTGAATATAATAATTGTTACCTGTTGATATCCTAGCTACACCTCTATCGAAGGCCAGTAGTGGTATTTTTTCTAGACTTAGTATTGAAATATTCTGTGTCCATACTGCCAAAACTATCCTGTAACATAACAGGGTATTAGACATTAATTATTTTAAGATCATTTTGATGAATCCTTTTTTCGTCTTTAGTGGTAACGGTTGTTTTGTTTACATTTTTAATATTGATTGGTCTAAAGGGTTTGACTTGTTTCATTCTTCTTTTTGTTTTCACGAAAGCTAATGCTGAATCCGGTATCGGAATTTCTACTTTATTTTTGTTAAAGAAATGCAAATCTTTTTCCTGTTTTAGACGCAAATTTTTTTGTACTTGTAAAATAATAGCGGTACTTTTCTCTGAAGGATTAATAATTTCGAAAGGTTTAAATTTTGTAACCGAATGGATAGAATTGTTATATTTATGCACAGTAAGATCAACGAGATCAATTAATTTCTTTAATTGATTGTCTGTTTTAGTTACACGATACATTTCCAGGAATGTTGAATGAAACCTTTCTACGATTCCGTTAACTTCGCTGTGGCCAGTAGGAGTAACATAGGGAGTAATGTTTAATGTGTTAAAGAAGCTTGTTATCTCTCCTGAATTGAACGATTTTTCTCCGTCCATGACGATGGTATCGGGAGGTTCATATTTAAGCAGCATTTCCTTCAAAACGGGTAACACATCAACTGTTGCCCTTGATTCGATTTTCTTAACCTGTGCGAACTTAGAGAATTTATCAACGCAAGTCAAGAAATAATTTTTTTCTAGGAAGAGGATGTCGATGTGTACAATTTGAAACGGTCGTGTTGGTAAAGGCGTTTCTTGGATTTGTTTTTTGATCGGTTTTCTATTGTATTTGCATTCGTTACATGTTGCACATGTTTTTATAAAGTTTCTGACGATAGCAGTCATCTTAGGAAAATAATATTTCCGGAGGATTTGTTGCTTGTTTTCCTCGACACCTCTGTGTGCCCTATTATGTTCTAAACACACTATATCCATTTGGTTTGAATAAGATTCGACGTCTTCAAGTATTCTTTGAGTAAATCGAATCTTTAAGATATTTTGTCTACCAAAATTGTTCTTGTAGACTTCCTGAATTCTTCCCATGATAGATTCAGTTGTGTACAAACCATTCAATTTAGAAGCATCAAAATTACTTTTCAGTATTTTAAGAAGATTTGCTTCACTTGTATCATCTGTTGTGATGACTATTCTTTTAAAACGATCGAAAATATTTATTTCCTCAATTTTATTTTTTCCTTCTTGTATTATTACCTGATGACGGAAAGCGTTTAGTGGTCCTTCAGTTGAAGGTATAAATAGCAAATCACAGTCAGGAGCTGAATGCTGGGTTGCTATCATAGAGCAGCAAATGCGACTTAAAGCGTCGGCCACCACATTTGTCTTTCCTGGTTTGTATACAATACTGTAATCGTGCAGTTCTAGATAGGCTTTCCATCTTTTAAGTTTTGCGTTTGTATTCTTTTCCGATAATGTAAATGTAAGGGGTTGGTGATCAGTTAGAATGGTGAATTTTGCCCCATATAAATAATTTCTAAATGTTTTAAGAGCCCATATAATAGCTAACATTTCTTTCTCCGGAACTGAGTAAGATTCTTCAGTTCTTGACAGAGAACGAGAAGCAAAATGGATTGGTTTATCTTTTCCTATGTCGCCTTGGGACAGAACTGCTCCAATTGCAAAGTTGGAAGCATCGGTTGTTAAAATAAAGGGCTTATTATAGTCTGGATAAATTAGAATGTCTGACGAGGAAAGTATGTTTTTTAATTTTTCGAAACATTTCATTTGTTCCGTAGAGAGTGTTATTTTGCTATTTGAAGTTATATTTTTCTCACCTCGTAGGCTATTAGTTAAAGGTTTCGCTATTTTCGCATAGTCCTTAATAAATCTTCTATAATAGCTTGTCAATCCCAAAAATGATCTCAATTGTTTGATTGTTTTGGGTGGGGGAAATAATTTTATGACTTCAATCTTTTTAACGTTTGGTTTCAATCCTTCACTTGAAATAATATGTCCTAAAAACTCAATCTCTTTGTGAAGGAATTCGGATTTGTCTAGTTGAACCTTCAGATTGGAAGCATTCAATGTAGAAAGAACTTTATCTAGATTATTCAAATGTTCTTGAACCGTTCTACCGAATACAATTACATCATCCATATAGATGTAACAGATTTTGCCTATGTGTTCGCGAAGTATATCATCAATGGCTCTTTGAAAAATGGCTGGTGCATTTTTCAGACCAAACGGCATTCTTGTAAATTCATATTTACCGTTGTTGATAGAGAATGCAGTTTTTTCAATATCCTGTGCATTCATCTGAATTTGATGAAATCCTGATGCAAGATCAAGATTTGAAAAGTATTGTTGGCCTCGTAGTTGATCAAGGACATACGAGATTTCTGGCATTGGATACCTATCGCTTATGGTCTTTTCGTTTAATTTCCTATAATCTATGACCATACGGAATTTCTTCTTTCCCGAGGCGTCGTCCTTTTTTGGTACAATCCAAACTGGGGATGTCCAAGCAGATCGCGACGGTCTAATGATTCCGTTATTGAGAAGCGTTTTGATCTGATCAGCCACTTCTTCTCTGTAGGCCGCGGGGTATGGGTAAACCTTTTGGTGCACAGGTAAATTATCTGTAGTGTTAATTGCACATTTTACATTTGTAGCACAGGTCAATTTGACATTTGGTTCGTGGAAGGTAGCTCGATTTGCATTCAATACTTTAATTAGCTTGCATTTATCTTCAGAATGCAAATGATCGGTACGAAATTCTGCTAAAGCATTGCTCATTTTGAATGAGTATTTTTCTAATGGTACAGTGAAAGTGGTGCCATTATCGGTTTTAAGTTGAAGTGTTGAATTTTTGAAAGATATATCGGCTTCAAGGGTATTCAAAATTGTTGTTCCGATTATTCCAGCAAAAAATGGATGGAAATCATGTACTATAAATTGAAATGATTTAATTGTTCTTGGTGCAAAAAATTTTATGTCTATTGCAGAAGATGTGTTAAATTTTCCGTTCGTAGACGCTATACTATTTGCCGAAAAAGGGTATGGCTTACTCAATTTGTAAGTATTTGCTAGTTTTGTTGAAATTAAATTTATATTTGATCCGGTATCTATTAAGAAGGGGAATTCTCCCACATTAGTACGCAAATTGATAAAGAAGTGAAATGGCTTTACCAACTCGCGTCCCACTCTAAAAAATTATTTTCGTGTGGAAAATTAGATTGCTCATATCCGGGGTGTTCTGTACCATAAACATGTTGATCAGGCGTTTGGAATATAGATTTTGATTCACAGCTTACTGCATCAAGTGACGGTTCCGTTGAACTACTGTGTGGCATTTTGCTGGTTTGTGCAAATGGAGCATCAATTCCGTAAGCCTGTCTAAGATTTGATGACGCAGGTCGGGGTCGTTTTGCATTGAAATTTCCCTGATTGATTGTTTGCATAGAACGGTCAACTTCCATGGGCACTGAAGTGTTGAATCTTATTGGTCTATTTTGGGGCTGAAAACCGTTTACGTTGGGATACCTATTTCCTGTATGAATTTGATTTACATACTGCTGAGGGTTACCTTGAAAATGCTGCTGAGGGTTACGCGTGAAATTTGGCGGTTGATGGTTATTCACCGGTTTTGGAATTTTTATGATCCTATTGTCGTTAAAGGGTGCAGACCGCATGTCCATATTGTAATATTCTAAACAATATTGGAATGCACTGCTCAACGACTTAGGGTCGTAGTTTTTCAAAAGCAAGCTTAGTGTTTTATCAAGACCTCGGATAAAACAATCTAGTGCTTTTTCCCTAAAGAATTGTATGTGGACACTATTGTTAACCGCATACTTGGGGTCGGATTGAATTTGTGTTACAATAGCAGTTTGTAGGTCGTTAACCCTGCTGAAGTAACTGCTGATAGATTCAGATGGCCTTTTTCGTATCATTGTGAGTTCGTGATCAAGTGTTTTAAGGTCTCTCTTGTCCTTATAATAAAGGAGGAGAGTCCTTTTTATTGTATTCCAATCTGCTGCTAGGCAGTTAGAATTCAAAACATCAGCGGCTTCACCTTGTACCTTTCTCCTAATAGTACCTTCGATTATCTGGTACTCGGAGGAGTCTTTAGGAAGCCGTTCATATAAACTAAGAACGGTTTCAACTTCCATTATCCAACTCGGTAAGCTTGAGGCTTTTCCACAAAAAACAGGTAACTCTTTGACATACTCTGGCACTTTCCCTATGTTCAAATACTCCTCGCGGCATGGTATTGGAGATGACTCCGCATGGTATTGGAGATGATAGTTTGATTCAACATCCTGTTCCTGTTTTGCAAATTTGCTCGTTGTTTTGAAAATGGAATTTTGAATTTTTTATTTTACGTAAAATATAAAAAAAAGGTAAATTTATGATGCCGAAAATTTTAAAATGATGGTTATACCTAGTTCACGCTTTTCAATTTTCAATTGCAGTTAAATTTACACTAACTTGAAATATTTTTTCCGATAGTTCACACACACTTGATTCACTTATCGATTAATAATATTTTTAATGCTAGTCACTTAACTTACAGACTCAGAATCAGCAACGAACGAACCGACATCATCATCCAGTCCAGATGAACTCTGATCGCTTCTGTGGTATGCAGCAGGTTGTGGGTTGTTCAATCCTCCTTCGGGCGGAAACGTCCAATCTTCAGGTGATCCTTTTTGATGTGTTGTTCTACTGGGGGCCTTCAGTTTGATTCGAGAGAGATGTCCCGA
This sequence comes from Anopheles funestus, assembly GCF_943734845.2. Classification (NCBI taxonomy): domain Eukaryota; kingdom Metazoa; phylum Arthropoda; class Insecta; order Diptera; family Culicidae; genus Anopheles; species Anopheles funestus. The sequence goes on from NC_064599.1 coordinate 44,764,528, forward strand.
ACTCGTTCCACTCCGTTGATGCAAGATGGATTTGTCCTCACTTATTTGGAGATGATTTTCACAACACGACACGACTGCTTTAACTACCGAGCGTTGTGCAGGTTTGATATTATATTAACGCCTCACTTTTATCAGGTCCCTATTCGGGCGCCAGTTAAGTTTCGGACGAATGATGAGCGGATGAAATAATTGTTAACGCGTCGAGTGCCGATTACTGAATGTTGGTTTATTGCCTTTACAGCCAATAATTGGGTGGATGGAGGAAGGGAGGGAACGGAGGTGTACCGAACTGCGACGACGTCAGAATTGTATCGATGCACTAGTTCTGCCGAATAGCAATTTTGTTGCTAATCGGTTTTATGCTGTCCGTGCATTTGCATGCGGTCGGAAACAGCAACGGACATCGATGTTGCTGACATCGATATTGCTGACGATGACGTTGACTCTTAACTCTCGCTTCGATTTCATTGGGTTTAATTCGAGATAGAGCATCTGCCACGATATTCTCTTTTCCTGGCTTGTATACTATGTCAAAATCAAATTCGGTTAGCACCAATTTCCATCTTATTATTTTCTGATTTGCACTAGTCATAGAATATATAAGAGGTTGGTGGTCCGTTATTAATGTAAATTTTCTTCCGTATAAATACGGTCGAAAATATTTCACGGCCCAGACTATAGCTAACAACTCTTTTTCTGTTGTACAATAATTTTCCTCGGTTCTGTTTAAGGTCCTGGATGCATAGGCGATAGGACGATCCTTCCCTACGGTTCCCTGTGACAGTACAGCGCCGATCGCGAAATCACTTGCGTCTGTTGTTAAAATAAATGTTTTACTGAAGTCTGGGTATGCCAAAATCGGATCCATGGCTAGCAAAGATTTACATTTCTCGAAGCATCTTACTTTATCGCGAGTAAAGATGAATTCATTATCTTTGCGAAGTAATATTGTTAGTGGTCTAATAAGCTTGGCAAAGTCTAGAATAAATCGTCTGTAGTATCCTAATGTTCCAAGAAATTGCTTTAGTTCTTTTGGATTTTTTGGTATCGGCCAGTTTTGTACCACTCCAATTTTATCTACGTTTGGTTTCACACCTTCTTTAGTGACTGTATGGCCTAAAAACTGCACCTCCTTCCTGAAAAAATTGCATTTCTCTATGTTTATTTTCAATCTAGCATCTTTCAGTTTTTGTAAAATGCTCCTTATGTCTTTTACGTGTTCTTGGAAAGAGCTAGAGAATATGATGATGTCGTCCATATAGACGAGGCAACATAATCCTATGTGTTCCCTTAAAACAGTATCCATCACTCTTTGGAAAGTAGACGGTGCGTTTTTGAGTCCAAAAGGCATCCTTGTGAACTCATACTTCCCTGAGCTTACAGCAAATGCAGTCTTTTCTATGTCGTCTTCATCTAATTGTACTTGATGGAAGCCTGCTACAAGGTCTATTGTAGAGAAGTAAGAAGCTCTCCCTAGCCTGTCCAAGATTTCAGTGATATCCGGTATGGGGTATTTATCCGAAATGGTTTTTTCGTTCAGTTTCCGATAATCTATGACTAAACGATACTTTTTCAAACCCGTTGAATCTTCTTTCTTCGGTACAATCCAAACCGGAGAAGTGTATGGAGATATGGATTCACGAATTATACCTTCTCTAAGCATTTTCTTCACTTGATCTTGTACCTCAGATTCAAATATCTTAGGATATTTGTATGATTTAGTGTGAATCGGAATGTTATCAACTGTTCTGATTCTATGTTTAATCTTATGAGTGAATGATAGCTTATCATCATCGAAATATAAAACTTCTGGTATATCTCGCAATAAATTTGTAATTGCCTTGAGTTCAAACTCAGCAAGGGAGTCGTCCTTTAGTTCGAAGTTCTTGTTAATTTTTATCTTAGGTCCTTCGTTTTCCAGGAACTCATTGTCAATTATTTCGATTTCATTTAGATTTATCTCGATATTTTTGTCCGTGTTATTCTTTAACGCTATAACTGATTTGTTTTCCTTGCTTGTGTAAATGCCAGGTAATATGGAAAACGTACCGTATGACTTTTCTTCTTCTATAATGAAATCCCCATCAGTTACGGTGTCTATTGTCAAAAAATGCGTTTGGAGGGCATTTAAGGTTGTTGACGGATTTCCTATAAATTTCTTATGCAGCGCTAATATTTTACGTCCTATTTTCAGCGTATTGTTACGAGTATCCAGAACTGCGTTGAGGTTTCTTAACGTTTCATAGCCTATTAACCCATCGAAAAAATTATGGAACGAATAAACGTAGAATTTGATTTTTCTATTTATACCAAAAATGTCAAATTGTACAGATTTCAAAATTTTTTCACTTTCTTTTAAACTTCTCACAAAGACATTTTCTTCGCTCATGCAATTCTCCAAATTTACGTGTTTAGGTGAAATATAGTTTTTGTTAGCACCTGTATCAATCAAGAATTTAAGAATTCCTTTTGTAGTAAATATTTGTAAGTATGGAATAAAGTTATTATTATTCAAGTGTCTGACCTTTCTCCTAAAACCATGTGAAAATTTAATTCATCTGACTCATTATCGACCGTTTTATCATCGGTTTCCGCGTTGTTAATTTGCATTCTAGATTTGAGTGTACGCATTGATACGTCATCATTCGTTTTTTTTTCTTGAAAACTTTTGTTCCTAAACTTATCTGACCACGGTTTATCGCTTTGCGTATTTTTGCGATTACTATACGATGTTGATGGTGTTTCGTTGTCATACTTTTTTCTCCCACGTTCTTCTGTGTTAGTCTGTTCTAGCTTTCTCCGATAGGAAGCATTCGTGTATTCGATGGATACCGAATAGGCTTCATCTAGGTCGTTCGGCTTACAGCTCCTCACATACGACGATAACGTTCCCTCAAGTCCGTCTATAAAACGTGTGAGTGTGATTACACCAATCAGGTGATGTACTGCTGTAGTTGAATTTTTATATTCGTCTGCAGATGCGGTAATCGACCTTATCTTTGTTTCGAGTTTTTTCAAACTGTTGTAGTACTCTGCTAGAGATTTCTTTCCCTGACGCTCGTAAAACAGTTGTTGTATGTGTGAGGTCAGATCCCTTTTGTCGCCAAATGCGTTCGTTAGCACGTCTTTAATTTCTGGCCACGTGTTCACGTTTCCTGCTGCTATTACCGCTTCCCTAGCTTGACCAGTGATTTTGCACTTAACTGCTCGTACTAACTGATCATACATGGGCGATCCTTCACGATTTTTGAACAAAGCCAATGCAGTTTCAGTATCCTCAATCCACGCTTGCGTTTCACTTTTGTTTCCATCAAAATTTGGTAGATTACGAACTGGATCGGGCGTTCTGTATGATAAATAGGGGTCATCTGCTTTTGCTTTTAACCGTTTCATCTCTTCCAGTAGATCATTATGCGAGTTCGTCAGGAATCGAATGTGATTTAGCAGGTCTTCTTGGTTGCAATTGGGCTCCATGTTTTGCGTTCTTTTCTATTATCACTCTATTCTCACTATTACACGCTATACTCACGCACAGTCCAGATTGGTGTGTGTTGCGTTCTCTCGATGCGTGAGGCTTAGAGCTTCTTTTTTTTTTTTTTGGGTCGATGGTCTTCCTTCCTTTTGCGTTAGCACGGCGTGTTTGGGACGTTAGCTGGAACAGCTGCTTCTCTCCGCGAATCAACTGATATTCGCTCAGTGATGGTATAAACCGGGATGAGATGACTTATGCTTATTACCAGCAATTCGACTTTCGGCTGCGCCAGTTATAGTTCTTGAAAGAGATGCTGTCGCTTCTAGGTGCAAAACTCGACTGAGTGTTTTATTCTTACTAGCTATATGTCACGAATACATTACATTTTATACGATTACATTTTATAGCGATAGTACAAATACAAATATCTAAATCTAGCGTTACATACAAATAACTAATCCTAGCGTTACGTACATTACAACCCATGTAATTTAGAGTTAAATAAATATTATAAAAAATACACATGTGTTTAAAATTTATATAAATACTAAAAGATATTTTTTAGGCAAAAGATGATCAAAAATGCGTTTCATACACAAACATGGCTAATTATTGATTGATTGATGGATCGAAATTGATGGCATTAATAAATGCGTTGGTGGAAGTCTAAGCAAACCTTTGAAAAACTCTCAATTTCAACAGAAAAGGTACGTAGCTACGACAGTGAAGATGTTCGAATCATACCTCCAAGCACTAGAATAACACTCGGCACAGTTCAGCGTGCAAAGGTAACGAACGGTTTTTCTTAAAGCTATCTTTATTCATTTCATTCCAACCATACCAGGCATGCCATAAGCGCGCGGCCGTTAGCCGAATCTAAGCATAACAGACATAGCATCAACACGCAGGCGTTACACGCCTCCAAGCAACAACAAACATTTTTATAATCTACCTGTCTTAGTTACCTATCAGGTTTCATGCCAATGCTACAAAGGGGAAGGAAAAGAGTTAAGCACCTGTAGAAGTGGTATGCAGCATTTGTGTTTGATGAACTGTTTAAAAATAAACTGAACTCACTACCTTTACCGTGGTATCAAGATTGGTGGAAAAACCATCACACCAAAAAAGAAAATATTTCCAATATGTATATTTTTACCCTTAGAAACAAACAAATAAACAAACGGCAGTGTGTATATAATCTGTCATGCGATTTTTTACCATAAAAATATCCAAAGTCTTGTTAGAAATATTTTTTTGCATCACAAGAGCATTGAAATCCATTCCTATTCAGCTTCATTTATATACGGTACACAACGTACCAAATCAACACGGACCAGACGGCGCAAATGTGAGTATGGCTTTCTTCTACACCAGGGGTCTCCAAACTTTTTAGATGGCGGGCCGCTTTGAGCGGAATAGCCGCAGCTGAGGGCCATCATCTGCAAAAATAGTATTGCATTCAATTTGGATGGTGAGGGGAGGGGGCGGAGAGGGTGTTGTTTGTGGATGTGGTTGTTTGAGAAAATAATTATAATTTGAATAATCAAATAGCTGAATTGAAATAATTTTATAAAATAGGTTCAATGCAAATTATACTCACAATATTTGTTCTTTATTTTTGTCTTTATAGTTCTTTATTTTACATTGCCACTGTATTTCACATTGTCTTGATTTCTTTTAGTTGTATTCAATTTGTACTGTTTTAATCTTTTGAAACTAATGCGAATGATGGAATTGTTTCTTGGAGGCTGTAATTGCGGATAATTCGGGTTTCAAATTTGACGTTCCTATCGTCAGTATAGATTCCATGTGTTTGTCCGTTAAGTTGGATCTCAAATTATTCTTTACGTATTTCATTCGTGAAAATGTTTGTTCGCACAAATATGTTGTTCCGAACAGTGAAATGTACTTACATGCAAAATCCCTCATGTTTGGAAAATCTTTTTTCGGCAAAAATTTGTATAAATCAATTAGTCCTTCTTTGAATTTATCTTTCAGGTTATCATTCGCTTGAATTTCGATGAACTCCAACTGCAATTCATTGGGACAATCCAAAACAACTGCTTCGAATGGATTTTGAAAAATTCTAATTTCTGAAGCCTTTTCGTCTACTTCAGAAAACCTTTCACTAAACTGCTTTTGCAGGTTGGTTATTAAATCAAATGCATAATCAACTGGGAATTCTTCCTTTGCTTGCCCTTTAAATTTTTGACACTGTGGAAAATGTGTTAAGTTTACTATCTGTAGCTGTTCTAAAAATAAAGTAAGTTTAAGTCTGAATGCTTTAATATGAGTGTACAAGTCGGAAATAAGATTGTCCCGTCCTTGAAGTTTAAGATTCAGTAAATTCAAGTGAGTTGTTATGTCTGCTGCAAATGCCAATTTCCATAGCCAGTTTTCATCACGTAGCAACGGTTCTGGTTTGCCCTTTGTTTCTAAAAACTCCGTAACATCCTTTCTTATTTCAAGCATTCTTGTTAAAAGCTTTCCACAACTTAGCCATCGTACTGCTGTGTAATAAGGCATATCTGGATAATCTGATTCATTATCTTTCAACAAGCTTCTAAACTGTCTATGATTCAGACCGTGTGATCGAATGAAATTCACTATCTTAACTACGGGATGAAGTACACAGCTAATATCTAAATATTTAGCGCACAACGCTTGCTGGTGAATCATACAGTGGATGAACATAGGCTGAGGAACATTTCTTTTTTTGCACTCCTCCTTTACTAGTCCAACCAAACCTTTTTTCACACCACTCATATTTTTTCCTTCATCAACAGTTCTTCTTCTTCTTGGCTTAACGACCTTACAGGTCACGCCGGTCATTTCTGGCTTACTAGACTTATTTTTACCACGTAGCCGGATAGTCAGTCCTTGCTACGGGGGAACGGTCCGGATGGGATTTGAACCCGGTCCGGCCGTGTGGACTGGCGCCGTTTATCACATGCACCACCGGACCGCCCTTCATCAACAGTTAAACAACTAAAATTACTCCAATCTAAATTGTATTCCGAAAAAGTTTTAACCAGCTTGGCGAAAATATCTTCTCCGGTAACAGTACCATACATGCTATGCATGGCAGCCAATTCTTGTAATACATTCAGGTTTTCATCCACTCCTCTGATGAACACAAGAAGCTGCGAGGTTGATGAAATGTCCAACGATTCGTCTATTGCAATTGAAAAATATCGAAAATTTTTTGCACTTTTTTTCTGCTGATCTACAATGTTTTCACCAATATCTTCCACACGACGTGCAATGGTATTGGCACTTAAAGACAAATTTGAGAATTTTTTAAGCATATCTGGACACAGTTCTTGTGCTACTTCAAACATACACTCCTTCACTAGTTCACCATCTGTAAACGGTTTACCTCTTTTAGCCAAGATATACGCAACTTTGTAAGTGGCGTTAGTCACAGATTCGTTTTCAGTAGATAATTTGGTGAACAGCGCTTTTTGAGACGAAATTTGGTGGTGTAGCTTGGAAAACCGTTCGGTTCGTTCTTGTCCCTTCAACTGACCATATTTCTCCTCATGTTTGGTTTGATAATGACGCCGTAGGTTGTAATCCTTCATCACAGACACTGTTTCGTTACAGATGACACACAGCGCTTTTTTCCATGTTTTGCAAAAAAATATTTCAAGCTCAATTCTTCTTGAAATTGCCGACACTCGTCATCAAGTTTTCTTTTCTTACTCTCGGCCATTGAAATAAATGCTTTCGGTACGGTTTCGACATGTCCGTCGATCGCAAAATTTATCAAGAAAATTCAAACACCCCAGTCACCTGAACATACGTCGTATTTTCGACGAATTAGCCACCCACACACCGATGGCTCACGCTCGGCGTCGACTCCGATCGATGGGATTTAAATTTGCTGCCCCTTTTTGTACGAGTTGAAGCGAGAGAGAATGTGCCAATTTTAGTTAATCGTACTCTGTTAGCTCGGACATTCGAGGCTGGGACGTATCCCCCCAGACTAACACTATGAAATTTATTTGTTTAGCCAGCTAATCCAAGGCATAAAAAAATTCGTGGAAAAATAGTGCTCTCACTGCATTCACTGGCGTGTGCATAAGTGATGTGCGGGTTAACCCGCATCAACTGGGTCGGAGACATTCGTAAGCAACCCGTAGTCGAGCAGTAGGTGAATGATTCCGATAAGTACAAGAAAGCTGGAACGCGCTCACCGACCCGAACTCGCTGCATCAACGGCTTGATTCGAACGCATCCACGGGTCTGGCTGGATTCCCATAAATCGGGAAGTGAATAGTATGACCCACCACTAGTTGACATAATGCGCAAACTGTGTAGTTGCGCGTAGAGCGTATGGCTGCGTACACATGACGGCTCATGAGACGTCCACAAAAGCCGAAGTCATACAAAATTTCAAAAAAATTGGGTCCTGTCCTGGACGCGTCCACAAATCACGAGGAGAAAGAGGATTCGGGAATTATACCTGGGATCTTCGCGAAGTGAAAAAGGATTTGGAAATTATACCTGCGATCCGCATTAGAATACCACGTACGCCGCATTCGGGGTAGCACTCGGTAAAGCGTTGTTTTGCTTAAGCGTGCAGTAAGCATAGAGGGTTTGTTTCGGCTTTCTACGAAGTTACTTGTGGACGTGGGCAGGGCGTGGGCGTCACGTGTGAGTTGGGCCTATATGTTTCACTACCTCGAGCAAGTGAGTGACGATATCAACTTTAGTTGAAAACTTTCCTGGACTGAAATTATTCTTTATGTATTGTACAATGTGCGAGACAAATGATCAGAAAGGGATCCCTGAGACAATGTGTATTATGCTGAAAACTGTTATTGTTGTTAACAAAATCATCGTTAAAAATCAAAATCGAAAGTTTTGCGGGCCGCATGGGATTAGTAGTTTGGAGACCCCTGGATTAAATCATTCATTGTTCGGTTGATAATATGTAGGTCTTGGGTATCAGGGCTTCCTCCGATCCATTTCCAGACCGATCTTATCATATCGATGCTTCTCAATGATCGCTTTCTTGGCTAAATCTGATCAAAATTTGTGTACAAACTTTTGATATTATGTTTCGCAATGTTAGTGAGTGACCTATTACCTAACATTTAGATGAAAATTGAGTGGAAGAGCCGCAGCTGAGGGAAAATCTATCAAAAGCTGGGCGGGCCGCAAGGGAGGGCCTCGCGGGCCGCATGCGGCCCGCGGGCCGTAGTTTGGAGACCCCTGTTCTACGCCAATTTCTAATCCAATGTTCTCTTTCATTACAGCACATCAGTATCAAGAAAATAGTGCGGAAAAAGATATCCCAATGTGCAATTCAACCACGCCTGCTAATAAATACTATTGCCACTATGTTCTGGCCTACAGGCGAAGTGAGATAAAAAACGTGCACATACGCATATACACGATACGCTGTCGATCCCAATTAGCCCTTTCTCCCTCTACCTAACTAACGATCATCCTGCTAAAGCGAGAATGCCTGTTGGGATCGCGCGTCGATACACACTAACACATTCAAAGACACCATGTGTGTACACAGCGTACGAGCGCCTGCACGATCCTAGGGGCGTGACCAGCGTCGATGTGGAATCCATGTGGAACGCATCGGGACTGCTCGTAGCGTACGGGCGCATTTCGAGTCCATGTGGAATCCTTTCGGCCTCCATGTGGAATCCTCACGGCGTCCATGTGGAAAGCAACGCTAGCCCTCGCAGTGTACGGGCGCTTGTACGATCCTTGCGGGTGAATGTTTAATGCCGGTGAATGAGTCCATGTGGAAAGCAACGCGTCCGCATCGTACGGGTGAATGATGAATGATGGGTCAATGTGGAAAGCTGCAAGACCGCTCGCAGCGGACGGTGTTTTGGTCGCGATGGTCGTAGCGTAGCGTGCAAAAGCGCGTTCAGTTTTCTTCATTTATTTGTATTAAAATTATTATTTATTTACAAACCACCGATTACAATATGTTGGCCACACTTTGGGCTAATAGTTGCAAGATTTTCCCGTGAGATATTTAAATAAAATAGTATTATATTTCAATTACAAAACCGAGGTATTTTTCGCTACAATTCTATGCCTTGTTTTAGCTATTTCCTCGTGGCCGCCCTTAACGTACTGGCTTTGGTTTTTAGCGAATAACTAAAAAAGTTGAAGAGATAGATTAAAACAATGTTCTACAAAGTTGTAAAGAATAACATTTCGTATCTTTTGAAGATTTTTGCAGATTTTTACACAGTTAATTAAGCATGTTTTTATTGTTTGAAAATATTAAGAATGTTGCATGCAACTATGTCATGTCTAATGGAAATGTGTTCTTTTCAATACGGATAATCATTTAAAATTCGATTCAAAATCCGGCTGGTGTAAAGGTGTATAGTATTATAAATATATATTTAATTATTTTTATTTATTGTTAAGTCAATTTATAAATATAAATCAATTATTAAATATGCAACTCATAAATATTTATGATTAAGGACGTCTACAACTAGTTCTTCGGTTTCCTTTGATAGTTGCCCGTTGCGTTGCGTGTTTCAACTTAAGTTTGAAAAACTTGTTGACCGCTTCAATGGTCGGTACACCATAGCCGCACGTACCAATCATTCTAAACATCTTTAATATATTTCCTTTATTAGAAACCTTAATTTTCGGACCATTTTTATCGACACCTGTCCAGCTACAACCGCATAAAAACTGTTCGTCGAACAGCAGGTCCAGAGCGTCATGCATACGGTTCCTCGGATCGTCGCGACGAATTTGATTATTTAACCATGCTCCCAGTGCTTCGAAGAAATCCGCATCCGTTTCCAACCTGGCCTCCAAAGCGTCTAGTTGTTCCGCCGTTTTTACTATTTCAAAGTCAAAGCCGTCTGGAGCCTGCGATGTCGGAACCTTTCTGATGATATCGTGCACTGTTGATATGACCGCGTGTGCATCATCGGTTTTCATAGCTAACTTTTCCATCAAGGCAAAGTTTTGCTTAAATAGCGATATGACCAATGACCTAAGCTTCGTGATGTCCTCTCGGTTTTGTTTCGTCTGATGCAGCAGCTCCGCAAATACGTCGGTGTTGTAGGAAGACGGTTCCGATGGTTCGCCCAAAACTGCACAGTCCTCTGGATGTTGAAGTCCTGATGTCGAAGGCTGCTGGAGTGGTGATGTTGAAGCCGGAACTATATTTCCAAAGGCGAGGGACGGCAACTGAATGTTCGATATAACCTGAACACCAGTATCGACGAAATCAGTTTCCTGATTATCGTCCAGACGCAACTTTTTGGCTGAAGAATACATCTTTACTGACTTGTTTTCAACTTGATGGACTTGTAACGAATGATGGTTACATGTACTAAAATTTGTCTTAATATACCAAAAAAAGGACAAATACTTACCTTGTATAATAATAAGAACTACCCTTAAATAAAGCTAAACACATTTTATACATTCGTTCACTCATTGGGGTTTTCTCGCAGGTACTCAAAGTAACACTTGTTGCACTTGCCTTCGAGGGTAAATTTAACAGGTATCACACGCAAGACAAAGTAATCGTATTTAAGTGAAGGATTGTTCACAAACAAATCATTCTTAAGTCAGCCACGCTCGTTACTGGTTCTTAACATTCAATCATCAAAATAATTCAAAGAATGGCTACCAAACGTATACGTGAAAACGGTGACTATCCGGCTACATGGTAAAATAAGTCTAGTAAGCCAGAAATGGCCGGCGTGACCTGTAAGATCGTTAAGCCAAGAAGAAGATATTATGCATTTATCGTTTCAGACATTTCTCAAAACATCCCCGAAGCTGATTTGCGTACACCGTGGCTTGCTCCTGGGGAAATTGTTAACCCGGATGGCTCAGTTGATGAAGATTACATAACATCGGATGAAGAGCTGAGTACATCAGATGGTGAGGAATCAACAAACGAGGAAGAGATAGGATCAACATTATTCGAGGATGATTTACGAAATTGGGCCCTAAAGTCAAATATGACGCATACTGCGATGAATAGTCTGCTGAAACTTTTAAAAACTAAAAAAGTTGTGCAGTCTCGTTTGCCAAAGGACTACCGCACGCTGTTGAGAACACCGCATCGGACGGGTGCATCCTTCATCACAATAGAAGGTGGTCAAATGTGGCATCATGGCATTAAGCAGTGTCTTCAACGTTACTTCAGCGATGTGAAACCATCCTTAGAGTCTCTGTGGATCGATATTTCCATGGATGGTTTGCCACTTCACAGAAGCGGACCCACTCAGTTGTGGCCTATTTTAATGAGGCTGTGTGAAGTGCCTGAAGCTCCAATATTCGTCGTTGCTATATTTTGCGGGTCATCTAAACCTCAAAACGCCGAACAATATCTAAGACAGTTTGTCACAGAGATCAACGACCTTCAGAGCAACGGTATCGTTTTACAAGGCGTTACACATCAAGTAAAACTACGGGCTATCATAGCAGATTCTCCAGCTCGAGCTTTAATTAAAGGTAAGTGTAAAAAATTATTCATTATTTTGTTATTATCATTATTATTTTTCAAACCAAGATAAGAACTTTAATTTTTTTTTCCCCAGGTGTCGTTTCGTTTAACGGTTCTCATGGATGCTTAAAATGCACAGACATTGCTGTACACGACAGAGCCACCAAAAGGATGTATTTTACAGGAGTGGGAATAGAAAAGCGGCACAGATGCCAAATTCCGAGCACAAGAATACCCTCAACACTGCAAAAAACCAACACCTCTAACCGATATTTTGTACTTCGACATCATCGCAGACGTCATTATTGCCGACAGACTTCATCTGATTGATCTTGGGGTGATGAGGAAACTGTTAAACGGATGGATAAAAGGCAAATTTACTAAAGGACCACATCACACCAAATGGACTTCAAGACAATGTGATATCATTTCGGAATTGTTATTACAAATCAAGCTCCCTTCAGAAATTCATCGAAACCTGCGAAGTCTACAATACATCAAATTCTGGAAAGGAACGGAGTTTAGAACCTTCTTACATTACGCCAGCGTAGTCGTTCTAAAGGAAATACTTCCGGAGCAGCATACAAACAGTTTTTGCTACTGTTTTGTGCCACGACATTCCTGTCATCGACTGTGTATGAAAACGAATGGGAACTTGCAAAAGAAATGCTGGAGCTGTTCGTCAAGGATTTTGGAACCATTTATGGACCTAGCAGTGTTTCAAGCAACGTTCATAATCTTCAGCATGTTCACGACGAAGTCGCCAGATTCGGACCATTAGAAGACATCTCCACATACGGCTTCGAAAACGAACTACAACGCTTGAAGCGCATGATGAGAGGTGGCAGCAAATTCCTGGAACAAATAGTCAACAGAGTGTGTGAACTACATCACACAAATGTAGCCAGAGAAAACGACGAAACCAGTAACTACCCATCGTTAACTACAAAAGGCCAAAACATTTCGTTAGCCATAAATCCGGAATTCAGCTTAAGGAAAGGACCCAGGAACGAATGGTTCTTATTGAAAGACAACACCATTATGCAGTACTGTACAGCAGCTCAATCAGAAACTGGAGAAATAAGCGTGCATGGTTATAACTTCATGGTTATAACAGCATGAGTGACCTGTAGTCTTCTTTAAGACAAGTTGCTGTCTCGGACATACGTTGTAAATTAGTAGGAATTAGTGTAGATAAATGACAAGGACTCGTTGTACTTCCATTACTACATACATTACAACCCATGTAATTTAGAGTTAAATAAATATTATAAAAAATACACATGTGTTTAAAATTTATATAAATACTAAAAGATATTTTTTTAGGCAAAAGATGATCAAAAATGCGTTTCATACACAAACATGGCTTAAATCGAAATTGATGGCATTAAGAAATGCGTTGCTGGAAGTCTAAGCAAACCTTTGAAAAACTCTCAATTTCAACAGAAAAGGTACGTAGTTACGACAGTGAAGATGTTCGAATCATACCTCCAAGCACTAGAATAACACTCGGCACAGTTCAGCGTGCAAAGGTAACGAACGGTTTTTCTTAAAGCTATCTTTATTCATTTCATTCCAACCATACCAGGCATGCCATAAGCGCGCGGCCGTTACCCGAATCTAAGCATAACAGACATAGCATCAACACGCAGGCGTTACACGCCTCCAAGCAACAACAAACATTTTTATAATCTACCTGTCTTAGTTACCTATCAGGTTTCATGCCAATGCTACAAAGGGGAAGGAAAAGAGTTAAGCACCTGTAGAAGTGGTATGCAGCATTTGTGTTTGATGAACTGTTTAAAAATAAACTGAACTCACTACCTTTACCGTGGTATCAAGATTGGTGGAAAAACCATCACACCAAAAAAGAAAATATTTCCAATATGTATATTTTTACCCTTAGAAACAAACAAATAAACAAACGGCAGTGTGTATATAATCTTTCATGCGATTTTTTACCATAAAAATATCCAAAGTCTTGTTAGAAATATTTTTTTGCATCACACGAGCATTGAAACCCATTCCTATTCAGCTTCATTTATATACGGTACACAACGTACCAAATCAACACGGACCAGACGGCGCAAATGTGAGTATGGCTATCTTCTACACCAATTTCTAATCCAATGTTCTCTTTCGTTACAGCACATCAGTATCAAGAAAATAGTGCGGAAAAAGATATCCCAATGTGCAATTCAACCACGCCTGCTAATAAATACTATTGCCGCTATGTTCTGGCCTACAGGCGAAGTGAGATAAAAAACGTGCACATACGCATATACACGGTACGCTGTCGATCCCAATTAGCCCTTTCTCCCTCTACCTAACTAACGATCATCCTGCTGAAGCGAGAATGCGTGTTGGGATCGCGCCCCAATGTGCAATTCAACCACGCCTGCTAATAAATACTATTGCCGCTATGTTCTGGCCTACAGGCGAAGTGAGATAAAAACGTGCACATACGCATATACACGGTACGCTGTCGATCCCAATTAGCCCTTTCTCCCTCTACCTAACTAACGATCATCCTGCTAAAGCGAGAATGCGTGTTGGGATCGCGCGTCGATACACACTACACATTCAAAGACACCATGTGTGTACACAGCGTACGAGCGCCTGCACGATCCTAGGGGCGTGACCAGCGTCGATGTGGAATCCATGTGGAACGCATCGGGACTGCTCGTAGCGTACGGGCGCATTTCGAGTCCATGTGGAATCCTTTCGGCCTCCATGTGGAATCCTCACGGCGTCCATGTGGAAAGCAACGCTAGCCCTCGCAGTGTACGGGCGCTTGCACGATCCTTGCGGGTGAATGTTTAATGCCGGTGAATGAGTCCATGTGGAAAGCAACGCGTCCGCATCGTACGGGTGAATGATGAATGATGGGTCAATGTGGAAAGCTGCAAGACCGCTCGCAGCGGACGGTGTTTTGGTCGCGATGGTCGTAGCGTAGCGTGCAAAAGCGCGTTCAGTTTTCTTCATTTATTTGTATTAAAATTATTATTTATTTACAAACCACCGATTACAATATGTTGGCCACACTTTGGGCTAATAGTTGCAAGATTTTCCCGTGAGATATTTAAATAAAATAGTATTATATTTCAATTACAAAACCGAGGTATTTTTCGCTACAATTCTATGCCTTGCTTTAGCTATTTCCTCGTGGCCGCCCTTAACGTACTGGCTTTGGTTTTTAGCGAATAACTAAAAAAGTTGAAGAGATAGATTAAAACAATGTTCTACAAAGTTGTAAAGAATAACATTTCGTATCTTTTGAAGATTTTTGCATATTTTTACACAGTTAATTAAGCATGTTTTTATTGTTTGAAAATATTAAGAATGTTGCATGCAACTATGTCATGTCTAATGGAAATGTGTTCTTTTCAATACGGATAATCATTTAAAATTCGATTCAAAATCCGGCTGGTGTAAAGGTGTATAGTATTATAAATATATATTTAATTATTTTTATTTATTGTTAAGTCAATTTATAAATATAAATAAATTATTAAATATGCAACTCATAAATATTTATGATTAAGGACGTCTACAACTAGTTCTTCGGTTTCCTTTGATAGTTGCCCGTTGCGTTGCGTGTTTCAACTTAAGTTTGAAAAACTTGTTGACCGCTTCAATGGTCGGTACACCATAGCCGCACGTACCAATCATTCTAAACATCTTTAATATATTTCCTTTATTAGAAACCTTAATTTTCGGACCATTTTTATCGACGACACCTGTCCAGCTACAACCGCATAAAAACTGTTCGTCGAACAGCAGGTCCAGAGCGTCATGCATACGGTTCCTCGGATCGTCGCGACGAATTTGATTATTTAACCATGCTCCCAGTGCTTCGAAGAAATCCGCATCCGTTTCCAACCTGGCCTCCAAAGCGTCTAGTTGTTCCGCCGTTTTTACTATTTCAAAGTCAAAGCCGTCTGGAGCCTGCGATGTCGGAACCTTTCTGATGATATCGTGCACTGTTGATATGACCGCGTGTGCATCATCGGTTTTCATAGCTAACTTTTCCATCAAGGCAAAGTTTTGCTTAAATAGCGATATGACCAATGACCTAAGCTTCGTGATGTCCTCTCGGTTTTGTTTCGTCTGATGCAGCAGCTCCGCAAATACGTCGGTGTTGTAGGAAGACGGTTCCGATGGTTCGCCCAAAACTGCACAGTCCTCTGGATGTTGAAGTCCTGATGTCGAAGGCTGCTGGAGTGGTGATGTTGAAGCCGGAACTATATTTCCAAAGGCGAGGGACGGCAACTGAATGTTCGATATAACCTGAACACCAGTATCGACGAAATCAGTTTCCTGATTATCGTCCAGACGCAACTTTTTGGCTGAAGAATACATCTTTACTGACTTGTTTTCAACTTGATGGACTTGTAACGAATGATGGTTACACGTACTAAAATTTGTCTTAATATACCAAAAAAAGGACAAATACTTACCTTGTATAATAATAAGAACTACCCTTAAATAAAGCTAAACACATTTTATACATTCGTTCACTCATTGGGGTTTTCTCGCAGGTACTGAAAGTAACACTTGTTGCACTTGCCTTCGAGGGTAAATTTAACAGGTATCACACGCAAGACAAAGTAATCGTATTTAAGTGAAGGATTGTTCACAAATTCTTAAGTCAGCCACGCTCGTTACTGGTTCTTAACATTGAATCATAAAAATAATTCAAAGAATGGCTACCAAACGTATACGTGAAAACGGTGACTATCCGGCTACATGGTAAAATAAGTCTAGTAAGCCAGAAATGGCCGGCGTGACCTGTAAGATCGTTAAGCCAAGAAGAAGATATTATGCATTTATCGTTTCAGACATTTCTCAAAACTTTCCCGAAGCTGATTTGCGTACACCGTGGCTTGCTCCTGGGGAAATTGTTAACCCGGATGGCTCAGTTGATGAAGATTACATAACATCGGATGAAGAGCTGAGTACATCAGATGGTGAGGAATCAACAAACGAGGAAGAGATAGGATCAACATTATTCGAGGATGATTTACGAAATTGGGCCCTAAAGTCAAATATGACGCATACTGCGATGAATAGTCTGGTGAAACTTTTAAAAACTAAAAAAGTTGTGCAGTCTCGTTTGCTAAAGGGCTACCGCACGCTGTTGAGAACACCGCATCGGACGGGTGCATCCTTCATCACAATCGAAGGTGGTCAAATGTGGTATCATGGCATTAAGCAGTGTCTTCAACGTTACTTCAGCGATGTGAAACCATCCTTAGAGTCTCTGTGGATCGATATTTCCATGGATGGTTTGCCACTTCATAGAAGCGGACCCACTCAGTTGTTGCCTATTTTAATGAGGCTGTGTGAAGTGCCTGAAGCTCCAATATTCGTCGTTGCTATATTTTGCGGGTCATCTAAACCTCAAAACGCCGAACAATATCTAAGACAGTTTGTCACAGAGATCAACGACCTTCAGAGCAACGGTATCGTTTTACAAGGCGTTACACATCAAGTAAAACTACGGGCTATCATAGCAGATTCTCCAGCTCGAGCTTTAATTAAAAGTAAGTGTAAAAAATTATTCATTATTTTGTTAATATCATTATTATTTTTCAAATCAAGATAAGAACTTTAATTTTTTTTAATTTTTTTTCCCCAGGTGTCGTTTCGTTTAACGGTTCTCTTGGATGCTTCAAATGCACAGACATTGCTGTACACGACAGAGCCACCAAAAGGATGTATTTTACAGGAGTGGGAATAGAAAAGCGGACAGATGCCAAATTCCGAGCACGAGAATACCCTCAACACTGCAAAAAACCAACACCTCTAACCGATATTTTGTACTTCGACATCATCGCAGACGTCATTATTGCCGACAGATTTCATCTGATTGATCTTGGGGTGATGAGGAAACTGTTAAACGGATGGATTAAAGGCAAATTTACTAAAGGACCACATCACACCAAATGGACTTCAAGACAATGTGATATCATTTCGGAATTTTTATTACAAATCAAGCTCCCTTCAGAAATTCATCGAATCCTGCGAAGCCTACAATACATCAAATTCTGGAAAGGAACGGAGTTTAGAACCTTCTTACATTACGCCAGCGTAGTCGTTCTAAAGGAAATACTTCCGGAAGCAGCATACAAACATTTTTTGCTACTGTTTTGTGCCACGACATTCCTGTCATCGACTGTGTATGAAAACGAATGGGAACTTGCAAAAGAAATGCTGGAGCTGTTCGTCAAGGATTTTGGAACCATTTATGGACCTAGCAGTGTTTCAAGCAACGTTCATAATCTTCAGCATGTTCACGACGAAGTCGCCAGATTCGGACCATTAGAAGACATCTCCACATACGGCTTCGAAAACGAACTACAACGCTTGAAGCGCATGATGAGAGGTGGCAGCAAATTCCTGGAACAAATAGTCAACAGAGTGTGTGAACTACATCACACAAATGTAGCCAGAGAAAACGACGAAACCAGTAACTAGCCATCGTTAACTACAAAAGGCCAAAACATTTCGTTAGCCATAAATCCGGAATTCAGCTTAAGGAAAGGACCCAGAAAGGAATGGTTCTTATTGAAAGACAACACCATTATGCAGTACTGTACAGCAGCTCAATCAGAAACTGGAGAAATAAGCGTGCATGGTTATAACTTCATTGTTATAACAGCATGAGTGACCTGTAGTCTTCTTTAAGACAAGTTGCTGTCTCGGACATACGTTTTATATTAGTAGGAATTAGTGTAGATAAATGACAAGGACTCGTTGTACTTCCATTACTACATACATTACAACCCATGTAATTTAGAGTTAAATAAATATTATAAAAAATACACATGTGTTTAAAATTTATATAAATACTAAAAGATATTTTTTTAGGCAAAAGATGATCAAAAATGCGTTTCATACACAAACATGGCTTAAATCGAAATTGATGGCATTAAGAAATGCGTTGCTGGAAGTCTAAGCAAACCTTTGAAAAACTCTCAATTTCAACAGAAAAGGTACGTAGTTACGACAGTGAAGATGTTCGAATCATACCTCCAAGCACTAGAATAACACTCGGCACAGTTCAGCGTGCAAAGGTAACGAACGGTTTTTCTTAAAGCTATCTTTATTCATTTCATTCCAACCATACCAGGCATGCCATAAGCGCGCGGCCGTTACCCGAATCTAAGCATAACAGACATAGCATCAACACGCAGGCGTTACACGCCTCCAAGCAACAACAAACATTTTTATAATCTACCTGTCTTAGTTACCTATCAGGTTTCATGCCAATGCTACAAAGGGGAAGGAAAAGAGTTAAGCACCTGTAGAAGTGGTATGCAGCATTTGTGTTTGATGAACTGTTTAAAAATAAACTGAACTCACTACCTTTACCGTGGTATCAAGATTGGTGGAAAAACCATCACACCAAAAAAGAAAATATTTCCAATATGTATATTTTTACCCTTAGAAACAAACAAATAAACAAACGGCAATGTGTATATAATCTGTCATGCGATTTTTTACCATAAAAATATCCAAAGTCTTGTTAGAAATATTTTTTTGCATCACACGAGCATTGAAATCCATTCCTATTCAGTTTCATTTATATACGGTACACAACGTACCAAATCAACACGGACCAGACGGCGCAAATGTGAGTATGGCTTTCTTCTACACCAATTTCTAATCCAATGTTCTCTTTCGTTACAGCACATCAGTATCAAGAAAATAGTGCGGAAAAAGATATCCCAATGTGCAATTCAACCACGCCTGCTAATAGATACTATTGCCGCTATGTTCTGGCCTACAGGCGAAGTGAGATAAAAAATGTGCACATACGCATATACACGGTACGCTGTCGATCCCAATTAGCCCTTTCTCCCTCTAACCTAACTAACGATCATCCTGCTAAAGCGAGAATGCGTGTTGGGATCGCGCCCCAATGAGTAATTCAACCACGCCTGCTAATAAATACTATTGCCGCTATGTTCTGGCCTACAGGCGAAGTGAGATAAAAAACGTGCACATACGCATATACACGGTACGCTGTCGATCCCAATTAGCCCTTTCTCCCTCTACCTAACTAACGATCATCCTGCTAAAGCGAGAATGCGTGTTGGGATCGCGCCCCCAATGAGCAATTCAACCACGCCTGCTAATAAATACTATTGCCGCTATGTTCTGGCCTACAGGCGAAGTGAGATAAAAAACGTGCACATACGCATATACACGGTACGCTGTCGATCCCAATTAACCCTTTCTCCCTCTACCTCACTAACGATCATCCTGCTAAAGCGAGAATGCGTGTTGGGATCGCGCGTCGATACACACTAACACATTCAAAGACACCATGTGTGTACACAGCGTACGAGCGCCTGCACGATCCTGCTGGGCGTGACCAGCGTCGATGTGGAATCCATGTGGAACGCATCGGGACTGCTCGTAGCGTACGGGCGCATTTCGAGTCCATGTGGAATCCTTTCGGCCTCCATGTGGAATCCTCACGGCGTCCATATGGAAAGCAACGCTAGCCCTCGCAGTGTACGGGCGCTTGCACGATCCTTGCGGGTGAATGTTTAATGCCGGTGAATGAGTCCATGTGGAAAGCAACGCGTCCGCATCGTACGGGTGAATGATGAATCCTTATGGGTCAATGTGGAAAGCTGCAAGACCGCTCGCAGCGGACGGTGTTTTGGTCGCGATGGTCGTAGCGTAGCGTGCAAAAGCGCGTTCAGTTTTCTTCATTTATTTGTATTAAAATTATTATTTATTTACAAACCACCGATTACAATATGTTGGCCACACTTTGGGCTAATAGTTGCAAGATTTTCCCGTGAGATATTTAAATAAAATAGTATTATATTTCAATTACAAAACCGAGGTATTTTTCGCTACAATTCTATGCCTTGCTAAAGCTATTTCCTCGCGGCCGCCCTTAACGTACTGGCTTTGGTTTTTAGCGAATAACTAAAAAAGTTGAAGAGATAGATTAAAACAATGTTCTACAAAGTTGTAAAGAATAACATTTCGTATCTTTTAAAGATTTTTGCAGATTTTTACACAGTTAATTAAGCATGTTTTTATTGTTTGAAAATATTAAGAATGTTGCATGCAACTATGTCATGTCTAATGGAAATGTGTTCTTTTCAATACGGATAATCATTTAAAATTCGATTCAAAATCCGGCTGGTGTAAAGGTGTATAGTATTATAAATATATATTTAATTATTTTTATTTATTGTGAAGTCAATTTATAAATATAAATCAATTATGAAATATGCAACTCATAAATATTTATGATTAAGGACGTCTACAACTAGTTCTTCGGTTTCCTTTGATAGTTGCCCGTTGCGTTGCGTGTTTCAACTTAAGTTTGAAAAACTTGTTGACCGCTTCAATGGTCGGTACATCATAGCCGCACGTACTGATCATTCTAAACATCTTTAATATATTTCCTTTATTAGAAACCTTAATTTTCGGACCATTTTTATCGACACCTGTCCAGCTACAACCGCATAAAAACTGTTCGTCGAACAGCAGGTCCAGAGCGTCATGCATACGGTTCCTCGGATCGTCGCGACGAATTTGATTACCCACTTGGCAGAAATCGCATGAGAGGGGGGAAATTTCTTCATTCTCGCTACCCCTGACCCTCACTTTCGAGCAATCGTACGACAAACTCTCACTCCACCACCCTACCTCACTCACACACGCTCCCATATTCTATGTAAACCCTCACCGCAACCTGCGTCACCAACCCACCCCACACCTGAACGGTCCCATACTCGAAGTGTTAGACAATTTGGGTTCCACACTTTGAAGGCTGTCGAGGAGTGTGGCACTATATTGTTTTTCGCTGTCTCCTTTCTTTCACTGCAAAATTGCTTTTGCCCTGTCTTTGGCGTATTATGAGTTTGGCCTTTGCTGGAGGCGGAGGTGTGTGCGCAAGCGTGATCGTGTTTTGTGAAGTGATACTTTGCTCCGGTAAGTAATGTGAAAACTAGTGATTGTGATAAGTGAATTAATTCTATTCCTTGTGTTTTTTGCGTAGTGAATCCCATCGAGTCGATCAGCTGATGGAAAGAGTTTGGCCGTGAAGCGGAAAGGGTGAAGCCGGAGTTAAACCGCAGGATGGCAGGACAAATCACATCGGAGAGAGTGCTGAATACTCGCCGTCTTGAGAGGTACGCATTTTAACACTCGAAATGAGTTAAAGAAAAAAAACAAAGTGTAAAGATTTCTCATGTCTCTCCGTTTTTTTCTTCTTCTATATATTTACAGAAACCTCTGCCGAACATAGGCACCCCATCCCACCGTCCGCTTCGCAGAACGCCGGCAGTTTTTTTTACCTGTTCGTCCAGCGACCGCTTGCGCATGATGAGCGTAGGTGCAATAAAAAAAGGGATCGTATGTATTTCCTGGTAATTATTTCGTTCACGGTCGTGGTGTGTTTGGGACGAGGGTGTCCCGAATGCAGCAATAGGAAAGAAAGGGAAAGCGAGAAAGAAAAAAAGCGAAGGAAAGAACGGGACAAAATAAAGCTAATTTTTTGGTTTCCAGGCTTATTATAAATAAGCTTGGGAGCTTCCATGCTTGCAAGCTTGCATGCTCGTATGCAAGCGTACATACGCCCCGCCTCCTATACCCGATTCCCCCACCCCCGCGAACGATCCACGAACGAGGCTTACTAAGTTGCTAGTAAGCCTTTAATAAGCCGGCTAATAAGCCTCAATGTCGTACGACTTTTGCCAAGTGGGTATTTAACCATGCTCCCAGTGCTTCGAAGAAATCCGCATCCGTTTCCAACCTGGCCTCCAAAGCGTCTAGTTGTTCCGCCGTTTTTACTATTTCAAAGTCAATGCCGTCTGGAGCCTGCGATGTCGGAACCTTTCTGATGATATCGTGCACTGTTGATATGACCGCGTGTGCATCATCGGTTTTCATAGCTAACTTTTCCATCAAGGCAAAGTTTTGCTTAAATAGCGATATGACCAATGACCTAAGCTTCGTGATGTCCTCTCGGTTTTGTTTCGTCTGATGCAGCAGCTCCGCAAATACGTCGGTGTTGTAGGAAGACGGTTCCGATGGTACGCCCAAAACTGCACAGTCCTCTGGATGTTGAAGTCCTGATGTCGAAGGCTGCTGGAGTGGTGATGTTGAAGCCGGAACTATATTTCCAAAGGCGAGGGACGGCAACTGAATGTTCGATATAACCTGAACACCAGTATCGACGAAATCAGTTTCCTGATTATCGTCCAGACGCAACTTTTTGGCTGAAGAATACATCTTTACTGACTTGTTTTCAACTTGATGGACTTGTAACGAATGATGGTTACACGTACTAAAATTTGTCTTAATATACCAAAAAAAGGACAAATACTTACCTTGTATAATAATAAGAACTACCCTTAAATAAAGCTAAACACATTTTATACATTCGTTCACTCATTGGGGTTTTCTCGCAGGTACTCAAAGTAACACTTGTTGCACTTGCCTTCGAGGGTAAATTTAACAGGTATCACACGCAAGACAAAATAATCGTATTTAAGTGAAGGATTGTTCACAAACAAATCATTCTTAAGTCAGCCACGCTCGTTACTGGTTCTTAACATTCAATCATCAAAATAATTCAAAGAATGGCTACCAAACGTATACGCGAAAACGGTGCTCTGTTTTAAACGTCGTAATAAAATCACCAAACAGTTCGTTAAGGAATGGGAAGCAGACCATCCAGCTCCAAGTGCCTCTATTGGCTGTTGATGGTAAGTATATTTATTGCAGGAACAATTTTCGTTGATATCTTTTTTAATGGTTACATATTACGCATATTATGCGGGCGGTCCGGTGGTGCATGTGATAAACGGCGCCAGTCCACACGGCCGGCTACGTGGTAAAATAAGTCTAGTAAGCCAGAAATGGCCGGCGTGACCTGTAAGGTCGTTAAGCCAAGAAGAAGATATTATGCATTTATCGTTTCACACATTTCTCAAAACTTTCCCGAAGCTGATTTGCGTACACCGTGGCTTGCTCCTGGGGAAATTGTTAACCCGGATGGCTCAGTTGATGAAGATTACATAACATCGGATGAAGAGCTGAGTACATCAGATGGTGAGGAATCAACAAACGAGGAAGAGATAGGATCAACATTATTTGAGGATGATTTACGAAATTGGGTCCTTAAGTCAAATATGACGCATACTGCGATGAATAGTCTGCTGAAACTTTTAAAAACTAAAAAAGTTGTGCAGTCTCGTTTGCCAAAGGACTACCGCACGCTGTTGAGAACACCGCATCGGACGGGTGCATCCTTCATCACAATCGAAGGTGGTCAAATGTGGCATCATGGCATTAAGCAGTGTCTTCAACGTTACTTCAGCGATGTGAAACCATCCTTAGAGTCTCTGTGGATCGATATTTCCATGGATGGTTTGCCACTTCATAGAAGCGGACCCACTCAGTTGTGGCCTATTTTAATGAGGCTGTGTGAAGTGCCTGAAGCTCCAATATTCGTCGTTGCTATATTTTGCGGGTCATCTAAACCTCAAAACGCCGAACAATATCTAAGACAGTTTGTCACAGAGATCAACGACCTTCAGAGCAACGGTATCGTTTTACAAGGCGTTACACATCAAGTAAAACTACGGGCTATCATAGCAGATTCTCCAGCTCGAGCTTTAATTAAAGGTAAGTGTAAAAAATTATTCATTATTTTGTTAATATCATTATTATTTTTCAAATCAAGATAAAAAATTTAATTTTTTTTTCCCCAGGTGTCGTTTCGTTTAACGGTTCTCATGGATGCTTAAAATGCACAGACATTGCTGTACACGACAGAGCCAGCAAAAGGATGTATTTTACAGGAGTGGGAATAGAAAAGCGGACAGATGCCAAATTCCGAGCACGAGAATACCCTCAACACTGCAAAAAACCAACACCTCTAACCGATATTTTGTACTTCGACATCATCGCAGACGTCATTATTGCCGACAGACTTCATCTGATTGATCTTGGGGTGATGAGGAAACTGTTAAACGGATGGATTAAAGGCAAATTTACTAAAGGACCACATCACACCAAATGGACTTCAAGACAATGTGATATCATTTCGGAATTTTTATTACAAATCAAGCTCCCTTCAGAAATTCATCGAAACCTGCGAAGCCTACAATACATCAAATTCTGGAAAGGAACGGAGTTTAGAACCTTCTTACATTACGCCAGCGTAGTCGTTCTAAAGGAAATACTTCCGGAAGCAGCATACAAACATTTTTTGCTACTGTTTTGTGCCACGACATTCCTGTCATCGACTGTGTATGAAAACGAATGGGAACTTGCAAAAGAAATGCTGGAGCTGTTCGTCAAGGATTTTGGAACCATTTGTGGACCTAGCAGTGTTTCAAGCAACGTTCATAATCTTCAGCATGTTCACGACGAAGTCGCCAGATTCGGACCATTAGAAGACATCTCCACATACGGCTTCGAAAACGAACTACAACGCTTGAAGCGCATGATGAGAGGTGGCAGCAATTTCCTGGAACAAATAGTCAACAGAGTGTGTGAACTACATCACACAAATGTAGCCAGAGAAAACGACGAAACCAGTAACTACCCATCGTTAACTACAAAAGGCCAAAACATTTCGTTAGCCATATATCCGGAATTCAGCTTAAGGAAAGGACCCAGAAACGAATGGTTCTTATTGAAAGACAACACCATTATGCAGTACTGTACAGCAGCTCAATCAGAAACTGGAGAAATAAGCGTGCATGGTTATAACTTCGTTCGTCAGTACGAATTATTTGACTATCCCTGTTCTTCGACAAAGTTAATGATCTTCCAGGCCAGAATGAGTGACCTGTAGTCTTCTTTAAGACAAGTTGCTGTCTCGGACATACGTTGTAAATTAGTAGGAATTAGTGTAGATAAATGACAAGGACTCGTTGTACTTCCATTACCACATACATTACAACCCATGTAATTTAGAGTTAAATAAATATTATAAAAAATACACATGTGTTTAAAATTTATATAAATACTAAAAGATATTTTTTTAGGCAAAAGATGATCAAAAATGCGTTTCATACACAAACATGGCTAATTATTAAATCGAAATTGATGGCATTAATAAATGCGTTGGTGGAAGTCTAAGCAAACCTTTGAAAAACTCTCAATTTCAACAGAAAAGGTACGTAGCTACGACAGTGAAGATGTTCGAATCATACCTCCAAGCACTAGAATAACACTCGGCACAGTTCAGCGTGCAAAGGTAACGAACGGTTTTTCTTAAAGCTATCTTTATTCATTTCATTCCAACCATACCAGGCATGCCATAAGCGCGCGGCCGTTACCCGAATCTAAGCATATCAGACATAGCATCAACACGCAGGCGTTACACGCCTCCAAGCAACAACAAAATTTTTATAATCTACCTGTCTTAGTTACCTATCAGGTTTCATGCCAATGCTACAAAGGGGAAGGAAAAGAGTTAAGCACCTGTAGAAGTGGTATGCAGCATTTGTGTTTGATGAACTGTTTAAAAATAAACTGAACTCACTACCTTTACCGTGGTATCAAGATTGGTGGAAAAACCATCACACCAAAAAAGAAAATATTTCCACTATGTATATTTTTACCCTTAGAAACAAACAAATAAACAAACGGCAGTGTGTATATAATCTGTCATGCGATTTTTTACCATAAAAATATCCAAAGTCTTGTTAGAAATATTTTTTGCATCACACGAGCATTGAAATCCATTCCTATTCAGCTTCATTTATATACGGTACACAACGTACCAAATCAACACGGACCAGACGGCGCAAATGTGAGTATGGCTTTCTTCTACACCAATTTCTAATCCAATGTTCTCTTTCGTTACAGCACATCAGTATCAAGAAAATAGTGCGGAAAAAGATATCCCAATGTGCAATTCAACCACGCCTGCTAATAAATACTATTGCCGCTATGTTCTGGCCTACAGGCGAAGTGAGATAAAAAATGTGCACATACGCATATACACGGTACGCTGTCGATCCCAATTAGCCCTTTCTCCCTCTACCTAACTAACGATCATCCTGCTAAGCGAGGATGCGTGTTGGGATCGCGCGTCGATACACACTAACACATTCAAAGACACCATGTGTGTACACAGCGTACGAGCGCCTGCACGATCCTAGGGGCGTGACCAGCGTCGATGTGGAATCCATGTGGAACGCATCGGGACTGCTCGTAGCGTACGGGCGCATTTCGAGTCCATGTGGAATCCTTTCGGCCTCCATGTGGAATCCTCACGGCGTCCATATGGAAAGCAACGCTAGCCCTCGCAGTGTACGGGCGCTTGCACGATCCTTGCGGGTGAATGTTTAATGCCGGTGAATGAGTCCATGTGGAAAGCAACGCGTCCGCATCGTACGGGTGAATGATGAATCCTTATGGGTCAATGTGGAAAGCTGCAAGACCGCTCGCAGCGGACGGTGTTTTGGTCGCGATGGTCGTAGCGTAGTGTGCAAAAGCGCGTTCAGTTTTCTTCATTTATTTGTATTAAAATTATTATTTATTTACAAACCACCGATTACAATATGTTGGCCACACTTTGGGCTAATAGTTGCAAGATTTTCCCGTGAGATATTTAAATAAAATAGTATTATATTTCAATTACAAAACCGAGGTATTTTTCGCTACAATTCTATGCCTTGCTTTAGCTATTTCCTCGCGGCCGCCCTTAACGTACTGGCTTTGGTTTTTAGCGAATAGCTAAAAAAGTTGAAGAGATAGATTAAAACAATGTTCTACAAAGTTGTAAAGAATAACATTTCGTATCTTTTGAAGATTTTTGCAGATTTTTACACAGTTAATTAAGCATGTTTTTATTGTTTGAAAATATTAAGAATGTTGCATGCAACTATGTCATGTCTAATGGAAATGTGTTCTTTTCAATACGGATAATCATTTAAAATTCGATTCAAAATCCGGCTGGTGTAAAGGTGTATAGTATTATAAATATATATTTAATTATTTTTATTTGTTGTGAAGTCAATTTATAAATATAAATAAATTATGAAATATGCAACTCATAAATATTTATGATTAAGGACGTCTACAACTAGTTCTTCGGTTTCCTTTGATAGTTGCCCGTTGCGTTGCGTGTTTCAACTTAAGTTTGAAAAACTTGTTGACCGCTTCAATGGTCGGTACATCATAGCCGCACGTACCGATCATTCTAAACATCTTTAATATATTTCCTTTATTAGAAACCTTAATTTTCGGACCATTTTTATCGACACCTGTCCAGCTACAACCGCATAAAAACTGTTCGTCGAACAGCAGGTCCAGAGCGTCATGCATACGGTTCCTCGGATCGTCGCGACGAATTTGATTATTTAACCATGCTCCCAGTGCTTCGAAGAAATCCGCATCCGTTTCCAACCTGGCCTCCAAAGCGTCTAGTTGTTCCGCCGTTTTTACTATTTCAAAGTCAAAGCCATCTGGAGCCTGCGATGTCGGAACCTTTCTGATGATATCGTGCACTGTTGATATGACCGCGTGTGCATCATCGGTTTTCATAGCTAACTTTTCCATCAAGGCAAAGTTTTGCTTAAATAGCGATATGACCAATGACCTAAGCTTCGTGATGTCCTCTCGGTTTTGTTTCGTCTGATGCAGCAGCTCCGCAAATACGTCGGTGTTGTAGGAAGACGGTTCCGATGGTTCGCCCAAAACTGCACAGTCCTCTGGATGTTGAAGTCCTGATGTCGAAGGCTGCTGGAGTGGTGATGTTGAAGCCGGAACTATATTTCCAAAGGCGAGGGACGGCAACTGAATGTTCGATATAACCTGAACACCAGTATCGACGAAATCAGTTTCCTGATTATCGTCCAGACGCAACTTTTTGGCTGAAGAATACATCTTTACTGACTTGTTTTCAACTTGATGGACTTGTAACGAATGATGGTTACACGTACTAAAATTCGTCTTAATATACCAAAAAAAGGACAAATACTTACCTTGTATAATAATAAGAACTACCCTTAAATAAAGCTAAACACATTTTATACATTCGTTCACTCATTGGGGTTTTCTCGCAGGTACTCAAAGTAACACTTGTTGCACTTGCCTTCGAGGGTAAATTTAACAGGTATCACACGCAAGACAAAATAATCGTATTTAAGTGAAGGATTGTTCACAAACAAATCATTCTTAAGTTAGCCACGCTCGTTACTGGTTCTTAACATTCAATCATCCAAATAATTCAAAGAATGGCTACCTAAAGGAAACGTAAAAACGGTGCTCTGTTTTAAACGTCGTAATAAAATCAACAAACAGTTCGTTAAGGAATGGGAAGCAGACCATCCAGCTCCAAGTGCCTCTATTTTGGCTGTTGATGGTAAGTCTATTTATTGCAGGAACAATTTTCGTTGATATCTTTTTTAATGATTATATATTATGCATATTATGCGGGCGGTCCGGTGGTGCATGTGATAAACGGCGCCAGTCCACTCGGCCGGACCGGGTTCAAATCCCATCCGGACCGTTCCCCCGTAGCAAGGACTGACTATCCGGCTACGTGGTAAAATAAGTCTAGTAAGCCAGAAATAGCCGGCGTGACCTGTAAGGTCGTTAAGCCAAGAAGAAGATATTATGCATTTATCGTTTCAGACATTTCTCAAAACTTTCCCGAAGCTGATTTGCGTACACCGTGGCTTGCTCCTGGGGAAATTGTTAACCCGGATGGCTCAGTTGATGAAGATTACATAACATCGGATGAAGAGCTGAGTACATCAGATGGTGAGGAATCAACAAACGAGGAAGAGATAGGATCAACATTATTTGAGGATGATTTACGAAATTGGACCCTAAAGTCAAATATGACGCATACTGCGATGAATAGTCTGCTGAAACTTTTAAAAACTAAAAAAGTTGTGCAGTCTCGTTTGCCAAAGGACTACCGCACGCTGTTGAGAACACCGCATCGGACGGGTGCATCCTTCATCACAATCGAAGGTGGTCAAATGTGGTATCATGGCATTAAGCAGTGTCTTCAACGTTACTTCAGCGATGTGAAACCATCCTTAGAGTCTCTGTGGATCGATATTTCCATGGATGGTTTGCCACTTCATAGAAGCGGACCTACTCAGTTGTGGCCTATTTTAATGAGGCTGTGTGAAGTGCCTGAAGCTCCAATATTCGTCGTTGCTATATTTTGCGGGTCATCTAAACCTCAAAACGCCGAACAATATCTAACACAGTTTGTCACAGAGATCAACGACCTTCAGAGCAACGGTATCGTTTTACAAGGCGTTACACATCAAGTAAAACTACGGGCTATCATAGCAGATTCTCCAGCTCGAGCTTTAATTAAAGGTAAGTGTAAAAAATTATTCATTATTTTGTTATTATCATTATTATTTTTCAAACCAAGATAAGAACTTTAATTTTTTTTTCCCCCAGGTATCGTTTCGTTTAACGGTTCTCATGGATGCTTAAAATGCACAGACATTGCTGTACACGACAGAGCCAGCAAAAGGATGTATTTTACAGGAGTGGGAATAGAAAAGCGGACAGATGCCAAATTCCGAGCACAAGAATACCCTCAACACTGCAAAAAACCAACACCTCTAACCGATATTTTGTACTTCGACATCATCGCAGACGTCATTATTGCCGACAGACTTCATCTGATTGATCTTGGGGTGATGAGGAAACTGTTAAACGGATGGATTAAAGGCAAATTTACTAAAGGACCACATCACACCAAATGGACTTCAAGACAATGTGATATCATTTCGGAATTTTTATTACAAATCAAGCTCCCTTCAGAAATTCATCGAAACCTGCGAAGCCTACAATACATCAAATTGTGGAAAGGAACGGAGTTTAGAACCTTCTTACATTACGCCAGCGTAGTCGTTCTAAAGGAAATACTTCCGGAAGCAGCATACAAACATTTTTTGCTACTGTTTTGTGCCACGACATTCCTGTCATCGACTGTGTATGAAAACGAATGGGAACTTGCAAAAGAAATGCTGGAGCTGTTCGTCAAGGATTTTGGAACCATTTATGGACCTAGCAGTGTTTCAAGCAACGTTCATAATCTTCAGCATGTTCACGACGAAGTCGCCAGATTCGGACCATTAGAAGACATCTCCACATACGGCTTCGAAAACGAACTACAACGCTTGAAGCGCATGATGAGAGGTGGCAGCAAATTCCTGGAACAAATAGTCAACAGAGTGTGTGAACTACATCACACAAATGTAGCCAGAGAAAACGACGAAACCAGTAACTACCCATCGTTAACTACAAAAGGCCAAAACATTTCGTTAGCCATAAATCCGGAATTCAGCTTAAGGAAAGGACCCAGAAACGAATGGTTCTTATTGAAAGACAACACCATTATGCAGTACTGTACAGCAATCAATCAGAAACTGGAGAAATAAGCGTGCATGGTTATAACTTCGTTCGTCAATACGAATTATTTGACTATCCCTGTTCTTCGACAAAGTTAATGATCTTCCAGGCCAGCATGAGTGACCTGTAGTCTTCTTTAAGACAAGTTGCTGTCTCGGACATACGTTGTAAATTAGTAGGAATTAGTGTAGATAAATGACAAGGACTCGTTGTACTTCCATTACTACATACATTACAACCCATGTAATTTAGAGTTAAATAAATATTATAAAAAATACACATGTGTTTAAAATTTATATAAATACTAAAAGATATTTTTTTAGGCAAAAGATGATCAAAAATGCGTTTCATACACAAACATGGCTAATTATTAAATCGAAATTGATGGCATTAATAAATGCGTTGGTGGAAGTCTAAGCAAACCTTTGAAAAACTCTCAATTTCAACAGAAAAGGTACGTAGCTACGACAGTGAAGATGTTCGAATCATACCTCCAAGCACTAGAATAACACTCGGCACAGTTCAGCGTGCAAAGGTAACGAACGGTTTTTCTTAAAGCTATCTTTATTCATTTCATTCCAACCATACACGCAGGCGTTACACTCCTCCAAGCAACAACAAACATTTTTATAATCTACCTGTCTTAGTTACCTATCAGGTTTCATGCCAATGCTACAAAGGGGAAGGAAAAGAGTTAAGCACCTGTAGAAGTGGTATGCAGCATTTGTGTTTGATGAACTGTTTAAAAATAAACTGAACTCACTACCTTTACCGTGGTATCAAGATTGGTGGAAAAACCATCACACCAAAAAAGAAAATATTTCCAATATGTATATTTTTACCCTTAGAAACAAACAAATAAACAAACGGCAGTGTGTATATAATCTGTCATGCGATTTTTTACCATAAAAATATCCAAAGTCTTGTTAGAAATATTTTTTTGCATCACACGAGCATTGAAATCCATTCCTATTCAGCTTCATTTATATACGGTACACAACGTACCAAATCAACACGGACCAGACGGCGCAAATGTGAGTATGGCTTTCTTCTACACCAATTTCTAATCCAATGTTCTCTTTCGTTACAGCACATCAGTATCAAGAAAATAGTGCGGAAAAAGATATCCCAATGTGCAATTCAACCACGCCTGCTAATAAATACTATTGCCGCTATGTTCTGGCCTACAGGCGAAGTGAGATAAAAAACGTGCACATACGCATATACACGGTACGCTGTCGATCCCAATTAGCCCTTTCTCCCTCTACCTAACTAACGATCATCCTGCTAAAGCGAGAATGCGTGTTGGGATCGCGCGTCGATACGCACTAACACATTCAAAGACACCATGTGTGTACACAGCGTACGAGCGCCTGCACGATCCTAGGGGCGTGACCCGGGTCGATGTGGAATCCATGTGGAACGCATCGGGACTGCTCGCAGCATACGGGCGCATTTCGAGTCCATGTGGAATCCTCACGGCTTCCATATGGAAAGCAACGCTAGCCCTCGCAGTGTACGGGCGCTTGCACGATCCTTGCGGGTGAATGTTTAATGCCGGTGAATGAGTCCATGTGGAAAGCAACGCGTCCGCATCGTACGGGTGAATGATGAATCCTTATGGGTCAATGTGGAAAGCTGCATGACCGCTCGCAGCGGACGGTGTTTTGGTCGCGATGGTCGTAGCGTAGCGTGCAAAAGCGCGTTCAGTTTTCTTCATTTATTTGTATTAAAATTATTATTTATTTACAAACCACCGATTACAATATGTTGGCCACACTTTGGGCTAATAGTTGCAAGATTTTCCCGTGAGATATTTAAATAAAATAGTATTATATTTCAATTACAAAACCGAGGTATTTTTCGCTACAATTCTATGCCTTGCTTTAGCTATTTCCTCGCGGCCGCCCTTAACGTACTGGCTTTGGTTTTTAGCGAATAGCTAAAAAAGTTGAAGAGATAGATAAAAACAATGTTCTACAAAGTTGTAAAGAATAACATTTCGTATCTTTTAAAGATTTTTGCAGATTTTTACACAGTTAATTAAGCATGTTTTTATTGTTTGAAAATATTAAGAATGTTGCATGCAACTATGTCATGTCTAATGGAAATGTGTTCTTTTCAATACGGATAATCATTTAAAATTCGATTCAAAATCCGGCTGGTGCATCCGTTTCCAACCTGGCCTCCAAAGCGTCTAGTTGTTCCGCCGTTTTTACTATTTCAAAGTCAAAGCCGTCTGGAGCCTGCGATGTCGGAACCTTTCTGATGATATCGTGCACTGTTGATATGACCGCGTGTGCATCATCGGTTTTCATAGCTAACTTTTCCATCAAGGCAAAGTTTTGCTTAAATAGCGATATGACCAATGACCTAAGCTTCGTGATGTCCTCTCGGTTTTGTTTCGTCTGATGCAGCAGCTCCGCAAATACGTCGGTGTTGTAGGAAGACGGTTCCGATGGTTCGCCCAAAACTGCACAGTCCTCTGGATGTTGAAGTCCTGATGTCGAAGGCTGCTGGAGTGGTGATGTTGAAGCCGGAACTATATTTCCAAAGGCGACGGACGGCAACTGAATGTTCGATATAACCTGAACACCAGTATCGACGAAATCAGTTTCCTGATTATCGTCCAGACGTAACTTTTTGGCTGAAGAATACATCTTTACTGACTTGTTTTCAACTTGATGGACTTGTAACGAATGATGGTTACACGTACTAAAATTCGTCTTAATATACCAAAAAAAGGACAAATACTTACCTTGTATAATAATAAGAACTACCTTTAAATAAAGCTAAACACATTTTATACATTCGTTCACTCATTGGGGTTTTCTCGCAGGTACTCAAAGTAACACTTGTTGCACTTGCTTTCGAGGGTAAATTTAACAGGTATCACACGCAAGACAAAATAATCGTATTTAAGTGAAGGATTGTTCACAAACAAATCATTCTTAAGTCAGCCATGCTCGTTACTGTCTCTTAACATTCAATAATCAAAATAATTCAAAGAATGGCTACCTAAAGGAAACGTGAAAACGGTGCTCTGTTTGAAACGTCGTAATAAAATCAACAAACAGTTCGTTAAGGAATGGGAAGCAGACCATCCAGCTCCAAGTGCCTCTATTTTGGCTGTTGATGGTAAGTATATTTATTGCAGGAACAATTTTCGTTGATATCTTTTTTAATGGTTACATATTATGCATATTATGCGGGCGGTCCGGTGGTGCATGTGATAAACGGCGCCAGTCCACACGGCCGGACCGGGTTCAAATCCCATCCGGACCGTTCCCTCGTAGCAAGGACTGACTATCCGGCTACGTGGTAAAATAAGTCTAGTAAGCCAGAAATGGCCGGCGTGACCTGTAAGGTCGTTAAGCCAAGAAGAAGATATTATGCATTTATCGTTTCAGACATTTCTCAAAACTTTCCCGAAGCTGATTTGCGTACACCGTGGCTTGCTCCTGGGGAAATTGTTAACCCGGATGGCTCAGTTGATGAAGATTACATAACATCGGATGAAGAGCTGAGTACATCAGATGGTGAGGAATCAACAAACGAGGAAGAGATAGGATCAATATTATTCGAGGATGATTTACGAAATTGGGCCCTAAAGTCAAATATGACGCATACTGCGATGAATAGTCTGCTGAAACTTTTAAAAACTAAAAAAGTTGTGCAGTCTCGTTTGCTAAAGGGCTACCGCACGCTGTTGAGAACACCGCATCGGACGGGTGCATCCTTCATCACAATCGAAGGTGGTCAAATGTGGTATCATGGCATTAAGCAGTGTCTTCAACGTTACTTCAGCGATGTGAAACCATCCTTAGAGTCTCTGTGGATCGATATTTCCATGGATGGTTTGCCACTTCATAGAAGCAGACCCACTCAGTTGTTGCCTATTTTAATGAGGCTGTGTGAAGTGCCTGAAGCTCCAATATTCGTCGTTGCTATATTTTGCGGGTCATCTAAACCTCAAAACGCAGAACGATATCTAAGACAGTTTGTCACAGAGATCAACGACCTTCAGAGCAACGGTATCGTTTTACAAGGCGTTACACATCAAGTAAAACTACGGGCTGTCATAGCAGATTCTCCAGCTCGAGCTTTAATTAAAAGTAAGTGTAAAAAATTATTCATTATTTTGTTAATATCATTATTATTTTTCAAATCAAGATAAGAACTTTAATTTTTTTCCCCCAGGTGTCGTTTCGTTTAACGGTTCTCTTGGATGCTTAAAATGCACAGACATTGCTGTACACGACAGAGCCACCAAAAGGATGTATTTTACAGGAGTGGGAATAGAAAAGCGGACAGATGCCAAATTCCGAGCACAAGAATACCCTCAACACTGCAAAAAACCAACACCTCTAACCGATATTTGGTACTTCGACATCATCGCAGACGTCATTATTGCCGACAGACTTCATCTGATTGATCTTGGGGTGATGAGGAAACTGTTAAACGGATGGATTAAAGGCAAATTTACTAAAGGACCACATCACACCAAATGGACTTCAAGATAATGTGATATCATTTCGGAATTTTTATTACAAATCAAGCTCCCTTCAGAAATTCATCGAAACCTGCGAAGCCTACAATACATCAAATTCTGGAAAGAAACGGAGTTTAGAACCTTCTTACATTACGCCAGTCGCCATTAGTCGTTCTAAAGGAAATACTTCCGGAAGCAGCATACAAACATTTTTTGCTACTGTTTTGTGCCACGACATTCCTGTCATCGACTGTGTATGAAAACGAATGGGAACTTGCAAAAGAAATGCTGGAGCTGTTCGTCAAGGATTTTGGAACCATTTATGGACCTAGCAGTGTTTCAAGCAACGTTCATAATCTTCAGCATGTTCACGACGAAGTCGCCAGATTCGGACCATTAGAAGACATCTCCACATACGGCTTCGAAAACGAACTACAACGCTTGAAGCGCATGATGAGAGGTGGCAGCAAATTCCTGGAACAAATAGTCAACAGAGTGTGTGAACTACATCACACAAATGTAGCCAGAGAAAACGACGAAACCAGTAACTACCCATCGTTAACTACAAAAGGCCAAAACATTTCGTTAGCCATAAATCCGGAATTCAGCTTAAGGAAAGGACCCAGAAACGAATGGTTCTTATTGAAAGACAACACCATTATGCAGTACTGTACAGCAATCAATCAGAAACTGGAGAAATAAGCGTGCATGGTTATAACTTCGTTCGTCAATACGAATTATTTGACTATCCCTGTTCTTCGACAAAGTTAATGATCTTCCAGGCCAGCATGAGTGACCTGTAGTCTTCTTTAAGACAAGTTGCTGTCTCGGACATACGTTGTAAATTAGTAGGAATTAGTGTAGATAAATGACAAGGACTCGTTGTACTTCCATTACTACATACATTACAACCCATGTAATTTAGAGTTAAATAAATATTATAAAAAATACACATGTGTTTAAAATTTATATAAATACTAAAAGATATTTTTTTAGGCAAAAGATGATCAAAAATGCGTTTCATACACAAACATGGCTAATTATTAAATCGAAATTGATGGCATTAATAAATGCGTTGGTGGAAGTCTAAGCAAACCTTTGAAAAACTCTCAATTTCAACAGAAAAGGTACGTAGCTACGACAGTGAAGATGTTCGAATCATACCTCCAAGCACTAGAATAACACTCGGCACAGTTCAGCGTGCAAAGGTAACGAACGGTTTTTCTTAAAGCTATCTTTATTCATTTCATTCCAACCATACACGCAGGCGTTACACTCCTCCAAGCAACAACAAACATTTTTATAATCTACCTGTCTTAGTTACCTATCAGGTTTCATGCCAATGCTACAAAGGGGAAGGAAAAGAGTTAAGCACCTGTAGAAGTGGTATGCAGCATTTGTGTTTGATGAACTGTTTAAAAATAAACTGAACTCACTACCTTTACCGTGGTATCAAGATTGGTGGAAAAACCATCACACCAAAAAAGAAAATATTTCCAATATGTATATTTTTACCCTTAGAAACAAACAAATAAACAAACGGCAGTGTGTATATAATCTGTCATGCGATTTTTTACCATAAAAATATCCAAAGTCTTGTTAGAAATATTTTTTTGCATCACACGAGCATTGAAATCCATTCCTATTCAGCTTCATTTATATACGGTACACAACGTACCAAATCAACACGGACCAGACGGCGCAAATGTGAGTATGGCTTTCTTCTACACCAATTTCTAATCCAATGTTCTCTTTCGTTACAGCACATCAGTATCAAGAAAATAGTGCGGAAAAAGATATCCCAATGTGCAATTCAACCACGCCTGCTAATAAATACTATTGCCGCTATGTTCTGGCCTACAGGCGAAGTGAGATAAAAAACGTGCACATACGCATATACACGGTACGCTGTCGATCCCAATTAGCCCTTTCTCCCTCTACCTAACTAACGATCATCCTGCTAAAGCGAGAATGCGTGTTGGGATCGCGCGTCGATACGCACTAACACATTCAAAGACACCATGTGTCTACACAGCGTACGAGCGCCTGCACGATCCTAGGGGCGTGACCCGGGTCGATGTGGAATCCATGTGGAACGCATCGGGACTGCTCGCAGCATACGGGCGCATTTCGAGTCCATGTGGAATCCTTTCGGCCTCCATGTGGAATCCTCACGGCGTCCATATGGAAAGCAACGCTAGCCCTCGCAGTGTACGGGCGCTTGCACGATCCTTGCGGGTGAATGTTTAATGCCGGTGAATGAGTCCATGTGGAAAGCAACGCGTCCGCATCGTACGGGTGAATGATGAATCCTTATGGGTCAATGTGGAAAGCTGCATGACCGCTCGCAGCGGACGGTGTTTTGGTCGCGATGGTCGTAGCGTAGCGTGCAAAAGCGCGTTCAGTTTTCTTCATTTATTTGTATTAAAATTATTATTTATTTACAAACCACCGATTACAATATGTTGGCCACACTTTGGGCTAATAGTTGCAAGATTTTCCCGTGAGATATTTAAATAAAATAGTATTATATTTCAATTACAAAACCGAGGTATTTTTCGCTACAATTCTATGCCTTGCTTTAGCTATTTCCTCGCGGCCGCCCTTAACGTACTGGCTTTGGTTTTTAGCGAATAGCTAAAAAAGTTGAAGAGATAGATAAAAACAATGTTCTACAAAGTTGTAAAGAATAACATTTCGTATCTTTTAAAGATTTTTGCAGATTTTTACACAGTTAATTAAGCATGTTTTTATTGTTTGAAAATATTAAGAATGTTGCATGCAACTATGTCATGTCTAATGGAAATGTGTTCTTTTCAATACGGATAATCATTTAAAATTCGATTCAAAATCCGGCTGGTGTAAAGGTGTATAGTATTATAAATATATATTTAATTATTTTTATTTATTGTGAAGTCAATTTATAAATATAAATCAATTATTAAATATGCAACTCATAAATATTTATGATTAAGGACGTCTACATCTAGTTCTTCGGTTTCCTTTGATAGTTGCCCGTTGCGTTGCGTGTTTCAACTTAAGTTTGAAAAACTTGTTGACCGCTTCAATGGTCGGTACATCATAGCCGCACGTACCGATCATTCTAAACATCTTTAATATATTTCCTTTATTAGAAACCTTAATTTTCGGACCATTTTTATCGACACCTGTCCAGCTACAACCGCATAAAAACTGTTCGTCGAACAGCAGGTCCAGAGCGTCATGCATACGGTTCCTCGGATCGTCGCGACGAATTTGATTATTTAACCATGCTCCCAGTGCTTCGAAGAAATCCGCATCCGTTTCCAACCTGGCCTCCAAAGCGTCTAGTTGTTCCGCCGTTTTTACTATTTCAAAGTCAATGCCGTCTGGAGCCTGCGATGTCGGAACCTTTCTGATGATATCGTGCACTGTTGATATGACCGCGTGTGCATCATCGGTTTTCATAGCTAACTTTTCCATCAAGGCAAAGTTTTGCTTAAATAGCGATATGACCAATGACCTAAGCTTCGTGATGTCCTCTCGGTTTTGTTTCGTCTGATGCAGCAGCTCCGCAAATACGTCGGTGTTGTAGGAAGACGGTTCCGATGGTTCGCCCAAAACTGCACAGTCCTCTGGATGTTGAAGTCCTGATGTCGAAGGCTGCTGGAGTGGTGATGTTGA
Source organism: Anopheles funestus (assembly GCF_943734845.2). NCBI lineage: Eukaryota > Metazoa > Arthropoda > Insecta > Diptera > Culicidae > Anopheles > Anopheles funestus. The sequence goes on from NC_064599.1 coordinate 44,804,017, forward strand.
AGCCGGAACTATATTTCCAAAGGCGAGGGACGGCAACTGAATGTTCGATATAACCTGAACACCAGTATCGACGAAATCAGTTTCCTGATTATCGTCCAGACGCAACTTTTTGGCTGAAGAATACATCTTTACTGACTTGTTTTCAACTTGATGGACTTGTAACGAATGATGGTTACACGTACTAAAATTCGTCTTAATATACCAAAAAAAGGACAAATACTTACCTTGTATAATAATAAGAACTACCTTTAAATAAAGCTAAACACATTTTATACATTCGTTCACTCATTGGGGTTTTCTCGCAGGTACTCAAAGTAACACTTGTTGCACTTGCTTTCGAGGGTAAATTTAACAGGTATCACACGAGTTAAGTTTCGGACGAATGATGAGCGGATGAAATAATTGTTAACGCGTCGAGTGCCGATTACTGAATGTTAGTTTATTGCCTTTACAGCCAATAATTGGGTGGATGGAGGAAGGGAGGGAACGGAGGTGTACCGAACTGCGACGACGTCAGAATTGTATCGATGCACTAGTTCTGCCGAATAGCAATTTTGTTGCTAATCGGTTTTATGCTGTCCGTGCATTTGGATGCGGTCGGAAACAGCAACGGACATCGATGTTGCTGACATCGATATTGCTGACGATGACGTTGACTCTTAACTTGCCCCCTCTTAGTCTTGAGGCTCCGTACGAAAGAGATCTTGGATTGTGGGTGGTTGAAAACTTCGAATATTTTCGGAGTTTGCTGCTTCTGTTGGGCTGGTAACTTGAACTTCGATTCGACTAGATTTCTTTTTCAGCTGTAGAACGATGAGGCAACCGATGAAAATGATGAATGGTAACGCAATGAAGAAGGGAGGTGACCACTTCCATGTCCACGTAAAACTGTTTGACTCTAGTTTAATTGCGTCCATTTCTTTTCGCATTTCAACGTGTAGATCATTTAAGTTATCCAAACTCAAATTCGTGATGTTGCTTTTTGGCTGAATCTGTACACCGTATAGTGGAAGATGTATCAGTGATCCTGGTAAATCGGTGCGATTATTCGAAATTTCCTTCCCGTTCATTAGAATCGTACAAGAAGCGTATGTTATCAATAGCGGTCCGTTGAATACTCGTTCTTTCAAGCCGCAGTTGGTTGTTATGGTGAACGTAGTTCCAGTATTTATCAATAGATGTGTCGCATCCGGACACACAACTTCTGCTATTGTTGGTTGATAAACCATATCACATTCTGATTGTTCTTGGTTCAAAATCGCTGCAACGCATGATGATTCTTCTTCCTGCAGGTCCTCAGGTTGATATATGGCTTTTCGCAATGTCGGTACGGTATAAATATAGTGTTGATAGGATAGGAAATAGGGATTGGGTACATGAATACTTCTATTGCTATTTGTGACAGGGTAAACTTGAATTTTCTTATAAATCTTATCTTCCAGCCTAGGGACAGTAATTATTAAAACTAGTTCTGAATTGCTAATAGCAGCTTTTGTAGTTGTATACGAAAGGGATTCTATGATTGTATGTATTGGAAGATTATTCCGCTTAATGTCTGCTACTATTATGTCTATTTCCTTTTTGTTAAGGAGCTGTACATTGGTTACTCCCAATTTTGCCAAAGTTATGCTGTCGATAATGATTTTTATCCTTTCTGATAAGTGTTTCAAGTTTAAGAAAATGTTTATGGAGTAAAGCTTCATGGAAGAACTGTTAAATATGGTAATAGCTTCTCTTATTTTCGCTAGACTATCATTCAACCGAGTCGCCAAACCTTCATTTATTTTCACTTGGGCATTATTGTTTATGATCAATTGGTTTAAGGTCGTATTAATTAATCTTAGATCATTAGCGTCTGGATTTCCTGCGACAAATTTCCAGACCGTTCCTATTGTGTCCCATCGTTTTTGACGGTTGGGTAAGATGGTGTTGAGTTGGCTTGTAATTTGATCAAATTCGTTCTTAATAATATGGGTATATTGGGTTTCCATTACTTTATCGAACTCGGCATGCAATAATTCCACTTGATTTTTTATATCGGTTACTTGAAAATGGTGAATATAATAATTGTTACCTGTTGATATCCTAGCTACACCTCTATCGAAGGCCAGTAGTGGTATTTTTTCTAGGCTTAGTATTGAAATATTCTGTGTCCATACTGCCAAAACTATCCTGTAACATAACAGGGTATTAGACATTAATTATTTTAAGATCATTTTGATGAATCCTTTTCTCGTCTTTAGTGGTAACGGTTGTTTTGTTTACTTTTTTAATATTGATTGGTCTAAAGGGTTTGACTTGTTTCATTCTTCTTTTTGTTTTCACGAAAGCTAATGCTGAATCCGGTATCGGAATTTCTACTTTATTTTTGTTAAAGAAATGCAAATCTTTTTCCTGTTTTAGACGCAAATTTTTTTGTACTTGTAAAATAATAGCGGTACTTTTCTCTGAAGGATTAATAATTTCGAAAGGTTTAAATTTTGTAACCGAATGGATAGAATTATTATATTTATGCACAGTAAGATCAACGAGATCAATTAATTTCGTTAATTGATTGTCTGTTTTAGTTACACGATACATTTCCAGGAATGTTGAATGAAACCTTTCTACGATTCCGTTAACTTCGCTGTGGCCAGTAGGAGTAACATAGGGAGTAATGTTTAATGTGTTAAAGAAGCTTGTTATCTCTCCTGAATTGAACGATTTTTCTCCGTCCATGACGATGGTATCGGGAGGTTCATATTTAAGCAGCATTTCCTTCAAAACGGGTAATACATCAACTGTTGCCCTTGATTCAATTTTCTTAACCTGTGCGAACTTAGAGAATTTATCAACGCAAGTCAAGAAATATTTTTTTTCTAGGAAGAGGATGTCGATGTGTACAATTTGAAACGGCCGTGTTGGTAAAGGCGTTTCTTGGATTTGTTTTTTGATCGGTTTTCTATTGTATTTGCATTCGTTACATGTTGCACATGTTTTTATAAAATTTCTGACGATAGCAGTCATCTTAGGAAAATAATATTTCCGGAGGATTTGTTGCTTGTTTTCCTCGACACCTCTGTGTGCCCTATTATGTTCTAAACACACTATATCCATTTGGTTTGAATAAGATTCGACGTCTTCAAGTATTCTTTGAGTAAATCGAATCTTTAAGATATTTTGTCTACCAAAATTGTTCTTGTAGACTTCCTGAATTCTTCCCATGATAGATTCAGTTGTGTACAAACCATTCAATTTAGAAGCATCAAAATTACTTTTCAGTATTTTAAGAAGATTTGCTTCACTTGTATCATCTGTTGTGATGACTATTCTTTTAAAACGATCGAAAATATTTATTTCCTCAATTTTATTTTTTCCTTCTTGTATTATTACCTGATGACGGAAAGCGTTTAGTGGTCCTTCAGTTGAAGGTATAAATAGCAAATCACAGTCAGGAGCTGAATGCTGGGTTGCTATCATAGAGCAGCAAATGCGACTTAAAGCGTCGGCCACCACATTTGTCTTTCCTGGTTTGTATACAATACTGTAATCGTGCAGTTCTAGATAGGCTTTCCATCTTTTAAGTTTTGCGTTTGTATTCTTTTCCGATAATGTAAATGTAAGGGGTTGGTGATCAGTTAGAATGGTGAATTTTGCCCCATATAAATAATTTCTAAATGTTTTAAGAGCCCATATAATAGCTAACATTTCTTTCTCGGGAACTGAGTAAGATTCTTCAGTTCTTGACAGAGAACGAGAAGCAAAATGGATTGGTTTATCCTTTCCTATGTCGCCTTGGGACAGAACTGCTCCAATTGCAAAGTTGGAAGCATCGGTTGTTAAAATAAAGGGCTTATTATAGTCTGGATAAATTGGAATGTCTGACGAGGAAAGTATGTTTTTTAACTTTTCGAAACATTTCATTTGTTCCGTAGAGAGTGTTATTTTGCTATTTGAAGTTATATTTTTCTCACCTCGTAGGCTATTAGTTAAAGGTTTCGCTATTTTCGCATAGTCCTTAATAAATCTTCTATAATAGCTTGTCAATCCCAAAAATGATCTCAATTGTTTGATTGTTTTGGGTGGGGGAAATAATTTTATGACTTCAATCTTTTTAACGTTTGGTTTCAATCCTTCACTTGAAATAATATGTCCTAAAAACTCAATCTCCTTGTGAAGAAACTCGGATTTGTCTAATTGAACCTTCAGATTAGAAGCATTCAATGTAGAAAGAACTTTATCTAGATTATTCAAATGTTCTTGAACCGTTCTACCGAATACAATTACATCATCCATATAGATGTAACAGATTTTGCCTATGTGTTCGCGAAGTATATCATCAATGGCTCTTTGAAAAATGGCTGGTGCATTTTTCAGACCAAACGGCATTCTTGTAAATTCATATTTACCGTTGTTGATAGAGAATGCAGTTTTTTCAATATCCTGTGCATTCATCTGAATTTGATGAAATCCTGATGCAAGATCAAGATTTGAAAAGTATTGTTGGCCTCGTAGTTGATCAAGGACATACGAGATTTCTGGCATTGGATACCTATCGCTTATGGTCTTTTCGTTTAATTTCCTATAATCTATGACCATACGGAATTTCTTCTTTCCTGAGGCGTCGTCCTTTTTTGGTACAATCCAAACTGGGGATGTCCAAGCAGATCGCGACGGTCTAATGATTCCGTTATTGAGAAGCGTTTTGATCTGATCAGCCACTTCTTCTCTGTAGGCCGCGGGGTATGGGTAAACCTTTTGGTGCACAGGTAAATTATCTGTAGTGTTAATTGCACATTTTACATTTGTAGCACAGGTCAATTTGACATTTGGTTCGTGGAAGGTAGCTCGATTTGCATTCAATACTTTAATTAGCTTGCATTTATCTTCAGAATGCAAATGATCGGTACGAAATTCTGCTAAAGCATTGCTCATTTTGAATGAGTATTTTTCTAATGGTACAGTGAAAGTGGTGCCATTATCGGTTTTAAGTTGAAGTGTTGAATTTTTGAAAGATATATCGGCTTCAAGGGTATTCAAAATTGTTGTTCCGATTATTCCAGCAAAAAATGGATGGAAATCATGTACTATAAATTGAAATGATTTCATTGTTCTTGGTGCAAAAAATTTTATGTCTATTGCAGAAGATGTGTTAAATTTTCCGTTCGTAGACGCTATACTATTTGCCGAAAAAGGGTATGGCTTACTCAATTTGTAAGTATTTGCTAGTTTTGTTGAAATTAAATTTATATTTGATCCGGTATCTATTAAGAAGGGGAATTCTCCCACATTAGTACGCAAATTGATAAAGAAGTGAAATGGCTTTACCAACTCGCGTTCCACTCTAAAAAATTATTTTTGTGTGGAAAATTAGATTGTTCATATCCGCGGTGTTCTGTACCATAAACATGTTGATCAGGCGTTTGGAATATAGATTTTGATTCACAGCTTACTTCATTTAATTGTCTGGAGCCATCGATATAATCAAGTGACGGTTCCGTTGAACTACTGTGTGACATTTCGCTGGTTTGTGCAAATGGAGCATCAATTCCGTAAGCCTGTCTAAGATTTGATGACGCAGGTCGGGGTCGTTTTGCATTGAAATTTCCCTGATTGATTGTTTGCATAGAACGGTCAACTTCCATGGGCACTGAAGTGTTAAATCTTATTGGTCTATTTTGGGGCTGAAAACCGTTTACGTTGGGATACCTATTTCCTGTATGAATTTGATTTACATACTGCTGAGGGTTACCTTGGTTTGCGAATGGTCTGGTATTGGTGAAATTTGGCGGTTGAATGTTATTCACCGGTGCTGTTCTTCTTTGATACGAGTGATTTTGATGGTTATGGGTTTCTAGGCCAATTGGTTTTGGAATTTTTATGATCCTATTGTCGTTAAAGGGTGCAGACCGCATGTCCATATTGTAATATTCTAAACAATATTGGAATGCACTGCTCAACGACTTAGGGTCGTAGTTTTTCAAAAGCAAGCTTAGTGTTTTATCAAGACCTCGGATAAAACAGTCTAGTGCTTTTTCCCTAAAGAATTGTATGTGGACACTATTGTTAACCGCATACTTGGGGTCGGATTGAATTTGTGTTACAATAGCAGTTTGTAGGTCGTTAACCCTGCTGAAGTAACTGCTGATAGATTCAGATGGCCTTTTTCGTATCATTGTCAGTTCGTGATCAAGTGTTTTAAGGTCTCTCTTGTCCTTATAATAAAGAAGGAGAGTCCTTTTTATTGTATTCCAATCTGCTGCTAGGCAGTTAGAATTCAAAACATCAGCGGCTTCACCTTGTACCTTTCTCCTAATAGTACCTTCGATTATCTGGTACTCGGAGGAGTCTTTAGGAAGCCGTTCATATAAACTAAGAACGGTTTCAACTTCCATTATCCAACTCGGTAAGCTTGAGGCTTTTCCACAAAAAACAGGTAACTCTTTGACATACTCTGGCACTTTCCCTATGTTCAAATACTCCTCGCGGCTCATGGTATTGGAGATGATAGTTTGATTCAACATCCTGTTCCTGTTTTGCAAATTTGCTCGTTGTTTTGAAAAAGGAATTTTGAATTTTGGATTTTACGTAAAATATAAAAAAAGTAAATTTATGATGCCGAAAATTTTAAAATGATGGTTATACCTAGTTCACGCTTTACAATTTTCAATTGCAGTTAATTTTACACTAACTTGAAATATTTTTTCCGATAGTTCACGCACACTTGATTCACTTATTTTTAATGCTAGTCACTTAACTTACAGACTCAGAATCAGCAACGAACGAACCGACATCATCATCCAGTCCAGATGAACTCTGATCGCTTCTATGGTATGCAGCAGGTTGTGGGTTGTTCAATCCTCCTTCGGGCGGAAACTCCAATCTTCAGGTGATCCTTTTTGATGTGTTGTTCTACTGGGGGCCTTCAGTTTGATTCGAGAGAGATGTCCCGAACTCGTTCCACTCCGTTGATGCAGGATGGATTTGTCCTCACTTATTTGGAGATGATTTTCACAACACGACACGACTGCTTTAACTACCGAGCGTTGTGCAGGTTTGATATTATATTAACACCTCACTTTTATCAGGTCCCTATTCGGGCGCCAGTTAAGTTTCGGACGAATGATGAGCGGATGAAATAATTGTTAACGCGTCGAGTGCCGATTACTGAATGTTAGTTTATTGCCTTTACAGCCAATAATTGGGTGGATGGAGGAAGGGAGGGAACGGAGGTGTACCGAACTGCGACGACGTCAGAATTGTATCGATGCACTAGTTCTGCCGAATAGCAATTTTGTTGCTAATCGGTTTTATGCTGTCCGTGCATTTGGATGCGGTCGGAAACAGCAACGGACATCGATGTTGCTGACATCGATATTGCTGACGATGACGTTGACTCTTAACTCACGCAAGACAAAATAATCGTATTTAAGTGAAGGATTGTTCACAAACAAATCATTCTTAAGTCAGCCATGCTCGTTACTGGCTCTTAACATTCAATAATCAAAATAATTCAAAGAATGGCTACCTAAAGGAAACGTGAAAACGGTGCTCTGTTTTAAACGTCGTAATAAAATCAACAAACAGTTCGTTAAGGAATGGGAAGCAGACCATCCAGCTCGAAGTGCCTCTATTTTGGCTGTTGATGGTAAGTATATTTATTGCAGGAACAATTTTCGTTGATATCTTTTTTAATGGTTACATATTATGCATATTATGCGGGCGGTCCGGTGGTGCATGTGATAAACGGCGCCAGTCCACACGGCCGGACCGGGTTCAAATCCCATCCGGACCGTTCCCCCGTAGCAAGGACTGACTATCCGGCTACGTGGTAAAATAAGTCTAGTAAGCCAGAAATGGCCGGCGTGACCTGTAAAGCTGCGGGGCCACGACAGTTGAGGATTCCCTCAGAACTCAAAACCTCAGGAACTCATGAGTGATTTTGAGGGATTTGCGTTTTGAGGAAAACCTGGCCGTTCTACAAAAACCTCAAAAACTTTTTGAGACTTTTTTTGAGGAATCGTTTTGACAGTTCCGATGCCTCTGCCGTTCAGAATGTAAACAAAACATATTTTTGTTTGCGATTTTTTTCAATAAAAGTACACTTTTCTTGTGCCATTGTTAATGCAAATATCTACAGAAGAACTAAAATTAACATTAATTATAATTTAACACCGTATTTGTGTGTTTATTTTTTTTGGTTTTTTCGACGGTAAATTGTTCATTTGTTGCACAGTGTGTGACACAATTGATGTATACGTTTTAATTTAAAAAATAAACTTTTTATGCGAAAGAGTATCCTTGTATCTCGTTCTTTTGATTGATAAAATGTTTAAATACTTTCTTTTTCTTAAAACAACTTTTTATTGAACATATTTTCCATTGAATTGAGCAAAAAACACCTTCGAACAAAGAATACAATTACATGAATTACATAGCATTTGTCAAACACTGTTTGTTGTCGCTGACGAAAAGAGAGGCAGCATGAGTGATTGTTTGTGTGACAGAATTTAAGGAAAACCTCAAACGGCCACGGCAACACTGGTTTTGAGACGCTTTTTGAGGGATTTGAGTGACTGAGGAAGTTTGAGGGAAAGTCTCAACTGTCGTGGCCCCGCAGCTTAAGGTCGTTAAGCCAAGAAGAAGATATTATGCATTTATCGTTTCAGACATTTCTCAAAACTTTCCCGAAGCTGATTTGCGTACACCGTGGCTTGCTCCTGGGGAAATTGTTAACCCGGATGGCTCAGTTGATGAAGATTACATAACATCGGATGAAGAGCTGAGTACATCAGATGGTGAGGAATCAACAAACGAGGAAGAGATAGGATCAACATTATTCGAGGATGATTTACGAAATTGGGCCCTAAAGTCAAATATGACGCATACTGCGATGAATAGTCTGCTGAAACTTTTAAAAACTAAAAAAGTTGTGCAGTCTCGTTTGCTAAAGGGCTACCGCACGCTGTTGAGAACACCGCATCGGACGGGTGCATCCTTCATCACAATCGAAGGTGGTCAAATGTGGTATCATGGCATTAAGCAGTGTCTTCAACGTTACTTCAGCGATGTGAAACCATCCTTAGAGCCTCTGTGGATCGATATTTCCATGGATGGTTTGCCACTTCATAGAAGCGGACCCACTCAGTTGTTGCCTATTTTAATGAGGCTGTGTGAAGTGCCTGAAGCTCCAATATTCGTCGTTGCTATATTTTGCGGGTCATCTAAACCTCAAAACGCCGAACAATATCTAAGACAGTTTGTCACAGAGATCAACGACCATCAGAGCAACGGTATCGTTTTACAAGGCGTTACACATCAAGTAAAACTACGGGCTATCATAGCAGATTCTCCAGCTCGAGCTTTAATTAAAAGTAAGTGTAAAAAATTATTCATTATTTTGTTAATATCATTATTATTTTTCAAATCAAGATAAGAACTTTAATTTTTTTTTTCCCCCAGGTGTCGTTTCGTTTAACGGTTCTCTTGGATGCTTCAAATGCACAGACATTGCTGTACACAACAGAGCCACCAAAAGGATGTATTTTACAGGAGTGGGAATAGAAAAGCGGACAGATGCCAAATTCCGAGCACGAGAATACCCTCAACACTGCAAAAAACCAACACCTCTAACCGATATTTTGTACTTCGACATCATCGCAGACGTCATTATTGCCGACAGACTTTATCTGATTGATCTTGGGGTGATGAGGAAACTGTTAAACGGATGGATTAAAGGCAAATTTACTAAAGGACCACATCACACCAAATGGACTACAAGATAATGTGATATCATTTCGGAATTTTTATTACAAATCAAGCTCCCTTCAGAAATTCATCGAAACCTGCGAAGCCTACAATACATCAAATTCTGGAAAGGAACGGAGTTTAGAACCTTCTTACATTACGCCAGCGTAGTCGTTCTAAAGGAAACACTTCCGGAAGCAGCATACAAACATTTTTTGCTACTGTTTTGTGCCACGACATTCCTGTCATCGACTGTGTATGAAAACGAATGGGAACTTGCAAAAGAAATGCTGGAGCTGTTCGTCAAGGATTTTGGAACCATTTATGGACCTAGCAGTGTTTCAAGCAACGTTCATAATCTTCAGCATGTTCACGACGAAGTCGACAGATTCGGACCATTAGAAGACATCTCCACATACGGCTTCGAAAACGAACTACAACGCTTGAAGCGCATGATGAGAGGTGGCAGCAAATTCCTGGAACAAATAGTCAACAGAGTGTGTGAACTACATCACACAAATGTAGCCAGAGAAAACGACGAAACCAGTAACTACCCATCGTTAACTACAAAAGGCCAAAACATTTCGTTAGCCATAAATCCGGAATTCAGCTTAAGGAAAGGACCCAGCAACGAATGGTTCTTATTGAAAGACAACACCATTATGCAGTACTGTACAGCAGCTCAATCAGAAACTGGAGAAATAAGCGTGCATGGTTATAACTTCGTTCGTCAGTACGAATTATTTGACTATCCCTGTTCTTCGACAAAGTTAATGATCTTCCAGGCCAGCATGAGTGACCTGTAGTCTTCTTTAAGACAAGTTGCTGTCTCGGACATACGTTGTAAATTAGTAGGAATTAGTGTAGATAAATGACAAGGACTCGTTGTACTTCCATTACCACATACATTACAACCCATGTAATTTAGAGTTAAATAAATATTATAAAAAATACACATGTGTTTAAAATTTATATAAATACTAAAAGATATTTTTTAGGCAAAAGATGATCAAAAATGCGTTTCATACACAAACATGGCTAATTATTGATTGATTGATGGATCGAAATTGATGGCATTAATAAATGCGTTGGTGGAAGTCTAAGCAAACCTTTGAAAAACTCTCAATTTCAACAGAAAAGGTACGTAGCTACGACAGTGAAGATGTTCGAATCATACCTCCAAGCACTAGAATAACACTCGGCACAGTTCAGCGTGCAAAGGTAACGAACGGTTTTTCTTAAAGCTATCTTTATTCATTTCATTCCAACCATACCAGGCATGCCATAAGCGCGCGGCCGTTACCCGAATCTAAGCATAACAGACATAGCATCAACACGCAGGCGTTACACTCCTCCAAGCAACAACAAACATTTTTATAATCTACCTGTCTTAGTTACCTATCAGGTTTCATGCCAATGCTACAAAGGGGAAGGAAAAGAGTTAAGCACCTGTAGAAGTGGTATGCAGCATTTGTGTTTGATGAACTGTTTAAAAATAAACTGAACTCACTACCTTTACCGTGGTATCAAGATTGGTGGAAAAACCATCACACCAAAAAAGAAAATATTTCCAATATGTATATTTTTACCCTTAGAAACAAACAAATAAACAAACGGCAGTGTGTATATAATCTGTCATGCGATTTTTTACCATAAACATATCCAAAGTCTTGTTAGAAATATTTTTTTGCATCACACGAGCTTTGAAATCCATTCCTATTCAGCTTCATTTATATACGGTACACAACGTACCAAATCAACACGGACCAGACGGCGCAAATGTGAGTATGGCTTTCTTCTACACCAATTTCTAATCCAATGTTCTCTTTCGTTACAGCACATCAGTATCAAGAAAATAGTGCGGAAAAAGATATCCCAATGTGCAATTCAACCACGCCTGCTAATAAATACTATTGCCGCTATGTTCTGGCCTACAGGCGAAGTGAGATAAAAAACGTGCACATACGCATATACACGGTACGCTGTCGATCCCAATTAACCCTTTCTCCCTCTACCTCACTAACGATCATCCTGCTAAAGCGAGAATGCGTGTTGGGATCGCGCGTCGATACACACTAACACATTCAAAGACACCATGTGTGTACACAGCGTACGAGCGCCTGCACGATCCTAGGGGCGTGACCAGCGTCGATGTGGAATCCATGTGGAACGCATCGGGACTGCTCGTAGCGTACGGGCGCATTTCGAGTCCATGTGGAATCCTTTCGGCCTCCATGTGGAATCCTCACGGCGTCCATGTGGAAAGCAACGCTAGCCCTCGCAGTGTACGGGCGCTTGCACGATCCTTGCGGGTGAATGTTTGATGCCGGTGAATGAGTCCATGTGGAAAGCAACGCGTCCGCATCGTACGGGTGAATGATGAATCCTTATGGGTCAATGTGGAAAGCTGCAAGACCGCTCGCAGCGGACGGTGTTTTGGTCGCGATGGTCGTAGCGTAGCGTGCAAAAGCGCGTTCAGTTTTCTTCATTTATTTGTATTAAAATTATTATTTATTTACAAACCACCGATTACAATATGTTGGCCACACTTTGGGCTAATAGTTGCAAGATTTTCCCGTGAGATATTTAAATAAAATAGTATTATATTTCAATTACAAAACCGAGGTATTTTTCGCTACAATTCTATGCCTTGCTTTAGCTATTTCCTCACGACCGCCCTTAACGTACTGGCTTTGGTTTTTAGCGAATAGCTAAAAAAGTTGAAGAGATAGATTAAAACAATGTTCTACAAAGTTGTAAAGAATAACATTTCGTATCTTTTAAAGATTTTTGCAGATTTTTACACAGTTAATTAAGCATGTTTTTATTGTTTGAAAATATTAAGAATGTTGCATGCAACTATGTCATGTCTAATGGAAATGTGTTCTTTTCAATACGGATAATCATTTAAAATTCGATTCAAAATCCGGCTGGTGTAAAGGTGTATAGTATTATAAATATATAATTACGCGGGTCGTCCCGTAATTATTATAAAAAAAACTTTTTATTATAATTGTTAAGACTCCGCATGAGCCTATCACCAACGTCTACGAGATACAATTGAGAAATAAGCCACTGTTTGTTCCTAACCTCTGCCTTATATAGCCCTAGCCGATGATTCTATCTACTACGCTATCAGTTGAGGGGGAACTCCGATATATCCGCATTCCACGATGGCGGCTTCCGTTGGGGTGATCGCGATGTTGGGGGAGACTTCTAGCTTCTACGGATGTCTCTGCATTCCACAATCCTTTAGGGTTGATCACGATGTTGGGGGAGACTTGCAGCTTCTACGGATGTCTCTGCATTCCACAATCCTTTAGGGGTGATCGCGATGTTGGGGGAGACTTGTAGCTTCTGCGGATGTCTCTGCATTCCACGACGGTTTCTTCCTGTAGGGTGATCGCGATGTTGAGGGAGTTCTGTTATCACGGATGTAGCTGCATTCCACACACTATCCCTCTCGATATGCGAAGGTCTTTCCAAGGAGGGGCTCACGGTGTTGGGGTCGATCGATGGTGCTGGTGACTCATGATACCCAATCATGTAACTCCTCCGGGGGTAGATCAAAGTTCGTCCTCGGACTTTTGGCTTGGTTTGGAGGTCTCTTTGCGTGATCTTCTGAAGATCGCTGATTCTATTGTTATATTAGTGTACTTTTTTGTTTTTATGTACACTATAATAACGATCATCAGAATTGCTATCGTTATAGACATTCCGCCGAATATGCTGAATGTAATTTTCAAATGCGAAAACTGCTTTAGTTCAATGTGTTCCAAATATTTTCTATTGGTTATAGTGTTATTATGGATTTTGTTGATATTGGGCTCCTTCATAATAACATTTAGTTTCAGCTTTAGATTCGGTAATGCGCCCTGCATTTCTTTTACACCATTGATAGTTTCTTGGAATGTGAATGTATGATTGTTGATTATTACTGTGCAATTATTAAAAGTGAGAATGAAATTTCCACTAAGTATTCGATCATGCGGTCCGCAATTTGATTTTACTTCTGCATTTTTTGCGTTGTTTATCAGGATCTTGTTTATCGATATGAGGTTGATTGACGTAGAATAGTCTTCTATTGCGTTGCAATTACTTTCTCTTCCTTCTATCATTGATGTCAAACAAGTATCTCTGAATGGTTTGAGGTATTCACCTAATTGCACTTTATCGAATGGCTTCAGTGTTTCGAACATTTCACTTCCTTTTTTAACGATGTATTTTGGAGTATTGATTATCGTTAAATTTTTAAATGTGAGTGATTCGATCTGGAAAATTGTACACACATCTTCGACTTTGGGAATCTCCAGTATGTATAGCAACATCTTCTTGTTCACTGCTATTTTAGGTATCGCGTAGTTCATTGATTCTTCAGGGGAACTAGTTCTTATACCTTGGTTGGTGATTATTGTCTCAATTGCAAGTATTTCGTTAATCGTTAGTAACTTGCTGTTTATTAGCTGAACGCGTGTCTTCAGGATAGCATCTTCTATATCTTCTAGAATTCTTTGCGTCGTATCCATATAAATAAGCAAAGTAATCGCATCTATTTCTTGTAACAATAGTTTGTCTTTCGTTGTATGTTTGTCGATAAGCGCGTTGATTGTTATAGTCAATTCTGCGATTTTAGTGTTAATAATATTATTAACGTTGATTTGTGCATTGTTCTCGTTGATTAGATCGTTCAACGTTCTGTTAATAATACGAAGATCTACGGCGTCCGGTGATCCAGCGAGCCATTTCCAAGTTGTCCCTAAAGCGTCCCATCGTTTGATACGTTTAGTTTCTCTTGGTACTATCTGATCTAACCTATTCTTGATTTCCTCAACTCTCTCTGTTATTAGATCTGATATTGGTAGGTTCTTATTGATCTTTTTAGCTATTGTTTCAAATTTCTTTATATTATTTTCAATATTAGTCAAGTTGATTGGATGTATGATTTTCAATGTTCCAGTTTGTATCTTACATTCTTGCTTTTCTAAGAATAGTATAGGGTCATTATCCAAATTTCTGATTTGAAGTGTTCCTCCATAGATACAAGTCAATTTTAGAATTAATCCAAGTAATGAAATGTGATTTTTCATCTGAAACGATTAAGATTTAATACGTTTGATATTATTTTTGTGTCTTTTAATATTTTTTGTGTTATTAAATGTTTTAAATTGATTTTTCGCTACTTTTGTTGGTTTTGCCCTGGGGTCTAGTTTTTTTCGAACATTAGGCATGATAAATACTTCGCTATCTTCCATTAGTTCTGGGGGTTCTTCTTTGTTTCCGTTTCTTTTCATTTGAATCATTCTTGCCTTTTCTAAATTTTCTTTTACTTTTCTGAACAATTCTTGAAAATTATTAGTTTCAATATTTGTTTGATTGAATAATATTTCGTTTGGAGTGAATTTAGTTGAAGAATGAACTGAACTGTTGTACAGTGATACAGACAAAAGAATTATTTCTTCAGTATTTAAATCTGTAAATTTATGTTTGTTTGTATTAAAAACTTCTATTATTGTGGAATGAGTCTTCTCTACTTGCCCATTTGATTCTGAACAAGATGCGTACAATAATTCGATATTTAGATTCGCAAGATAGTTTTTTAATTGCAATGATCGAAACGTTGTTTCATGATCCGTAATGATCTTTCCAGGTAAACCAAATGTAGAAAAATACTGTGCGAGTGCGTTTTTTACGTCTGTAATATTCTTTGTTTCTATTGGAATCAATTGAACATGTTTTGAAAACGAATCGACTAATGACAAAAAACTTTTTTTATCTATTTGGAAAATGTCCATGTGAACACGTTCAAATGGTTTTTCTGTAATTGGTCTTGGGGATATTTTAATGTTGTATGGCCTTCTTTCGTATTTGTGCATATTACAAATTTTACACAAATTGCATACTTGTTTAATTTTGTGTGACATTTTTGGGAAAAAATATGATCGTTTTAGTTGACTTTCGACTTCAGTAATTCCTCTATGTGCTCTATCATGTTCTTTAGCAACAATTACATCCTGTCTATTTTCATCAGTGACATCTTCTACTATTTTCTGAGTGAAAACAAAATGTCCTTTTTGATTGAAATAGTCATGATAAATCTTCTGAACAATTGGAATAACTTGTTCTGGGGCCATAATTGCTGTTTGTTTTCCATTATGAAATTTTAATAAGCAATTTTTAATGATGAGTTCATTGAATGAATCTCTGCAAATTGTTATCCTTCTGAAGTGTTGAAAGGGGTTTTCAATTAAATCGTTTGATATGTCAGCAGTTTTAAAAATGATCTGATTTTTAAAGAAGTTAATTGGCCTTTCCATAAAATGAATGTAATAATTATCAGAAGTTTCTGCTGAATGAATTGTGTCAATGTCAGAGTTAATTTCGGATGTAGGTGGATTATTCACTCGGGATTCTGAAATAGAAATGTTTTCGTTAGCGTTAATATCCATAGGAGATTGATTTTCCTTGGTGTCCATGCTTCTTTGACCTGTAACGGAACAAGAGTCATTAGTATCATTTTTTCTACTTAATGCGTCTGCGACAACGTTAGTTTTTCCTTGTTTGTATTGGATGTCGTAGTCAAAATTTTCTAGTTCTAATCTCCATCTGAGAATTTTAGAATTTTTAGTAGAATTTTTTATGAATGTTAATGGTTTATGATCTGTAATAAGGGTAAATTTATTTCCATAGAGATAGGAATAATATTTGCTGACTGCCCAAATTATTGCCAAAGCTTCTTTTTCCGTTGTTGAATAATTTGATTCTGTTTTGTTCAATGTTCTGCTTGCAAAGGCAATTGGTCTTTCAACGTTATCTTGTTTTTGTGATAGTACTGCACCTAACGCATAATTACTTGCATCGGTAGTCAAAATGAACGGTTGTTTAAAATCTGGGTATGAAAGTATTTGATCTGAGGTAAGTATGGTTTTTAATTTTTCAAATGCTTTCGCATACTGTTCGTCTTTTAGGTTTACTGTTTCTTCTTTTTTTAAATATTTTGTTAATGGTTTCGCAAGCTTTGCATAATCTTTAATAAAACGTCTATAATATCCTGTTAGTCCTAGGAATTGTTTTATCTCTTTTTGATTTTTTGGTAATGTCCAGTTTAAAATTTTATCTATTTTTGTAGGATCTGGTTTTATTCCTTCAGGTGTAATAATATGTCCTAAAAATTCTGTTTGCTTTTTCAAAAATTCGCATTTATCAAGCTGGATTTTAAGGTTGAAAACTGATAATCTTTTCAAGATAGTTGAAATATTTTTCAAATGTGTTTTTAAATTATGTCCAATGATAATGATATCGTCAAGATAAACATAACAAATTCGTCCAATGTAATGTTGTAAAATACTGTTCATTGCTCTCTGAAATGTTGCCGGTGCGTTCTTAAGACCGAAAGGCATTCTTGTAAATTCGAAATGACCTTTGTCTGTAGAAAATGCTGTTTTTGCACTATGTGTTGGATCCATTTCAATCTGATGAAACCCTGATTTCAGATCTAATGTTGTGAAGTATTCCGATTTTCCTAAACTATCTAAAATATCTTCGATTTGAGGAATCGGAAATTTGTCGTCAATAGTTTTTTCATTAAGTTTGCGGTAATCAATTACAACTCTTACTTTCTTTTTGCCTGAAGCATCTAATTTTTTTGGAACTACCCAAATTGGTGAAGAATACGGACTTGCTGAATGTTTTATTATACCTGTTTCTAACATTTCATTTATTTGTTCTTCTACGTCTTGTTTATAGTGATGAGGGTATCTGTATGATTTTGTGTAAGTAGGCATCTCATCTTTTGTAATTATTTTATGTTTAATAGCTGTGGTACAAGTTAGTTTTTCGTTTGGTTTTAGCAAAACTTGTTGATTTTCAATTAATATTTGAATTAATTCCTTTTTCTCTATTGCCGATAAATGATCTGTTCTTATTATTTCTTCTAAATTCTTTTTATCAATGGAACTTCCTTTTAATTGAATTGGTATTGGAGAAATGGTTTCAAAATTGTTTACTATAAGTTTTAATTGGCCGTCAAATCTTGGTAGTTTTTGACTATTGGATATTATTCTTACTATTGTTTTCTTGTCCTTGGATCTATACAATCCTGGTTCAATAAAAATTTGATTTTGAAGTTTTTGGTATGCAGGAACAAACCAATCACCATTTTTGTTGGTTGTTAGTTCAACATTGTGTGAATAAAGTTTTGTCTTAGGAAAATATTTTTGGAAAGGTATTGTTTCATTTCCAATTTTCAAATGTTCCTGATTGTAACTAATTTCGGCTTTATTTTTTGCGAGGTATTCTGATCCAAGTAGACCATCAAAAAATTTGTGAAATTTCAATTCATAGTAAGTTTGAGTTGGTACATCACGTCCTATTAAATTTGCAAATCCTTTCTTGTTTATTTTATGTTCTCCTGCAATATTTTTTACATACATTCCTGGGATTTCCTTTACGTTAGTTATTATACCTGGTCGAATAACATTTTTATTAGCTCCTGTGTCAATTAATAGTCTTATAGTTTGTTTTGTTATTTTGTTGAAACTTGTGAGATATGGCAAATAATTTAAGTCATGTCGTGTATTAGTCCTGCCCAACAAAAATTTAAATCGACGCTTTCTTGTTGTTCGTCATCTGATGAGCTTTCACTTTCGTCATCTGATACTTCATTGTTGTTTATTTGTCGTTTATTCAAAGTTAGTTTGCTGCGTACTGATCCTATTTCCATTGGTTGAGGGGTGGTGTTTTTAATGTCTGATTTATTACTTTCTTTTGGAGTTTGTGAAAAATGAGATTTTTTGAATTGTTCTTTGCTTGGTTTATACGAATGTATTTTTTGTACTTCGTTGTTAGCAGTTGCTTCTTTAGACCGGAATTTGCATATAAAAGCATACGCTGCTTCCAAATCTTCTGGGCATGCTGCTTGTGCATAACCGAAGTATGGTTGTTTTAAACCAGATAAAAAAGCTGATAATCCATCTTCCTCTATGAATGCGTTTATCGCATCCCAATTGTTTCGATATTTTTCTTTTTGTTTTGCGAGGGATTTTATGTTTTGGACTGTTGTTAGAATACTTTGATAGTATTTATGGACTGACATGTTGTCTGTCATTCTTGTTTGCCATAACTGACTTTTATAATAAGTCAGTTCCTGGCGGTCACCTAATGCATTAGTTAGGATGGTTTTAATTTCTTCGAAAGTTGTGGGGTTTCCTGCCAAGCAAATGATATCTTTTGCTTTTCCCTCGATCTTATTTACAACTGCTGTTATAAATATTCGCATCTGTTGTTCAGATACAATGCCGTTGAAGATCATGAGGGTATTTTCTGCTGTTTCTAGCCAAGCAGCAAGCTGTTTTCTGTTGCCATCAAATTTTGGGATGGACTTAATGGGATCGGGAATTTTGCATAGGGAATCGTAAGTTGTTCCTCTAGCTTCGCCAATCATGTGTTGGTTGTGTTGCAAACCCTGTACTATTTGTTGTAAGGCTGCAACTTGTGCTTTAAGATTTTCGACATCCATTTCGTTGTCGTTTAGACTAAGCGAAGTGAATAGAGGGATTTCGGTTCTGAGTGGTACGTGTGAGTACTCTTCTGAATGCTCTGAATCCGAAATGTCTGTGTCGGAATCTGAACTTACTGTGCCTTTTTTAAGTAGTTCCCTGACTTTAGATAAGGCGTCTTTCTTTTTGGAACTCTTCATTAAGCTCAAGATTCAAAATTGGTTTGTGGTTATCGTGGGCCCTATCTTGTAGTACTCCCTCCGATAGAACAATTTCGTCTATCTTGTAGTGCGCAATTGTTCGAAAGTAACACCTATCTTGTAGTATGTTGCTTTCCTACTCGCAAAGTCTATCTTGTAGTGCCTTGCAAGGACGTTAGTGAATACAAAATTTAACAAAATGTTGTGTCACGTCTATCTTGTAGTGCGTATACGCATCACTTTTAAATAAGTATCACTCCCGATTTTTCTTCGTGGGCCCTATCTTGTAGTACTCCCTACGAAGTGAAAGTAATCGTTGTTACTTTCGTCATGAGAACTTAACACTTTTCCTTGACACTATTTTTCGTGGGCCCTATCTTGTAGTACTCCCTCCGAAAAGCTTTACCTATCTTGTAGTATAAATTCGTGTAGGAAGAGTGAAAAAGATACTCACGATTGTGCTGTCGTGTTTGGGTGCAGGCCAAGAAAACGATGACGGTACTCCGTATGTGCAGTAACGGGGGGATCCTCTACTCTTCAGCGACGTTATGTCTTTGATGCTTGCAGATGTTCAATGTCCAATGTTTGGTCACTTCACGGAATCACTTTTGCACTGATTTATTAGTTCAGCACTTCCACTTTTTTTCGTTACTTATTCACTTTTCTTAGCGCCTACCCGGCTGCGCCAATTACGCGGGTCGTCCCGTAATTATTATAAAAAAAACTTTTTATTATAATTGTTAAGACTCCGCATGAGCCTATCACCAACGTCTACGAGATACAATTGAGAAATAAGCCACTGTTTGTTCCTAACCTCTGCCTTATATAGCCCTAGCCGATGATTCTATCTACTACGCTATCAGTTGAGGGGGAACTCCGATATATCCGCATTCCACGATGGCGGCTTCCGTTGGGGTGATCGCGATGTTGGGGGAGACTTCTAGCTTCTACGGATGTCTCTGCATTCCACAATCCTTTAGGGTTGATCACGATGTTGGGGGAGACTTGCAGCTTCTACGGATGTCTCTGCATTCCACAATCCTTTAGGGGTGATCGCGATGTTGGGGGAGACTTGTAGCTTCTGCGGATGTCTCTGCATTCCACGACGGTTTCTTCCTGTAGGGTGATCGCGATGTTGAGGGAGTTCTGTTATCACGGATGTAGCTGCATTCCACACACTATCCCTCTCGATATGCGAAGGTCTTTCCAAGGAGGGGCTCACGGTGTTGGGGTCGATCGATGGTGCTGGTGACTCATGATACCCAATCATGTAACTCCTCCGGGGGTAGATCAAAGTTCGTCCTCGGACTTTTGGCTTGGTTTGGAGGTCTCTTTGCGTGATCTTCTGAAGATCGCTGATTCTATTGTTATATTAGTGTACTTTTTTGTTTTTATGTACACTATAATAACGATCATCAGAATTGCTATCGTTATAGACATTCCGCCGAATATGCTGAATGTAATTTTCAAATGCGAAAACTGCTTTAGTTCAATGTGTTCCAAATATTTTCTATTGGTTATAGTGTTATTATGGATTTTGTTGATATTGGGCTCCTTCATAATAACATTTAGTTTCAGCTTTAGATTCGGTAATGCGCCCTGCATTTCTTTTACACCATTGATAGTTTCTTGGAATGTGAATGTATGATTGTTGATTATTACTGTGCAATTATTAAAAGTGAGAATGAAATTTCCACTAAGTATTCGATCATGCGGTCCGCAATTTGATTTTACTTCTGCATTTTTTGCGTTGTTTATCAGGATCTTGTTTATCGATATGAGGTTGATTGACGTAGAATAGTCTTCTATTGCGTTGCAATTACTTTCTCTTCCTTCTATCATTGATGTCAAACAAGTATCTCTGAATGGTTTGAGGTATTCACCTAATTGCACTTTATCGAATGGCTTCAGTGTTTCGAACATTTCACTTCCTTTTTTAACGATGTATTTTGGAGTATTGATTATCGTTAAATTTTTAAATGTGAGTGATTCGATCTGGAAAATTGTACACACATCTTCGACTTTGGGAATCTCCAGTATGTATAGCAACATCTTCTTGTTCACTGCTATTTTAGGTATCGCGTAGTTCATTGATTCTTCAGGGGAACTAGTTCTTATACCTTGGTTGGTGATTATTGTCTCAATTGCAAGTATTTCGTTAATCGTTAGTAACTTGCTGTTTATTAGCTGAACGCGTGTCTTCAGGATAGCATCTTCTATATCTTCTAGAATTCTTTGCGTCGTATCCATATAAATAAGCAAAGTAATCGCATCTATTTCTTGTAACAATAGTTTGTCTTTCGTTGTATGTTTGTCGATAAGCGCGTTGATTGTTATAGTCAATTCTGCGATTTTAGTGTTAATAATATTATTAACGTTGATTTGTGCATTGTTCTCGTTGATTAGATCGTTCAACGTTCTGTTAATAATACGAAGATCTACGGCGTCCGGTGATCCAGCGAGCCATTTCCAAGTTGTCCCTAAAGCGTCCCATCGTTTGATACGTTTAGTTTCTCTTGGTACTATCTGATCTAACCTATTCTTGATTTCCTCAACTCTCTCTGTTATTAGATCTGATATTGGTAGGTTCTTATTGATCTTTTTAGCTATTGTTTCAAATTTCTTTATATTATTTTCAATATTAGTCAAGTTGATTGGATGTATGATTTTCAATGTTCCAGTTTGTATCTTACATTCTTGCTTTTCTAAGAATAGTATAGGGTCATTATCCAAATTTCTGATTTGAAGTGTTCCTCCATAGATACAAGTCAATTTTAGAATTAATCCAAGTAATGAAATGTGATTTTTCATCTGAAACGATTAAGATTTAATACGTTTGATATTATTTTTGTGTCTTTTAATATTTTTTGTGTTATTAAATGTTTTAAATTGATTTTTCGCTACTTTTGTTGGTTTTGCCCTGGGGTCTAGTTTTTTTCGAACATTAGGCATGATAAATACTTCGCTATCTTCCATTAGTTCTGGGGGTTCTTCTTTGTTTCCGTTTCTTTTCATTTGAATCATTCTTGCCTTTTCTAAATTTTCTTTTACTTTTCTGAACAATTCTTGAAAATTATTAGTTTCAATATTTGTTTGATTGAATAATATTTCGTTTGGAGTGAATTTAGTTGAAGAATGAACTGAACTGTTGTACAGTGATACAGACAAAAGAATTATTTCTTCAGTATTTAAATCTGTAAATTTATGTTTGTTTGTATTAAAAACTTCTATTATTGTGGAATGAGTCTTCTCTACTTGCCCATTTGATTCTGAACAAGATGCGTACAATAATTCGATATTTAGATTCGCAAGATAGTTTTTTAATTGCAATGATCGAAACGTTGTTTCATGATCCGTAATGATCTTTCCAGGTAAACCAAATGTAGAAAAATACTGTGCGAGTGCGTTTTTTACGTCTGTAATATTCTTTGTTTCTATTGGAATCAATTGAACATGTTTTGAAAACGAATCGACTAATGACAAAAAACTTTTTTTATCTATTTGGAAAATGTCCATGTGAACACGTTCAAATGGTTTTTCTGTAATTGGTCTTGGGGATATTTTAATGTTGTATGGCCTTCTTTCGTATTTGTGCATATTACAAATTTTACACAAATTGCATACTTGTTTAATTTTGTGTGACATTTTTGGGAAAAAATATGATCGTTTTAGTTGACTTTCGACTTCAGTAATTCCTCTATGTGCTCTATCATGTTCTTTAGCAACAATTACATCCTGTCTATTTTCATCAGTGACATCTTCTACTATTTTCTGAGTGAAAACAAAATGTCCTTTTTGATTGAAATAGTCATGATAAATCTTCTGAACAATTGGAATAACTTGTTCTGGGGCCATAATTGCTGTTTGTTTTCCATTATGAAATTTTAATAAGCAATTTTTAATGATGAGTTCATTGAATGAATCTCTGCAAATTGTTATCCTTCTGAAGTGTTGAAAGGGGTTTTCAATTAAATCGTTTGATATGTCAGCAGTTTTAAAAATGATCTGATTTTTAAAGAAGTTAATTGGCCTTTCCATAAAATGAATGTAATAATTATCAGAAGTTTCTGCTGAATGAATTGTGTCAATGTCAGAGTTAATTTCGGATGTAGGTGGATTATTCACTCGGGATTCTGAAATAGAAATGTTTTCGTTAGCGTTAATATCCATAGGAGATTGATTTTCCTTGGTGTCCATGCTTCTTTGACCTGTAACGGAACAAGAGTCATTAGTATCATTTTTTCTACTTAATGCGTCTGCGACAACGTTAGTTTTTCCTTGTTTGTATTGGATGTCGTAGTCAAAATTTTCTAGTTCTAATCTCCATCTGAGAATTTTAGAATTTTTAGTAGAATTTTTTATGAATGTTAATGGTTTATGATCTGTAATAAGGGTAAATTTATTTCCATAGAGATAGGAATAATATTTGCTGACTGCCCAAATTATTGCCAAAGCTTCTTTTTCCGTTGTTGAATAATTTGATTCTGTTTTGTTCAATGTTCTGCTTGCAAAGGCAATTGGTCTTTCAACGTTATCTTGTTTTTGTGATAGTACTGCACCTAACGCATAATTACTTGCATCGGTAGTCAAAATGAACGGTTGTTTAAAATCTGGGTATGAAAGTATTTGATCTGAGGTAAGTATGGTTTTTAATTTTTCAAATGCTTTCGCATACTGTTCGTCTTTTAGGTTTACTGTTTCTTCTTTTTTTAAATATTTTGTTAATGGTTTCGCAAGCTTTGCATAATCTTTAATAAAACGTCTATAATATCCTGTTAGTCCTAGGAATTGTTTTATCTCTTTTTGATTTTTTGGTAATGTCCAGTTTAAAATTTTATCTATTTTTGTAGGATCTGGTTTTATTCCTTCAGGTGTAATAATATGTCCTAAAAATTCTGTTTGCTTTTTCAAAAATTCGCATTTATCAAGCTGGATTTTAAGGTTGAAAACTGATAATCTTTTCAAGATAGTTGAAATATTTTTCAAATGTGTTTTTAAATTATGTCCAATGATAATGATATCGTCAAGATAAACATAACAAATTCGTCCAATGTAATGTTGTAAAATACTGTTCATTGCTCTCTGAAATGTTGCCGGTGCGTTCTTAAGACCGAAAGGCATTCTTGTAAATTCGAAATGACCTTTGTCTGTAGAAAATGCTGTTTTTGCACTATGTGTTGGATCCATTTCAATCTGATGAAACCCTGATTTCAGATCTAATGTTGTGAAGTATTCCGATTTTCCTAAACTATCTAAAATATCTTCGATTTGAGGAATCGGAAATTTGTCGTCAATAGTTTTTTCATTAAGTTTGCGGTAATCAATTACAACTCTTACTTTCTTTTTGCCTGAAGCATCTAATTTTTTTGGAACTACCCAAATTGGTGAAGAATACGGACTTGCTGAATGTTTTATTATACCTGTTTCTAACATTTCATTTATTTGTTCTTCTACGTCTTGTTTATAGTGATGAGGGTATCTGTATGATTTTGTGTAAGTAGGCATCTCATCTTTTGTAATTATTTTATGTTTAATAGCTGTGGTACAAGTTAGTTTTTCGTTTGGTTTTAGCAAAACTTGTTGATTTTCAATTAATATTTGAATTAATTCCTTTTTCTCTATTGCCGATAAATGATCTGTTCTTATTATTTCTTCTAAATTCTTTTTATCAATGGAACTTCCTTTTAATTGAATTGGTATTGGAGAAATGGTTTCAAAATTGTTTACTATAAGTTTTAATTGGCCGTCAAATCTTGGTAGTTTTTGACTATTGGATATTATTCTTACTATTGTTTTCTTGTCCTTGGATCTATACAATCCTGGTTCAATAAAAATTTGATTTTGAAGTTTTTGGTATGCAGGAACAAACCAATCACCATTTTTGTTGGTTGTTAGTTCAACATTGTGTGAATAAAGTTTTGTCTTAGGAAAATATTTTTGGAAAGGTATTGTTTCATTTCCAATTTTCAAATGTTCCTGATTGTAACTAATTTCGGCTTTATTTTTTGCGAGGTATTCTGATCCAAGTAGACCATCAAAAAATTTGTGAAATTTCAATTCATAGTAAGTTTGAGTTGGTACATCACGTCCTATTAAATTTGCAAATCCTTTCTTGTTTATTTTATGTTCTCCTGCAATATTTTTTACATACATTCCTGGGATTTCCTTTACGTTAGTTATTATACCTGGTCGAATAACATTTTTATTAGCTCCTGTGTCAATTAATAGTCTTATAGTTTGTTTTGTTATTTTGTTGAAACTTGTGAGATATGGCAAATAATTTAAGTCATGTCGTGTATTAGTCCTGCCCAACAAAAATTTAAATCGACGCTTTCTTGTTGTTCGTCATCTGATGAGCTTTCACTTTCGTCATCTGATACTTCATTGTTGTTTATTTGTCGTTTATTCAAAGTTAGTTTGCTGCGTACTGATCCTATTTCCATTGGTTGAGGGGTGGTGTTTTTAATGTCTGATTTATTACTTTCTTTTGGAGTTTGTGAAAAATGAGATTTTTTGAATTGTTCTTTGCTTGGTTTATACGAATGTATTTTTTGTACTTCGTTGTTAGCAGTTGCTTCTTTAGACCGGAATTTGCATATAAAAGCATACGCTGCTTCCAAATCTTCTGGGCATGCTGCTTGTGCATAACCGAAGTATGGTTGTTTTAAACCAGATAAAAAAGCTGATAATCCATCTTCCTCTATGAATGCGTTTATCGCATCCCAATTGTTTCGATATTTTTCTTTTTGTTTTGCGAGGGATTTTATGTTTTGGACTGTTGTTAGAATACTTTGATAGTATTTATGGACTGACATGTTGTCTGTCATTCTTGTTTGCCATAACTGACTTTTATAATAAGTCAGTTCCTGGCGGTCACCTAATGCATTAGTTAGGATGGTTTTAATTTCTTCGAAAGTTGTGGGGTTTCCTGCCAAGCAAATGATATCTTTTGCTTTTCCCTCGATCTTATTTACAACTGCTGTTATAAATATTCGCATCTGTTGTTCAGATACAATGCCGTTGAAGATCATGAGGGTATTTTCTGCTGTTTCTAGCCAAGCAGCAAGCTGTTTTCTGTTGCCATCAAATTTTGGGATGGACTTAATGGGATCGGGAATTTTGCATAGGGAATCGTAAGTTGTTCCTCTAGCTTCGCCAATCATGTGTTGGTTGTGTTGCAAACCCTGTACTATTTGTTGTAAGGCTGCAACTTGTGCTTTAAGATTTTCGACATCCATTTCGTTGTCGTTTAGACTAAGCGAAGTGAATAGAGGGATTTCGGTTCTGAGTGGTACGTGTGAGTACTCTTCTGAATGCTCTGAATCCGAAATGTCTGTGTCGGAATCTGAACTTACTGTGCCTTTTTTAAGTAGTTCCCTGACTTTAGATAAGGCGTCTTTCTTTTTGGAACTCTTCATTAAGCTCAAGATTCAAAATTGGTTTGTGGTTATCGTGGGCCCTATCTTGTAGTACTCCCTCCGATAGAACAATTTCGTCTATCTTGTAGTGCGCAATTGTTCGAAAGTAACACCTATCTTGTAGTATGTTGCTTTCCTACTCGCAAAGTCTATCTTGTAGTGCCTTGCAAGGACGTTAGTGAATACAAAATTTAACAAAATGTTGTGTCACGTCTATCTTGTAGTGCGTATACGCATCACTTTTAAATAAGTATCACTCCCGATTTTTCTTCGTGGGCCCTATCTTGTAGTACTCCCTACGAAGTGAAAGTAATCGTTGTTACTTTCGTCATGAGAACTTAACACTTTTCCTTGACACTATTTTTCGTGGGCCCTATCTTGTAGTACTCCCTCCGAAAAGCTTTACCTATCTTGTAGTATAAATTCGTGTAGGAAGAGTGAAAAAGATACTCACGATTGTGCTGTCGTGTTTGGGTGCAGGCCAAGAAAACGATGACGGTACTCCGTATGTGCAGTAACGGGGGGATCCTCTACTCTTCAGCGACGTTATGTCTTTGATGCTTGCAGATGTTCAATGTCCAATGTTTGGTCACTTCACGGAATCACTTTTGCACTGATTTATTAGTTCAGCACTTCCACTTTTTTTCGTTACTTATTCACTTTTCTTAGCGCCTACCCGGCTGCGCCAATTACGCGGGTCGTCCCGTAATTATTATAAAAAAAACTTTTTATTATAATTGTTAAGACTCCGCATGAGCCTATCACCAACGTCTACGAGATACAATTGAGAAATAAGCCACTGTTTGTTCCTAACCTCTGCCTTATATAGCCCTAGCCGATGATTCTATCTACTACGCTATCAGTTGAGGGGGAACTCCGATATATCCGCATTCCACGATGGCGGCTTCCGTTGGGGTGATCGCGATGTTGGGGGAGACTTCTAGCTTCTACGGATGTCTCTGCATTCCACAATCCTTTAGGGTTGATCACGATGTTGGGGGAGACTTGCAGCTTCTACGGATGTCTCTGCATTCCACAATCCTTTAGGGGTGATCGCGATGTTGGGGGAGACTTGTAGCTTCTGCGGATGTCTCTGCATTCCACGACGGTTTCTTCCTGTAGGGTGATCGCGATGTTGAGGGAGTTCTGTTATCACGGATGTAGCTGCATTCCACACACTATCCCTCTCGATATGCGAAGGTCTTTCCAAGGAGGGGCTCACGGTGTTGGGGTCGATCGATGGTGCTGGTGACTCATGATACCCAATCATGTAACTATATATTTAATTATTTTTATTTGTTGTGAAGTCAGTTTATAAATATAAATAAATTATGAAATATGCAACTCATAAATATTTATGATTAAGGACGTCTACAACTAGTTCTTCGGTTTCCTTTGATAGTTGCCCGTTGCGTTGCGTGTTTCAACTTAAGTTTGAAAAACTTGTTGACCGCTTCAATGGTCGGTACATCATAGCCGCACGTACCGATCATTCTAAACATCTTTAATATATTTCCTTTATTAGAAACCTTAATTTTCGGACCAGTTTTATCGACACCTGTCCAGCTACAACCGCATAAAAACTGTTCGTCGAACAGCAGGTCCAGAGCGTCATGCATACGGTTCCTCGGATCGTTGCGACGAATTTGATTATTTAACCATGCTCCCAGTGCTTCGAAGAAATCCGCATCCGTTTTCAACCTGGCCTCCAAAGCGTCTAGTTGTTCCGCCGTTTTTACTATTTCAAAGTCAAAGCCGTCTGGAGCCTGCGATGTCGGAACCTTTCTGATGATATCGTGCACTGTTGATATGACCGCGTGTGCATCATCGGTTTTCATAGCTAACTTTTCCATCAAGGCAAAGTTTTGCTTAAATAGCGATATGACCAATGACCTAAGCTTCGTGATGTCCTCTCGGTTTTGTTTCGTCTGATGCAGCAGCTCCGCAAATACGTCGGTGTTGTAGGAAGACGGTTCCGATGGTTCGCCCAAAACTGCACAGTCCTCTGGATGTTGAAGTCCTGATGTCGAAGGCTGCTGGAGTGGTGATGTTGAAGCCGGAACTATATTTCCAAAGGCGAGGGACGGCAACTGAATGTTCGATATAACCTGAACACCAGTATCGACGAAATCAGTTTCCTGATTATCGTCCAGACGCAACTTTTTGGCTGAAGAATACATCTTTACTGACTTGTTTTCAACTTGATGGACTTGTAACGAATGATGGTTACACGTACTAAAATTCGTCTTAATATACCAAAAAAAGGACAAATACTTACCTTGTATAATAATAAGAACTACCCTTAAATAAAGCTAAACACATTTTATACATTCGTTCACTCATTGGGGTTTTCTCGCAGGTACTCAAAGTAACACTTGTTGCACTTGCCTTCGAGGGTAAATTTAACAGGTATCACACGCAAGACAAAATAATCGTATTTAAGTGAAGGATTGTTCACAAACAAATCATTCTTAAGTCAGCCACGCTCGTTACTGGTTCTTAACATTCAATCATCAAAATAATTCAAAGAATGGCTACCTAAAGGAAACGTGAAAACGGTGCTCTGTTTTAAACGTCGTAATAAAATCAACAAACAGTTCGTTAAGGAATGGGAAGCAGACCATCCAGCTCCAAGTGCCTCTATTTTGGCTGTTGATGGTAAGTATATTTATTGCAGGAACAATTTTCGTTGATATCTTTTTTAATGGTTACATATTATGCATATTATGCGGGCGGTCCGGTGGTGCATGTGATAAACGGCGCCAGTCCACACGGCCGGACCGGGTTCAAATCCCATCCGGACCGTTCCCCCGTAGCAAGGACTGACTATCCGGCTACGTGGTAAAATAAGTCTAGTAAGCCAGAAATGGCCGGCGTGACCTGTAAGGTCGTTAAGCCAAGAAGAAGATATTATGCATTTATCGTTTCAGACATTTCTCAAAACTTTCCCGAAGCTGATTTGCGTACACCGTGGCTTGCTCCTGGGGAAATTGTTAACCCGGATGGCTCAGTTGATGAAGATTACATAACATCGGATGAAGAGCTGAGTACATCAGATGGTGAGGAATCAACAAACGAGGAAGAGATAGGATCAACATTATTCGAGGATGATTTACGAAATTGGGCCCTAAAGTCAAATATGACGCATACTGCGATGAATAGTCTGCTGAAACTTTTAAAAACTAAAAAAGTTGTGCAGTCTCGTTTGCCAAAGGACTACCGCACGCTGTTGAGAACACCGCATCGGACGGGTGCATCCTTCATCACAATCGAAGGTGGTCAAATGTGGTATCATGGCATTAAGCAGTGTCTTCAACGTTACTTCAGCGATGTGAAACCATCCTTAGAGTCTCTGTGGATCGATATTTCCATGGATGGTTTGCCACTTCATAGAAGCGGACCCACTCAGTTGTTGCCTATTTTAATGAGGCTGTGTGAAGTGCCTGAAGCTCCAATATTCGTCGTTGCTATATTTTGCGGGTCATCTAAACCTCAAAACGCCGAACAATATCTAAGACAGTTTGTCACAGAGATCAACGACCTTCAGAGCAACGGTATCGTTTTACAAGGCGTTACACATCAAGTAAAACTACGGGCTATCATAGCAGATTCTCCAGCTCGAGCTTTAATTAAAAGTAAGTGTAAAAAATTATTCATTATTTTGTTATTATCATTATTATTTTTCAAATCAAGATAAGAACTTTAATTTTTTTTCCCCCAGGTGTCGTTTCGTTTAACGGTTCTCTTGGATGCTTCAAATGCACAGACATTGCTGTACACGACAGAGCCACCAAAAGGATGTATTTTACAGGAGTGGGAATAGAAAAGCGGACAGATGCCAAATTCCGAGCACGAGAATACCCTCAACACTGCAAAAAACCAACACCTCTAACCGATATTTTGTACTTCGACATCATCGCAGACGTCATTATTGCCGACAGACTTCATCTGATTGATCTTGGGGTGATGAGGAAACTGTTAAACGGATGGATTAAAGGCAAATTTACTAAAGGACCACATCACACCAAATGGACTTCAAGATAATGTGATATCATTTCGGAATTTTTATTACAAATCAAGCTCCCTTCAGAAATTCATCGAATCCTGCGAAGCCTACAATACATCAAATTCTGGAAAGGAACGGAGTTTAGAACCTTCTTACATTACGCCAGCGTAGTCGTTCTAAAGGAAATACTTCCGGAAGCAGCATACAAACATTTTTTGCTACTGTTTTGTGCCACGACATTCCTGTCATCGACTGTGTATGAAAACGAATGGGAACTTGCAAAAGAAATGCTGGAGCTGTTCGTCAAGGATTTTGGAACCATTTATGGACCTAGCAGTGTTTCAAGCAACGTTCATAATCTTCAGCATGTTCACGACGAAGTCGACAGATTCGGACCATTAGAAGACATCTCCACATACGGCTTCGAAAACGAACTACAACGCTTGAAGCGCATGATGAGAGGTGGCAGCAAATTCCTGGAACAAATAGTCAACAGAGTGTGTGAACTACATCACACAAATGTAGCCAGAGAAAACGACGAAACCAGTAACTACCCTTCGTTAACTACAAAAGGCCAAAACATTTCGTTAGCCATATATCCGGAATTCAGCTTAAGGAAAGGACCCAGAAACGAATGGTTCTTATTGAAAGACAACACCATTATGCAGTACTGTACAGCAGCTCAATCAGAAACTGGAGAAATAAGCGTGCATGGTTATAACTTCGTTCGTCAGTACGAATTATTTGACTATCCCTGTTCTTCGACAAAGTTAATGATCTTCCAGGCCAGCATGAGTGACCTGTAGTCTTCTTTAAGACAAGTTGCTGTCTCGGACATACGTTGTAAATTAGTAGGAATTAGTGTAGATAAATGACAAGGACTCGTTGTACTTCCATTACTACATACATTACAACCTATGTAATTTAGAGTTAAATAAATATTATAAAAAATACACATGTGTTTAAAATTTATGTTAGAAAATTTCGGATACTTTTCTAACTAACAAGACCTTTTTTGCCAAACACCGCTCTATGGTGCGCCAAAAAATTGGTCTTTATTCGCGTGCGTATTAAAAGAGCCCCTCTGTGGGCGCATGCTGCGGTTTTTATCCCTGTTTTTCTTCCTCCTTTTTTCTTCTTCTCCTGACATCCCTATTTTCTTCTATGTTTTGACAGGTCGTTGGGACCTGATCGTCCTTCCTTTATAAGGTTCCAACATTGTCCCTCCAAGTGTGGCACAGTCGTGTACGTTCCCCTATCGCGGTCACGTTTCATCGATTCATTACGATCGTTCCTATCGTTGCCGCATGCAACGTTTCATCGATTCGTCACAATTACCCTATCTCGCGACTCGTGTAAACGCGACTGTGCTTCACTTCTTGTCAAGACCTGTCATATCGCCGCTATCGTACTTGTTTTGTTAGTGCGTTTGTTTTGTTTTTTCGACGCCTACGCCTCGTGGTAAGTTACTATTAGGTCTTACTATGATTTGTTCGTTCGCCCTCGACGTCTAAACGCGCTATCTTGTGTGCAGGTCTAACATATGTGCCGCTCGCCGTTTCTATTGTATCTTGCCTAACCTGACCGTCCTTCGCAACGATCGCCGTCGCCACGCGTCCTTTCGGCCAACGGTTCCTGGGAAGGTTATTATCGGCGACCAGCACGTCTCCTACTTTAAGTGGCCGCACTGGCTGTAACCACTTAGTCCGTCGGGTGAGTATGGATCGGTACGCACGGACCCATTTGTTTCCCCCAATCTCTGCGGCGTGCCATTTCTCTCTACAGGCCACTCTATCCGCCGCTGAACTAATGCACTTCGATGCCGGCGGTTCTGCGATGCGAAACAGAGAAGGATACTGCGTTCCTGGTTTGGCTCTTTCGTTCCGCGTGGAGCCCGCGAAACGATCACCGCGCTTGCAGAGAAAGTGTGCCGTTGGTGGATCGGCACTCATTTTAATTCGCGGTTCGCGAGATTTCGTCCTCGATTCAGCGCGCTTACATCCCGCATCGTTGCCCTCGCTGCTGCAGCTAAAACGGGAGTTACTTTGGAGGGATGTTCGACGATGCTTACATACCGTTTCTTCGCTGCCACAGCTTTGCTACGAGGACGACCTGATGCTACCGAGCATCGACCATAAACGACCCATCCCAGTGGGGTCCTCGATGCGACTGGCTCGTCGCGTTTACCGCCCAGGGTCTTCAGCGTCCGGCTTAGATTGCAGTTGTCTACACCTATCAGCACACGAGGCATAGCTCGCTCGTACGATGCCAACTGCAGTCCCTTCATATGCCCATAATTTGCGGCTAGTTGACCCACGTCGACCGACTGCGCTGGAAGCGTAAACTCCTTCAACGTGTGCACCCCAGTCAGTTGGTGTACGGTGGAGAATCTGCTGCGGCCGGATATTCGCAGTGACACCCTAACCGAATCTGGTTCGTCTCTGGTCACATCTCCCGTCCATTGTAGGCGCAACGGGCGAGGTGTGCCAGATAAACCTAACTCCACCAAAAGCCCGTGATCGATGAGCGTGGATGTTGAACCGTCATCGAGGAAGGCGTAGGTGTCCACTCGGCCGCGGGGTCCATGAAGTGTTACCGGTACGTATTTTAGTAACACGTCTTCGTTAAGCCCTGTATGAGTGAGAACGTTAGCGGTTTTACCGGACTCTGCTGGACTTTTGCTGGCAGCAGAGCTGGTCGAAGATCGTTCTTCTGTGTGTAGCAGTTCATGGTGCTGCCGTCCACATCCGTCAACGCCACACGACGTCATTACGTTGCATCTGCCGTCGTGGTAATTAAGACACTTTCGGCATATCTTTCGTTCATTAACGAAAGCTCTCCTTGCAGCTACTGTTGTCCCGCGGAACTTCGCGCATCGGTCCAACGACTTGCAGTCCTTGCCGCACAAAATACATCCAGAATCTGTCACCGGAACGTTGTCATCCGAATTTGCAGCACTGCCGCATACTTCCCGAACCGCGGTCGCATTGAGGTACGTTGGATGAACACGCCCCGTTCCAACGGGTTGCGGATTAACCGGTTGGGACTGATGAGGTTGGTACCGTTGGTGCTGGGACCGATGAGGTTGTAGCGGTGGTTCCGGTTTTCGACGGTCCGTTTCACCCGTGCCGCTAATAGGTGCCATGTCGATGACAGCGCACAGGTCATCCGTTAACTCTCCAATCCACCGACCAAACTCAAACAAACTCACTTCCGGGAGCATTTTCCTCGTTCTTGCCCACTCGATACAAGTAACTGGAGGCAGCTTTCGCACCAGCTCCTTCAGCAACGCTACATCGTACATGTACGCATGAAGACCGGACGCCTTCACCGCAGCAACCAACCTCTTCACCGCCAATCCAAATTCCACTAGCGTGGTAAGCTTTTCGATCTTAGGAGCCGGCATGCTCCTGATCTTGTTTATGGTTGCTTCCACGATCAAATCGGGTCGTCCGAAGCGAGCTTGAAGCGTTGATATCGCTTCGTCCAGCCCGCCTGGGAAAGCCAAAAGGTGTCCGACCATTTCTAGGGCCACTCCCTTTAAAGCGTGCTGCAAGCGCATGACGTTTTCGTCCTCCGTGTAGCCGCAGGTGGCGGTGGTCCGATGAAATGCGGCTATAAAAATCGGCCACGATTCGACATCTCCGGAGAAGGTCGGCAAATCCCGCTTGATCGGCTGGCGAGCCGCTATCTGGCTTTGGTTAAGTGTTGTGCTGTGTAGTGTAGTGTGATGATTAGGTGTAGTGTAGTTCAAGTGTGTGTTGTATCCCGGATGTGTAGCATTATCGATGCGTGGTGCGTCACCCAAACGTGTCGCACGACCTAAGTAGGTCGGATGTGCTGCGCGACATGCGTACTCGGGATATGTCGCATGATGCGTGTATCCCGGCTGAGCAGCGTATCCAGAATGCGTTGCATAAACCGAACGTGTCGCATACACTGGACGCGTTGCATCAGCTGAGCGTGTCGCGCGCTCCAGATATGTTGCGCGCTGATGGTTAGTGGTGTGCGTGTCGTGCAGGTCACCACTGATGACCCTAGGGTTTTGACCTCTCTCTGTGCCATCTTCCCTGGCGACGTGCCGCATGGAATCCTCCATGTTGCGCACCCACTCGTCGAACTCCGGCTCGCGCGTTCCACGTGTGCCGCGTTCTATGGCCAACATGCGGTCTTGCCGGTCAGCCTCTTCAATCGCCCTAATTTCGCGTTCGAGCTCGCGTTTTCTCTGGCGTCGTTCGTCGTACGCCATCCGCGCCGTCTCCGACTCAGCCCACGCATCACCTTGCCTCGCCTCGTGACGATACGACTCACCCGTCTTACTCCGCACCGGTTCGCGAGGTATCGCGTCTCCTGCATCAGGGATGATCCTCTCGGTGTTTTCTTCCGACGGTTGAGAATAACGGCGATGAGTGTGTCCCGCCTTACTTTGCACCCGCGTTTGTGGTATTGTGTCTATCGCCACAGTGTGATACCACGGAGTGCTTACTTCCGACGGGAGGTCATGTTCGCGTACTGTTCTCGGGGTGGACGGTGCTCCGCTGGGGCCGCTAGGCATATCCTCGCGTGCCGAGTCTCGACTCGTCCCTCCAGTGGCGGTTTCCGACCCTTCCATCGCGTGCGTGTGCTGATCCATACTTGTCACTTTAACTCGTCACTCGATACCGCGCGCGTAATTTACTTAGTTCGATTCGCGAAACGGTTACCCGACGGTCGTGGAAAATCAGACGCGCGCACGAAACTGAACGATAATGAGACGACACAACTTGATTCGAATCGAACCGATTTACGCTATTCGATCGAATTTTTTGGAATCGATCCAATTTTTTGGAATGTTAGAAATTTTCGGGTAATTTTCTAACTAAAAGACTTTTTTTGCCAAACACCGCTCTATGGTGCGCCAAAAAATTGGTCTTTATTCGCGTGCGTATTAAAAGAGCCCCTCTGTGGGCGCATCCTGCGGTTTTTATCCCTGTTTTTCTTCCTCCTTTTTTCTTCTTCTCCTGACATCCCTATTTTCTTCTATGTTTTGACAGGTCGTTGGGACCTGATCGTCCTTCCTTTATAAGGTTCCAACAATTTATATAAATACTAAAAGATATTTTTTTAGGCAAAAGATGATCAAAAATGCGTTTCATACACAAACATGGCTAATTATTAAATCGAAATTGATGGCATTAATAAATGCGTTGCTGGAAGTCCAAGCAAACCTTTGAAAAACTCTCAATTTCAACAGAAAAGGTACGTAGCTACGACAGTGAAGATGTTCGAATCATACCTCCAAGCACTAGAATAACACTCGGCACAGTTCAGCGTGCAAAGGTAACGAACGGTTTTTCTTAAAGCTATCTTTATTCATTTCATTCCAACCATACCAGGCATGCCATATGCGCGCGGCCGTTACCCGAATCTAAGCATAACAGACATAGCATCAACACGCAGGCGTTACACGCCTCCAAGCAACAACAAACATTTTTATAATCTACCTGTCTTAGTTACCTATCAGGTTTCATGCCAATGCTACAAAGGGGAAGGAAAAGAGTTAAGCACCTGTAGAAGTGGTATGCAGCATTTGTGTTTGATGAACTGTTTAAAAATAAACTGAACTCACTACCTTTACCGTGGTATCAAGATTGGTGGAAAAACCATCACACCAAAAAAGAAAATATTTCCAATATGTATATTTTTACCCTTAGAAACAAACAAATAAACAAACGGCAGTGTGTATATAATCTGTCATGCGATTTTTTACCATAAAAATATCCAAAGTCTTGTTAGAAATATTTTTTTGCATCACACGAGCTTTGAAATCCATTCCTATTCAGCTTCATTTATATACGGTACACAACGTACCAAATCAACACGGACCAGACGGCGCAAATGTGAGTATGGCTTTCTTCTACACCAATTTCTAATCCAATGTTCTCTTTCGTTACAGCACATCAGTATCAAGAAAATAGTGCGGAAAAAGATATCCCAATGTGCAATTCAACCACGCCTGCTAATAAATACTATTGCCGCTATGTTCTGGCCTACAGGCGAAGTGAGATAAAAAACGTGCACATACGCATATACACGGTACGCTGTCGATCCCAATTAACCCTTTCTCCCTCTACCTCACTAACGATCATCCTGCTAAAGCGAGAATGCGTGTTGGGATCGCGCGTCGATACACACTAACACATTCAAAGACACCATGTGTGTACACAGCGTACGAGCGCCTGCACGATCCTAGGGGCGTGACCAGCGTCGATGTGGAATCCATGTGGAACGCATCGGGACTGCTCGTAGCGTACGGGCGCATTTCGAGTCCATGTGGAATCCTTTCGGCCTCCATGTGGAATCCTCACGGCGTCCATGTGGAAAGCAACGCTAGCCCTCGCAGTGTACGGGCGCTTGCACGATCCTTGCGGGTGAATGTTTAATGCCGGTGAATGAGTCCATGTGGAAAGCAACGCGTCCGCATCGTACGGGTGAATGATGAATCCTTATGGGTCAATGTGGAAAGCTGCAAGACCGCTCGCAGCGGACGGTGTTTTGGTCGCGATGGTCGTAGCGTAGCGTGCAAAAGCGCGTTCAGTTTTCTTCATTTATTTGTATTAAAATTATTATTTATTTACAAACCACCGATTACAATATGTTGGCCACACTTTGGGCTAATAGTTGCAAGATTTTCCCGTGAGATATTTAAATAAAATAGTATTATATTTCAATTACAAAACCGAGGTATTTTTCGCTACAATTCTATGCCTTGCTTTAGCTATTTCCTCGCGGCCGCCCTTAACGTACTGGCTTTGGTTTTTAGCGAATAGCTAAAAAAGTTGAAGAGATAGATTAAAACAATGTTCTACAAAGTTGTAAAGAATAACATTTCGTATCTTTTACGTATCTTTTAAAGATTTTTGCAGATTTTTACACAGTTAATTAAGCATGTTTTTATTGTTTGAAAATATTAAGAATGTTGCATGCAACTATGTCATGTCTAATGGAAATGTGTTCTTTTCAATACGGATAATCATTTAAAATTCGATTCAAAATCCGGCTGGTGTAAAGGTGTATAGTATTATAAATATATATTTAATTATTTTTATTTATTGTGAAGTCAATTTATAAATATAAATAAATTATGAAATATGCAACTCATAAATATTTATGATTAAGGACGTCTACAACTAGTTCTTCGGTTTCCTTTGATAGTTGCCCGTTGCGTTGCGTGTTTCAACTTAAGTTTGAAAAACTTGTTGACCGCTTCAATGGTCGGTACATCATAACCGCACGAACCGATCATTCTAAACATCTTTAATATATTTCCTTTATTAGAAACCTTAATTTTCGGACCATTTTTATCGACACCTGTCCAGCTACAACCGCATAAAAACTGTTCGTCGAACAGCAGGTCCAGAGCGTCATGCATACGGTTCCTCGGATCGTCGCGACGAATTTGATTATTTAACCATGCTCCCAGTGCTTCGAAGAAATCCGCATCCGTTTCCAACCTGGCCTCCAAAGCGTCTAGTTGTTCCGCCGTTTTTACTATTTCAAAGTCAAAGCCGTCTGGAGCCTGCGATGTCGGAACCTTTCTGATGATATCGTGCACTGTTGATATGACCGCGTGTGCATCATCGGTTTTCATAGCTAACTTTTCCATCAAGGCAAAGTTTTGCTTAAATAGCGATATGACCAATGACCTAAGCTTCGTGATGTCCTCTCGGTTTTGTTTCGTCTGATGCAGCAGCTCCGCAAATACGTCGGTGTTGTAGGAAGACGGTTCCGATGGTTCGCCCAAAACTGCACAGTCCTCTGGATGTTGAAGTCCTGATGTCGAAGGCTGCTGGAGTGGTGATGTTGAAGCCGGAACTATATTTCCAAAGGCGAGGGACGGCAACTGAATGTTCGATATAACCTGAACACCAGTATCGACGAAATCAGTTTCCTGATTATCGTCCAGACGCAACTTTTTGGCTGAAGAATACATCTTTACTGACTTGTTTTCAACTTGATGGACTTGTAACGAATGATGGTTACACGTACTAAAATTCGTCTTAATATACCAAAAAAATGACAAATACTTACCTTGTATAATAATAAGAACTACCCTTAAATAAAGCTAAACACATTTTATACATTCGTTCACTCATTGGGGTTTTCTCGCAGGTACTCAAAGTAACACTTGTTGCACTTGCCTTCGAGGGTAAATTTAACAGGTATCACACGCAAGACAAAATAATCGTATTTAAGTGAAGGATTGTTCACAAACAAATCATTCTTAAGTCAGCCATGCTCGTTACTGGCTCTTAACATTCAATAATCAAAATAATTCAAAGAATGGCTACCTAAAGGAAACGTGAAAACGGTGCTCTGTTTTAAACGTCGTAATAAAATCAACAAACAGTTCGTTAAGGAATGGGAAGCAGACCATCCAGCTCGAAGTGCCTCTATTTTGGCTGTTGATGGTAAGTATATTTATTGCAGGAACAATTTTCGTTGATATCTTTTTTAATGGTTACATATTATGCATATTATGCGGGCGGTCCGGTGGTGCATGTGATAAACGGCGCCAGTCCACACAGCCGGACCGGGTTCAAATCCCATCCGGACCGTTCCCCCGTAGCAAGGACTGACTATCCGGCTACGTGGTAAAATAAGTCTAGTAAGCCAGAAATGGCCGGCGTGACCTGTAGGGTCGTTAAGCCAAGAAGAAGATATTATGCATTTATCGTTTCAGACATTTCTCAAAACTTTCCCGAAGCTGATTTGCGTACACCGTGGCTTGCTCCTGGGGAAATTGTTAACCCGGATGGCTCAGTTGATGAAGATTACATAACATCGGATGAAGAGCTGAGTACATCAGATGGTGAGGAATCAACAAACGAGGAAGAGATAGGATCAACATTATTCGAGGATGATTTACGAAATTGGGCCCTAAAGTCAAATATGACGCATACTGCGATGAATAGTCTGCTGAAACTTTTAAAAACTAAAAAAGTTGTGCAGTCTCGTTTGCCAAAGGACTACCGCACGCTGTTGAGAACACCGCATCGGACGGGTGCATCCTTCATCACAATCGAAGGTGGTCAAATGTGGTATCATGGCATTAAGCAGTGTCTTCAACGTTACTTCAGCGATGTGAAACCATCCTTAGAGTCTCTGTGGATCGATATTTCCATGGATGGTTTGCCACTTCATAGAAGCGGACCCACTCAGTTGTGGCCTATTTTAATGAGGCTGTGTGAAGTGCTTGAAGCTCCAATATTCGTCGTTGCTATATTTTGCGGGTCATCTAAACCTCAAAACGCCGAACAATATCTAAGACAGTTTGTCACAGAGATCAACGACCATCAGAGCAACGGTATCGTTTTACAAGGCGTTACACATCAAGTAAAACTACGGGCTATCATAGCAGATTCTCCAGCTCGAGCTTTAATTAAAAGTAAGTGTAAAAAATTATTCATTATTTTGTTATTATCATTATTATTTTTCAAATCAAGATAAGAACTTTATTTTTTTTTCCCCCAGGTATCGTTTCGTTTAACGGTTCTCATGGATGCTTAAAATGCACAGACATTGCTGTACACGACAGAGCCACCAAAAGGATGTATTTTACAGGAGTGGGAATAGAAAAGCGGACAGATGCCAAATTCCGAGCACAAGAATACCCTCAACACTGCAAAAAACCAACACCTCTAACCGATATTTTGTACTTCGACATCATCGCAGACGTCATTATTGCCGACAG
This sequence comes from Anopheles funestus, assembly GCF_943734845.2. Lineage (NCBI taxonomy): Eukaryota > Metazoa > Arthropoda > Insecta > Diptera > Culicidae > Anopheles > Anopheles funestus. The sequence goes on from NC_064599.1 coordinate 44,844,594, forward strand.
ACTTCATCTGATTGATCTTGGGGTGATGAGGAAACTGTTAAACGGATGGATTAAAGGCAAATTTACTAAAGGACCACATCACACCAAATGGACTTCAAGACAATGTGATATCATTTCGGAATTTTTATTACAAATCAAGCTCCCTTCAGAAATTCATCGAAACCTGCGAAGCCTACAATACATCAAATTGTGGAAAGGAACGGAGTTTAGAACCTTCTTACATTACGCCAGCGTAGTCGTTCTAAAGGAAATACTTCCGGAAGCAGCATACAAACATTTTTTGCTACTGTTTTGTGCCACGACATTCCTGTCATCGACTGTGTATGAAAACGAATGGGAACTTGCAAAAGAAATGCTGGAGCTGTTCGTCAAGGATTTTGGAACCATTTATGGACCTAGCAGTGTTTCAAGCAACGTTCATAATCTTCAGCATGTTCACGACGAAGTCGCCAGATTCGGACCATTAGAAGACATCTCCACATATGGCTTCGAAAACGAACTACAACGCTTGAAGCGCATGATGAGAGGTGGCAGCAAATTCCTGGAACAAATAGTCAACAGAGTGTGTGAACTACATCACACAAATGTAGCCAGAGAAAACGACGAAACCAGTAACTAGCCTTCGTTAACTACAAAAGGCCAAAACATTTCGTTAGCCATAAATCCGGAATTCAGCTTAAGGAAAGGACCCAGAAACGAATGGTTCTTATTGAAAGACAACACCATTATGCAGTACTGTACAGCAGCTCAATCAGAAACTGGAGAAATAAGCGTGCATGGTTATAACTTCGTTCGTCAGTACGAATTATTTGACTATCCCTGTTCTTCGACAAAGTTAATGATCTTCCAGGCCAGCATGAGTGACCTGTAGTCTTCTTTAAGACAAGTTGCTGTCTCGGACATACGTTGTAAATTAGTAGGAATTAGTGTAGATAAATGACAAGGACTCGTTGTACTTCCATTACTACATACATTACAACCCATGTAATTTAGAGTTAAATAAATATTATAAAAAATACACATGTGTTTAAAATTTATATAAATACTAAAAGATATTTTTTTAGGCAAAAGATGATCAAAAATGCGTTTCATACACAAACATGGCTAATTATTAAATCGAAATTGATGGCATTAATAAATGCGTTGGTGGAAGTCTAAGCAAACCTTTGAAAAACTTTCAATATCAACAGAAAAGGTACGTAGCTACGACAGTGAAGATGTTCGAATCATACCTCCAAGCACTAGAATAACACTCGGCACAGTTCAGCGTGCAAAGGTAACGAACGGTTTTTCTTAAAGCTATCTTTATTCATTTCATTCCAACCATACCAGGCATGCCATATGCGCGCGGCCGTTACCCGAATCTAAGCATAACAGACATAGCATCAACACGCAGGCGTTACACGCCTCCAAGCAACAACAAACATTTTTATAATCTACCTGTCTTAGTTACCTATCAGGTTTCATGCCAATGCTACAAAGGGGAAGGAAAAGAGTTAAGCACCTGTAGAAGTGGTATGCAGCATTTGTGTTTGATGAACTGTTTAAAAATAAACTGAACTCACTACCTTTACCGTGGTATCAAGATTGGTGGAAAAACCATCACACCAAAAAAGAAAATATTTCCAATATGTATATTTTTACCCTTAGAAACAAACAAATAAACAAACGGCAGTGTGTATATAATCTGTCATGCGATTTTTTACCATAAAAATATCCAAAGTCTTGTTAGAAATATTTTTTTGCATCACACGAGCTTTGAAATCCATTCCTATTCAGCTTCATTTATATACGGTACACAACGTACCAAATCAACACGGACCAGACGGCGCAAATGTGAGTATGGCTTTCTTCTACACCAATTTCTAATCCAATGTTCTCTTTCGTTACAGCACATCAGTATCAAGAAAATAGTGCGGAAAAAGATATCCCAATGTGCAATTCAACCACGCCTGCTAATAAATACTATTGCCGCTATGTTCTGGCCTACAGGCGAAGTGAGATAAAAAACGTGCACATACGCATATACACGGTACGCTGTCGATCCCAATTAACCCTTTCTCCCTCTACCTCACTAACGATCATCCTGCTAAAGCGAGAATGCGTGTTGGGATCGCGCGTCGATACACACTAACACATTCAAAGACACCATGTGTGTACACAGCGTACGAGCGCCTGCACGATCCTAGGGGCGTGACCAGCGTCGATGTGGAATCCATGTGGAACGCATCGGGACTGCTCGTAGCGTACGGGCGCATTTCGAGTCCATGTGGAATCCTTTCGGCCTCCATGTGGAATCCTCACGGCGTCCATGTGGAAAGCAACGCTAGCCCTCGCAGTGTACGGGCGCTTGCACGATCCTTGCGGGTGAATGTTTAATGCCGGTGAATGAGTCCATGTGGAAAGCAACGCGTCCGCATCGTACGGGTGAATGATGAATCCTTATGGGTCAATGTGGAAAGCTGCAAGACCGCTCGCAGCGGACGGTGTTTTGGTCGCGATGGTCGTAGCGTAGCGTGCAAAAGCGCGTTCAGTTTTCTTCATTTATTTGTATTAAAATTATTATTTATTTACAAACCACCGATTACAATATGTTGGCCACACTTTGGGCTAATAGTTGCAAGATTTTCCCGTGAGATATTTAAATAAAATAGTATTATATTTCAATTACAAAACCGAGGTATTTTTCGCTACAATTCTATGCCTTGCTTTAGCTATTTCCTCGCGGCCGCCCTTAACGTACTGGCTTTGGTTTTTGGCGAATAGCTAAAAAAGTTGAAGAGATAGATTAAAACAATGTTCTACAAAGTTGTAAAGAATAACATTTCGTATCTTTTACGTATCTTTTAAAGATTTTTGCAGATTTTTACACAGTTAATTAAGCATGTTTTTATTGTTTGAAAATATTAAGAATGTTGCATGCAACTATGTCATGTCTAATGGAAATGTGTTCTTTTCAATACGGATAATCATTTAAAATTCGATTCAAAATCCGGCTGGTGTAAAGGTGTATAGTATTATAAATATATATTTAATTATTTTTATTTATTGTGAAGTCAATTTATAAATATAAATAAATTATGAAATATGCAACTCATAAATATTTATGATTAAGGACGTCTACAACTAGTTCTTCGGTTTCCTTTGATAGTTGCCCGTTGCGTTGCGTGTTTCAACTTAAGTTTGAAAAACTTGTTGACCGCTTCAATGGTCGGTACATCATAGCCGCACGAACCGATCATTCTAAACATCTTTAATATATTTCCTTTATTAGAAACCTTAATTTTCGGACCATTTTTATCGACACCTGTCCAGCTACAACCGCATAAAAACTGTTCGTCGAACAGCAGGTCCAGAGCGTCATGCATACGGTTCCTCGGATCGTCGCGACGAATTTGATTATTTAACCATGCTCCCAGTGCTTCGAAGAAATCCGCATCCGTTTCCAACCTGGCCTCCAAAGCGTCTAGTTGTTCCGCCGTTTTTACTATTTCAAAGTCAAAGCCGTCTGGAGCCTGCGATGTCGGAACCTTTCTGATGATATCGTGCACTGTTGATATGACCGCGTGTGCATCATCGGTTTTCATAGCTAACTTTTCCATCAAGGCAAAGTTTTGCTTAAATAGCGATATGACCAATGACCTAAGCTTCGTGATGTCCTCTCGGTTTTGTTTCGTCTGATGCAGCAGCTCCGCAAATACGTCGGTGTTGTAGGAAGACGGTTCCGATGGTTCGCCCAAAACTGCACAGTCCTCTGGATGTTGAAGTCCTGATGTCGAAGGCTGCTGGAGTGGTGATGTTGAAGCCGGAACTATATTTCCAAAGGCGAGGGACGGCAACTGAATGTTCGATATAACCTGAACACCAGTATCGACGAAATCAGTTTCCTGATTATCGTCCAGACGCAACTTTTTGGCTGAAGAATACATCTTTACTGACTTGTTTTCAACTTGATGGACTTGTAACGAATGATGGTTACACGTACTAAAATTTGTCTTAATATACCAAAAAAAGGACAAATACTTACCTTGTATAATAATAAGAACTACCCTTAAATAAAGCTAAACACATTTTATACATTCGTTCACTCATTGGGGTTTTCTCGCAGGTACTCAAAGTAACACTTGTTGCACTTGCCTTCGAGGGTAAATTTAACAGGTATCACACGCAAGACAAAATAATCGTATTTAAGTGAAGGATTGTTCACAAACAAATCATTCTTAAGTCAGCCACGCTCGTTACTGGTTCTTAACATTCAATCATCAAAATAATTCAAAGAATGGCTACCTAAAGGAAACGTGAAAACGGTGCTCTGTTTTAAACGTCGTAATAAAATCAACAAACAGTTCGTTAAGGAATGGGAAGCAGACCATCCAGCTCCAAGTGCCTCTATTTTGGCTGTTGATGGTAAGTATATTTATTGCAGGAACAATTTTCGTTGATATCTTTTTTAATGGTTACATATTATGCATATTATGCGGGCGGTCCGGTGGTGCATGTGATAAACGGCGCCAGTCCACACGGCCGGACCGGGTTCAAATCCCATCCGGACCGTTCCCCCGTAGCAAGGACTGACTATCCGGCTACGTGGTAAAATAAGTCTAGTAAGCCAGAAATGGCCGGCGTGACCTGTAAGGTCGTTAAGCCAAGAAGAAGATATTATGCATTTATCGTTTCAGACATTTCTCATAACTTTCCCGAAGCTGTTTTGCGTACACCGTGGCTTGCTCCTGGGGAAATTGTTAACCCGGATGGCTCAGTTGATGAAGATTACATAACATCGGATGAAGAGCTGAGTACATCAGATGGCGAGGAATCAACAAACGAGGAAGAGATAGGATCAACATTATTCGAGGATGATTTACGAAATTGGGCCCTAAAGTCAAATATGACGCATACTGCGATGAATAGTCTGCTGAAACTTTTAAAAACTAAAAAAGTTGTGCAGTCTCGTTTGCTAAAGGGCTACCGCACGCTGTTGAGAACACCGCATCGGACGGGTGCATCCTTCATCACAATCGAAGGTGGTCAAATGTGGTATCATGGCATTAAGCAGTGTCTTCAACGTTACTTCAGCGATGTGAAACCAACCTTAGAGTCTCTGTGGATCGATATTTCCATGGATGGTTTGCCACTTCATAGAAGCGGACCCACTCAGTTGTTGCCTATTTTAATGAGGCTGTGTGAAGTGCCTGAAGCTCCAATATTCGTCGTTGCTATATTTTGCGGGTCATCTAAACCTCAAAACGCCGAACAATATCTAAGACAGTTTGTCACAGAGATCAACGACCTTCAGAGCAACGGTATCGTTTTACAAGGCGTTACACATCAAGTAAAACTACGGGCTATCATAGCAGATTCTCCAGCTCGAGCTTTAATTAAAAGTAAGTGTAAAAAATTATTCATTATTTTGTTAATATCATTATTATTTTTCAAATCAAGATAAGAACTTTAATTTTTTTCCCCCAGGTGTCGTTTCGTTTAACGGTTCTCTTGGATGCTTAAAATGCACAGACATTGCTGTACACGACAGAGCCACCAAAAGGATGTATTTTACAGGAGTGGGAATAGAAAAGCGGACAGATGCCAAATTCCGAGCAAAAGAATACCCTCAACACTGCAAAAAACCAACACCTCTAACCGATATTTGGTACTTCGACATCATCGCAGACGTCATTATTGCCGACAGACTTCATCTGATTGATCTTGGGGTGATGAGGAAACTGTTAAACGGATGGATTAAAGGCAAATTTACTAAAGGACCACATCACACCAAATGGACTTCAAGATAATGTGATATCATTTCGGAATTTTTATTACAAATCAAGCTCCCTTCAGAAATTCATCGAAACCTGCGAAGCCTACAATACATCAAATTCTGGAAAGAAACGGAGTTTAGAACCTTCTTACATTACGCCAGTCGCCATTAGTCGTTCTAAAGGAAATACTTCCGGAAGCAGCATACAAACATTTTTTGCTACTGTTTTGTGCCACGACATTCCTGTCATCGACTGTGTATGAAAACGAATGGGAACTTGCAAAAGAAATGCTGGAGCTGTTCGTCAAGGATTTTGGAACCATTTATGGACCTAGCAGTGTTTCAAGCAACGTTCATAATCTTCAGCATGTTCACGACGAAGTCGCCAGATTCGGACCATTAGAAGACATCTCCACATACGGCTTCGAAAACGAACTACAACGCTTGAAGCGCATGATGAGAGGTGGCAGCAAATTCCTGGAACAAATAGTCAACAGAGTGTGTGAACTACATCACACAAATGTAGCCAGAGAAAACGACGAAACCAGTAACTACCCATCGTTAACTACAAAAGGCCAAAACATTTCGTTAGCCATAAATCCGGAATTCAGCTTAAGGAAAGGACCCAGAAACGAATGGTTCTTATTGAAAGACAACACCATTATGCAGTACTGTACAGCAATCAATCAGAAACTGGAGAAATAAGCGTGCATGGTTATAACTTCGTTCGTCAATACGAATTATTTGACTATCCCTGTTCTTCGACAAAGTTAATGATCTTCCAGGCCAGCATGAGTGACCTGTAGTCTTCTTTAAGACAAGTTGCTGTCTCGGACATACGTTGTAAATTAGTAGGAATTAGTGTAGATAAATGACAAGGACTCGTTGTACTTCCATTACTACATACATTACAACCCATGTAATTTAGAGTTAAATAAATATTATAAAAAATACACATGTGTTTAAAATTTATATAAATACTAAAAGATATTTTTTTAGGCAAAAGATGATCAAAAATGCGTTTCATACACAAACATGGCTAATTATTAAATCGAAATTGATGGCATTAAGAAATGCGTTGCTGGAAGTCTAAGCAAACCTTTGAAAAACTCTCAATTTCAACAGAAAAGGTACGTAGCTACGACAGTGAAGATGTTCGAATCATACCTCCAAGCACTAGAATAACACTCGGCACAGTTCAGCGTGCAAAGGTAACGAACGGTTTTTCTTAAAGCTATCTTTATTCATTTCATTCCAACCATACACGCAGGCGTTACACTCCTCCAAGCAACAACAAACATTTTTATAATCTACCTGTCTTAGTTACCTATCAGGTTTCATGCCAATGCTACAAAGGGGAAGGAAAAGAGTTAAGCACCTGTAGAAGTGGTATGCAGCATTTGTGTTTGATGAACTGTTTAAAAATAAACTGAACTCACTACCTTTACCGTGGTATCAAGATTGGTGGAAAAACCATCACACCAAAAAAGAAAATATTTCCAATATGTATATTTTTACCCTTAGAAACAAACAAATAAACAAACGGCAGTGTGTATATAATCTGTCATGCGATTTTTTACCATAAAAATATCCAAAGTCTTGTTAGAAATATTTTTTTGCATCTCACGAGCATTGAAATCCATTCCTATTCAGCTTCATTTATATACGGTACACAACGTACCAAATCAACACGGACCAGACGGCGCAAATGTGAGTATGGCTTTCTTCTACACCAATTTCTAATCCAATGTTCTCTTTCGTTACAGCACATCAGTATCAAGAAAATAGTGCGGAAAAAGATATCCCAATGTGCAATTCAACCACGCCTGCTAATAAATACTATTGCCGCTATGTTCTGGCCTACAGGCGAAGTGAGATAAAAAACGTGCACATACGCATATACACGGTACGCTGTCGATCCCAATTAACCCTTTCTCCCTCTACCTCACTAACGATCATCCTGCTAAAGCGAGAATGCGTGTTGGGATCGCGCGTCGATACACACTAACACATTCAAAGACACCATGTGTGTACACAGCGTACGAGCGCCTGCACGATCCTAGGGGCGTGACCAGCGTCGATGTGGAATCCATGTGGAACGCATCGGGACTGCTCGTAGCGTACGGGCGCATTTCGAGTCCATGTGGAATCCTTTCGGCCTCCATGTGGAATCCTCACGGCGTCCATGTGGAAAGCAACGCTAGCCCTCGCAGTGTACGGGCGCTTGCACGATCCTTGCGGGTGAATGTTTAATGCCGGTGAATGAGTCCATGTGGAAAGCAACGCGTCCGCATCGTACGGGTGAATGATGAATCCTTATGGGTCAATGTGGAAAGCTGCAAGACCGCTCGCAGCGGACGGTGTTTTGGTCGCGATGGTCGTAGCGTAGCGTGCAAAAGCGCGTTCAGTTTTCTTCATTTATTTGTATTAAAATTATTATTTATTTACAAACCACCGATTACAATATGTTGGCCACACTTTGGGCTAATAGTTGCAAGATTTTCCCGTGAGATATTTAAATAAAATAGTATTATATTTCAATTACAAAACCGAGGTATTTTTCGCTACAATTCTATGCCTTGCTTTAGCTATTTCCTCGCGGCCGCCCTTAACGTACTGGCTTTGGTTTTTAGCGAATAGCTAAAAAAGTTGAAGAGATAGATTAAAACAATGTTCTACAAAGTTGTAAAGAATAACATTTCGTATCTTTTAAAGATTTTTGCAGATTTTTACACAGTTAATTAAGCATGTTTTTATTGTTTGAAAATATTAAGAATGTTGCATGCAACTATGTCATGTCTAATGGAAATGTGTTCTTTTCAATACGGATAATCATTTAAAATTCGATTCAAAATCCGGCTGGTGTAAAGGTGTATAGTATTATAAATATATATTTAATTATTTTTATTTATTGTGAAGTCAATTTATAAATATAAATAAATTATGAAATATGCAACTCATAAATATTTATGATTAAGGACGTCTACAACTAGTTCTTCGGTTTCCTTTGATAGTTGCCCGTTGCGTTGCGTGTTTCAACTTAAGTTTGAAAAACTTGTTGACCGCTTCAATGGTCGGTACATCATAGCCGCACGTACCGATCATTCTAAACATCTTTAATATATTTCCTTTATTAGAAACCTTAATTTTTGGACCATTTTTATCGACACCTGTCCAGCTACAACCGCATAAAAACTGTTCGTCGAACAGCAGGTCCAGAGCGTCATGCATACGGTTCCTCGGATCGTAGCGACGAATTTGATTATTTAACCATGCTCCCAGTGCTTCGAAGAAATCTGCATCCGTTTTCAACCTGGCCTCCAAAGCGTCTAGTTGTTCCGCCGTTTTTACTATTTCAAAGTCAAAGCCGTCTGGAGCCTGCGATGTCGGAACCTTTCTGATGATATCGTGCACTGTTGATATGACCGCGTGTGCATCATCGGTTTTCATAGCTAACTTTTCCATCAAGGCAAAGTTTTGCTTAAATAGCGATATGACCAATGACCTAAGCTTCGTGATGTCCTCTCGGTTTTGTTTCGTCTGATGCAGCAGCTCCGCAAATACGTCGGTGTTGTAGGAAGACGGTTCCGATGGTTCGCCCAAAACTGCACAGTCCTCTGGATGTTGAAGTCCTGATGTCGAAGGCTGCTGGAGTGGTGATGTTGAAGCCGGAACTATATTTCCAAAGGCGAGGGACGGCAACTGAATGTTCGATATAACCTGAACACCAGTATCGACGAAATCAGTTTCCTGATTATCGTCCAGACGCAACTTTTTGGCTGAAGAATACATCTTTACTGACTTGTTTTCAACTTGATGGACTTGTAACGAATGATGGTTACACGTACTAAAATTTGTCTTAATATACCAAAAAAAGGACAAATACTTACCTTGTATAATAATAAGAACTACCCTTAAATAAAGCTAAACACATTTTATACATTCGTTCACTCATTGGGGTTTTCTCGCAGGTACTCAAAATAACACTTGTTGCACTTGCTTTCGAGGGTAAATTTAACAGGTATCACATGCAAGACAAAATAATCGTATTTAAGTGAAGGATTGTTCACAAACAAATCATTCTTAAGTCAGCCATGCTCGTTACTGGCTCTTAACATTCAATAATCAAAATAATTCAAAGAATGGCTACCTAAAGGAAACGTGAAAACGGTGCTCTGTTTTAAACGTCGTAATAAAATCAACAAACAGTTCGTTAAGGAATGGGAAGCAGACCATCCAGCTCGAAGTGCCTCTATTTTGGCTGTTGATGGTAAGTATATTTATTGCAGGAACAATTTTCGTTGATATCTTTTTTAATGGTTACATATTATGCATATTATGCGGGCGGTCCGGTGGTGCATGTGATAAACGGCGCCAGTTCACACGGCCGGACCGGGTTCAAATCCCATCCGGACCGTTCCCCCGTAGCAAGGACTGACTATCCGGCTACGTGGTAAAATAAGTCTAGTAAGCCAGAAATGGCCGGCGTGACCTGTAAGGTCGTTAAGCCAAGAAGAAGATATTATGCATTTATCGTTTCAGACATTTCTCAAAACTTTCCCGAAGCTGATTTGCGTACACCGTGGCTTGCTCCTGGGGAAATTGTTAACCCGGATGGCTCAGTTGATGAAGATTACATAACATCGGATGAAGAGCTGAGTACATCAGATGGTGAGGAATCAACAAACGAGGAAGAGATAGGATCAACATTATTCGAGGATGATTTACGAAATTGGGCCCTAAAGTCAAATATGACGCATACTGCGATGAATAGTCTGCTGAAACTTTTAAAAACTAAAAAAGTTGTGCAGTCTCGTTTGCCAAAGGACTACCGCACGCTGTTGAGAACACCGCATCGGACGGGTGCATCCTTCATCACAATCGAAGGTGGTCAAATGTGGTATCATGGCATTAAGCAGTGTCTTCAACGTTACTTCAGCGATGTGAAACCATCCTTAGAGTCTCTGTGGATCGATATTTCCATGGATGGTTTGCCACTTCATAGAAGCGGACCCACTCAGTTGTGGCCTATTTTAATGAGGCTGTGTGAAGTGCTTGAAGCTCCAATATTCGTCGTTGCTATATTTTGCGGGTCATCTAAACCTCAAAACGCCGAACAATATCTAAGACAGTTTGTCACAGAGATCAACGACCATCAGAGCAACGGTATCGTTTTACAAGGCGTTACACATCAAGTAAAACTACGGGCTATCATAGCAGATTCTCCAGCTCGAGCTTTAATTAAAAGTAAGTGTAAAAAATTATTCATTATTTTGTTAATATCATTATTATTTTTCAAATCAAGATAAGAACTTTAATTATTTTTTTTTCCCCAGGTGTCGTTTCGTTTAACGGTTCTCATGGATGCTTAAAATGCACAGACATTGCTGTACACGACAGAGCCACCAAAAGGATGTATTTTACAGGAGTGGGAATAGAAAAGCGGACAGATGCCAAATTCCGAGCACAAGAATACCCTCAACACTGCAAAAAACCAACACCTCTAACCGATATTTTGTACTTCGACATCATCGCAGACGTCATTATTGCCGACAGACTTCATCTGATTGATCTTGGGGTGATGAGGAAACTGTTAAACGGATGGATTAAAGGCAAATTTACTAAAGGACCACATTACACCAAATGGACTTCAAGACAATGTGATATCATTTCGGATTTTTTATTACAAATCAAGCTCCCTTCAGAAATTCATCGAAACCTGCGAAGCCTACAATACATCAAATTCTGGAAAGGAACGGAGTTTAGAACCTTCTTACATTACGCCAGCGTAGTCGTTCTAAAGGAAATACTTCCGGAAGCAGCATACAAACATTTTTTGCTACTGTTTTGTGCCACGACATTCCTGTCATCGACTGTGTATGAAAACGAATGGGAACTTGCAAAAGAAATGCTGGAGCTGTTCGTCAAGGATTTTGGAACCATTTATGGACCTAGCAGTGTTTCAAGCAACGTTCATAATCTTCAGCATGTTCACGACGAAGTCGCCAGATTCGGACCATTAGAAGACATCTCCACATACGGCTTCGAAAACGAACTACAACGCTTGAAGCGCATGATGAGAGGTGGCAGCAAATTCCTGGAACAAATAGTCAACAGAGTGTGTGAACTACATCACACAAATGTAGCCAGAGAAAACGACGAAACCAGTAACTACCCATCGTTAACTACAAAAGGCCAAAACATTTCGTTAGCCATAAATCCGGAATTCAGCTTAAGGAAAGGACCCAGAAACGAATGGTTCTTATTGAAAGACAACACCATTATGCAGTACTGTACAGCAGCTCAATCAGAAACTGGAGAAATAAGCGTGCATGGTTATAACTTCATGGTTATAACAGCATGAGTGACTTGTAGTCTTCTTTAAGACAAGTTGCTGTCTCGGACATACGTTGTAAATTAGTAGGAATTAGTGTAGATAAATGGCAAGGACTCGTTGTACTTCCATTACTACAAACATTACAACCCATGTAATTTAGAGTTAAATAAATATTATAAAAAATACACATGTGTTTAAAATTTATATAAATACTAAAAGATATTTTTTTAGGCAAAAGATGATCAAAAATGCGTTTCATACACAAACATGGCTAATTATTAAATCGAAATTGATGGCATTAATAAATGCGTTGGTGGAAGTCTAAGCAAACCTTTGAAAAACTTTCAATATCAACAGAAAAGGTACGTAGCTACGACAGTGAAGATGTTCGAATCATACCTCCAAGCACTAGAATAACACTCGGCACAGTTCAGCGTGCAAAGGTAACGAACGGTTTTTCTTAAAGCTATCTTTATTCATTTCATTCCAACCATACCAGGCATGCCATAAGCGCGCGGCCGTTACCCGTATCTAAGCATAACAGACATAGCATCAACACGCAGGCGTTACACGCCTCCAAGCAACAACAAACATTTTTATAATCTACCTGTCTTAGTAACTATCAGGTTTCATGCCAATGCTACAAAGGGGAAGGAAAAGAGTTAAGCACCTGTAGAAGTGGTATGCAGCATTTGTGTTTGATGAACTGTTTAAAAATAAACTGAACTCACTACCTTTACCGTGGTATCAAGATTGGTGGAAAAACCATCACACCAAAAAAGAAAATATTTCCAATATGTATATTTTTACCCTTAGAAACAAACAAATAAACAAACGGCAGTGTGTATATAATCTGTCATGCGATTTTTTACCATAAAAATATCCAAAGTCTTGTTAGAAATATGTTTTTGCATCACACGAGCATTGAAATCCATTCCTATTCAGCTTCATTTATATACGGTACACAACGTACCAAATCAACACGGACCAGACGGCGCAAATGTGAGTATGGCTTTCTTCTACACCAATTTCTAATCCAATGTTCTCTTTCGTTACAGCACATCAGTATCAAGAAAATAGTGCGGAAAAAGATATCCCCAATGTGCAATTCAACCACGCCTGCTAATAAATACTATTGCCGCTATGTTCTGGCCTACAGGCGAAGTGAGATAAAAAATGTGCACATACGCATATACACGGTACGCTGTCGATCCCAATTAGCCCTTTCTCCCTCTACCTAACTAACGATCATCCTGCTAAAGCGAGAATGCGTGTTGGGATCGCGCGTCGATACACACCAACACATTCAAAGACACCATGTGTGTACACAGCGTACGAGCGCCTGCACGATCCTAGGGGCGTGACCAGCGTCGATGTGGAATCCATGTGGAACGCATCGGGACTGCTCGTAGCGTACGGGCGCATTTCGAGTCCATGTGGAATCCTTTCGGCCTCCATGTGGAATCCTCACGGCGTCCATGTGGAAAGCAACGCTAGCCCTCGCAGTGTACGGGCGCTTGCACGATCCTTGCGGGTGAATGTTTAATGCCGGTGAATGAGTCCATGTGGAAAGCAACGCGTCCGCATCGTACGGGTGAATGATGAATCCTTATGGGTCAATGTGGAAAGCTGCAAGACCGCTCGCAGCGGACGGTGTTTTGGTCGCGATGGTCGTAGCGTAGCGTGCAAAAGCGCGTTCAGTTTTCTTCATTTATTTGTATTAAAATTATTATTTATTTACAAACCACCGATTACAATATGTTGGCCACACTTTGGGCTAATAGTTGCAAGATTTTCCCGTGAGATATTTAAATAAAATAGTATTATATTTCAATTACAAAACCGAGGTATTTTTCGCTACAATTCTATGCCTTGCTTTAGCTATTTCCTCGTGGCCGCCCTTAACGTACTGGCTTTGGTTTTTAGCGAATAACTAAAAAAGAGAGATAGAAGAGATAGATTAAAACAATGTTCTACAAAGTTGTAAAGAATAACATTTCGTATCTTTTAAAGAGTTTTGCAGATTTTTACACAGTTAATTAAGCATGTTTTTATTGTTTGAAAATATTAAGAATGTTGCATGCAACTATGTCATGTCTAATGGAAATGTGTTCTTTTCAATACGGATAATCATTTAAAATTCGATTCAAAATCCGGCTGGTGCATCCGTTTCCAACCTGGCCTCCAAAGCGTCTAGTTGTTCCGCCGTTTTTACTATTTCAAAGTCAAGGCAAAGTTTTGCTTAAATAGCGATATGACCAATGACCTAAGCTTCGTGATGTCCTCTCGGTTTTGTTTCGTCTGATGCAGCAGCTCCGCAAATACGTCGGTGTTGTAGGAAGACGGTTCCGATGGTTCGCCCAAAACTGCACAGTCCTCTGGATGTTGAAGTCCTGATGTCGAAGGCTGCTGGAGTGGTGATGTTGAAGCCGGAACTATATTTCCAAAGGCGAGGGACGGCAACTGAATGTTCGATATAACCTGAACACCAGTATCGACGAAATCAGTTTCCTGATTATCGTCCAGACGCAACTTTTTGGCTGAAGAATACATCTTTACTGACTTGTTTTCAACTTGATGGACTTGTAACGAATGATGGTTACACGTACTAAAATTTGTCTTAATATACCAAAAAAAGGACAAATACTTACCTTGTATAATAATAAGAACTACCCTTAAATAAAGCTAAACACATTTTATACATTCGTTCACTCATTGGGGTTTTCTCGCAGGTACTCAAAGTAACACTTGTTGCACTTGCCTTCGAGGGTAAATTTAACAGATATCACACGCAAGACAAAATAATCGTATTTAAGTGAAGGATTGTTCACAAACAAATCATTCTTAAGTCAACCACGCTCGTTACTGGTTCTTAACATTCAATCATCAAAATAATTCAAAGAATGGCTACCAAACGTATACGTGAAAACGGTGCTCTGTTTCAAACGTCGTAATAAAATCACCAAACAGTTCGTTAAGGAATGGGAAGCAGACCATCCAGCTCCAAGTGCCTCTATTTTGGCTGTTGATGGTAAGTCTATTTATTGCAGGAACAATTTTCGTTGATATCTTTTTTAATGGTTACATATTATGCATATTATGCGGGCGGTCCGGTGGTGCATGTGATAAACGGCGCCAGTCCACACGGCCGGACCGGGTTCAAATCCCATCCGGACCGTTCCCCCGTAGCAAGGACTGACTATCCGGCTACGTGGTAAAATAAGTCTAGTAAGCCAGAAATGGCCGGCGTGACCTGTAAGGTCGTTAAGCCAAGAAGAAGATATTATGCATTTATCGTTTCAGACATTTCTCAAAACATCCACGAAGCTGATTTGCGTACACCGTGGCTTGCTCCTGGGGAAATTGTTAACCCGGATGGCTCAGTTGATGAAGATTACATAACATCGGATGAAGAGCTGAGTACATCAGATGGTGAGGAATCAACAAACGAGGAAGAGATAGGATCAACATTATTCGAGGATGATTTACGAAATTGGGCCCTAAAGTCAAATATGACGCATACTGCGATGAATAGTCTGCTGAAACTTTTAAAAACTAAAAAAGTTGTGCAGTCTCGTTTGCCAAAGGACTACCGCACGCTGTTGAGAACACCGCATCGGACGGGTGCATCCTTCATCACAATCGAAGGTGGTCAAATGTGGTATCATGGCATTAAGCAGTGTCTTCAACGTTACTTCAGCGATGTGAAACCATCCTTAGAGTCTCTGTGGATCGATAT
This sequence comes from Anopheles funestus, assembly GCF_943734845.2. Classification (NCBI taxonomy): domain Eukaryota; kingdom Metazoa; phylum Arthropoda; class Insecta; order Diptera; family Culicidae; genus Anopheles; species Anopheles funestus. Next base: position 44,860,428 of record NC_064599.1, read on the forward strand.
TTCCATGGATGGTTTACCACTTCATAGAAGCGGACCCACTCAGTTGTTGCCTATTTTAATGAGGCTGTGTGAAGTGCCTGAAGCTCCAATATTCGTCGTTGCTATATTTTGCGGGTCATCTAAACCTCAAAACGCCGAACAATATCTAAGACAGTTTGTCACAGAGATCAACGACCTTCAGAGCAACGGTATCGTTTTACAAGGCGTTACACATCAAGTAAAACTACGGGCTATCATAGCAGATTCTCCAGCTCGAGCTTTAATTAAAAGTAAGTGTAAAAAATTATTCATTATTTTGTTATTATCATTATTATTTTTCAAATCAAGATAAGAACTTTAATTTTTTTTTTCCCCAGGTGTCGTTTCGTTTAACGGTTCTCTTGGATGCTTCAAATGCACAGACATTGCTGTACACGACAGAGCCACCAAAAGGATGTATTTTACAGGAGTGGGAATAGAAAAGCGGACAGATGCCAAATTCCGAGCACGAGAATACCCTCAACACTGCAAAAAACCAACACCTCTAACCGATATTTTGTACTTCGACATCATCGCAGACGTCATTATTGCCGACAGACTTCATCTGATTGATCTTGGGGTGATGAGGAAACTGTTAAACGGATGGATTAAAGGCAAATTTACTAAAGGACCACATCACACCAAATGGACTTCAAGATAATGTGATATCATTTCGGAATTTTTATTACAAATCAAGCTCCCTTCAGAAATTCATCGAATCCTGCGAAGCCTACAATACATCAAATTCTGGAAAGGAACGGAGTTTAGAACCTTCTTACATTACGCCAGCGTAGTCGTTCTAAAGGAAATACTTCCGGAAGCAGCATACAAACATTTTTTGCTACTGTTTTGTGCCACGACATTCCTGTCATCGACTGTGTATGAAAACGAATGGGAACTTGCAAAAGAAATGCTGGAGCTGTTCGTCAAGGATTTTGGAACCATTTATGGACCTAGCAGTGTTTCAAGCAACGTTCATAATCTTCAGCATGTTCACGACGAAGTCGACAGATTCGGACCATTAGAAGACATCTCCACATACGGCTTCGAAAACGAACTACAACGCTTGAAGCGCATGATGAGAGGTGGCAGCAAATTCCTGGAACAAATAGTCAACAGAGTATGTGAACTACATCACACAAATGTAGCCAGAGAAAACGACGAAACCAGTAACTACCCATCGTTAACTACAAAAGGCCAAAACATTTCGTTAGCCATAAATCCGGAATTCAGCTTAAGGAAAGGACCCAGAAACGAATGGTTCTTATTGAAAGACAACACCATTATGCAGTACTGTACAGCAGCTCAATCAGAAACTGGAGAAATAAGCGTGCATAGTTATAACTTCGTTCGTCAGTACGAATTATTTGACTATCCCTGTTCTTCGACAAAGTTAATGATCTTCCAGGCCAGCATGAGTGACCTGTAGTCTTCTTTAAGACAAGTTGCTGTCTCGGACATACGTTGTAAATTAGTAGGAATTAGTGTAGATAAATGACAAGGACTCGTTGTACTTCCATTACTACATACATTACAACCCATGTAATTTAGAGTTAAATAAATATTATAAAAAATACACATGTGTTTAAAATTTATATAAATACTAAAAGATATTTTTTTAGGCAAAAGATGATCAAAAATGCGTTTCATACACAAACATGGCTAATTATTAAATCGAAATTGATGGCATTAATAAATGCGTTGGTGGAAGTCTAAGCAAACCTTTGAAAAACTCTCAATTTCAACAGAAAAGGTACGTAGCTACGACAGTGAAGATGTTCGAATCATACCTCCAAGCACTAGAATAACACTCGGCACAGTTCAGCGTGCAAAGGTAACGAACGGTTTTTCTTAAAGCTATCTTTATTCATTTCATTCCAACCATACCAGGCATGCCATAAGCGGGCGGCCGTTACCCGAATCTAAGCATAACAGACATAGCATCAACACGCAGGCGTTACACTCCTCCAAGCAACAACAAACATTTTTATAATCTACCTGTCTTAGTTACCTATCAGGTTTCATGCCAATGCTACAAAGGGGAAGGAAAAGAGTTAAGCACCTGTAGAAGTGGTATGCAGCATTTGTGTTTGATGAACTGTTTAAAAATAAACTGAACTCACTACCTTTACCGTGGTATCAAGATTGGTGGAAAAACCATCACACCAAAAAAGAAAATATTTCCAATATGTATATTTTTACCCTTAGAAACAAACAAATAAACAAACGGCAGTGTGTATATAATCTGTCATGCGATTTTTTACCATAAAAATATCCAAAGTCTTGTTAGAAATATGTTTTTGCATCACACGAGCATTGAAATCCATTCCTATTCAGCTTCATTTATATACGGTACACAACGTACCAAATCAACACGGACCAGACGGCGCAAATGTGAGTATGGCTTTCTTCTACACCAATTTCTAATCCAATGTTCTCTTTCGTTACAGCACATCAGTATCAAGAAAATAGTGCGGAAAAAGATATCCCAATGTGCAATTCAACCACGCCTGCTAATAAATACTATTGCCGCTATGTTCTGGCCTACAGGCGAAGTGAGATAAAAAATGTGCACATACGCATATACACGGTACGCTGTCGATCCCAATTAGCCCTTTCTCCCTCTACCTAACTAACGATCATCCTGCTAAAGCGAGAATGCGTGTTGGGATCGCGCGTCGATACACACCAACACATTCAAAGACACCATGTGTGTACACAGCGTACGAGCGCCTGCACGATCCTAGGGGCGTGACCAGCGTCGATGTGGAATCCATGTGGAACGCATCGGGACTGCTCGTAGCGTACGGGCGCATTTCGAGTCCATGTGGAATCCTTTCGGCCTCCATGTGGAATCCTCACGGCGTCCATGTGGAAAGCAACGCTAGCCCTCGCAGTGTACGGGCGCTTGCACGATCCTTGCGGGTGAATGTTTAATGCCGGTGAATGAGTCCATGTGGAAAGCAACGCGTCCGCATCGTACGGGTGAATGATGAATCCTTATGGGTCAATGTGGAAAGCTGCAAGACCGCTCGCAGCGGACGGTGTTTTGGTCGCGATGGTCGTAGCGTAGCGTGCAAAAGCGCGTTCAGTTTTCTTCATTTATTTGTATTAAAATTATTATTTATTTACAAACCACCGATTACAATATGTTGGCCACACTTTGGGCTAATAGTTGCAAGATTTTCCCGTGAGATATTTAAATAAAATAGTATTATATTTCAATTACAAAACCGAGGTATTTTTCGCTACAATTCTATGCCTTGCTTTAGCTATTTCCTCGTGGCCGCCCTTAACGTACTGGCTTTGGTTTTTAGCGAATAACTAAAAAAGAGAGATAGAAGAGATAGATTAAAACAATGTTCTACAAAGTTGTAAAGAATAACATTTCGTATCTTTTAAAGATTTTTGCAGATTTTTACACAGTTAATTAAGCATGTTTTTATTGTTTGAAAATATTAAGAATGTTGCATGCAACTATGTCATGTCTAATGGAAATGTGTTCTTTTCAATACGGATAATCATTTAAAATTCGATTCAAAATCCGGCTGGTGCATCCGTTTCCAACCTGGCCTCCAAAGCGTCTAGTTGTTCCGCCGTTTTTACTATTTCAAAGTCAAGGCAAAGTTTTGCTTAAATAGCGATATGACCAATGACCTAAGCTTCGTGATGTCCTCTCGGTTTTGTTTCGTCTGATGCAGCAGCTCCGCAAATACGTCGGTGTTGTAGGAAGACGGTTCCGATGGTTCGCCCAAAACTGCACAGTCCTCTGGATGTTGAAGTCCTGATGTCGAAGGCTGCTGGAGTGGTGATGTTGAAGCCGGAACTATATTTCCAAAGGCGAGGGACGGCAACTGAATGTTCGATATAACCTGAACACCAGTATCGACGAAATCAGTTTCCTGATTATCGTCCAGACGCAACTTTTTGGCTGAAGAATACATCTTTACTGACTTGTTTTCAACTTGATGGACTTGTAACGAATGATGGTTACACGTACTAAAATTTGTCTTAATATACCAAAAAAAGGACAAATACTTACCTTGTATAATAATAAGAACTACCCTTAAATAAAGCTAAACACATTTTATACATTCGTTCACTCATTGGGGTTTTCTCGCAGGTACTCAAAGTAACACTTGTTGCACTTGCCTTCGAGGGTAAATTTAACAGATATCACACGCAAGACAAAATAATCGTATTTAAGTGAAGGATTGTTCACAAACAAATCATTCTTAAGTCAACCACGCTCGTTACTGGTTCTTAACATTCAATCATCAAAATAATTCAAAGAATGGCTACCAAACGTATACGTGAAAACGGTGCTCTGTTTCAAACGTCGTAATAAAATCACCAAACAGTTCGTTAAGGAATGGGAAGCAGACCATCCAGCTCCAAGTGCCTCTATTTTGGCTGTTGATGGTAAGTCTATTTATTGCAGGAACAATTTTCGTTGATATCTTTTTTAATGGTTACATATTATGCATATTATGCGGGCGGTCCGGTGGTGCATGTGATAAACGGCGCCAGTCCACACGGCCGGACCGGGTTCAAATCCCATCCGGACCGTTCCCCCGTAGCAAGGACTGACTATCCGGCTACGTGGTAAAATAAGTCTAGTAAGCCAGAAATGGCCGGCGTGACCTGTAAGGTCGTTAAGCCAAGAAGAAGATATTATGCATTTATCGTTTCAGACATTTCTCAAAACATCCACGAAGCTGATTTGCGTACACCGTGGCTTGCTCCTGGGGAAATTGTTAACCCGGATGGCTCAGTTGATGAAGATTACATAACATCGGATGAAGAGCTGAGTACATCAGATGGTGAGGAATCAACAAACGAGGAAGAGATAGGATCAACATTATTCGAGGATGATTTACGAAATTGGGCCCTAAAGTCAAATATGACGCATACTGCGATGAATAGTCTGCTGAAACTTTTAAAAACTAAAAAAGTTGTGCAGTCTCGTTTGCCAAAGGACTACCGCACGCTGTTGAGAACACCGCATCGGACGGGTGCATCCTTCATCACAATCGAAGGTGGTCAAATGTGGTATCATGGCATTAAGCAGTGTCTTCAACGTTACTTCAGCGATGTGAAACCATCCTTAGAGTCTCTGTGGATCGATATTTCCATGGATGGTTTACCACTTCATAGAAGCGGACCCACTCAGTTGTTGCCTATTTTAATGAGGCTGTGTGAAGTGCCTGAAGCTCCAATATTCGTCGTTGCTATATTTTGCGGGTCATCTAAACCTCAAAACGCCGAACAATATCTAAGACAGTTTGTCACAGAGATCAACGACCTTCAGAGCAACGGTATCGTTTTACAAGGCGTTACACATCAAGTAAAACTACGGGCTATCATAGCAGATTCTCCAGCTCGAGCTTTAATTAAAAGTAAGTGTAAAAAATTATTCATTATTTTGTTATTATCATTATTATTTTTCAAATCAAGATAAGAACTTTAATTTTTTTTTCCCCAGGTGTCGTTTCGTTTAACGGTTCTCTTGGATGCTTCAAAAGCACAGACATTGCTGTACACGACAGAGCCACCAAAAGGATGTATTTTACAGGAGTGGGAATAGAAAAGCGGACAGATGCCAAATTCCGAGCACGAGAATACCCTCAACACTGCAAAAAACCAACACCTCTAACCGATATTTTGTACTTCGACATCATCGCAGACGTCATTATTGCCGACAGACTTCATCTGATTGATCTTGGGGTGATGAGGAAACTGTTAAACGGATGGATTAAAGGCAAATTTACTAAAGGACCACATCACACCAAATGGACTTCAAGATAATGTGATATCATTTCGGAATTTTTATTACAAATCAAGCTCCCTTCAGAAATTCATCGAATCCTGCGAAGCCTACAATACATCAAATTCTGGAAAGGAACGGAGTTTAGAACCTTCTTACATTACGCCAGCGTAGTCGTTCTAAAGGAAATACTTCCGGAAGCAGCATACAAACATTTTTTGCTACTGTTTTGTGCCACGACATTCCTGTCATCGACTGTGTATGAAAACGAATGGGAACTTGCAAAAGAAATGCTGGAGCTGTTCGTCAAGGATTTTGGAACCATTTATGGACCTAGCAGTGTTTCAAGCAACGTTCATAATCTTCAGCATGTTCACGACGAAGTCGACAGATTCGGACCATTAGAAGACATCTCCACATACGGCTTCGAAAACGAACTACAACGCTTGAAGCGCATGATGAGAGGTGGCAGCAAATTCCTGGAACAAATAGTCAACAGAGTATGTGAACTACATCACACAAATGTAGCCAGAGAAAACGACGAAACCAGTAACTACCCATCGTTAACTACAAAAGGCCAAAACATTTCGTTAGCCATAAATCCGGAATTCAGCTTAAGGAAAGGACCCAGAAACGAATGGTTCTTATTGAAAGACAACACCATTATGCAGTACTGTACAGCAGCTCAATCAGAAACTGGAGAAATAAGCGTGCATAGTTATAACTTCGTTCGTCAGTACGAATTATTTGACTATCCCTGTTCTTCGACAAAGTTAATGATCTTCCAGGCCAGCATGAGTGACCTGTAGTCTTCTTTAAGACAAGTTGCTGTCTCGGACATACGTTGTAAATTAGTAGGAATTAGTGTAGATAAATGACAAGGACTCGTTGTACTTCCATTACTACATACATTACAACCCATGTAATTTAGAGTTAAATAAATATTATAAAAAATACACATGTGTTTAAAATTTATATAAATACTAAAAGATATTTTTTTAGGCAAAAGATGATCAAAAATGCGTTTCATACACAAACATGGCTAATTATTAAATCGAAATTGATGGCATTAATAAATGCGTTGGTGGAAGTCTAAGCAAACCTTTGAAAAACTCTCAATTTCAACAGAAAAGGTACGTAGCTACGACAGTGAAGATGTTCGAATCATACCTCCAAGCACTAGAATAACACTCGGCACAGTTCAGCGTGCAAAGGTAACGAACGGTTTTTCTTAAAGCTATCTTTATTCATTTCATTCCAACCATACCAGGCATGCCATAAGCGGGCGGCCGTTACCCGAATCTAAGCATAACAGACATAGCATCAACACGCAGGCGTTACACTCCTCCAAGCAACAACAAACATTTTTATAATCTACCTGTCTTAGTTACCTATCAGGTTTCATGCCAATGCTACAAAGGGGAAGGAAAAGAGTTAAGCACCTGTAGAAGTGGTATGCAGCATTTGTGTTTGATGAACTGTTTAAAAATAAACTGAACTCACTACCTTTACCGTGGTATCAAGATTGGTGGAAAAACCATCACACCAAAAAAGAAAATATTTCCAATATGTATATTTTTACCCTTAGAAACAAACAAATAAACAAACGGCAGTGTGTATATAATCTGTCATGCGATTTTTTACCATAAAAATATCCAAAGTCTTGTTAGAAATATTTTTTTGCATCACACGAGCTTTGAAATCCATTCCTATTCAGCTTCATTTATATACGGTACACAACGTACCAAATCAACACGGACCAGACGGCGCAAATGTGAGTATGGCTTTCTTCTACACCAATTTCTAATCCAATGTTCTCTTTCGTTACAGCACATCAGTATCAAGAAAATAGTGCGGAAAAAGATATCCCAATGTGCAATTCAACCACGCCTGCTAATAAATACTATTGCCGCTATGTTCTGGCCTACAGGCGAAGTGAGATAAAAAATGTGCACATACGCATATACACGGTACGCTGTCGATCCCAATTAGCCCTTTCTCCCTCTACCTAACTAACGATCATCCTGCTAAAGCGAGGATGCGTGTTGGGATCGCGCGTCGATACACACTAACACATTCAAAGACACCATGTGTGTACACAGCGTACGAGCGCCTGCACGATCCTAGGGGCGTGACCAGCGTCGATGTGGAATCCATGTGGAACGCATCGGGACTGCTCGTAGCGTACGGGCGCATTTCGAGTCCATGTGGAATCCTTTCGGCCTCCATGTGGAATCCTCACGGCGTCCATGTGGAAAGCAACGCTAGCCCTCGCAGTGTACGGGCGCTTGCACGATCCTTGCGGGTGAATGTTTAATGCCGGTGAATGAGTCCATGTGGAAAGCAACGCGTCCGCATCGTACGGGTGAATGATGTATCCTTATGGGTCAATTCATTCATCGCAGTATGCGTCATATTTGACTTTAGGGCCCAATTTCGTAAAGCATCCTCGAATAATGTTGATCCTATCTCTTCCTCGTTTGTTGATTCCGAGACGAAACAAAACCGAGAGGACATCACGAAGGACATCACGACATCGATTGTGATGAAGGATGCACCCGTCCGTTGCGGTGTTCTCAACAGCGTGCGGTAGCCCTTTAGCAAACGAGACTGCACAACTTTTTTAGTTTTTAAAAAAACTTCCGGAAGCAGCATACAAACATTTTTTGCTACTGTTTTGTGCCACGACATTCCTGTCATCGACTGTGTATGAAAACGAATGGGAACTTGCAAAAGAAATGCTGGAGCTGTTCGTCAAGGATTTTGGAACCATTTATGGACCTAGCAGTGTTTCAAGCAACGTTCATAATCTTCAGCATGTTCACGACGAAGTCGCCAGATTCGGACCATTAGAAGACATCTCCACATACGGCTTCGAAAACGAACTACAACGCTTGAAGCGCATGATGAGAGGTGGCAGCAAATTCCTGGAACAAATAGTCAACAGAGTGTGTGAACTACATCACACAAATGTAGCCAGAGAAAACGACGAAACCAGTAACTACCCATCGTTAACTACAAAAGGCCAAAACATTTCGTTAGCCATAAATCCGGAATTCAGCTTAAGGAAAGGACCCAGAAACGAATGGTTCTTATTGAAAGACAACACCATTATGCAGTACTGTACAGCAGCTCAATCAGAAACTGGAGAAATAAGCGTGCATGGTTATAACTTCGTTCGTCAGTACGAATTATTTGACTATCCCTGTTCTTCGACAAAGTTAATGATCTTCCAGGCCAGCATGAGTGACCTGTAGTCTTCTTTAAGACAAGTTGCTGTCTCGGACATACGTTGTAAATTAGTAGGAATTAGTGTAGATAAATGACAAGGACTCGTTGTACTTCCATTACTACATACATTACAACCCATGTAATTTAGAGTTAAATAAATATTATAAAAAATACACATGTGTTTAAAATTTATATAAATACTAAAAGATATTTTTTTAGGCAAAAGATGATCAAAAATGCGTTTCATACACAAACATGGCTAATTATTAAATCGAAATTGATGGCATTAATAAATGCGTTGGTGGAAGTCTAAGCAAACCTTTGAAAAACTCTCAATTTCAACAGAAAAGGTACGTAGCTACGACAGTGAAGATGTTCGAATCATACCTCCAAGCACTAGAATAACACTCGGCACAGTTCAGCGTGCAAAGGTAACGAACGGTTTTTCTTAAAGCTATCTTTATTCATTTCATTCCAACCATACCAGGCATGCCATAAGCGGGCGGCCGTTACCCGAATCTAAGCATAACAGACATAGCATCAACACGCAGGCGTTACACTCCTCCAAGCAACAACAAACATTTTTATAATCTACCTGTCTTAGTTACCTATCAGGTTTCATGCCAATGCTACAAAGGGGAAGGAAAAGAGTTAAGCACCTGTAGAAGTGGTATGCAGCATTTGTGTTTGATGAACTGTTTAAAAATAAACTGAACTCACTACCTTTACCGTGGTATCAAGATTGGTGGAAAAACCATCACACCAAAAAAGAAAATATTTCCAATATGTATATTTTTACCCTTAGAAACAAACAAATAAACAAACGGCAGTGTGTATATAATCTGTCATGCGATTTTTTACCATAAAAATATCCAAAGTCTTGTTAGAAATATTTTTTTGCATCACACGAGCATTGAAATCCATTCCTATTCAGCTTCATTTATATACGGTACACAACGTACCAAATCAACACGGACCAGACGGCGCAAATGTGAGTATGGCTTTCTTCTACACCAATTTCTAATCCAATGTTCTCTTTCGTTACAGCACATCAGTATCAAGAAAATAGTGCGGAAAAAGATATCCCAATGTGCAATTCAACCACGCCTGCTAATAAATACTATTGCCGCTATGTTCTGGCCTACAGGCGAAGTGAGATAAAAAACGTGCACATACGCATATACACGGTACGCTGTCGATCCCAATTAGCCCTTTCTCCCTCTACCTAACTAACGATCATCCTGCTAAAGCGAGAATGCGTGTTGGGATCGCGCGTCGATACACACCAACACATTCAAAGACACCATGTGTGTACACAGCGTACGAGCGCCTGCACGATCCTAGGGGCGTGACCAGCGTCGATGTGGAATCCATGTGGAACGCATCGGGACTGCTCGTAGCGTACGGGCGCATTTCGAGTCCATGTGGAATCCTTTCGGCCTCCATGTGGAATCCTCACGGCGTCCATATGGAAAGCAACGCTAGCCCTCGCAGTGTACGGGCGCCTGCACGATCCTTGCGGGTGAATGTTTAATGCCGGTGAATGAGTCCATATGGAAAGCAACGCGTCCGCATCGTACGGGTGAATGATGAATCCTTATGGGTCAATGTGGAAAGCTGCAAGACCGCTCGCAGCGGACGGTGTTTTGGTCGCGATGGTCGTAGCGTAGCGTGCAAAAGCGCGTTCAGTTTTCTTCATTTATTTGTATTAAAATTATTATTTATTTACAAACCACCGATTACAATATGTTGGCCACACTTTGGGCTAATAGTTGCAAGATTTTCCCGTGAGATATTTAAATAAAATAGTATTATATTTCAATTACAAAACCGAGGTATTTTTCGCTACAATTCTATGCCTTGCTTTAGCTATTTCCTCGCGGCCGCCCTTAACGTACTGGCTTTGGTTTTTAGCGAATAGCTAAAAAAGTTGAAGAGATAGATTAAAACAATGTTCTACAAAGTTGTAAAGAATAACATTTCGTATCTTTTAAAGATTTTTGCAGATTTTTACACAGTTAATTAAGCATGTTTTTATTGTTTGAAAATATTAAGAATGTTGCATGCTATGTCATGTCTAATGGAAATGTGTTCTTTTCAATACGGATAATCATTTAAAATTCGATTCAAAATCCGGCTGGTGTAAAGGTGTATAGTATTATAAATATATATTTAATTATTTTTATTTATTGTTAAGTCAATTTATAAATATAAATCAATTATTAAATATGCAACTCATAAATATTTATGATTAAGGACGTCTACAACTAGTTCTTCGGTTTCCTTTGATAGTTGCCCGTTGCGTTGCGTGTTTCAACTTAAGTTTGAAAAACTTGTTGACCGCTTCAATGGTCGGTACACCATAGCCGCACGTACCGATCATTCTAAACATCTTTAATATATTTCCTTTATTAGAAACCTTAATTTTCGGACCATTTTTATCGACACCTGTCCAGCTACAACCGCATAAAAACTGTTCGTCGAATAGCAGGTCCAGAGCGTCATGCATACGGTTCCTCGGATCGTCGCGACGAATTTGATTATTTAACCATGCTCCCAGTGCTTCGAAGAAATCCGCATCCGTTTCCAACCTGGCCTCCAAAGCGTCTAGTTGTTCCGCCGTTTTTACTATTTCAAAGTCAAAGCCGTCTGGAGCCTGCGATGTCGGAACCTTTCTGATGATATCGTGCACTGTTGATATGACCGCGCGTGCATCATCGGTTTTCATAGCTAACTTTTCCATCAAGGCAAAGTTTTGCTTAAATAGCGATATGACCAATGACCTAAGCTTCGTGATGTCCTCTCGGTTTTGTTTCGTCTGATGCAGCAGCTCCGCAAATACGTCGGTGTTGTAGGAAGGCGGTTCCGATGGTTCGCCCAAAACTGCACAGTCCTCTGGATGTTGAAGTCCTGATGTCGAAGGCTGCTGGAGTGGTGATGTTGAAGCCGGAACTATATTTCCAAAGGCGAGGGACGGCAACTGAATGTTCGATATAACCTGAACACCAGTATCGACGAAATCAGTTTCCTGATTATCGTCCAGACGCAACTTTTTGGCTGAAGAATACATCTTTACTGACTTGTTTTCAACTTGATGGACTTGTAACGAATGATGGTTACACGTACTAAAATTTGTCTTAATATACCAAAAAAAGGACAAATACTTACCTTGTATAATAATAAGAACTACCCTTAAATAAAGCTAAACACATTTTATACATTCGTTCACTCATTGGGGTTTTCTCGCAGGTACTCAAAGTAACACTTGTTGCACTTGCCTTCGAGGGTAAATTTAACAGGTATCACACGCAAGACAAAATAATCGTATTTAAGTGAAGGATTGTTCACAAACAAATCATTCTTAAGTCAGCCACGCTCGTTACTGGTTCTTAACATTCAATCATCCAAATAATTCAAAGAATGGCTACCAAACGTATACGTGAAAACGGTGCTCTGTTTCAAACGTCGTAATAAAATCACCAAACAGTTCGTTAAGGAATGGGAAGCAGACCATCCAGCTCCAAGTGCCTCTATTTTGGCTGTTGATGGTAAGTATATTTATTGCAGGAACAATTTTCGTTGATATCTTTTTTAATGGTTACATATTATGCATATTATGCGGGCGGTCCGGTGGTGCATGTGATAAACGGCGCCAGTCCACACGGCCGGACCGGGTTCAAATCCCATCCGGACCGTTCCCCCGTAGCAAGGACTGACTATCCGGCTACGTGGTAGAATAAGTCTAGTAAGCCAGAAATGGCCGGCGTGACCTGTAAGGTCGTTAAGCCAAGAAGAAGATATTATGCATTTATCGTTTCAGACATTTCTCAAAACTTTCCCGAAGCTGATTTGCGTACACCGTGGCTTGCTCCTGGGGAAATTGTTAACCCGGATGGCTCAGTTGATAAAGATTACATAACATCGGATGAAGAGCTGAGTACATCAGATGGTGAGGAATCAACAAACGAGGAAGAGATAGGATCAACATTATTCGAGGATGATTTACGAAATTGGGCCCTAAAGTCAAATATGACGCATACTGCGATGAATAGTCTGCTGAAACTTTTAAAAACTAAAAAAGTTGTGCAGTCTCGTTTGCCAAAGGACTACCGCACGCTGTTGAGAACACCGCATCGGACGGGTGCATCCTTCATCACAATCGAAGGTGGTCAAATGTGGTATCATGGCATTAAGCAGTGTCTTCAACGTTACTTCAGCGATGTGAAACCATCCTTAGAGTCTCTGTGGATCGATATTTCCATGGATGGTTTGCCACTTCATAGAAGCGGACCCACTCAGTTGTGGCCTATTTTAATGAGGCTGTGTGAAGTGCCTGAAGCTCCAATATTCGTCGTTGCTATATTTTGCGGGTCATCTAAACCTCAAATGCCGAACAATATCTAAGACAGTTTGTCACAGAGATCAACGACCTTCAGAGCAACGGTATCGTTTTACAAGGCGTTACACATCAAGTAAAACTACGGGCTATCATAGCAGATTCTCCAGCTCGAGCTTTAATTAAAAGTAAGTGTAAAAAATTATTCATTATTTTGTTATTATCATTATTATTTTTCAAATCAAGATAAGAACTTTAATTTTTTTTCCCAGGTGTCGTTTCGTTTAACGGTTCTCATGGATGCTTAAAATGCACAGACATTGCTGTACACGACAGAGCCACCAAAAGGATGTATTTTACAGGAGTGGGAATAGAAAAGCGGACAGATGCCAAATTCCGAGCACAAGAATACCCTCAACACTGCAAAAAACCAACACCTCTAACCGATATTTTGTACTTCGACATCATCGCAGACGTCATTATTGCCGACAGACTTCATCTGATTGATCTTGGGGTGATGAGGAAACTGTTAAAAGGATGGATTAAAGGCAACTTTACTAAAGGACCACATCACACCAAATGGACTTCAAGACATTGTGATATCATTTCGGAATTTTTATTACAAATCAAGCTCCCTTCAGAAATTCATCGAAACCTGCGAAGCCTACAATACATCAAATTCTGGAAAGGAACGGAGTTTAGAACCTTCTTACATTACGCCAGCGTAGTCGTTCTAAAGGATATACTTCCGGAAGCAGCATACAAACATTTTTTGCTACTGTTTTGTGCCACGACATTCCTGTCATCGACTGTGTATGAAAACGAATGGGAACTTGCAAAAGAAATGCTGGAGCTGTTCGTCAAGGATTTTGGAACCATTTATGGACCTAGCAGTGTTTCAAGCAACGTTCATAATCTTCAGCATGTTCACGACGAAGTCGCCAGATTCGGACCATTAGAAGACATCTCCACATACGGCTTCGAAAACGAACTACAACGCTTGAAGCGCATGATGAGAGGTGGCAGCAAATTCCTGGAACAAATAGTCAACAGAGTGTGTGAACTACATCACACAAATGTAGCCAGAGAAAACGACGAAACCAGTAACTAGCCATCGTTAACTACAAAAGGCCAAAACATTTCGTTAGCAATAAATCCGGAATTCAGCTTAAGGAAAGGACCCAGAAACGAATGGTTCTTATTGAAAGACAACACCATTATGCAGTACTGTACAGCAGCTCAATCAGAAACTGGATAAATAAGCGTGCATGGTTATAACTTCATGGTTATAACAGCATGAGTGACCTGTAGTCTTCTTTAAGACAAGTTGCTGTCTCGGACATACGTTGTAAATTAGTAGGAATTAGTGTAGATAAATGGCAAGGACTCGTTGTACTTCCATTACTACATACATTACAACCCATGTAATTTAGAGTTAAATAAATATTATAAAAAATACACATGTGTTTAAAATTTATATAAATACTAAAAGATATTTTTTTAGGCAAAAGATGATCAAAAATGCGTTTCATACACAAACATGGCTAATTATTAAATCGAAATTGATGGCATTAATAAATGCGTTGCTGGAAGTCTAAGCAAACCTTTGAAAAACTCTCAATTTCAACAGAAAAGGTACGTAGCTACGACAGTGAAGATGTTCGAATCATACCTCCAAGCACTAGAATAACACTCGGCACAGTTCAGCGTGCAAAGGTAACGAACGGTTTTTCTTAAAGCTATCTTTATTCATTTCATTCCAACCATACCAGGCATGCCATAAGCGCGCGGCCGTTACCCGAATCTAAGCATAACAGACATAGCATCAACACGCAGGCGTTACACGCCTCCAAGCAACAACAAACATTTTTATAATCTACCTGTCTTAGTAACTATCAGGTTTCATGCCAATGCTACAAAGGGGAAGGAAAACAGTTAAGCACCTGTAGAAGTGGTATGCAGCATTTGTGTTTGATGAACTGTTTAAAAATAAACTGAACTCACTACCTTTACCGTGGTATCAAGATTGGTGGAAAAACCATCACACCAAAAAAGAAAATATTTCCAATATGTATATAATTACGCGGGTCGTCCCGTAATTATTATAAAAAAAACTTTTTATTATAATTGTTAAGACTCCGCATGAGCCTATCACCAACGTCTACGAGATACAATTGAGAAATAAGCCACTGTTTGTTCCTAACCTCTGCCTTATATAGCCCTAGCCGATGATTCTATCTACTACGCTATCAGTTGAGGGGGAACTCCGATATATCCGCATTCCACGATGGCGGCTTCCGTTGGGGTGATCGCGATGTTGGGGGAGACTTCTAGCTTCTACGGATGTCTCTGCATTCCACAATCCTTTAGGGTTGATCGCGATGTTGGGGGAGACTTGCAGCTTCTACGGATGTCTCTGCATTCCACAATCCTTTAGGGGTGATCGCGATGTTGGGGGAGACTTGTAGCTTCTGCGGATGTCTCTGCATTCCACGACGGTTTCTTCCTGTAGGGTGATCGCGATGTTGATTGAGTTCTGTTATCACGGATGTAGCTGCATTCCACACACTATCCCTCTCGATATGCGAAGGTCTTTCCAAGGAGGGGCTCACGGTGTTGGGGTCGATCGATGGTGCTGGTGACTCATGATACCCAATCATGTAACTCCTCCGGGGGTAGATCAAAGTTCGTCCTCGGACTTTTGGCTTGGTTTGGAGGTCTCTTTGCGTGATCTTCTGAAGATCGCTGATTCTATTGTTATATTAGTGTACTTTTTTGTTTTTATGTACACTATAATAACGATCATCAGAATTGCTATCGTTATAGACATTCCGCCGAATATGCTGAATGTAATTTTCAAATGCGAAAACTGCTTTAGTTCAATGTGTTCCAAATATTTTCTATTGGTTATAGTGTTATTATGGATTTTGTTGATATTGGGCTCCTTCATAATAACATTTAGTTTCAGCTTTAGATTCGGTAATGCGCCCTGCATTTCTTTTACACCATTGATAGTTTCTTGGAATGTGAATGTATGATTGTTGATTATTACTGTGCAATTATTAAAAGTGAGAATGAAATTTCCACTAAGTATTCGATCATGCGGTCCGCAATTTGATTTTACTTCTGCATTTTTTGCGTTGTTTATCAGGATCTTGTTTATCGATATGAGGTTGATTGACGTAGAATAGTCTTCTATTGCGTTGCAATTACTTTCTCTTCCTTCTATCATTGATGTCAAACAAGTATCTCTGAATGGTTTGAGGTATTCACCTAATTGCACTTTATCGAATGGCTTCAGTGTTTCGAACATTTCACTTCCTTTTTTAACGATGTATTTTGGAGTATTGATTATCGTTAAATTTTTAAATGTGAGTGATTCGATCTGGAAAATTGTACACACATCTTCGACTTTGGGAATCTCCAGTATGTATAGCAACATCTTCTTGTTCACTGCTATTTTAGGTATCGCGTAGTTCATTGATTCTTCAGGGGAACTAGTTCTTATACCTTGGTTGGTGATTATTGTCTCAATTGCAAGTATTTCGTTAATCGTTAGTAACTTGCTGTTTATTAGCTGAACGCGTGTCTTCAGGATAGCATCTTCTATATCTTCTAGAATTCTTTGCGTCGTATCCATATAAATAAGCAAAGTAATCGCATCTATTTCTTGTAACAATAGTTTGTCTTTCGTTGTATGTTTGTCGATAAGCGCGTTGATTGTTATAGTCAATTCTGCGATTTTAGTGTTAATAATATTATTAACGTTGATTTGTGCATTGTTCTCGTTGATTAGATCGTTCAACGTTCTGTTAATAATACGAAGATCTACGGCGTCCGGTGATCCAGCGAGCCATTTCCAAGTTGTCCCTAAAGCGTCCCATCGTTTGATACGTTTAGCTTCTCTTGGTACTATCTGATCTAACCTATTCTTGATTTCCTCAACTCTCTCTGTTATTAGATCTGATATTGGTAGGTTCTTATTGATCTTTTTAGCTATTGTTTCAAATTTCTTTATATTATTTTCAATATTAGTCAAGTTGATTGGATGTATGATTTTCAATGTTCCAGTTTGTATCTTACATTCTTGCTTTTCTAAGAATAGTATAGGGTCATTATCCAAATTTCTGATTTGAAGTGTTCCTCCATAGATACAAGTCAATTTTAGAATTAATCCAAGTAATGAAATGTGATTTTTCATCTGAAACGATTAAGATTTAATACGTTTGATATTATTTTTGTGTCTTTTAATATTTTTTGTGTTATTAAATGTTTTAAATTGATTTTTCGCTACTTTTGTTGGTTTTGCCCTGGGGTCTAGTTTTTTTCGAACATTAGGCATGATAAATACTTCGCTATCTTCCATTAGTTCTGGGGGTTCTTCTTTGTTTCCGTTTCTTTTCATTTGAATCATTCTTGCCTTTTCTAAATTTTCTTTTACTTTTCTGAACAATTCTTGAAAATTATTAGTTTCAATATTTGTTTGATTGAATAATATTTCGTTTGGAGTGAATTTAGTTGAAGAATGAACTGAACTGTTGTACAGTGATACAGACAAAAGAATTATTTCTTCAGTATTTAAATCTGTAAATTTATGTTTGTTTGTATTAAAAACTTCTATTATTGTGGAATGAGTCTTTTCTACTTGCCCATTTGATTCTGAACAAGATGCGTACAATAATTCGATATTTAGATTCGCAAGATAGTTTTTTAATTGCAATGATCGAAACGTTGTTTCATGATCCGTAATGATCTTTCCAGGTAAACCAAATGTAGAAAAATACTGTGCGAGTGCATTTTTTACGTCTGTAATATTTTTTGTTTCTATTGGAATCAATTGAACATGTTTTGAAAACGAATCGACTAATGACAAAAAACTTTTTTTATCTATTTGGAAAATGTCCATGTGAACACGTTCGAATGGTTTTTCTGTAATTGGTCTTGGGGATATTTTAATGTTGTATGGCCTTCTTTCGTATTTGTGCATATTACAAATTTTACACAAATTGCATACTTGTTTAATTTTGTGTGACATTTTTGGGAAAAAATATGATCGTTTTAGTTGACTTTCGACTTCAGTAATTCCTCTATGTGCTCTATCATGTTCTTTAGAAACAATTACATCCTGTCTATTTTCATCAGTGACATCTTCTACTATTTTCTGAGTGAAAACAAAATGTCCTTTTTGATTGAAATAGTCATGATAAATCTTCTGAACAATTGGAATAACTTGTTCTGGGGCCATAATTGCTGTTTGTTTTCCATTATGAAATTTTAATAAGCAATTTTTAATGATAAGTTCATTGAATGAATCTCTGCAAATTGTTATCCTTCTGAAGTGTTGAAAGGGGTTTTCAATTAAATCGTTTGATATGTCAGCAGTTTTAAAAATGATCTGATTTTTAAAGAAGTTAACTGGCCTTTCCGTAAAATGAATGTAATAATTATCAGAAGTTTCTGCTGAATGAATTGTGTCAATGTCAGAGTTAATTTCGGATGTAGGTGGATTATTCACTCGGGATTCTGAAATAGAAATGTTTTCGTTAGCGTTAATATCCATAGGAGATTGATTTTCCTTGGTTTCCATGCTTCTTTGACCTGTAACGGAACAAGAATCATTAGTATCATTTTTTCTACTTAATGCGTCTGCGACAACGTTAGTTTTTCCTTGTTTGTATTGGATGTCGTAGTCAAAATTTTCTAGTTCTAATCTCCATCTGAGAATTTTAGAATTTTTAGTAGAATTTTTTATGAATGTTAATGGTTTATGATCTGTAATAAGGGTAAATTTATTTCCATAGAGATAGGAATAATATTTGCTGACTGCCCAAATTATTGCCAAAGCTTCTTTTTCCGTTGTTGAATAATTTGATTCTGTTTTGTTCAATGTTCTGCTTGCAAAGGCAATTGGTCTTTCAACGTTATCTTGTTTTTGTGATAGTACTGCACCTAACGCATAATTACTTGCATCGGTAGTCAAAATGAACGGTTGTTTAAAATCTGGGTATGAAAGTATTTGATCTGAGGTAAGTATGGTTTTTAATTTTTCAAATGCTTTCGCATACTGTTCGTCTTTTAGGTTTACTGTTTCTTCTTTTTTTAAATATTTTGTTAATGGTTTCGCAAGCTTTGCATAATCTTTAATAAAACGTCTATAATATCCTGTTAGTCCTAGGAATTGTTTTATCTCTTTTTGATTTTTTGGTAATGTCCAGTTTAAAATTTTATCTATTTTTGTAGGGTCTGGTTTTATTCCTTCAGGTGTAATAATATGTCCTAAAAATTCTGTTTGCTTTTTCAAAAATTCGCATTTATCAAGCTGGATTTTAAGGTTGAAAACTGATAATCTTTTCAAGATAGTTGAAATATTTTTCAAATGTGTTTTTAAATTATGTCCAATGATAATGATATCGTCAAGATAAACATAACAAATTCGTCCAATGTAATGTTGTAAAATATTGTTCATTGCTCTTTGAAATGTTGCCGGTGCGTTCTTAAGACCGAAAGGCATTCTTGTAAATTCGAAATGACCTTTGTCTGTAGAAAATGCTGTTTTTGCACTATGTGTTGGATCCATTTCAATCTGATGAAACCCTGATTTCAGATCTAATGTTGTGAAGTATTCCGATTTTCCTAAACTATCTAAAATATCTTCGATTTGAGGAATCGGAAATTTGTCGTCAATAGTTTTTTCATTGAGTTTGCGGTAATCAATTACAACTCTTACTTTCTTTTTGCCTGAAGCATCTAATTTTTTTGGAACTACCCAAATTGGTGAAGAATACGGACTTGCTGAATGTTTTATTATACCTGTTTCTAACATTTCATTTATTTGTTCTTCTACGTCTTGTTTATAGTGATGAGGGTATCTGTATGATTTTGTGTAAGTAGGCATCTCATCTTTTGTAATTATTTTATGTTTAATAGCTGTGGTACAAGTTAGTTTTTCGTTTGGTTTTAGCAAAACCTGTTGATTTTCAATTAATATTTGAATTAATTCCTTTTTCTCTATTGCCGATAAATGATCTGTTCTTATTATTTCTTCTAAATTCTTTTTATCAATGGAACTTCCTTTTAATTGAATTGGTATTGGAGAAATGGTTTCAAAATTATTCACTATAAGTTTTAATTTGCCGTCAAATCTTGGTAGTTTTTGACTATTGGATATTATTCTTACTATTGTTTTCTTGTCCTTGGATCTATACAATCCTGGTTCAATAAAAATTTGATTTTGAAGTTTTTGGTATGCAGGAACAAACCAATCACCATTTTTGTTGGTTGTTAGTTCAACATTGTGTGAATAAAGTTTTGTCTTAGGAAAATATTTTTGGAAAGGTATTGTTTCATTTCCAATTTTCAAATGTTCCTGATTGTAACTAATTTCGGCTTTATTTTTTGCGAGGTATTCTGATCCAAGTAGACCATCAAAAAATTTGTGAAATTTCAATTCATAGTAAGTTTGAGTTGGTACATCACGTCCTATTAAATTTGCAAATCCTTTCTTGTTTATTTTATGTTCTCCTGCAATATTCTTTACATACATTCCTGGGATTTCCTTTACGTTAGTTATTATACCTGGTCGAATAACATTTTTATTAGCTCCTGTGTCAATTAATAGTCTTATAGTTTGTTTTGTTATTTTGTTGAAACTTGTGAGATATGGCAAATAATTTAAGTCATGTCGTGTATTAGTCCTGCCCAACAAAAATTTAAATCGACGCTTTCTTGTTGTTCGTCATCTGATGAGCTTTCACTTTCGTCATCTGATACTTCATTGTTGTTTATTTGTCGTTTATTCAAAGTTAGTTTGCTGCGTACTGATCCTATTTCCATTGGTTGAGGGGTGGTGTTTTTAATGTCTGATTTATTACTTTCTTTTGGAGTTTGTGAAAAATGAGATTTTTTGAATTGTTCTTTGCCTGGTTTATACGAATGTATTTTTTGTACTTCGTTGTTAGCAGTTGCTTCTTTAGACCGGAATTTGCATATAAAAGCATACGCTGCTTCCAAATCTTCTGGGCATGCTGCTTGTGCATAACCGAAGTATGGTTGTTTTAAACCAGATAAAAAAGCTGATAATCCATCTTCTTCTATGAATGCGTTTATCGCATCCCAATTGTTTCGATATTTTTCTTTTTGTTTTGCGAGGGATTTTATGTTTTGGACTGTTGTTAGAATACTTTGATAGTATTTATGGACTGACATGTTGTCTGTCATTCTTGTTTGCCATAACTGACTTTTATAATAAGTCAGTTCCTGGCGGTCACCTAATGCATTAGTTAGGATGGTTTTAATTTCTTCGAAAGTTGTGGGGTTTCCTGCCAAGCAAATGATATCTTTTGCTTTTCCCTCGATCTTATTTACAACTGCAGTTATAAATATTCGCATCTGTTGTTCAGATACAATGCCGTTGAAGATCATGAGGGTATTTTCTGCTGTTTCTAGCCAAGCAGCAAGCTGTTTTCTGTTGCCATCAAATTTTGGGATGGACTTAATGGGATCGGGAATTTTGCATAGGGAATCGTAAGTTGTTCCTCTAGCTTCGCCAATCATGTGTTGGTTGTGTTGCAAACCCTGTACTATTTGTTGTAAGGCTGCAACTTGTGCTTTAAGATTTTCGACATCCATTTCGTTGTCGTTTAGACTAAGCGAAGTGAATAGAGGGATTTCGGTTCTGAGTGGTACGTGTGAGTACTCTTCTGAATGCTCTGAATCCGAAATGTCTGTGTCGGAATCTGAACTTACTGTGCCTTTTTTAAGTAGTTCCCTGACTTTAGATAAGGCGTCTTTCTTTTTGGAACTCTTCATTAAGCTCAAGATTCAAAATTGGTTTGTGGTTATCGTGGGCCCTATCTTGTAGTACTCCCTCCGATAGAACAATTTCGTCTATCTTGTAGTGCGCAATTGTTCGAAAGTAACACCTATCTTGTAGTATGTTGCTTTCCTACTCGCAAAGTGTATCTTGTAGTGCCTTGCAAGGACGTTAGTGAATACAAAATTTAACAAAATGTTGTGTCACGTCTATCTTGTAGTGCGTATACGCATCACTTTTAAATAAGTATCACTCCCGATTTTTCTTCGTGGGCCCTATCTTGTAGTACTCCCTACGAAGTGAAAGTAATCGTTGTTACTTTCGTCATGAGAACTTAACACTTTTCCTTGACACTATTTTTCGTGAGCCCTATCTTGTAGTACTCCCTCCGAAAAGCTTTACCTATCTTGTAGTATAAATTCGTGTAGGAAGAGTGAAAAAGATACTCACGATTGTGCTGTCGTGTTTGGGTGCAGGCCAAGAAAACGATGACGGTACTCCGTATGTGCAGTAACGGGGGGATCCTCTACTCTTCAGCGACGTTATGTCTTTGATGCTTGCAGATGTTCAATGTCCAATGTTTGGTACACTTCACGGAATCACTTTTGCACTGATTTATTAGTTCAGCACTTCCACTTTTTTCGTTACTTATTCACTTTTCTTAGCGCCTACCCGGCTGCGCCAATTACGCGGGTCGTCCCGTAATTATTATAAAAAAAACTTTTTATTATAATTGTTAAGACTCCGCATGAGCCTATCACCAACGTCTACGAGATACAATTGAGAAATAAGCCACTGTTTGTTCCTAACCTCTGCCTTATATAGCCCTAGCCGATGATTCTATCTACTACGCTATCAGTTGAGGGGGAACTCCGATATATCCGCATTCCACGATGGCGGCTTCCGTTGGGGTGATCGCGATGTTGGGGGAGACTTCTAGCTTCTACGGATGTCTCTGCATTCCACAATCCTTTAGGGTTGATCGCGATGTTGGGGGAGACTTGCAGCTTCTACGGATGTCTCTGCATTCCACAATCCTTTAGGGGTGATCGCGATGTTGGGGGAGACTTGTAGCTTCTGCGGATGTCTCTGCATTCCACGACGGTTTCTTCCTGTAGGGTGATCGCGATGTTGAGGGAGTTCTGTTATCACGGATGTAGCTGCATTCCACACACTATCCCTCTCGATATGCGAAGGTCTTTCCAAGGAGAGGCTCACGGTGTTGGGGTCGATCGATGGTGCTGGTGACTCATGATACCTTATCATGTAACTATATTTTTACCCTTAGAAACAAACAAATAAACAAACGGCAGTGTGTATATAATCTGTCATGCGATTTTTTACCATAAAAATATCCAAAGTCTTGTTAGAAATATGTTTTTGCATCACACGAGCATTGAAATCCATTCCTATTCAGCTTCATTTATATACGCTACACAACGTACCAAATCAACACGGACCAGACGGCGTAAATGTGAGTATGGCTTTCTTCTACACCAATTTCTAATCCAATGTTCTCTTTCGTTACAGCACATCACCCGACAGACAAAGAGACCTCAAATTTGAGAGAATTACGGTAAAAGATCAAGAAGAACATGGAAAACGACGGCGAAACCCGAAAAAAAGCATGAAACCCTTGATTGTGTGTGTGAGCCGACAGAGTTTGTTGAAGCTAGAATTGTTTCCATCTCGTTCTGACCTATATTGTTTATCCTGCGTCCTTACTCTAGCGTTCATCCCACACTGTGACGAGCTCAGTTTGCTGTGCGCTAAGTCCAGGGTGGACGTGTTGTGGGACTTAGAAAATTTTATATCTGTTCGTGCGTGAATGATGCGCGGAAGTTTTCAAGTATGCGCGATTGCTTTGTGCAGTGCAATATGCTGACCAGTGTTGTGATTTATGTAGAGTTGATGTGCCTTTTCATGCCATTAACGTGTGGTGTTAGTTTTTTCCCTTCACTCCGTGCTTGCTTCGGCAAGCGCATTGAAATGTAGTGATGGAAAAAACTTTCGGTGCATGTTGTGGAAACTTCTTCCCCTTTTCACACGACGATGAATTCAGTTGGTGCTGTGTTTGGTGTGTGAAAGTTTATGCGTGTATTTTGGTGACAAATAGTGTTAAACATATTGTACGCGTTGGTACAGGATAGTGTTTTCGTCTTCCTTTTGTGCTTCTTTTGTGCTGCGTCATTCGCCGTGCGCACACTGTAATCCTGAGTGCAGTGAAGGATCGTTTTTTCTTCTTGCGCTGTTTGCCGCATCGTACGCGCACCCTAATCCAGTGTGCAGTGAAGGATCGTGTTTTTGTCGTCCTCTTCGGTGTTGTTCGTGTGTCGTCGTGTTTGCCATGCAGCGAAGCATGCGACATGACACACACTGTTACACGTCTTACACTATAATTGTAGAGTGGAGCTACAGCCCCGCCTACATAAAAACCATGAAAAAGCTCAAAAATTCGAAAACAGAACGAGAGGTCGCGATACGTTTTTTAATACGGGCGCGCGAGAAGCACATAGGGGTCGCCGATTCCAGCAGTGTTTTCCGCTCGAGCAGTTTAAATGCCCATATTTTGATACCGGGGCAGTATCAAGAAAATAGTGCGGAAAAAGATATCCCCAATGTGCAATTCAACCACGCCTGCTAATAAATACTATTGCCGCTATGTTCTGGCCTACAGGCGAAGTGAGATAAAAAATGTGCACATACGCATATACACGGTACGCTGTCGATCCCAATTAGCCCTTTCTCCCTCTACCTAACTAACGATCATCCTGCTAAAGCGAGAATGCGTGTTGGGATCGCGCCCCAATGAGCAATTCAACCACGCCTGCTAATAAATACTATTGCCGCTATGTTCTGGCCTACAGGCGAAGTGAGATAAAAAACGTGCACATACGCATATACACCCCCATGAGCAATTCAACCACGCCTGCTAATAAATACTATTGCCGCTATGTTCTGGCCTACAGGCGAAGTGAGATAAAAAACGTGCACATACGCATATACACGGTACGCTGTCGATCCCAATTAGCCCTTTCTCCCTCTACCTAACTAACGATCATCCTGTTAAAGCGAGAATGCGTGTTGGGATCGCGCGTCGATACGCACTAACACATTCAAAGACACCATGTGTGCACACAGCGTACGAGCGCCTGCACGATCTTAGGGGCGTGACGCGGGTCGATGTGGAATCCATGTGGAACGCATCGGGATTGCTCGCAGCGTACGGGCGCATGCACGATCCTGGCGGATGAACATGGAAGCTTTCGAGTCCATGTGGAATCCTGTCGGAATCCATATGGAATCCTCACGCCGTCCATGTGGAAAGCAACGCTAGCCCTCGCAGTGTACGGGCGCTTGCACGATCCTTACGGGTGAATGTTTAATGCCGGTGAATGAGTCCATGTGGAAAGCAACGCGTCCGCATCGTACGGGTGAATGATGAATCCTTATGGGTCAATGTGGAAAGCTGCAAGACCGCTCGCAGTGGACGGTGTTTTGGTCGCGATGGTCGTAGCGTAGCGTGCAAAAGCGCGTTCAGTTTTCTTCATTTATTTGTATTAAAATTATTATTTATTTACAAACCACCGATTACAATATGTTGACCACACTTTGGGCTAATAGTTGCAAGATTTTCCCGTGAGATATTTAAATAAAATAGTATTATATTTCAATTACAAAACCGAGGTATTTTTCGCTACACTTCTATGCCTTGCTTTAGCTATTTCCTCGCGGCCGCCCTTAACGTACTGGCTTTGGTTTTTAGGGAATAGCTAAAATAGTTGAAGAGATAGATTAAAACAATGTTCTACAAAGTTGTAAAGAATAACATTTCGTAAAGGTGTAAAGGTGTATAGTATTATAAATATATAATTACGCGGGTCGTCCCGTAATTATTATAAAAAAAACTTTTTATTATAATTGTTAAGACTCCGCATGAGCCTATCACCAACGTCTACGAGATACAATTGAGAAATAAGCCACTGTTTGTTCCTAACCTCTGCCTTATATAGCCCTAGCCGATGATTCTATCTACTATGCTATCAGTTGAGGGAGAATTCCGATATATCCGCATTCCACGATGGCGGCTTCCGTTGGGGTGATCGCGATGTTGGGGGAGACTTCTAGCTTCTACGGATGTCTCTGCATTCCACAACAGTAACTTCCTTTAGGGTTGATCACGATGTTGGGGGAGACTTGCAGCTTCTACGGATGTCTCTGCATTCCACAATCCTTTAGGGGTGATCGCGTTGTTGGGGGAGACTTGTAGCTTCTACGGATGTCTCTGCATTCCACAATCCTTTAGGGGTGATCGCGATGTTGGGGGAGACTTGCACTTTCTAGGGATGTCTCCACATTCCACGACGGTTACTTCCTGTAGGGTGATCGCGATGTTGAGGGAGTTCTGTTATCGCGGATGTAGCTGCATTCCACACACTATCCCTCTCGATATGCGAAGGTCTTTCCAAGGAGGGGCTCACGGTGTTGGGGTCGATCGATAGTGCTGGTGACTCATGATACCCAATCATGTAACTATATATTTAATTATTTTTATTTATTGTGAAGTCAATTTATAAATATAAATAAATTATGAAATATGCAACTCATAAATATTTATGATTAAGGACGTCTACAACTAGTTCTTCGGTTTCCTTTGATAGTTGCCCGTTGCGTTGCGTGTTTCAACTTAAGTTTGAAAAACTTGTTGACCGCTTCAATGGTCGGTACATCATAGCCGCACGTACCGATCATTCTAAACATCTTTAATATATTTCCTTTATTAGAAACCTTAATTTTCGGACCATTTTTATCGACACCTGTCCAGCTACAACCGCATAAAAACTGTTCGTCGAACAGCAGGTCCAGAGCGTCATGCATACGGTTCCTCGGATCGTCGTGACGAATTTGATTATTTAACCATGCTCCCAGTGCTTCGAAGAAATCCGCATCCGTTTCCAACCTGGCCTCCAAAGCGTCTAGTTGTTCCGCCGTTTTTACTATTTCAAAGTCAAAGCCGTCTGGAGCCTGCGATGTTGGAACCTTTCTGATGATATCGTGCACTGTTGATATGACCGCGTGTGCATCATCGGCAGCTCCGTAGCGTGGGGTTGGCGGGGTTGGCCATCGCCAAGGGCGCCAGGTCTAAAGGGGGCGTCAAAATAAGAAGTTGTCGTAATACAATCGCCAGGCAAATTTGTTTTGAAAAAATCCTTAGGTACTGCTCTGGGATTTGTCGTATACGACGAACGACAAGAACAAACGTATAGCGCTGTATGAAGTTGCTCTGTCAGATCTTGTAAACCTCCTTCGGCTCTCATGACCCGCTGGGGCTAAAAAGTCTGAAACAAGACACCCTTTCGTACAGGGTGGTTCGGAGACTATGCAATGTGGCCTGAATTGGATTTTTTTTTACAATTACGATTCAATTGTAAGGAGGTTTTCGCATAGTGAAAATTGATTTATTCATCGAGGAACCAAGTTCGATACTCTGTTTGTGAAACCGTAAATTTTTTCTCATTTTTGGCCCAACTTTGCTCCATAACTCGGGCGGTATCCAAGGGATCGCCAATCTTTGACCTGTGGTCGATAGATGCCACCAATTGCTACATTTTCTTTTTCGACGGCCATGCCCTCAGGTGTCTGTGTCTCGAAACATAATTAAAAAAAACACGCAACCGATTTCGAACCACCCTGCACGAAAAAAGTCACTTAAATGAGTGCCCGTGAGTGGGGGGGGGTCTTGTTTCAGACTTTAGCTCCCGCTGGTTCGTATGTGTCGACTTCTGAACACAGATCCGATAAACCCAAGCTAAATTTAACTAGTGAAGATAAATTTTCTGGAGAAACTAAAAACGTCTTCTGCAAAATGAATAATGAATTATTATCTAGATTCAAACGACTTGCGGAAGTGGTTAGATTGTTTGTTTTGTTTACGCCAATAACCTTAAAACGAATGGAGTGAACTGAAGAAAAAGGCTACTGAGTTCACTCTGAAGTATTCTAAGGATGTTGAAGCGGCTGAACTCATCGCAGAACTGGAAGTATGTAAATCGCAAAAGCCATATCCGATGAATAATATCAAAAATGCAACACCTAGCGATCTTCTGAATTGTATTCAGAAGTATTCATTAGGAGATCTATATGCAAATATTACGACAAGCTTGCGTATTTTTTTAACTCTTCCAGTTTCAGTAGCGTCTTGTAAAAGGCGCTTCAGAAACTTAAAAATTATATTGTAATATTCAAGTTTTTATATTCTTCACCACCTAGCGGACTTCGGCTTTACACTGCAAAGTTTCTTTTTTTTACACTTTTTTACCTTGGGTAGGGGGACTCTCGATGCTCTTGAAATAATCACACGAAGAATTGCTCTAAATGCTCAGTTGTGCAACCGATCATTGATAACTGTCAACTTGCGATCGATCACTGGTGACTGACCGCGTTCTAACAATTTTGGTTTATTTTATACTCTGAGTTGTGTAGGTGTACATGGTTTTTACATAAGGGCTTATGTATCGAATGTTTCTATTTCTGTGTTTCTATTTGCTTGTAATAATTCCTAATGCATTTCTGTAATTTTCGGTTGATGCGCATTAGCCTATAAATCATGCGTCGAGTTGGTCTTTGCGAAGGCGGGTACGGAATGGAAACTTAGGTAACCTTTTCAAGTGCAATTCACATCGTGAGAAAGCAACGTAATGAATGGTCTTCGATTATGTCATTTTTCAGGTACTTGAAAGGGACAAAATAGATGTGTTTAGAAAGGACGTAAAAACCCTAGCCATGTGTTTTATGTTAAGTGTCAGAATGAGAATAGAAGAAAATAGGAAAGCACCAACGCGATTTTACTAACCGATTCTATACTTTGAATTGTTATGTGTTATTTGAGATTTCCAATATGTTATTTTAATGTTTAGCAGATGTGCTACAATATAAAATCATTTGCGATCAGCAATGGGACAGGAACGCTAACCTTGCACTAATTTCAATTAAAAACAAAATACCGTCGAACATTGATTTAGATGAAATTGTTACTGAAATTTCAAGGAAAGGGAGGAGGGCGCTGAATTGGTTTTCTGCCAAGGGCGCCAAGTGACCACGCTACGGCTCTGATCATCGGTTTTCATAGCTAACTTTTCCATCAAGGCAAAGTTTTGCTTAAATAGCGATATGACCAATGACCTAAGCTTCGTGATGTCCTCTCGGTTTTGTTTCGTCTGATGCAGCAGCTCCGCAAATACGTCGGTGTTGTAGGAAGACGGTTCCGATGGTTCGCCCAAAACTGCACAGTCCTCTGGATGTTGAAGTCCTGATGTCGAAGGCTGCTGGAGTGGTGATGTTGAAGCCGGAACTATATTTCCAAAGGCGAGGGACGGCAACTGAATGTTCGATATAACCTGAACACCAGTATCGACGAAATCAGTTTCCTGATTATCGTCCAGACGCAACTTTTTGGCTGAAGAATACATCTTTACTGACTTGTTTTCAACTTGATGGACTTGTAACGAATGATGGTTACACGTACTAAAATTTGTCTTAATATACCAAAAAAAGGACAAATACTTACCTTGTATAATAATAAGAACTACCCTTAAATAAAGCTAAACACATTTTATACATTCGTTCACTCATTGGGGTTTTCTCGCAGGTACTCAAAGTAACACTTGTTGCACTTGCTTTCCAGGGTAAATTTAACAGGTATCACACGCAAGACAAAATAATCGTATTTAAGTGAAGGATTGTTCACAAACAAATCATTCTTAAGTCAGCCATGCTCGTTACTGGCTCTTAACATTCAATAATCAAAATAATTCAAAGAATGGCTACCTAAAGGAAACGTGAAAACGGTGCTCTGTTTTAAACGTCGTAATAAAATCAACAAACAGTTCGTTAAGGAATGGGAAGCAGACCATCCAGCTCCAAGTGCCTCTATTTTGGCTGTTGATGGTAAGTATATTTATTGCAGGAACAATTTTCGTTGATATCTTTTTTAATGGTTACATATTATGCATATTATGCGGGCGGTCCGGTGGTGCATGTGATAAACGGCGCCAGTCCACACGGCCGGACCGGGTTCAAATCCCATCCGGACCGTTCCCCCGTAGCAAGGACTGACTATCCGGCTACGTGGTAAAATAAGTCTAGTAAGCCAGAAATGGCCGGCGTGACCTGTAGGGTCGTTAAGCCAAGAAGAAGATATTATGCATTTATCGTTTCAGACATTTCTCAAAACTTTCCCGAAGCTGATTTGCGTACACCGTGGCTTGCTCCTGGGGAAATTGTTAACCCGGATGGCTCAGTTGATGAAGATTACATAACATCGGATGAAGAGCTGAGTACATCAGATGGTGAGGAATCAACAAACGAGGAAGAGATAGGATCAACATTATTCGAGGATGATTTACGAAATTGGGCCCTAAAGTCAAATATGACGCATACTGCGATGAATAGTCTGCTGAAACTTTTAAAAACTAAAAAAGTTGTGCAGTCTCGTTTGCTAAAGGGCTACCGCACGCTGTTGAGAACACCGCATCGGACGGGTGCATCCTTCATCACAATCGAAGGTGGTCAAATGTGGTATCATGGCATTAAGCAGTGTCTTCAACGTTACTTCAGCGATGTGAAACCATCCTTAGAGTCTCTGTGGATCGATATTTCCATGGATGGTTTGCCACTTCATAGAAGCGGACCCACTCAGTTGTGGCCTATTTTAATGAGGCTGTGTGAAGTGCCTGAAGCTCCAATATTCGTCGTTGGTATATTTTGCGGGTCATCTAAACCTCAAAACGCCGAACAATATCTAAGACAGTTTGTCACAGAGATCAACGACCATCAGAGCAACGGTATCGTTTTACAAGGCGTTACACATCAAGTAAAACTACGGGCTATCATAGCAGATTCTCCAGCTCGAGCTTTAATTAAAAGTAAGTGTAAAACATTATTCATTATTTTGTTAATATCATTATTATTTTTCAAATCAAGATAAGAACTTTAATTATTTTTTTTTCCCCAGGTGTCGTTTCGTTTAACGGTTCTCATGGATGCTTAAAATGCACAGACATTGCTGTACACGACAGAGCCACCAAAAGGATGTATTTTACAGGAGTGTGAATAGAAAAGCGGACAGATGCCAAATTCCGAGCACGAGAATACCCTCAACACTGCAAAAAACCAACACCTCTAACCGATATTTTGTACTTCGACATCATCGCAGACGTCATTATTGCCGACAGACTTCATCTGATTGATCTTGGTGTTGAGGCGCCGGGGTTGCCTCAAGAAGGGGAGGAGGAATTTGGTTTCCCTTTGGAGCAGGAAGAGAAACACCTTTTCTAACTTTAACTAGGAACTTTATTTCACCTTATTGACCGTTTGCCGGGTCGATTTTGAACTCTTACAGGGTCGGTTTGGAACTGTAGTTGACCGTTTGTCGGTTCGTTATGAACTGTTGCCGGTTCGATATGGAACTGCAGCCGGTTTGCTTTGAACTGATGCCGCTACGAGGATCTAATCGTCCTTTTATAGTTGCCAAAATGTTTATTTAGATCCTTCCAGAAAGACTTAGAAAGATCTATCCTTCCAGAAGATAAATCCAGAAAAATCTGGATTTAAAAAGGTTGCCGCATCATTGCGCGCGCGATGATTACTTTGCGTACTAATCATCGGTCAGGGTTCATCCTGCGTTCGGGTCAGGGTTCATCCTGCGTTCGGGTCGGGGTTCATCCTGCGTTCGGGATTGTTCGTGCGCGTCGGTGGTGTGACTATGCAGTAGGTGTGGTTTCTAAAACCTTCACACACACTCTCGCGCCCGGTGTCTCGTGTGTTGAGTGTGTTGGTGTCGAACACTTGGGGTGATGAGGAAACTGTTAAACGGATGGATTAAAGGCAACTTTACTAAAGGACCACATCACACCAAATGGACTTCAAGACATTGTGATATCATTTCGGAATTTTTATTACAAATCAAGCTCCCTTCAGAAATTCATCGAAACCTGCGAAGCCTACAATACATCAAATTCTGGAAAGGAACGGAGTTTAGAACCTTCTTACATTACGCCAGCGTAGTCGTTCTAAAGGATATACTTCCGGAAGCAGCATACAAACATTTTTTGCTACTGTTTTGTGCCACGACATTCCTGTCATCGACTGTGTATGAAAACGAATGGGAACTTGCAAAAGAAATGCTGGAGCTGTTCGTCAAGGATTTTGGAACCATTTATGGACCTAGCAGTGTTTCAAGCAACGTTCATAATCTTCAGCATGTTCACGACGAAGTCGCCAGATTCGGACCATTAGAAGACATCTCCACATACGGCTTCGAAAACGAACTACAACGCTTGAAGCGCATGATGAGAGGTGGCAGCAAATTCCTGGAACAAATAGTCAACAGAGTGTGTGAACTACATCACACAAATGTAGCCAGAGAAAACGACGAAACCAGTAACTAGCCATCGTTAACTACAAAAGGCCAAAACATTTCGTTAGCCATAAATCCGGAATTCAGCTTAAGGAAAGGACCCAGAAACGAATGGTTCTTATTGAAAGACAACACCATTATGCAGTACTGTACAGCAGCTCAATCAGAAACTGGAGAAATAAGCGTGCATGGTTATAACTTCATGGTTATAACAGCATGAGTGACCTGTAGTCTTCTTTAAGACAAGTTGCTGTCTCGGACATACGTTGTAAATTAGTAGGAATTAGTGTAGATAAATGGCAAGGACTCGTTGTACTTCCATTACTACAAACATTACAACCCATGTAATTTAGAGTTAAATAAATATTATAAAAAATACACATGTGTTTAAAATTTATATAAATACTAAAAGATATTTTTTTAGGCAAAAGATGATCAAAAATGCGTTTCATACACAAACATGGCTAATTATTAAATCGAAATTGATGGCATTAATAAATGCGTTGCTGGAAGTCTAAGCAAACCTTTGAAAAACTTTCAATATCAACAGAAAAGGTACGTAGCTACGACAGTGAAGATGTTCGAATCATACCTCCAAGCACTAGAATAACACTCGGCACAGTTCAGCGTGCAAAGGTAACGAACGGTTTTTCTTAAAGCTATCTTTATTCATTTCATTCCAACCATACCAGGCATGCCATATGCGCGCGGCCGTTACCCGAATCTAAGCATAACAGACATAGCATCAACACGCAGGCGTTACACGCCTCCAAGCAACAACAAACATTTTTATAATCTACCTGTCTTAGTTACCTATCAGGTTTCATGCCAATGCTACAAAGGGGAAGGAAAAGAGTTAAGCACCTGTAGAAGTGGTATGCAGCATTTGTGTTTGATGAACTGTTTAAAAATAAACTGAACTCACTACCTTTACCGTGGTATCAAGATTGGTGGAAAAACCATCACACCAAAAAAGAAAATATTTCCAATATGTATATTTTTACCCTTAGAAACAAACAAATAAACAAACGGCAGTGTGTATATAATCTGTCATGCGATTTTTTACCATAAAAATATCCAAAGTCTTGTTAGAAATATTTTTTTGCATCACACGAGCATTGAAATCCATTCCTATTCAGCTTCATTTATATACGGTACACAACGTACCAAATCAACACGGACCAGACGGCGCAAATGTGAGTATGGCTTTCTTCTACACCAATTTCTAATCCAATGTTCTCTTTCGTTACAGCACATCAGTATCAAGAAAATAGTGCGGAAAAAGATATCCCCAATGTGCAATTCAACCACGCCTGCTAATAAATACTATTGCCGCTATGTTCTGGCCTACAGGCGAAGTGAGATAAAAAATGTGCACATACGCATATACACGGTACGCTGTCGATCCCAATTAGCCCTTTCTCCCTCTACCTAACTAACGATCATCCTGCTAAAGCGAGAATGCGTGTTGGGATCGCGCGTCGATACACACCAACACATTCAAAGACACCATGTGTGTACACAGCGTACGAGCGCCTGCACGATCCTAGGGGCGTGACCAGCGTCGATGTGGAATCCATGTGGAACGCATCGGGACTGCTCGTAGCGTACGGGCGCATTTCGAGTCCATGTGGAATCCTTTCGGCCTCCATGTGGAATCCTCACGGCGTCCATATGGAAAGCAACGCTAGCCCTCGCAGTGTACGGGCGCTTGCACGATCCTTGCGGGTGAATGTTTAATGCCGGTGAATGAGTCCATGTGGAAAGCAACGCGTCCGCATCGTACGGGTGAATGATGAATCCTTATGGGTCAATGTGGAAAGCTGCAAGACCGCTCGCAGCGGACGGTGTTTTGGTCGCGATGGTCGTAGCGTAGCGTGCAAAAGCGCGTTCAGTTTTCTTCATTTATTTGTATTAAAATTATTATTTATTTACAAACCACCGATTACAATATGTTGGCCACACTTTGGGCTAATAGTTGCAAGATTTTCCCGTGAGATATTTAAATAAAATAGTATTATATTTCAATTACAAAACCGAGGTATTTTTCGCTACAATTCTATGCCTTGCTTTAGCTATTTCCTCGCGGCCGCCCTTAACGTACTGGCTTTGGTTTTTAGGGAATAGCTAAAATAGTTGAAGAGATAGATTAAAACAATGTTCTACAAAGTTGTAAAGAATAACATTTCGTAAAGGTGTAAAGGTGTATAGTATTATAAATATATATTTAATTATTTTTATTTATTG
Organism: Anopheles funestus; assembly: GCF_943734845.2. NCBI lineage: Eukaryota > Metazoa > Arthropoda > Insecta > Diptera > Culicidae > Anopheles > Anopheles funestus. Next base: position 44,895,256 of record NC_064599.1, read on the forward strand.
TGCAGTCAATTTATAAATATAAATAAATTATGAAATATGCAACTCATAAATATTTGTGATTAAGGACGTCTACAACTAGTTCTTCGGTTTCCTTTGATAGTTGCCCGTTGCGTTGCGTGTTTCAACTTAAGTTTGAAAAACTTGTTGACCGCTTCAATGGTCGGTACATCATAGCCGCACGTACCGATCATTCTAAACATCTTTAATATATTTCCTTTATTAGAAACCTTAATTTTCGGACCATTTTTATCGACACCTGTCCAGCTACAACCGCATAAAAACTGTTCGTCGAATAGCAGGTCCAGAGCGTCATGCATACGGTTCCTCGGATCGTCGCGACGAATTTGATTATTTAACCATGCTCCCAGTGCTTCGAAGAAATCCGCATCCGTTTCCAACCTGGCCTCCAAAGCGTCTAGTTGTTCCGCCGTTTTTACTATTTCAAAGTCAAAGCCGTCTGGAGCCTGCGATGTCGGAACCTTTCTGATGATATCGTGCACTGTTGATATGACCGCGTGTGCATCATCGGTTTTCATAGCTAACTTTTCCATCAAGGCAAAGTTTTGCTTAAATAGCGATATGACCAATGACCTAAGCTTCGTGATGTCCTCTCGGTTTTGTTTCGTCTGATGCAGCAGCTCCGCAAATACGTCGGTGTTGTAGGAAGACGGTTCCGATGGTTCGCCCAAAACTGCACAGTCCTCTGGATGTTGAAGTCCTGATGTCGAAGGCTGCTGGAGTGGTGATGTTGAAGCCGGAACTATATTTCCAAAGGCGAGGGACGGCAACTGAATGTTCGATATAACCTGAACACCAGTATCGACGAAATCAGTTTCCTGATTATCGTCCAGACGCAACTTTTTGGCTGAAGAATACATCTTTACTGACTTGTTTTCAACTTGATGGACTTGTAACGAATGATGGTTACACGTACTAAAATTTGTCTTAATATACCAAAAAAAGGACAAATACTTACCTTGTATAATAATAAGAACTACCCTTAAATAAAGCTAAACACATTTTATACATTCGTTCACTCATTGGGGTTTTCTCGCAGGTACTCAAAGTAACACTTGTTGCACTTGCCTTCGAGGGTAAATTTAACAGGTATCACCTGTTATCACCTGGTATCACCTGTAATATAATCGTATTTAAGTGAAGGATTGTTCACAAACAAATCATTCTTAAGTCAGCCACGCTCGTTACTGGTTCTTAACATTCAATCATCCAAATAATTCAAAGAATGGCTACCTAAAGGAAACGTAAAAACGGTGCTCTGTTTTAAACGTCGTAATAAAATCAACAAACAGTTCGTTAAGGAATGGGAAACAGACCATCCAGCTCCAAGTGCCTCTATTTTGGCTGTTGATGGTAAGTATATTTATTGCAGGAACAATTTTCGTTGATATCTTTTTTAATGGTTACATATTATGCATATTATGCGGGCGGTCGGGTGGTGCATGTGATAAACGGCGCCAGTCCACACGGCCGGACCGGGTTCAAATCCCATCCGGACCGTTCCCCCGTAGCAAGGACTGACTATCCGGCTACGTGGTAAAATAAGTCTAGTAAGCCAGAAATGGCCGGCGTGACCTGTAGGGTCGTTAAGCCAAGAAGAAGATATTATGCATTTATCGTTTCAGACATTTCTCAAAACTTTCCCGAAGCTGATTTGCGTACACCGTGGCTTGCTCCTGGGGAAATTGTTAACCTGGATGGCTCAGTTGATGAAGATTACATAACATCGGATGAAGAGCTGAGTACATCAGATGGTGAGGAATCAACAAACGAGGAAGAGATAGGATCAACATTATTCGAGGATGATTTACGAAATTGGGCCCTAAAGTCAAATATGACGCATACTGCGATGAATAGTCTGCTGAAACTTTTAAAAACTAAAAAAGTTGTGCAGTCTCGTTTGCCAAATGTGGTATCATGGCATTAAGCAGTGTCTTCAACGTTACTTCAGCGATGTGAAACCATCCTTAGAGTCTCTGTGGATCGATATTTCCATGGATGGTTTGCCACTTCATAGAAGCGGATCCACTCAGTTGTGGCCTATTTTAATGAGGCTGTGTGAAGTGCCTGAAGCTCCAATATTCGTCGTTGCTATATTTTGCGGGTCATCTAAACCTCAAAACGCCGAACAATATCTAAGACAGTTTGTCACAGAGATCAACGACCTTCAGAGCAACGGTACCGTTTTACAAGGCGTTACACATCAAGTAAAACTACGGGCTATCATAGCAGATTCTCCAGCTCGAGCTTTAATTAAAGGTAAGTGTAAAACATTATTCATTGTTTTGTTATTATCATTATTATTTTTCAAATCAAGATAAGAACTTTAATTTTTTTCCCCCAGGTGTCGTTTCGTTTAACGGTTCTCATGGATGCTTAAAATGCACAGACATTGCTGTACACGACAGAGCCACCAAAAGGATGTATTTTACAGGAGTGGGAATAGAAAAGCGGACAGATGCCAAATTCCGAGCACAAGAATACCCTCAACACTGCAAAAAACCAACACCTCTAACCGATATTTTGTACTTCGACATCATCGCAGACGTCATTATTGCCGACAGACTTCATCTGATTGATCTTGGGGTGATGAGGAAACTGTTAAACGGATGGATTAAAGGCAACTTTACTAAAGGACCACATCACACCAAATGGACTTCAAGACATTGTGATATCATTTCGGAATTTTTATTACAAATCAAGCTCCCTTCAGAAATTCATCGAAACCTGCGAAGCCTACAATACATCAAATTCTGGAAAGGAACGGAGTTTAGAACCTTCTTACATTACGCCAGCGTAGTCGTTCTAAAGGATATACTTCCGGAAGCAGCATACAAACATTTTTTGCTACTGTTTTGTGCCACGACATTCCTGTCATCGACTGTGTATGAAAACGAATGGGAACTTGCAAAAGAAATGCTGGAGCTGTTCGTCAAGGATTTTGGAACCATTTATGGACCTAGCAGTGTTTCAAGCAACGTTCATAATCTTCACGTTCACGACGAAGTCGCCAGATTCGGACCATTAGAAGACATCTCCACATACGGCTTCGAAAACGAACTACAACGCTTGAAGCGCATGATGAGAGGTGGCAGCAAATTCCTGGAACAAATAGTCAACAGAGTGTGTGAACTACATCACACAAATGTAGCCAGAGAAAACGACGAAACCAGTAACTAGCCATCGTTAACTACAAAAGGCCAAAACATTACGTTAGCCATAAATCCGGAATTCAGCTTAAGGAAAGGACCCAGAAACGAATGGTTCTTATTGAAAGACAACACCATTATGCAGTACTGTACAGCAGCTTAATCAGAAACTGGATAAATAAGCGTGCATGGTTATAACTTCATGGTTATATCAGCATGAGTGACCTGTAGTCTTCTTTAAGACAAGTTGCTGTCTCGGATATACGTTGTAAATTAGTAGGAATTAGTGTAGATAAATGGCAAGAACTCGTTGTACTTCCATTACTACAAACATTACAACCCATGTAATTTAGAGTTAAATAAATATTATAAAAAATACACATGTGTTTAAAATTTATATAAATACTAAAAGATATTTTTTTAGGCAAAAGATGATCAAAAATGCGTTTCATACACAAACATGGCTAATTATTAAATCGACCTCGCGTGTACGGGCGCTTGCACGATCCTTGCGGGTGAATGTTTAATGCCGGTGAATGAGTCCATGTGGAAAGCAACGCGTCCGCATCGTACGGGTGAATGATGAATCCTTATGGGTCAATGTGGAAAGCTGCAAGACCGCTCGCAGCGGACGGTGTTTTGGTCGCGATGGTCGTAGCGTAGCGTGCAAAAGCGCGTTCAGTTTTCTTCATTTATTTGTATTAAAATTATTATTTATTTACAAACCACCGATTACAATATGTTGGCCACACTTTGGGCTAATAGTTGCAAGATTTTCCCGTGAGATATTTAAATAAAATAGTATTATATTTCAATTACAAAACCGAGGTATTTTTCGCTACAATTCTATGCCTTGCTTTAGCTATTTCCTCGCGGCCGCCCTTAACGTACTGGCTTTGGTTTTTAGGGAATAGCTAAAATAGTTGAAGAGATAGATTAAAACAATGTTCTACAAAGTTGTAAAGAATAACATTTCGTAAAGGTGTAAAGGTGTATAGTATTATAAATATATATTTAATTATTTTTATTTATTGTGCAGTCAATTTATAAATATAAATAAATTATGAAATATGCAACTCATAAATATTTGTGATTAAGGACGTCTACAACTAGTTCTTCGGTTTCCTTTGATAGTTGCCCGTTGCGTTGCGTGTTTCAACTTAAGTTTGAAAAACTTGTTGACCGCTTCAATGGTCGGTACATCATAGCCGCACGTACCGATCATTCTAAACATCTTTAATATATTTCCTTTATTAGAAACCTTAATTTTCGGACCATTTTTATCGACACCTGTCCAGCTACAACCGCATAAAAACTGTTCGTCGAACAGCAGGTCCAGAGCGTCATGCATACGGTTCCTCGGATCGTCGCGACGAATTTGATTATTTAACCATGCTCCCAGTGCTTCGAAGAAATCCGCATCCGTTTCCAACCTGGCCTCCAAAGCGTCTAGTTGTTCCGCCGTTTTTACTATTTCAAAGTCAAAGCCGTCTGGAGCCTGCGATGTCGGAACCTTTCTGATGATATCGTGCACTGTTGATATGACCGCGTGTGCATCATCGGTTTTCATAGCTAACTTTTCCATCAAGGCAAAGTTTTGCTTAAATAGCGATATGACCAATGACCTAAGCTTCGTGATGTCCTCTCGGTTTTGTTTCGTCTGATGCAGCAGCTCCGCAAATACGTCGGTGTTGTAGGAAGACGGTTCCGATGGTTCGCCCAAAACTGCACAGTCCTCTGGATGTTGAAGTCCTGATGTCGAAGGCTGCTGGAGTGGTGATGTTGAAGCCGGAACTATATTTCCAAAGGCGAGGGACGGCAACTGAATGTTCGATATAACCTGAACACCAGTATCGACGAAATCAGTTTCCTGATTATCGTCCAAACGCAACTTTTTGGCTGAAGAATACATCTTTACTGACTTGTTTTCAACTTGATGGACTTGTAACGAATGATGGTTACACGTACTAAAATTTGTCTTAATATACCAAAAAAAGGACAAATACTTACCTTGTATAATAATAAGAACTACCCTTAAATAAAGCTAAACACATTTTATACATTCGTTCACTCATTGGGGTTTTCTCGCAGGTACTCAAAGTAACACTTGTTGCACTTGCCTTCGAGGGTAAATTTAACAGGTATCACACGCAAGACAAAATAATCGTATTTAAGTGAAGGATTGTTCACAAACAAATCATTCTTAAGTCAGCCACGCTCGTTACTGGTTCTTAACATTCAATCATCAAAATAATTCAAAGAATGGCTACCAAACGTATACGTGAAAACGGTGCCCTGTTTCAAGCGTCGTAATAAAATCAACAAACAGTTCGTTAAGGAATGGGAAGCAGACCATTCAGCTCCAAGTGCCTCTATTTTGACTGTTGATGGTAAGTATATTTATTGCAGGAACAATTTTCGTTGATATCTTTTTTAATGGTTACATATTATGCATATTATGCGGACGGTCCGGTGGTGCATGTGATAAACGGCGCCAGTCCACACGGCCGGACCGGGTTCAAATCCCATCCGGACCGTTCCCCCGTAGCAAGGACTGACTATCCGGCTACGTGGTAAAATAAGTCTAGTAAGCCAGAAATGGCCGGCGTGACCTGTAAGGTCGTTAAGCCAAGAAGAAGATATTATGCATTTATCGTTTCAGACATTTCTCAAAACTTTCCCGAAGCTGATTTGCGTACACCGTGGCTTGCTCCTGGGGAAATTGTTAACCCGGATGGCTCAGTTGATGAAGATTACATAACATCGGATGAAGAGCTGAGTACATCAGATGGTGAGGAATCAACAAACGAGGAAGAGATAGGATCAACATTATTCGAGGATGATTTACGAAATTGGGCCCTAAAGTCAAATATGACGCATACTGCGATGAATAGTCTGCTGAAACTTTTAAAAACTAAAAAAGTTGTGCAGTCTCGTTTGCTAAAGGGCTACCGCACGCTGTTGAGAACACCGCATCGGACGGGTGCATCCTTCATCACAATCGAAGGTGGTCAAATGTGGTATCATGGCATTAAGCAGTGTCTTCAACGTTACTTCAGCGATGTGAAACCATCCTTAGAGTCTCTGTGGATCGATATTTCCATGGATGGTTTGCCACTTCATAGAAGCGGACCCACTCAGTTGTTGCCTATTTTAATGAGGCTGTGTGAAGTGCCTGAAGCTCCAATATTCGTCGTTGCTATATTTTGCGGGTCATCTAAACCTCAAAACGCCGAACAATATCTAAGACAGTTTGTCACAGAGATCAACGACCTTCAGAGCAACGGTATCGTTTTACAAGGCGTTACACATCAAGTAAAACTATGGGCTATCATAGCAGATTCTCCAGCTCGAGCTTTAATTAAAAGTGTTTACGTTTCGTATGCGTTACACTCATTTGACAGTTGAAAATTATTATTCCGATTAATGCATTATTGTTTTCACCGGGGTAGCGTTACGAACGCAGAGGTTAGTTGTGTTAGTGTAAGGACCGTTAGGGCTAAGAACCATTGCGAAAAATCACTGCACTTGTAATAAAATACGTACGCCGAACGGTCAAGCGAGAAACCGCGCTCCAGATTAATTTTTCACCGTTCCGAAAGAAAACTAAAATTCACAACGTAGGGATCGATCGCGAACATTTGGTGCCGTGACCAGGATATATTCTTTCGGAGTGAAAATTAATTTCGGTTTCTCAGAGTGATCATTGCTGCGTGTTGCAAGATTGCACTATTGCACTGAGTGTGAACACTTGGATTATTCGTTGAAAGTTGTCAGCTATCTGTAACGTACTGTACGTGTACCGTGATTGTTGATCGTGATTATTGACTGTTGGCTGCTTGTGGAAATTTGTGTTGTTGAGTTTTTTGGTTGTGAACTCGTCCTCGCGAATTTTGTGTTTTTTGTCGTTGACCGGCCATCACTGTGAGCATTGGCGTCGGTTCAATGGCATCACCAGCCGACTTGCGTTCCAGAAGAGTGACGTTGGAGGAGAAGATTAATCGTGCTGCTGCATTTGCTGCAAATTTCGTTCCGGCGCGCGACGAGCTTAAAGTGCCTTTTTATGCCGCGGAAGTTGAACGAGTTTCAGTCGAATACGACGGTGTGCAGCAGATGATTGAAAATGGTGCTGCACCGGAGGAACGCGCGCTTGAAAGCCATTTACGCGCCACGATGGAGGATGCTATAATGGCTGTGAGAGCAAGCCTCCAAGCACTAATGCAACCGACGCCGCGCGTAGCCATCGCGTCATCATCGAATCGCGTTGCAGCGTCGGAGCTAAGATTGCCAAGAATTTCGTTGCCTGAATTCGACGGTAATGAAATGCAATGGGCAACGTTTCGTGACACTTTTGAAGCACTTATTCACAACAACACCGAAGTGCTGGATATCCAAAAGTTTCACTATCTGCGAGCAGCACTGAAAGGAGAAGCTGCTAGGCTGCTAGATTCCATCCCGTTGTGTTCCTCAAATTACTCCATTGCATGGAAATCATTGGTCGATCGCTATGCCAATGAGTATTTACAAAAAAAGAGGCATTTGCAAGCCATGTTCAACATGTCGAGAGTGCAAAAGGAATCCAATGCAGCACTGCATAGGCTGGTCGATGATTTCGACAGACATGTGAAAATGCTCCACCAGTTGGGTGAGCCAACTGAACAGTGGAGCACTATTCTGGAGTATGTGTTGTGCACAAAACTGCCTGAGGAAACGTTGAAGAACTGGGAGGATCATGCTTCCACGCTCGATACACCTGACTACGCAACGCTAATAGATTTCCTACAAAGAAAAATGCGGATATTAGAGTCCATATCGATGAATCATCAGTCTACGAAGGAAAGTACTCACCCGAATCCCGTGCGGCGCGCCCCGCAGCAGCTTTCTTCCTGCTCTTCCACTACGAGCAATTCTAAAGAGTGCCCATATTGCCAACACGAGCATGCCCTGAGCAGTTGTTACAAGTATTGCCGCCTTCCACTGTCTGAGCGTATTCAGATTGCAAATGAGAAGAAGGTTTGCAATAACTGCTTACGGAAGGGCCATTGGGCAAGAAATTGTCTTTCGTCTTCCCGATGCAAACATTGCCGTGACAGACATCACACTCTTTTGCACCGCTCCAATGAACCAGCAGGATCGAAAGAAGGGTCACCGGAACGTCCCGATTCACCGAAGCCGAAGGATCGCGCATACGCTCAGTCGCTCAACGTTACTGAGACGACGGAGCGTTCAGAGGAGGTGTTTCTGCTAACTGCGCGAGTGAACATCGTAGATGCTGACGGCAAGGAGCATTCGGTGCGTGCTCTTCTAGACAGTGCGTCGCAAGCGAACCTGATGACCGAAAGGATTGCCAGATTGCTGCAGATAAAACGGTCTCCAGCTAACGTCAAAGTATTGGGAGCTGGTAAGGTATCTCGCAATGTTCGTGAATGTGTGTTTGCTGAGATTCGGTCGAAAAGACAGCATTTCAGTTGTGGCGTACAATTTATGTTGATGGACCAAATAACCTCTCATATTCCTTCAGAGAACATAGCTATTAGCCACTGGTGTATCCCGAAAGGAATTGAGCTAGCTGATCCGGAATTTAATAAATCACAGCCAATCGATTTATTAATAGGCGCGAAGCACTATTATTCGTTTTTCCCTAGTGCTGCACGAGTGCACTTGGGTCCTGACCTTCCATCATTGATTGACAGCGTGTTTGGCTGGATTGTAGCGGGTTCGGCAATGTTGCATTACCCTGCTAATTCGCAGACAATTATTTCCAACGCTGTTTGCATGATGTCACTGGAAGAAAGCATGGAACGGTTTTGGAAAATCGAATCTTTGGTAATGAAAGATGGATACTCGCCCGAAGAACGCAGATGTGAACAGCTATTTCAGACAACCACGACGAGAGATAAGGATGGTCGGTACATCGTCCGTTTGCCGCGTCATCCTGACTTTGGGGTACGATTAGGTGCATCCAAAACAAGTGCAAAACGTCGATTCGAGCTGTTGGAGAAACGTTTCGTTAGAAATGCCAAACTGAAGGAAGAGTATCACGCATTTATGAAGGAGTACTACGAGTTGGGGCATATGCGTTTGGTCCGCGATGAGCTGCCGGAGCCAGTTGAGTCGTACTATCTGCCCCACCATCCCGTGTTCAAAGAGTCGAGCACTACAACGAAAATCAGAGTCGTGTTTGACGGCTCTTCGAAAACTACAAGCGGTTATTCCCTTAATGAGGCTCTCTGTGTGGGACCAGTGGTGCAGGACGAGCTGCTTGATCAACTTTTGCGTTTTCGCACCTACAGAGTGGCTTTGGTAGGCGACATAGCAAAGATGTACCGGCAGATATTGCTTCATCCTGATGATCGTCCATTAGTGCGAATTTTCTTTCGATTTTCGACGCAGCAACCAGTCCAGATTTATGAGCTGAATACGGTTACCTATGGACTGGCACCATCATCGTTCCTTGCTACGCGTGCTCTAATTCAGCTAGCGGATGATGAGGGTGACGCATACCCACGAGCGGGTCCGGCTTTGCGAAAGAACTTCTACGTAGACGATTTCATCGGAGGAGCGAACTCGGTAGAAGAGGCTACGTTGCTACGAGATGAGTTAGCTGAGTTGCTACTTAAAGGCGGATTTGAGCTACGCAAATGGACCTCTAATTGTCCTGATGTTCTGCGCGGACTCGATGAGTCGCAAATTGGAACAACTTCCAAGATGAGCTTCGCTTCCCATGAAGCCGTGAAGACACTTGGGATCAGTTGGGTTCCACAAGAAGATTGGTTGCTATTTGAAGGATTGTGTCAACCAGATACCGATATCATCACAAAGCGATCTGTACTTTCCACCATCGCTAAAATGTATGATCCGCTGGGAATGATAGCTCCGATAGTCATTCGGGCAAAGATGATAATGCAGGAAATATGGACGTACTCGTGTGATTGGGATGATGCCCTGCCAGCAGGCATCGTTAGTAAGTGGAAGCAGCTTCAACAGGAGATCCAATCCCTTTCACAGTACCGTATGGAAAGATACGTATTGGTTCCCGGCGCACGTAAGATTGAGCTGCACACCTTTTCCGATGCTTCAACAGTAGCTTATGGTGCATGCACGTATGTACGGTGTGAAGAGCCGGGACGAGTTCGGGTGATGCTTCTAGCATCTAAGAGTAAGGTAGCACCCTTAAAGCAACTAACGGTTGCCAGACTAGAGTTATGTGCCTGCGTCCTTGCAGCACATTTGCACCATCGAATAAAAAGGGCAATCGCTACGAAAATTGATGCGTCATGGTTTTGGACCGATTCAGCTATCTGCACGGCGTGGATTAGGGCGCCTCCAACCACGTGGAAAACGTTTGTCGCCAACCGTGTGGCTGAGATACAGCATTTTACGAGTGACGCAAAGTGGCGACACATAGCTGGAGTCGAAAATCCCGCTGATCTGGTGTCGCGCGGGATGGAAGTGTTGGAATTCAACAACAGCATGGCATGGAGACATGGGCCAGCATGGTTGACGAAATCAGAGGATGTTTGGCCTATGTCTAATCCAACGGAGCCTCCTGAGGCAATTCAAGAGAAGAAAGTCTTAACAGCCGCCGTTGCGACGTGTACCAACGAGCTGTTCCTGCGTTGGTCATCATTTACTCGCCTGGTAAATGTCGTAGGTTATTGTCGACGTTTCATTGCCATGGTGCCACATCGGCGGCGCATAAGACGTGAAGGAGCCATGCATTCCAACGAAGGCAATGCGCATTCCAGTACTTCCGCATCTCCGAAGGTGCTGAGCGTTCTTGAGCGAGCAGCAGCAGAAGACGCGTTATTAAGGCTTGCTCAGCGTGAGTCTTTCGCGGAAGAGTTGAGTGATCTGCAAACGGGGAAACAAATTAGAAGGCAGTCACAGTTACGTCGACTTACCCCATTTTTGGACAAAAAGGGTATCATCAGAGTTGGTGGCCGATTGAACTTGGCGCAGCTACCCTTTCAGTCGAAGCATCCCGCGTTGCTGCCAAAGGGCCACCCACTGGCTCGATTAATCGCAGAGAGCTACCACAAGTTGCTGCTACATGGTGGAGGACGTTTGTTGCTGTCATCCATAAGGGAAAGATTTTGGCCCTTGAACGGAAGAATGTTGGTGAAAGCCGTGGTGAGGAATTGCATCCGATGTATTCGTCATCATCCTACGGCAGCAGAGCAGCATACTGGTCAACTGCCCTCTGGTAGATTAGTCCCGAGTCGTCCGTTTGCGGTCACAGGAGTGGATTACGCAGGCCCATTGTATCTAAAGCCTGCGCATCGGCGGGCTGCATCGCTGAAGGCATATTTGTGTGTCTTTGTGTGTTTCACAACCAAGGCGGTTCATCTAGAGCTAGTGGGTGATCTTTCAACCGAAGGGTTTCTCGCTGCTCTACGGAGATTTACGGCGAGGAGAGGTGTTCCGGAGCACATCCATTCGGACAACGGTAAAAACTTCGAAGGTGCCAGGAACGAGCTGCAGGAACTGTTTGCGAGATTGGGAAGTGAGACTGCACCAAAGTGGGTATATAAGGAGGTGTAGTCATGTAGAACATTTGGTAGGAAAAAGAGGATCGACCCCAGTTGTCAAATCCCATCCGTTTTTTCATGTGTGTTGGTGAATGGCAAATGTTTACATCCGTATTTATATCGTTGCCACAATCAAAACACTGATGATCACATAAGCGGTAAATGCGTAGAGTAATGTGTAGGATCCAGAAGGACGACGACACGCCACATTCTTGGCCGAAGTTCCACTCAATACTTTACAATTAGTGTGGGCACTTACTGCACCTGCACTGATCGTCAACAATAACATCACTGTATGTGTGGCCTTCATCGGTATACATATATCGACCCCTGCTGTCAAACTGAAATTTAAAATGGCAATACGTCAAATGCTATGAATACACCTCCTTATATACCCACTTTGGACTGCACAGAGTGTCATCGCAGCGTCGTGCGCGGAACATGGAATCACTTGGCATATGATTCCACCGAGAGCTCCCCATTTTGGCGGCCTTTGGGAAGCTGCGGTAAAAACTGCCAAGCGTCACCTGTTTCGTCAACTGGGCAGTACACGATTATCGTTTGAAGGCTACTACACCGTGCTGCATCAAATCGAGGCAGCAATGAACTCTCGTCCGCTGCTGCCACTTTCCGACGATCCTAATGATTTGGCCGCACTAACGCCTTCTCATTTTTTAGTAGGTTCATCGATGACGGCGATACCAGATCCGGAACTAACGCACGCACACATAAACACCGAACAGCACTTGACCAAACTTCAACTACTGGTTCAGAAGTTTTGGAAACACTGGCAGAAGGAATACTTACAAGAACTGCAGAAGGACCCACGCATCGCTAAGAACGCGGATAACATTCAACCGGGGCGAATGGTTATCGTAGTGGACGAGCTGCTGCCAACTACTCGCTGGCCGCTTGCACGAGTCGTAGAGGTTCACCCCGGCGCGGATGGATTAGTACGCGTAGTCACGTTGCGAACACCTAAGGGAATTATAAAACGTCCGATCACGAAGATCTGTCCCTTACCAATATCCAGTGAAAATGTAGGAGCATAACTAAGTCAGGGAATATCACTTGCACAAAGATCACGAATCACTTGGTACTTAACACTTTTATCCGTTTGCGATACCACGCGGTGTTTTGACATAGGCGAGCAAGGATAAGTTTGTTTGTTGATGGTACATCAAGGCGAGGAGTATGTTTACGTTTCGTATGCGTTACACTCATTTGACAGTTGAAAATTATTATTCCGATTAATGCATTATTGTTTTCACCGGGGTAGCGTTACGAACGCAGAGGTTAGTTGTGTTAGTGTAAGGACCGTTAGGGCTAAGAACCATTGCGAAAAATCATTGCACTTGTAATAAAATACGTACGCCGAACGGTCAAGCGAGAAACCGCGCTCCAGATTAATTTTTCACCGTTCCGAAAGAAAACTAAAATTCACAACGTAGGGATCGATCGCGAACAAAAAGTAAGTGTAAAAAATTATTCATTATTTTGTTAATATTATTATTATTTTTCAAATCAAGATAAGAACTTTAATTTTTTTCCCCCAGGTGTCGTTTCGTTTAACGGTTCTCTTGGATGCTTAAAATGCACAGACATTGCTGTACACGACAGAGCCACCAAAAGGATGTATTTTACAGGAGTGGGAATAGAAAAGCGGACAGATGCCAAATTCCGAGCACAAGAATACCCTCAACACTGCAAAAAACCAACACCTCTAACCGATATTTTGTACTTCGACATCATCTCAGACGTCATTATTGCCGACAGACTTCATCTGATTGATCTTGGGGTGATGAGGAAAGTGTTAAACGGATGGATTAAAGGCAAATTTACTAAAGGACCACATCACACCAAATGGACTTCAAGACTATGTGATATCATTTCGGAATTTTTATTACAAATCAAGCTCCCTTCAGAAATTCATCGAAACCTGCGAAGCCTACAATACATCAAATTCTGGAAAGGAACGGAGTTTAGAACCTTCTTACATTACGCCAGCGTAGTCGTTCTAAAGGAAATACTTCCGGAAGCAGCATACAAACATTTTTTTGCTACTGTTTTGTGCCACGACATTCCTGTCATCGACTGTGTATGAAAACGAATGGGAACTTGCAAAAGAAATGCTGGAGCTGTTCGTCAAGGATTTTGGAACCATTTATGGACCTAGCAGTGTTTCAAGCAACGTTCATAATCTTCAGCATGTTCACGACGAAGTCGCCAGATTCGGACCATTAGAAGACATCTCCACATACGGCTTCGAAAACGAACTACAACGCTTGAAGCGCATGATGAGAGGTGGCAGCAAATTCCTGGAACAAATAGTCAACAGAGTGTGTGAACTACATCACACAAATGTAGCCAGAGAAAACGACGAAACCAGTAACTACCCATCGTTAACTACAAAAGGCCAAAACATTTCGTTAGCCATAAATCCGGAATTCAGCTTAAGGAAAGGACCCAGAAACGAATGGTTCTTATTGAAAGACAACACCATTATGCAGTACTGTACAGCAATCAATCAGAAACTGGAGAAATAAGCGTGCATGGTTATAACTTCGTTCGTCAGTACGAATTATTTGACTATCCCTGTTCTTCGACCAAGTTAATGATCTTCCAGGCCAGAATGAGTGACCTGTAGTCTTCTTTAAGACAAGTTGCTATCTCGGACATACGTTGTAAATTAGTAGGAATTAGTGTAGATAAATGACAAGGACTCGTTGTACTTCCATTACTACATACATTACAACCCATGTAATTTAGAGTTAAATAAATATTATAAAAAATACACATGTGTTTAAAATTTATATAAATACTAAACGATATTTTTTTAGGCAAAAGATGATCAAAAATGCGTTTCATACACAAACATGGCTAATTATTAAATCGAAATTGATGGCATTAATAAATGCGTTGGTGGAAGTCTAAGCAAACCTTTGAAAAACTCTCAATTTCAACAGAAAAGGTACGTAGCTACGACAGTGAAGATGTTCGAATCATACCTCCAAGCACTAGAATAACACTCGGCACAGTTCAGCGTGCAAAGGTAACGAACGATTTTTCTTAAAGCTATCTTTATTCATTTCATTCCAACCATACCAGGCATGCCATAAGCGCGCGGCCGTTACCCGAATCTAAGCATAACAGACATAGCATCAACACGCAGGCGTTACACTCCTCCAAGCAACAACAAACATTTTTATAATCTACCTGTCTTAGTTACCTATCAGGTTTCATGCCAATGCTACAAAGGGGAAGGAAAAGAGTTAAGCACCTGTAGAAGTGGTATGCAGCATTTGTGTTTGATGAACTGTTTAAAAATAAACTGAACTCACTACCTTTACCGTGGTATCAAGATTGGTGGAAAAACCATCACACCAAAAAAGAAAATATTTCCAATATGTATATTTTTACCCTTAGAAACAAACAAATAAACAAACGGCAGTGTGTATATAATCTGTCATGCGATTTTTTACCATAAAAATATCCAAAGTCTTGTTAGAAATATTTTTTTGCATCACACGAGCATTGAAATCCATTCCTATTCAGCTTCATTTATATACGGTACACAACGTACCAAATCAACACGGACCAGACGGCGCAAATGTGAGTATGGCTTTCTTCTACACCAATTTCTAATCCAATGTTCTCTTTCGTTACAGCACATCAGTATCAAGAAAATAGTGCGGAAAAAGATATCCCAATGTGCAATTCAACCACGCCTGCTAATAAATACTATTGCCGCTATGTTCTGGCCTACAGGCGAAGTGAGATAAAAAACGTGCACATACGCATATACACGGTACGCTGTCGATCCCAATTAGCCCTTTCTCCCTCTACCTAACTAACGATCATCCTGCTAAAGCGAGAATGCGTGTTGGGATCGCGCGTCGATACGCACTAACACATTCAAAGACACCATGTGTGTACACAGCGTACGAGCGCCTGCACGATCCTAGGGGCGTGACCCGGGTCGATGTGGAATCCATGTGGAACGCATCGGGACTGCTCGTAGCGTACGGGCGCATTTCGAGTCCATGTGGAATCCTTTCGGCCTCCATGTGGAATCCTCACGGCGTCCATATGGAAAGCAACGCTAGCCCTCGCAGTGTACGGGCGCTTGCACGATCCTTGCGGGTGAATGTTTAATGCCGGTGAATGAGTCCATGTGGAAAGCAACGCGTCCGCATCGTACGGGTGAATGATGAATCCTTATGGGTCAATGTGGAAAGCTGCATGACCGCTCGCAGCGGACGGTGTTTTGGTCGCAATGGTCGTAGCGTAGCGTGCAAAAGCGCGTTCAGTTTTCTTCATTTATTTGTATTAAAATTATTATTTATTTACAAACCACCGATTACAATATGTTGGCCACACTTTGGGCTAATAGTTGCAAGATTTTCCCGTGAGATATTTAAATAAAATAGTATTATATTTCAATTACAAAACCGAGGTATTTTTCGCTACAATTCTATGCCTTGCTTTAGCTATTTCCTCGCGGCCGCCCTTAACGTACTGGCTTTGGTTTTTAGCGAATAGCTAAAAAAGTTGAAGAGATAGATTAAAACAATGTTCTACAAAGTTGTAAAGAATAACATTTCGTATCTTTTAAAGATTTTTGCAGATTTTTACACAGTTAATTAAGCATGTTTTTATTGTTTGAAAATATTAAGAATGTTGCATGCAACTATGTCATGTCTAATGGAAATGTGTTCTTTTCAATACGGATAATCATTTAAAATTCGATTCAAAATCCGGCTGGTGTAAAGGTGTATAGTATTATAAATATATATTTAATTATTTTTATTTATTGTGAAGTCAATTTATAAATATAAATCAATTATTAAATATGCAACTCATAAATATTTATGATTAAGGACGTCTACAACTAGTTCTTCGGTTTCCTTTGATAGTTGCCCGTTGCGTTGCGTGTTTCAACTTAAGTTTGAAAAACTTGTTGACCGCTTCAATGGTCGGTACATCATAGCCGCACGTACCGATCATTCTAAACATCTTTAATATATTTCCTTTATTAGAAACCTTAATTTTCGGACCATTTTTATCGACACCTGTCCAGCTACAACCGCATAAAAACTGTTCGTCGAACAGCAGGTCCAGAGCGTCATGCATACGGTTCCTCGGATCGTCGTGACGAATTTGATTATTTAACCATGCTCCCAGTGCTTCGAAGAAATCCGCATCCGTTTCCAACCTGGCCTCCAAAGCGTCTAGTTGTTCCGCCGTTTTTACTATTTCAAAGTCAAAGCCGTCTGGAGCCTGCGATGTCGGAACCTTTCTGATGATATCGTGCACTGTTGATATGACCGCGTGTGCATCATCGGTTTTCATAGCTAACTTTTCCATCAAGGCAAAGTTTTGCTTAAATAGCGATATGACCAATGACCTAAGCTTCGTGATGTCCTCTCGGTTTTGTTTCGTCTGATGCAGCAGCTCCGCAAATACGTCGGTGTTGTAGGAAGACGGTTCCGATGGTTCGCCCAAAACTGCACAGTCCTCTGGATGTTGAAGTCCTGATGTCGAAGGCTGCTGGAGTGGTGATGTTGAATCCGGAACTATATTTCCAAAGGCGAGGGACGGCAACTGAATGTTCGATATAACCTGAACACCAGTATCAACGAAATCAGTTTCCTGATTATCGTCCAGACGCAACTTTTTGGCTGAAGAATACATCTTTACTGACTTGTTTTCAACTTGATGGACTTGTAACGAATGATGGTTACACGTACTAAAATTCGTCTTAATATACCAAAAAAAGGACAAATACTTACCTTGTATAATAATAAGAACTACCCTTAAATAAAGCTAAACACATTTTATACATTCGTTCACTCATTGGGGTTTTCTCGCAGGTACTCAAAGTAACACTTGTTGCACTTGCTTTCGAGGGTAAATGCAACAGGTATCACACGCAAGACAAAATAATCGTATTTAAGTGAAGGATTGTTCACAAACAAATCATTCTTAAGTCAGCCACGCTCGTTACTGGTTCTTAACATTCAATCATCAAAATAATTCAAAGAATGGCTACCTAAAGGAAACGTGAAAACGGTGCTCTGTTTTAAACGTCGTAATAAAATCAACAAACAGTTCGTTAAGGAATGGGAAGCAGACCATCCAGCTCCAAGTGCCTCTATTTTGGCTGTTGATGGTAAGTATATTTATTGCAGGAACAATTTTCGTTGATATCTTTTTTAATGGTTACATATTATGCATATTATGCGGGCGGTCCGGTGGTGCATGTGATAAACGGCGCCAGTCCACACGGCCGGACCGGGTTCAAATCCCATCCGGACCGTTCCCCCGTAGCAAGGACTGACTATCCGGCTACGTGGTAAAATAAGTCTAGTAAGCCAGAAATGGCCGGCGTGACCTGTAAGGTCGTTAAGCCAAGAAGAAGATATTATGCATTTATCGTTTCAGACATTTCTCAAAACTTTCCCGAAGCTGATTTGCGTACACCGTGGCTTGCTCCTGGGGAAATTGTTAACCCGGATGGCTCAGTTGATGAAGGTTACATAACATCGGATGAAGAGCTGAGTACATCAGATGGTGAGGAATGAACAAACGAGGAAGAGATAGGATCAACATTATTCGAGGATGATTTACGAAATTGGGCCCTAAAGTCAAATATGACGCATACTGCGATGAATAGTCTGCTGAAACTTTTAAAAACTAAAAAAGTTGTGCAGTCTCGTTTGCTAAAGGGCTACCGCACGCTGTTGAGAACACCGCATCGGACGGGTGCATCCTTCATCACAATCGAAGGTGGTCAAATGTGGTATCATGGCATTAAGCAGTGTCTTCAATGTTACTTCAGCGATGTGAAACCATCCTTAGAGTCTCTGTGGATCGATATTTCCATGGATGGTTTGCCACTTCATAGAAGCGGACCCACTCAGTTGTTGCCTATTTTAATGAGGCTGTGTGAAGTGCCTGAAGCTCCAATATTCGTCGTTGCTATATTTTGCGGGTCATCTAAACCTCAAAACGCAGAACAATATCTAAGACAGTTTGTCACAGAGATCAACGACCATCAGAGCAACGGTATCGTTTTACAAGGCGTTACACATCAAGTAAAACTACGGGCTATCATAGCAGATTCTCCAGCTCGAGCTTTAATTAAAAGTAAGTGTAAAAAATTATTCATTATTTTGTTATTATCATTATTATTTTTCAAATCAAGATAAGAACTTTAATTTTTTTCCCCCAGGTGTCATTTCGTTTAACGGTTCTCTTGGATGCTTAAAATGCACAGACATTGCTGTACACGACAGAGCCACCAAAAGGATGTATTTTACAGGAGTGGGAATAGAAAAGCGGACAGATGCCAAATTCCGAGCACAAGAATACCCTCAACACTGCAAAAAACCAACACCTCTAACCGATATTTTGTACTTCGACATCATCGCAGACGTCATTATTGCCGACAGACTTCATCTGATTGATCTTGGGGTGATGAGGAAACTGTTAAACGGATGGATTAAAGGCAAATTTACTAAAGGACCACATCACACCAAATGGACTACAAGACAATGTGATATCATTTCGGAATTTTTATTACAAATCAAGCTCCCTTCAGAAATTCATCGAAACCTGCGAAGCCTACAATACATCAAATTCTGGAAAGGAACGGAGTTTAGAACCTTCTTACATTACGCCAGCGTAGTCGTTCTAAAGGAAATACTTCCGGAAGCAGCATACAAACATTTTTTGCTACTGTTTTGTGCCACGACATTCCTGTCATCGACTGTGTATGAAAACGAATGGGAACTTGCAAAAGAAATGCTGGAGCTGTTCGTCAAGGATTTTGGAACCATTTATGGACCTAGCAGTGTTTCAAGCAACGTTCATAATCTTCAGCATGTTCACGACGAAGTCGCCAGATTCGGACCATTAGAAGACATCTCCACATACGGCTTCGAAAACGAACTACAACGCTTGAAGCGCATGATGAGAAGTGGCAGCAAATTCCTGGAACAAATAGTCAACAGAGTGTGTGAACTACATCACACAAATGTAGCCAGAGAAAACGACGAAACCAGTAACTACCCATCGTTAACTACAAA
The DNA here is from genome assembly GCF_943734845.2 of Anopheles funestus. Lineage (NCBI taxonomy): Eukaryota > Metazoa > Arthropoda > Insecta > Diptera > Culicidae > Anopheles > Anopheles funestus. The sequence continues at coordinate 44,915,044 of NC_064599.1, forward strand.
AGGCCAAAACATTTCGTTAGCCATAAATCCGGAATTCAGCTTAAGGAAAGGACCCAGAAACGAATGGTTCTTATTGAAAGACAACACCATTATGCAGTACTGTACAGCAGCTCAATCAGAAGCTGGAGAAATAAGCGTGCATGGTTATAACTTCGTTCGTCAGTACGAATTATTTGACTATCCCTGTTCTTCGACAAAGTTAATGATCTTCCACGCCAGCATGAGTGACCTGTAGTCTTCTTTAAGACAAGTTGCTGTCTCGGACATACGTTGTAAATTAGTAGGAATTAGTGTAGATAAATGACAAGGACTCGTTGTACTTCCATTACTACATACATTACAACCCATGTAATTTAGAGTTAAATAAATATTATAAAAAATACACATGTGTTTAAAATTTATATAAATACTAAAAGATATTTTTTTAAACAAAAGATGATCAAAAATGCGTTTCATACACAAACATGGCTAATTATTGATTGATTGATGGATCGAAATTGATGGCATTAATAAATGCGTTGGTGGAAGTCTAAGCAAACCTTTGAAAAACTCTCAATTTCAACAGAAAAGGTACGTAGCTACGACAGTGAAGATGTTCGAATCATACCTCCAAGCACTAGAATAACACTCGGCACAGTTCAGCGTGCAAAGGTAACGAACGATTTTTCTTAAAGCTATCTTTATTCATTTCATTCCAACCATACCAGGCATGCCATAAGCGCGCGGCCGTTACCCGAATCTAAGCATAACAGACATAGCATCAACACGCAGGCGTTACACGCCTCCAAGCAACAACAAACATTTTTATAATCTACCTGTCTTAGTTACCTATCAGGTTTCATGCCAATGCTACAAAGGGGAAGGAAAAGAGTTAAGCACCTGTAGAAGTGGTATGCAGCATTTGTGTTTGATGAACTGTTTAAAAATAAACTGAACTCACTACCTTTACCGTGGTATCAAGATTGGTGGAAAAACCATCACACCAAAAAAGAAAATATTTCCAATATGTATATTTTTACCCTAAGAAACAAACAAATAAACAAACGGCAGTGTGTATATAATCTGTCATGCGATTTTTTTACCATAAAAATATCCAAAGTCTTGTTAGAAATATTTTTTTGCATCACACGAGCTTTGAAATCCATTCCTATTCAGCTTCATTTATATACGGTACACAACGTACCAAATCAACACGGACCAGACGGCGCAAATGTGAGTATGGCTTTCTTCTACACCAATTTCTAATCCAATGTTCTCTTTCGTTACGGCACATCAGTATCAAGAAAATAGTGCGGAAAAAGATATCCCAATGTGCAATTCAACCACGCCTGCTAATAAATACTATTGCCGCTATGTTCTGGCCTACAGGCGAAGTGAGATAAAAAACGTGCACATACGCATATACACGGTACGCTGTCGATCCCAATTAGCCCTTTCTCCCTCTACCTCACTAACGATCATCCTGCTAAAGCGAGAATGCGTGTTGGGATCGCGCGTCGATACACACTAACACATTCAAAGACACCATGTGTGTACACAGCGTACGAGCGCCTGCACGATCCTAGGGGCGTGACCAGCGTCGATGTGGAATCCATGTGGAACGCATCGGGACTGCTCGTAGCGTACGGGCGCATTTCGAGTCCATGTGGAATCCTTTCGGCCTCCATGTGGAATCCTCACGGCGTCCATGTGGAAAGCAACGCTAGCCCTCGCAGTGTACGGGCGCTTGCACGATCCTTGCGGGTGAATGTTTAATGCCGGTGAATGAGTCCATGTGGAAAGCAACGCGTCCGCATCGTACGGGTGAATGATGAATCCTTATGGGTCAATGTGGAAAGCTGCAAGACCGCTCGCAGCGGACGGTGTTTTGGTCGCGATGGTCGTAGCGTAGCGTGCAAAAGCGCGTTCAGTTTTCTTCATTTATTTGTATTAAAATTATTATTTATTTACAAACCACCGATTACAATATGTTGGCAATATGTTGGGCTAATAGTTGCAAGATTTTCCCGTGAGATATTTAAATAAAATAGTATTATATTTCAATTACAAAACCGAGGTATTTTTCGCTACAATTATATGCCTTGCTTTAGCTATTTCCTCGCGGCCGCCCTTAACGTACTGGCTTTGGTTTTTAGCGAATAGCTAAAAAAGTTGAAGAGATAGATTAAAACAATGTTCTACAAAGTTGTAAAGAATAACATTTCGTATCTTTTAAAGATTTTTGCAGATTTTTACACAGTTAATTAAGCATGTTTTTATTGTTTGAAAATATTAAGAATGTTGCATGCAACTATGTCATGTCTAATGGAAATGTGTTCTTTTCAATACGGATAATCATTTAAAATTCGATTCAAAATCCGGCTGGTGTAAAGGTGTATAGTATTATAAATATATATTTAATTATTTTTATTTATTGTGAAGTCAATTTATAAATATAAATCAATTATTAAATATGCAACTCATAAATATTTATGATTAAGGACGTCTACAACTAGTTCTTCGGTTTCCTTTGATAGTTGCCCGTTGCGTTGCGTGTTTCAACTTAAGTTTGAAAAACTTGTTGACCGCTTCAATGGTCGGTACATCATAGCCGCACGTACCGATCATTCTAAACATCTTTAATATATTTCCTTTATTAGAAACCTTAATTTTCGGACCATTTTTATCGACACCTGTCCAGCTACAACCGCATAAAAACTGTTCGTCGAACAGCAGGTCCAGAGCGTCATGCATACGGTTCCTCGGATCGTCGTGACGAATTTGATTATTTAACCATGCTCCCAGTGCTTCGAAGAAATCCGCATCCGTTTCCAACCTGGCCTCCAAAGCGTCTAGTTGTTCCGCCGTTTTTACTATTTCAAAGTCAAAGCCGTCTGGAGCCTGCGATGTCGGAACCTTTCTGATGATATCGTGCACTGTTGATATGACCGCGTGTGCATCATCGGTTTTCATAGCTAACTTTTCCATCAAGGCAAAGTTTTGCTTAAATAGCGATATGACCAATGACCTAAGCTTCGTGATGTCCTCTCGGTTTTGTTTCGTCTGATGCAGCAGCTCCGCAAATACGTCGGTGTTGTAGGAAGACGGTTCCGATGGTTCGCCCAAAACTGCACAGTCCTCTGGATGTTGAAGTCCTGATGTCGAAGGCTGCTGGAGTGGTGATGTTGAATCCGGAACTATATTTCCAAAGGCGAGGGACGGCAACTGAATGTTCGATATAACCTGAACACCAGTATCAACGAAATCAGTTTCCTGATTATCGTCCAGACGCAACTTTTTGGCTGAAGAATACATCTTTACTGACTTGTTTTCAACTTGATGGACTTGTAACGAATGATGGTTACACGTACTAAAATTCGTCTTAATATACCAAAAAAAGGACAAATACTTACCTTGTATAATAATAAGAACTACCCTTAAATAAAGCTAAACACATTTTATACATTCGTTCACTCATTGGGGTTTTCTCGCAGGTACTCAAAGTAACACTTGTTGCACTTGCTTTCGAGGGTAAATGCAACAGGTATCACACGCAAGACAAAATAATCGTATTTAAGTGAAGGATTGTTCACAAACAAATCATTCTTAAGTCAGCCACGCTCGTTACTGGTTCTTAACATTCAATCATCAAAATAATTCAAAGAATGGCTACCTAAAGGAAACGTGAAAACGGTGCTCTGTTTTAAACGTCGTAATAAAATCAACAAACAGTTCGTTAAGGAATGGGAAGCAGACCATCCAGCTCCAAGTGCCTCTATTTTGGCTGTTGATGGTAAGTATATTTATTGCAGGAACAATTTTCGTTGATATCTTTTTTAATGGTTACATATTATGCATATTATGCGGGCGGTCCGGTGGTGCATGTGATAAACGGCGCCAGTCCACACGGCCGGACCGGGTTCAAATCCCATCCGGACCGTTCCCCCGTAGCAAGGACTGACTATCCGGCTACGTGGTAAAATAAGTCTAGTAAGCCAGAAATGGCCGGCGTGACCTGTAAGGTCGTTAAGCCAAGAAGAAGATATTATGCATTTATCGTTTCAGACATTTCTCAAAACTTTCCCGAAGCTGATTTGCGTACACCGTGGCTTGCTCCTGGGGAAATTGTTAACCCGGATGGCTCAGTTGATGAAGGTTACATAACATCGGATGAAGAGCTGAGTACATCAGATGGTGAGGAATCAACAAACGAGGAAGAGATAGGATCAACATTATTCGAGGATGATTTACGAAATTGGGCCCTAAAGTCAAATATGACGCATACTGCGATGAATAGTCTGCTGAAACTTTTAAAAACTAAAAAAGTTGTGCAGTCTCGTTTGCTAAAGGGCTACCGCACGCTGTTGAGAACACCGCATCGGACGGGTGCATCCTTCATCACAATCGAAGGTGGTCAAATGTGGTATCATGGCATTAAGCAGTGTCTTCAATGTTACTTCAGCGATGTGAAACCATCCTTAGAGTCTCTGTGGATCGATATTTCCATGGATGGTTTGCCACTTCATAGAAGCGGACCCACTCAGTTGTTGCCTATTTTAATGAGGCTGTGTGAAGTGCCTGAAGCTCCAATATTCGTCGTTGCTATATTTTGCGGGTCATCTAAACCTCAAAACGCAGAACAATATCTAAGACAGTTTGTCACAGAGATCAACGACCATCAGAGCAACGGTATCGTTTTACAAGGCGTTACACATCAAGTAAAACTACGGGCTATCATAGCAGATTCTCCAGCTCGAGCTTTAATTAAAAGTAAGTGTAAAAAATTATTCATTATTTTGTTAATATCATTATTATTTTTCAAATCAAGATAAGAACTTTAATTTTTTTCCCCCAGGTGTCATTTCGTTTAACGGTTCTCTTGGATGCTTAAAATGCACAGACATTGCTGTACACGACAGAGCCACCAAAAGGATGTATTTTACAGGAGTGGGAATAGAAAAGCGGACAGATGCCAAATTCCGAGCACAAGAATACCCTCAACACTGCAAAAAACCAACACCTCTAACCGATATTTTGTACTTCGACATCATCGCAGACGTCATTATTGCCGACAGACTTCATCTGATTGATCTTGGGGTGATGAGGAAACTGTTAAACGGATGGATTAAAGGCAAATTTACTAAAGGACCACATCACACCAAATGGACTACAAGACAATGTGATATCATTTCGGAATTTTTATTACAAATCAAGCTCCCTTCAGAAATTCATCGAAACCTGCGAAGCCTACAATACATCAAATTCTGGAAAGGAACGGAGTTTAGAACCTTCTTACATTACGCCAGCGTAGTCGTTCTAAAGGAAATACTTCCGGAAGCAGCATACAAACATTTTTTGCTACTGTTTTGTGCCACGACATTCCTGTCATCGACTGTGTATGAAAACGAATGGGAACTTGCAAAAGAAATGCTGGAGCTGTTCGTCAAGGATTTTGGAACCATTTATGGACCTAGCAGTGTTTCAAGCAACGTTCATAATCTTCAGCATGTTCACGACGAAGTCGCCAGATTCGGACCATTAGAAGACATCTCCACATACGGCTTCGAAAACGAACTACAACGCTTGAAGCGCATGATGAGAAGTGGCAGCAAATTCCTGGAACAAATAGTCAACAGAGTGTGTGAACTACATCACACAAATGTAGCCAGAGAAAACGACGAAACCAGTAACTACCCATCGTTAACTACAAAAGGCCAAAACATTTCGTTAGCCATAAATCCGGAATTCAGCTTAAGGAAAGGACCCAGAAACGAATGGTTCTTATTGAAAGACAACACCATTATGCAGTACTGTACAGCAGCTCAATCAGAAGCTGGAGAAATAAGCGTGCATGGTTATAACTTCGTTCGTCAGTACGAATTATTTGACTATCCCTGTTCTTCGACAAAGTTAATGATCTTCCACGCCAGCATGAGTGACCTGTAGTCTTCTTTAAGACAAGTTGCTGTCTCGGACATACGTTGTAAATTAGTAGGAATTAGTGTAGATAAATGACAAGGACTCGTTGTACTTCCATTACTACATACATTACAACCCATGTAATTTAGAGTTAAATAAATATTATAAAAAATACACATGTGTTTAAAATTTATATAAATACTAAAAGATATTTTTTTAAACAAAAGATGATCAAAAATGCGTTTCATACACAAACATGGCTAATTATTGATTGATTGATGGATCGAAATTGATGGCATTAATAAATGCGTTGGTGGAAGTCTAAGCAAACCTTTGAAAAACTCTCAATTTCAACAGAAAAGGTACGTAGCTACGACAGTGAAGATGTTCGAATCATACCTCCAAGCACTAGAATAACACTCGGCACAGTTCAGCGTGCAAAGGTAACGAACGATTTTTCTTAAAGCTATCTTTATTCATTTCATTCCAACCATACCAGGCATGCCATAAGCGCGCGGCCGTTACCCGAATCTAAGCATAACAGACATAGCATCAACACGCAGGCGTTACACGCCTCCAAGCAACAACAAACATTTTTATAATCTACCTGTCTTAGTTACCTATCAGGTTTCATGCCAATGCTACAAAGGGGAAGGAAAAGAGTTAAGCACCTGTAGAAGTGGTATGCAGCATTTGTGTTTGATGAACTGTTTAAAAATAAACTGAACTCACTACCTTTACCGTGGTATCAAGATTGGTGGAAAAACCATCACACCAAAAAAGAAAATATTTCCAATATGTATATTTTTACCCTAAGAAACAAACAAATAAACAAACGGCAGTGTGTATATAATCTGTCATGCGATTTTTTTACCATAAAAATATCCACAGTCTTGTTAGAAATATTTTTTTGCATCACACGAGCTTTGAAATCCATTCCTATTCAGCTTCATTTATATACGGTACACAACGTACCAAATCAACACGGACCAGACGGCGCAAATGTGAGTATGGCTTTCTTCTACACCAATTTCTAATCCAATGTTCTCTTTCGTTACGGCACATCAGTATCAAGAAAATAGTGCGGAAAAAGATATCCCAATGTGCAATTCAACCACGCCTGCTAATAAATACTATTGCCGCTATGTTCTGGCCTACAGGCGAAGTGAGATAAAAAACGTGCACATACGCATATACACGGTACGCTGTCGATCCCAATTAGCCCTTTCTCCCTCTACCTCACTAACGATCATCCTGCTAAAGCGAGAATGCGTGTTGGGATCGCGCGTCGATACACACTAACACATTCAAAGACACCATGTGTGTACACAGCGTACGAGCGCCTGCACGATCCTAGGGGCGTGACCAGCGTCGATGTGGAATCCATGTGGAACGCATCGGGACTGCTCGTAGCGTACGGGCGCATTTCGAGTCCATGTGGAATCCTTTCGGCCTCCATGTGGAATCCTCACGGCGTCCATGTGGAAAGCAACGCTAGCCCTCGCAGTGTACGGGCGCTTGCACGATCCTAGCGGGTGAATGTTTAATGCCGGTGAATGAGTCCATGTGGAAAGCAACGCGTCCGCATCGTACGGGTGAATGATGAATCCTTATGGGTCAATGTGGAAAGCTGCAAGACCGCTCGCAGCGGACGGTGTTTTGGTCGCGATGGTCGTAGCGTAGCGTGCAAAAGCGCGTTCAGTTTTCTTCATTTATTTGTATTAAAATTATTATTTATTTACAAACCACCGATTACAATATGTTGGCAATATGTTGGGCTAATAGTTGCAAGATTTTCCCGTGAGATATTTAAATAAAATAGTATTATATTTCAATTACAAAACCGAGGTATTTTTCGCTACAATTCTATGCCTTGCTTTAGCTATTTCCTCGCGGCCGCCCTTAACGTACTGGCTTTGGTTTTTAGCGAATAGCTAAAAAAGTTGAAGAGATAGATTAAAACAATGTTCTACAAAGTTGTAAAGAATAACATTTCGTATCTTTTAAAGATTTTTGCAGATTTTTACACAGTTAATTAAGCATGTTTTTATTGTTTAAAAATATTAAGAATGTTGCATGCAACTATGTCATGTCTAATGGAAATGTGTTCTTTTCAATACGGATAATCATTTAAAATTCGATTCAAAATCCGGCTGGTGCATCCGTTTCCAACCTGGCCTCCAAAGCGTCTAGTTGTTCCGCCGTTTTTACTATTTCAAAGTCAAAGCCGTCTGGAGCCTGCGATGTCGGAACCTTTCTGATGATATCGTGCACTGTTGATATGACCGCGTGTGCATCATCGGTTTTCACAGCTAACTTTTCCATCAAGGCAAAGTTTTGCTTAAATAGCGATATGACCAATGACCTAAGCTTCGTGATGTCCTCTCGGTTTTGTTTCGTCTGATGCAGCAGCTCCGCAAATACGTCGGTGTTGTAGGAAGACGGTTCCGATGGTTCGCCCAAAACTGCACAGTCCTCTGGATGTTGAAGTCCTGATGTCGAAGGCTGCTGGAGTGGTGATGTTGAAGCCGGAACTATATTTCCAAAGGCGAGGGACGGCAACTGAATGTTCGATATAACCTGAACACCAGTATCGACGAAATCAGTTTCCTGATTATCGTCCAGACGCAACTTTTTGGCTGAAGAATACATCTTTACTGACTTGTTTTCAACTTGATGGACTTGTAACGAATGATGGTTACACGTACTAAAATTCGTCTTAATATACCAAAAAAAGGACAAATACTTACCTTGTATAATAATAAGAACTACCCTTAAATAAAGCTAAACACATTTTATACATTCGTTCACTCATTGGGGTTTTCTCGCAGGTACTCAAAGTAACACTTGTTGCACTTGCTTTCGAGGGTAAATGCAACAGGTATCACACGCAAGACAAAATAATCGTATTTAAGTGAAGGATTGTTCACAAACAAATCATTCTTAAGTCAGCCACGCTCGTTACTGGTTCTTAACATTCAATCATCAAAATAATTCAAAGAATGGCTACCTAAAGGAAACGTGAAAACGGTGCTCTGTTTTAAACGTCGTAATAAAATCAACAAACAGTTCGTTAAGGAATGGGAAGCAGACCATCCAGCTCCAAGTGCCTCTATTTTGGCTGTTGATGGTAAGTATATTTATTGCAGGAACAATTTTCGTTGATATCTTTTTTAATGGTTATATATTATGCATATTATGCGGGCGGTCCGGTGGTGCATGTGATAAACGGCGCCAGTCCACACGGCCGGACCGGGTTCAAATCCCATCCGGACCGTTCCCCCGTAGCAAGGACTGACTATCCGGCTACGTGGTAAAATATCCGGCGTGACCTGTAAGGTCGTTAAGCCAAGAAGAAGATATTATGCATTTATCGTTTCAGACATTTCTCAAAACTTTCCCGAAGCTGATTTGCGTACACCGTGGCTTGCTCCTGGGGAAATTGTTAGCCCGGATGGCTCAGTTGATGAAGGTTACATAACATCGGATGAAGAGCTGAGTACATCAGATGGTGAGGAATCAACAAACGAGGAAGAGATAGGATCAACATTATTCGAGGATGATTTACGAAATTGGGCCCTAAAGTCAAATATGACGCATACTGCGATGAATAGTCTGCTGAAACTTTTAAAAACTAAAAAAGTTGTGCAGTCTCGTTTGCTAAAGGGCTACCGCACGCTGTTGAGAACACCGCATCGGACGGGTGCATCCTTCATCACAATCGAAGGTGGTCAAATGTGGTATCATGGCATTAAGCAGTGTCTTCAATGTTACTTCAGCGATGTGAAACCATCCTTAGAGTCTCTGTGGATCGATATTTCCATGGATGGTTTGCCACTTCATAGAAGCGGACCCACTCAGTTGTTGCCTATTTTAATGAGGCTGTGTGAAGTGCCTGAAGCTCCAATATTCGTCGTTGCTATATTTTGCGGGTCATCTAAACCTCAAAACGCAGAACAATATCTAAGACAGTTTGTCACAGAGATCAACGACCTTCAGAGCAACGGTATCGTTTTACAAGGCGTTACACATCAAGTAAAACTACGGGCTATCATAGCAGATTCTCCAGCTCGAGCTTTAATTAAAAGTAAGTGTAAAAAATTATTCATTATTTTGTTAATATCATTATTATTTTTCAAATCAAGATAAGAACTTTAATTTTTTTTCCCCAGGTGTCGTTTCGTTTAACGGTTCTCTTGGATGCTTAAAATGCACAGACATTGCTGTACACGACAGAGCCACCAAAAGGATGTATTTTACAGGAGTGGGAATAGAAAAGCGGACAGATGCCAAATTCCGAGCACAAGAATACCCTCAACACTGCAAAAAACCAACACCTCTAACCGATATTTGGTACTTCGACATCATCGCAGACGTCATTATTGCCGACAGACTTCATCTGATTGATCTTGGGGTGATGAGGAAACTGTTAAACGGATGGATTAAAGGCAAATTTACTAAAGGACCACATCACACCAAATGGACTTCAAGATAATGTGATATCATTTCGGAATTTTTATTACAAATCAAGCTCCCTTCAGAAATTCATCGAAACCTGCGAAGCCTACAATACATCAAATTCTGGAAAGGAACGGAGTTTAGAACCTTCTTACATTACGCCAGCGTAGTCGTTCTAAAGGAAATACTTCCGGAAGCAGCATACAAACATTTTTTGCTACTGTTTTGTGCCACGACATTCCTGTCATCGACTGTGTATGAAAACGAATGGGAACTTGCAAAAGAAATGCTGGAGCTGTTCGTCAAGGATTTTGGAACCATTTATGGACCTAGCAGTGTTTCAAGCAACGTTCATAATCTTCAGCATGTTCACGACGAAGTCGCCAGATTCGGACCATTAGAAGACATCTCCACATACGGCTTCGAAAACGAACTACAACGCTTGAAGCGCATGATGAGAGGTGGCAGCAAATTCCTGGAACAAATAGTCAACAGAGTGTGTGAACTACATCACACAAATGTAGCCAGAGAAAACGACGAAACCAGTAACTACCCATCGTTAACTACAAAAGGCCAAAACATTTCGTTAGCCATAAATCCGGAATTCAGCTTAAGGAAAGGACCCAGAAACGAATGGTTCTTATTGAAAGACAACACCATTATGCAGTACTGTACAGCAGCTCAATCAGAAGCTGGAGAAATAAGCGTGCATGGTTATAACTTCGTTCGTCAGTACGAATTATTTGACTATCCCTGTTCTTCGACAAAGTTAATGATCTTCCACGCCAGCATGAGTGACCTGTAGTCTTCTTTAAGACAAGTTGCTGTCTCGGACATACGTTGTAAATTAGTAGGAATTAGTGTAGATAAATGACAAGGACTCGTTGTACTTCCATTACTACATACATTACAACCCATGTAATTTAGAGTTAAATAAATATTATAAAAAATACACATGTGTTTAAAATTTATATAAATACTAAAAGATATTTTTTTAGGCAAAAGATGATCAAAAATGCGTTCCATACACAAACATGGCTAATTATTGATTGATTGATGGATCGAAATTGATGGCATTAATAAATGCGTTGGTGGAAGTCTAAGCAAACCTTTGAAAAACTCTCAATTTCAACAGAAAAGGTACGTAGCTACGACAGTGAAGATGTTCGAATCATACCTCCAAGCACTAGAATAACACTCGGCACAGTTCAGCGTGCAAAGGTAACGAACGATTTTTCTTAAAGCTATCTTTATTCATTTCATTCCAACCATACCAGGCATGCCATAAGCGCGCGGCCGTTACCCGTATCTAAGCATAACAGACATAGCATCAACACGCAGGCGTTACACGCCTCCAAGCAACAACAAACATTTTTATAATCTACCTGTCTTAGTTACCTATCAGGTTTCATGCCAATGCTACAAAGGGGAAGGAAAAGAGTTAAGCACCTGTAGAAGTGGTATGCAGCATTTGTGTTTGATGAACTGTTTAAAAATAAACTGAACTCACTACCTTTACCGTGGTATCAAGATTGGTGGAAAAACCATCACACCAAAAAAGAAAATATTTCCAATATGTATATTTTTACCCTTAGAAACAAACAAATAAACAAACGGCAGTGTGTATATAATCTGTCATGCGATTTTTTACCATAAAAATATCCAAAGTCTTGTTAGAAATATTTTTTTGCATCACACGAGCTTTGAAATCCATTCCTATTCAGCTTCATTTATATACGGTACACAACGTACCAAATCAACACGGACCAGACGGCGCAAATGTGAGTATGGCTTTCTTCTACACCAATTTCTAATCCAATGTTCTCTTTCGTTACAGCACATCAGTATCAAGAAAATAGTGCGGAAAAAGATATCCCAATGTGCAATTCAACCACGCCTGCTAATAAATACTATTGCCGCTATGTTCTGGCCTACAGGCGAAGTGAGATAAAAAACGTGCACATACGCATATACACGGTACGCTGTCGATCCCAATTAGCCCTTTCTCCCTCTACCTAACTAACGATCATCCTGCTAAAGCGAGAATGCGTGTTGGGATCGCGCGTCGATACACACTAACACATTCAAAGACACCATGTGTGTACACAGCGTACGAGCGCCTGCACGATCCTAGGGGCGTGACCAGCGTCGATGTGGAATCCATGTGGAACGCATCGGGACTGCTCGTAGCGTACGGGCGCATTTCGCATCCATGTGGAATCCTTTCGGCCTCCATGTGGAATCCTCACGGCGTCCATGTGGAAAGCAACGCTAGCCCTCGCAGTGTACGGGCGCTTGCACGATCCTTGCGGGTGAATGTTTAATGCCGGTGAATGAGTCCATGTGGAAAGCAACGCGTCCGCATCGTACGGGTGAATGATGAATCCTTATGGGTCAATGTGGAAAGCTGCAAGACCGCTCGCAGCGGACGGTGTTTTGGTCGCGATGGTCGTAGCGTAGCGTGCAAAAGCGCGTTCAGTTTTCTTCATTTATTTGTATTAAAATTATTATTTATTTACAAACCACCGATTACAATATGTTGGCCACACTTTGGGCTAATAGTTGCAAGATTTTCCCGTGAGATATTTAAATAAAATAGTTTTATATTTCAATTACAAAACCGAGGTATTTTTCGCTACAATTCTATGCCTTGCTTTAGCTATTTCCTCGCGGCCGCCCTTAACGTACTGGCTTTGGTTTTTAGCGAATAGCTAAAAAAGTTGAAGAGATAGATTAAAACAATGTTCTACAAAGTTGTAAAGAATAACATTTCGTATCTTTTAAAGATTTTTGCAGATTTTTACACAGTTAATTAAGCATGTTTTTATTGTTTGAAAATATTAAGAATGTTGCATGCAACTATGTCATGTCTAATGGAAATGTGTTCTTTTCAATACGGATAATCATTTAAAATTCGATTCAAAATCCGGCTGGTGTAAAGGTGTATAGTATTACAAATATATATTTAATTATTTTTATTTATTGTTAAGTCAATTTATAAATATAAATCAATTATTAAATATGCAACTCATAAATATTTATGATTAAGGACGTCTACAACTAGTTCTTCGGTTTCCTTTGATAGTTGCCCGTTGCGTTGCGTGTTTCAACTTAAGTTTGAAAAACTTGTTGACCGCTTCAATGGTCGGTACACCATAGCCGCACGTACCAACCATTCTAAACATCTTTAATATATTTCCTTTATTAGAAACCTTAATTTTCGGACCATTTTTATCGACACCTGTCCAGCTACAACCGCATAAAAACTGTTCGTCGAACAGCAGGTCCAGAGCGTCATGCATACGGTTCCTCGGATCGTCGCGACGAATTTGATTATTTAACCATGCTCCCAGTGCTTCGAAGAAATCCGCATCCGTTTTCAACCAGGCCTCCAAAGCGTCTAGTTGTTCCGCCGTTTTTACTATTTCAAAGTCAAAGCCGTCTGGAGCCTGCGATGTCGGAACCTTTCTGATGATATCGTGCACTGTTGATATGACCGCGTGTGCATCATCGGTTTTCATAGCTAACTTTTCCATCAAGGCAAAGTTTTGCTTAAATAGCGATATGACCAATGACCTAAGCTTCGTGATGTCCTCTCGGTTTTGTTTCGTCTGATGCAGCAGCTCCGCAAATACGTCGGTGTTGTAGGAAGACGGTTCCGATGGTTCGCCCAAAACTGCACAGTCCTCTGGATGTTGAAGTCCTGATGTCGAAGGCTGCTGGAGTGGTGATGTTGAAGCCGGAACTATATTTCCAAAGGCGAGGGACGGCAACTGAATGTTCGATATAACCTGAACACCAGTATCAACGAAATCAGTTTCCTGATTATCGTCCAGACGCAACTTTTTGGCTGAAGAATACATCTTTACTGACTTGTTTTCAACTTGATGGACTTGTAACGAATGATGGTTACACGTACTAAAATTCGTCTTAATATACCAAAAAAAGGACAAATACTTACCTTGTATAATAATAAGAACTACCCTTAAATAAAGCTAAACACATTTTATACATTCGTTCACTCATTGGGGTTTTCTCGCAGGTACTCAAAGTAACACTTGTTGCACTTGCTTTCGAGGGTAAATGCAACAGGTATCACACGCAAGACAAAATAATCGTATTTAAGTGAAGGATTGTTCACAAACAAATCATTCTTAAGTCAGCCACGCTCGTTACTGGTTCTTAACATTCAATCATCAAAATAATTCAAAGAATGGCTACCTAAAGGAAACGTGAAAACGGTGCTCTGTTTTAAACGTCGTAATAAAATCAACAAACAGTTCGTTAAGGAATGGGAAGCAGACCATCCAGCTCCAAGTGCCTCTATTTTGGCTGTTGATGGTAAGTATATTTATTGCAGGAACAATTTTCGTTGATATCTTTTTTAATGGTTACATATTATGCATATTATGCGGGCGGTCCGGTGGTGCATGTGATAAACGGCGCCAGTCCACACGGCCGGACCGGGTTCAAATCCCATCCGGACCGTTCCCCCGTAGCAAGGACTGACTATCCGGCTACGTGGTAAAATAAGTCTAGTAAGCCAGAAATGGCCGGCGTGACCTGTAAGGTCGTTAAGCCAAGAAGAAGATATTATGCATTTATCGTTTCAGACATTTCTCAAAACTTTCCCGAAGCTGATTTGCGTACACCGTGGCTTGCTCCTGGGGAAATTGTTAACCCGGATGGCTCAGTTGATGAAGGTTACATAACATCGGATGAAGAGCTGAGTACATCAGATGGTGAGGAATGAACAAACGAGGAAGAGATAGGATCAACATTATTCGAGGATGATTTACGAAATTGGGCCCTAAAGTCAAATATGACGCATACTGCGATGAATAGTCTGCTGAAACTTTTAAAAACTAAAAAAGTTGTGCAGTCTCGTTTGCTAAAGGGCTACCGCACGCTGTTGAGAACACCGCATCGGACGGGTGCATCCTTCATCACAATCGAAGGTGGTCAAATGTGGTATCATGGCATTAAGCAGTGTCTTCAACGTTACTTCAGCGATGTGAAACCATCCTTAGAGTCTCTGTGGATCGATATTTCCATGGATGGTTTGCCACTTCATAGAAGCGGACCCACTCAGTTGTTGCCTATTTTAATGAGGCTGTGTGAAGTGCCTGAAGCTCCAATATTCGTCGTTGCTATATTTTGCGGGTCATCTAAACCTCAAAACGCAGAACAATATCTAAGACAGTTTGTCACAGAGATCAACGACCATCAGAGCAACGGTATCGTTTTACAAGGCGTTACACATCAAGTAAAACTACGGGCTATCATAGCAGATTCTCCAGCTCGAGCTTTAATTAAAAGTAAGTGTAAAAAATTATTCATTATTTTGTTATTATCATTATTATTTTTCAAATCAAGATAAGAACTTTAATTTTTTTCCCCCAGGTGTCGTTTCGTTTAACGGTTCTCTTGGATGCTTAAAATGCACAGACATTGCTGTACACGACAGAGCCACCAAAAGGATGTATTTTACAGGAGTGGGAATAGAAAAGCGGACAGATGCCAAATTCCGAGCACAAGAATACCCTCAACACTGCAAAAAACCAACACCTCTAACCGATATTTTGTACTTCGACATCATCGCAGACGTCATTATTGCCGACAGACTTCATCTGATTGATCTTGGGGTGATGAGGAAACTGTTAAACGGATGGATTAAAGGCAAATTTACTAAAGGACCACATCACACCAAATGGACTACAAGACAATGTGATATCATTTCGGAATTTTTATTACAAATCAAGCTCCCTTCAGAAATTCATCGAAACCTGCGAAGCCTACAATACATCAAATTCTGGAAAGGAACGGAGTTTAGAACCTTCTTACATTACGCCAGCGTAGTCGTTCTAAAGGAAATACTTCCGGAAGCAGCATACAAACATTTTTTGCTACTGTTTTGTGCCACGACATTCCTGTCATCGACTGTGTATGAAAACGAATGGGAACTTGCAAAAGAAATGCTGGAGCTGTTCGTCAAGGATTTTGGAACCATTTATGGACCTAGCAGTGTTTCAAGCAACGTTCATAATCTTCAGCATGTTCACGACGAAGTCGCCAGATTCGGACCATTAGAAGACATCTCCACATACGGCTTCGAAAACGAACTACAACGCTTGAAGCGCATGATGAGAAGTGGCAGCAAATTCCTGGAACAAATAGTCAACAGAGTGTGTGAACTACATCACACAAATGTAGCCAGAGAAAACGACGAAACCAGTAACTACCCATCGTTAACTACAAAAGGCCAAAACATTTCGTTAGCCATAAATCCGGAATTCAGCTTAAGGAAAGGACCCAGAAACGAATGGTTCTTATTGAAAGACAACACCATTATGCAGTACTGTACAGCAGCTCAATCAGAAGCTGGAGAAATAAGCGTGCATGGTTATAACTTCGTTCGTCAGTACGAATTATTTGACTATCCCTGTTCTTCGACAAAGTTAATGATCTTCCACGCCAGCATGAGTGACCTGTAGTCTTCTTTAAGACAAGTTGCTGTCTCGGACATACGTTGTAAATTAGTAGGAATTAGTGTAGATAAATGACTCGTTGTACTTCCATTACTACATACATTACAACCCATGTAATTTAGAGTTAAATAAATATTATAAAAAATACACATGTGTTTAAAATTTATATAAATACTAAAAGATATTTTTTTAGGCAAAAGATGATCAAAAATGCGTTCCATACACAAACATGGCTAATTATTGATTGATTGATGGATCGAAATTGATGGCATTAATAAATGCGTTGGTGGAAGTCTAAGCAAACCTTTGAAAAACTCTCAATTTCAACAGAAAAGGTACGTAGCTACGACAGTGAAGATGTTCGAATCATACCTCCAAGCACTAGAATAACACTCGGCACAGTTCAGCGTGCAAAGGTAACGAACGATTTTTCTTAAAGCTATCTTTATTCATTTCATTCCAACCATACCAGGCATGCCATAAGCGCGCGGCCGTTACCCGAATCTAAGCATAACAGACATAGCATCAACACGCAGGCGTTACACGCCTCCAAGCAACAACAAACATTTTTATAATCTACCTGTCTTAGTTACCTATCAGGTTTCATGCCAATGCTACAAAGGGGAAGGAAAAGAGTTAAGCACCTGTAGAAGTGGTATGCAGCATTTGTGTTTGATGAACTGTTTAAAAATAAACTGAACTCACTACCTTTACCGTGGTATCAAGATTGGTGGAAAAACCATCACACCAAAAAAGAAAATATTTCCAATATGTATATTTTTACCCTTAGAAACAAACAAATAAACAAACGGCAGTGTGTATATAATCTGTCATGCGATTTTTTACCATAAAAATATCCAAAGTCTTGTTAGAAATATTTTTTTGCATCACACGAGCTTTGAAATCCATTCCTATTCAGCTTCATTTATATACGGTACACAACGTACCAAATCAACACGGACCAGACGGCGCAAATGTGAGTATGGCTTTCTTCTACACCAATTTCTAATCCAATGTTCTCTTTCGTTACAGCACATCAGTATCAAGAAAATAGTGCGGAAAAAGATATCCCAATGTGCAATTCAACCACGCCTGCTAATAAATACTATTGCCGCTATGTTCTGACCTACAGGCGAAGTGAGACAAAAAACGTGCACATACGCATATACACGGTACGCTGTCGATCCCAATTAGCCCTTTTTCCCTCTACCTAACTAACGATCATCCTGCTAAAGCGAGAATGCGTGTTGGGATCGCGCGTCGATACACACTAACACATTCAAAGACACCATGTGTGTACACAGCGTACGAGCGCCTGCACGATCCTAGGGGCGTGACCAGCGTCGATGTGGAATCCATGTGGAACGCATCGGGACTGCTCGTAGCGTACGGGCGCATTTCGCATCCATGTGGAATCCTTTCGGCCTCCATGTGGAATCCTCACGGCGTCCATGTGGAAAGCAACGCTAGCCCTCGCAGTGTACGGGCGCTTGCACGATCCTTGCGGGTGAATGTTTAATGCCGGTGAATGAGTCCATGTGGAAAGCAACGCGTCCGCATCGTACGGGTGAATGATGAATCCTTATGGGTCAATGTGGAAAGCTGCAAGACCGCTCGCAGCGGACGGTGTTTTGGTCGCGATGGTCGTAGCGTAGCGTGCAAAAGCGCGTTCAGTTTTCTTCATTTATTTGTATTAAAATTATTATTTATTTACAAACCACCGATTACAATATGTTGGCCACACTTTGGGCTAATAGTTGCAAGATTTTCCCGTGAGATATTTAAATAAAATAGTTTTATATTTCAATTACAAAACCGAGGTATTTTTCGCTACAATTCTATGCCTTGCTTTAGCTATTTCCTCGCGGCCGCCCTTAACGTACTGGCTTTGGTTTTTAGCGAATAGCTAAAAAAGTTGAAGAGATAGATTAAAACAATGTTCTACAAAGTTGTAAAGAATAACATTTCGTATCTTTTAAAGATTTTTGCAGATTTTTACACAGTTAATTAAGCATGTTTTTATTGTTTGAAAATATTAAGAATGTTGCATGCAACTATGTCATGTCTAATGGAAATGTGTTCTTTTCAATACGGATAATCATTTAAAATTCGATTCAAAATCCGGCTGGTGTAAAGGTGTATAGTATTATAAATATATATTTAATTATTTTTATTTATTGTTAAGTCAATTTATAAATATAAATCAATTATTAAATATGCAACTCATAAATATTTATGATTAAGGACGTCTACAACTAGTTCTTCGGTTTCCTTTGATAGTTGCCCGTTGCGTTGCGTGTTTCAACTTAAGTTTGAAAAACTTGTTGACCGCTTCAATGGTCGGTACACCATAGCCGCACGTACCAACCATTCTAAACATCTTTAATATATTTCCTTTATTAGAAACCTTAATTTTCGGACCATTTTTATCGACACCTGTCCAGCTACAACCGCATAAAAACTGTTCGTCGAACAGCAGGTCCAGAGCGTCATGCATACGGTTCCTCGGATCGTCGCGACGAATTTGATTATTTAACCATGCTCCCAGTGCTTCGAAGAAATCCGCATCCGTTTTCAACCAGGCCTCCAAAGCGTCTAGTTGTTCCGCCGTTTTTACTATTTCAAAGTCAAAGCCGTCTGGAGCCTGCGATGTCGGAACCTTTCTGATGATATCGTGCACTGTTGATATGACCGCGTGTGCATCATCGGTTTTCATAGCTAACTTTTCCATCAAGGCAAAGTTTTGCTTAAATAGCGATATGACCAATGACCTAAGCTTCGTGATGTCCTCTCGGTTTTGTTTCGTCTGATGCAGCAGCTCCGCAAATACGTCGGTGTTGTAGGAAGACGGTTCCGATGGTTCGCCCAAAACTGCACAGTCCTCTGGATGTTGAAGTCCTGATGTCGAAGGCTGCTGGAGTGGTGATGTTGAAGCCGGAACTATATTTCCAAAGGCGAGGGACGGCAACTGAATGTTCGATATAACCTGAACACCAGTATCAACGAAATCAGTTTCCTGATTATCGTCCAGACGCAACTTTTTGGCTGAAGAATACATCTTTACTGACTTGTTTTCAACTTGATGGACTTGTAACGAATGATGGTTACACGTACTAAAATTCGTCTTAATATACCAAAAAAAGGACAAATACTTACCTTGTATAATAATAAGAACTACCCTTAAATAAAGCTAAACACATTTTATACATTCGTTCACTCATTGGGGTTTTCTCGCAGGTACTCAAAGTAACACTTGTTGCACTTGCTTTCGAGGGTAAATGCAACAGGTATCACACGCAAGACAAAATAATCGTATTTAAGTGAAGGATTGTTCACAAACAAATCATTCTTAAGTCAGCCACGCTCGTTACTGGTTCTTAACATTCAATCATCAAAATAATTCAAAGAATGGCTACCTAAAGGAAACGTGAAAACGGTGCTCTGTTTTAAACGTCGTAATAAAATCAACAAACAGTTCGTTAAGGAATGGGAAGCAGACCATCCAGCTCCAAGTGCCTCTATTTTGGCTGTTGATGGTAAGTATATTTATTGCAGGAACAATTTTCGTTGATATCTTTTTTAATGGTTACATATTATGCATATTATGCGGGCGGTCCGGTGGTGCATGTGATAAACGGCGCCAGTCCACACGGCCGGACCGGGTTCAAATCCCATCCGGACCGTTCCCCCGTAGCAAGGACTGACTATCCGGCTACGTGGTAAAATAAGTCTAGTAAGCCAGAAATGGCCGGCGTGACCTGTAAGGTCGTTAAGCCAAGAAGAAGATATTATGCATTTATCGTTTCAGACATTTCTCAAAACTTTCCCGAAGCTGATTTGCGTACACCGTGGCTTGCTCCTGGGGAAATTGTTAACCCGGATGGCTCAGTTGATGAAGGTTACATAACATCGGATGAAGAGCTGAGTACATCAGATGGTGAGGAATCAACAAACGAGGAAGAGATAGGATCAACATTATTCGAGGATGATTTACGAAATTGGGCCCTAAAGTCAAATATGACGCATACTGCGATGAATAGTCTGCTGAAACTTTTAAAAACTAAAAAAGTTGTGCAGTCTCGTTTGCTAAAGGGCTACCGCACGCTGTTGAGAACACCGCATCGGACGGGTGCATCCTTCATCACAATCGAAGGTGGTCAAATGTGGTATCATGGCATTAAGCAGTGTCTTCAACGTTACTTCAGCGATGTGAAACCATCCTTAGAGTCTCTGTGGATCGATATTTCCATGGATGGTTTGCCACTTCATAGAAGCGGACCCACTCAGTTGTTGCCTATTTTAATGAGGCTGTGTGAAGTGCCTGAAGCTCCAATATTCGTCGTTGCTATATTTTGCGGGTCATCTAAACCTCAAAACGCAGAACAATATCTAAGACAGTTTGTCACAGAGATCAACGACCATCAGAGCAACGGTATCGTTTTACAAGGCGTTACACATCAAGTAAAACTACGGGCTATCATAGCAGATTCTCCAGCTCGAGCTTTAATTAAAAGTAAGTGTAAAAAATTATTCATTATTTTGTTATTATCATTATTATTTTTCAAATCAAGATAAGAACTTTAATTTTTTTCCCCCAGGTGTCGTTTCGTTTAACGGTTCTCTTGGATGCTTAAAATGCACAGACATTGCTGTACACGACAGAGCCACCAAAAGGATGTATTTTACAGGAGTGGGAATAGAAAAGCGGACAGATGCCAAATTCCGAGCACAAGAATACCCTCAACACTGCAAAAAACCAACACCTCTAACCGATATTTTGTACTTCGACATCATCGCAGACGTCATTATTGCCGACAGACTTCATCTGATTGATCTTGGGGTGATGAGGAAACTGTTAAACGGATGGATTAAAGGCAAATTTACTAAAGGACCACATCACACCAAATGGACTACAAGACAATGTGATATCATTTCGGAATTTTTATTACAAATCAAGCTCCCTTCAGAAATTCATCGAAACCTGCGAAGCCTACAATACATCAAATTCTGGAAAGGAACGGAGTTTAGAACCTTCTTACATTACGCCAGCGTAGTCGTTCTAAAGGAAATACTTCCGGAAGCAGCATACAAACATTTTTTGCTACTGTTTTGTGCCACGACATTCCTGTCATCGACTGTGTATGAAAACGAATGGGAACTTGCAAAAGAAATGCTGGAGCTGTTCGTCAAGGATTTTGGAACCATTTATGGACCTAGCAGTGTTTCAAGCAACGTTCATAATCTTCAGCATGTTCACGACGAAGTCGCCAGATTCGGACCATTAGAAGACATCTCCACATACGGCTTCGAAAACGAACTACAACGCTTGAAGCGCATGATGAGAAGTGGCAGCAAATTCCTGGAACAAATAGTCAACAGAGTGTGTGAACTACATCACACAAATGTAGCCAGAGAAAACGACGAAACCAGTAACTACCCATCGTTAACTACAAAAGGCCAAAACATTTCGTTAGCCATAAATCCGGAATTCAGCTTAAGGAAAGGACCCAGAAACGAATGGTTCTTATTGAAAGACAACACCATTATGCAGTACTGTACAGCAGCTCAATCAGAAGCTGGAGAAATAAGCGTGCATGGTTATAACTTCGTTCGTCAGTACGAATTATTTGACTATCCCTGTTCTTCGACAAAGTTAATGATCTTCCACGCCAGCATGAGTGACCTGTAGTCTTCTTTAAGACAAGTTGCTGTCTCGGACATACGTTGTAAATTAGTAGGAATTAGTGTAGATAAATGACAAGGACTCGTTGTACTTCCATTACTACATACATTACAACCCATGTAATTTAGAGTTAAATAAATATTATAAAAAATACACATGTGTTTAAAATTTATATAAATACTAAAAGATATTTTTTTAAACAAAAGATGATCAAAAATGCGTTTCATACACAAACATGGCTAATTATTGATTGATTGATGGATCGAAATTGATGGCATTAATAAATGCGTTGGTGGAAGTCTAAGCAAACCTTTGAAAAACTCTCAATTTCAACAGAAAAGGTACGTAGCTACGACAGTGAAGATGTTCGAATCATACCTCCAAGCACTAGAATAACACTCGGCACAGTTCAGCGTGCAAAGGTAACGAACGATTTTTCTTAAAGCTATCTTTATTCATTTCATTCCAACCATACCAGGCATGCCATAAGCGCGCGGCCGTTACCCGAATCTAAGCATAACAGACATAGCATCAACACGCAGGCGTTACACGCCTCCAAGCAACAACAAACATTTTTATAATCTACCTGTCTTAGTTACCTATCAGGTTTCATGCCAATGCTACAAAGGGGAAGGAAAAGAGTTAAGCACCTGTAGAAGTGGTATGCAGCATTTGTGTTTGATGAACTGTTTAAAAATAAACTGAACTCACTACCTTTACCGTGGTATCAAGATTGGTGGAAAAACCATCACACCAAAAAAGAAAATATTTCCAATATGTATATTTTTACCCTTAGAAACAAACAAATAAACAAACGGCAGTGTGTATATAATCTGTCATGCGATTTTTTACCATAAAAATATCCAAAGTCTTGTTAGAAATATTTTTTTGCATCACACGAGCTTTGAAATCCATTCCTATTCAGCTTCATTTATATACGGTACACAACGTACCAAATCAACACGGACCAGACGGCGCAAATGTGAGTATGGCTTTCTTCTACACCAATTTCTAATCCAATGTTCTCTTTCGTTACAGCACATCAGTATCAAGAAAATAGTGCGGAAAAAGATATCCCAATGTGCAATTCAACCACGCCTGCTAATAAATACTATTGCCGCTATGTTCTGGCCTACAGGCGAAGTGAGATAAAAAACGTGCACATACGCATATACACGGTACGCTGTCGATCCCAATTAGCCCTTTCTCCCTCTACCTAACTAACGATCATCCTGCTAAAGCGAGAATGCGTGTTGGGATCGCGCGTCGATACACACTAACACATTCAAAGACACCATGTGTGTACACAGCGTACGAGCGCCTGCACGATCCTAGGGGCGTGACCAGCGTCGATGTGGAATCCATGTGGAACGCATCGGGACTGCTCGTAGCGTACGGGCGCATTTCGCATCCATGTGGAATCCTTTCGGCCTCCATGTGGAATCCTCACGGCGTCCATGTGGAAAGCAACGCTAGCCCTCGCAGTGTACGGGCGCTTGCACGATCCTTGCGGGTGAATGTTTAATGCCGGTGAATGAGTCCATGTGGAAAGCAACGCGTCCGCATCGTACGGGTGAATGATGAATCCTTATGGGTCAATGTGGTCAATGTGGCAAGACCGCTCGCAGCGGACGGTGTTTTGGTCGCGATGGTCGTAGCGTAGCGTGCAAAAGCGCGTTCAGTTTTCTTCATTTATTTGTATTAAAATTATTATTTATTTACAAACCACCGATTACAATATGTTGGCCACACTTTGGGCTAATAGTTGCAAGATTTTCCCGTGAGATATTTAAATAAAATAGTTTTATATTTCAATTACAAAACCGAGGTATTTTTCGCTACAATTCTATGTGTGATCGGGGCCGAGTGCTCGCCTCGTCGCGATCGGGTGGAGTGTTCGGATGAGATGTAAGATGGTAATAAGCCGGGACCGAGTTCTAGCCTCGTCGAAGCTTTGATTTAATTTACCATGATTTATTGTCATTGATTTGCGCTTATATACCTAAAAAATGCTTACGACTAATTTGTTTTTTCCTTTCCTAGCTCATACCTGCTTGATTTGCAATTTTAGCAATTTTTCGATGATGCGTTACTTTTGGTCGTGGCGCTGTCGCCGACATCCCGACCCCCGTAATTCCTCGCAGAGGTGTTACTGCCTAGTGTTATGGAGGTAAAGGATGGCGTATTGGTCGAGGTTTGAAGTATGCCTAATATTATAAATTGGACCTAAACCGTGGGGGCCGTGGAATTGATCTTTTTTTGTTGTATACTATAACGAGTACAGTAAACGGTATAATACTAATTAGAGTCATTAAACATATTATAAGTATGTATCCGTATTGCTTGTTCTGCGAACCCTTAGCCGTGGTTTCAAATGGTAATTTTCTCATAGGTTTATAAAATGCTTTGTATGTTTCGTCATTCTTCACGATTACTGGTCGTATCTCGATATCTTCCGTTTCGATTTTGCTCGGTGGTGATAAGGTGATAATTGCTACTTTGTTTGTTGGGTTGGTGATTGTACCATTACAATTTAGACGTATGCTTTGCGGCTGTGAGGTATAATAAAGAATTTTGTTCGGCTGATTTAATAATGTAAAATTCAAATATGGCGGATTCAATGTCGATGTTAGGCAGGGCTTTGTAGTATTTCTATGTAATAGGGCCGCTACTATACAGTCTGGTCCTTTCCTTATTTGCGTATTTGACGAGAGATAATGAGTTTTATTAATTTTTTTAACGTTGTGAGGATAGATGTAATTATTGTCGTCGTTAACTGCTATGGTGGTTTCCTCGATACTCATTATTACGTTGTCGTTCGAGTTCGGAGTAGGAATGACATTGAATATCTCGAATTGTTCCGTTCCGATTACTATGTGCGTTATATGGAGTACTACCTCGCCTTTTACTATTTCTTTACGCTCTAGGTACGGTTGAGCAAGTGTCATATCCGTTACTCCTTTTATTGTATCTACATGCCCTTCTAATAATGTTAAAGGGTCATGTTTTAATGTTTGATATTTGAGTGTAATTTGCTGTATTAACGTATTAGTCAGAAGTATTGTTTCTTCTACGTATTTGTTAAATCTGTTTAGTTTGTCTTCGCTGAATTCCCTTTGCAATAGCGTTATGCCTTCGTTTATATGTGATATTTTGTTGCCGATTTGACCCATTATTTTCTTGTGAGCCTTGTTCGTGTCGTCTAAGTTTTCTGAAAGTCGCGCTATTTTTTGATCTTCAGTGGATTTTAATAGTGATAATTGTTCGTCGAATTCATCACCTCCAAACAAAAAATCTTCTAAAAATCCGAGCACTCCTCGGCTTCTTTTAGCTCTGGTTTTTAGGCAATCCCGTATGAGGTTTAAAACGTAGTCGCATTCGTCGTCCAAGGCTAATTTTAAACGAATTGTTGTCGGGTCGGTTTCGTTATTCAGTACGTTGTTTAGTTTGTTACGTAGTTGTATAATTATGTTAGAGTCATTTTCTGGGAATACTCGCGTATGAAGTGCGGTATGCCATGAGCCTCGTTGGATCGTTAAAGAACCTAAATGGTCAAAGAATAGACCCGGTTCTAGAATTGGTTGTATTTTTAAACTGGTCACACAACTGATGATCAGCAGTATTGCTACGAATTTTCCCATTTTTAAGATTTAAGTGATTTTCCACACAACTGGTCTTATTTTTTGCTTGGGTCTTTTATGTGCTACGCCTTTAAGTTCGTTTGCTTTATCCTTTATAAATTCGCTATCAGTGCTTGGCCTTTTTCCCCAGTTGGAGAAATTTCGATTTCCTTTGACCTCTAGTACCGCTAATTTTACCGTAGGCCTCGTAACTTCCGTATTCCCTATCTTTACACACGCCGAGCGTACTTGATTATCTTTGCTGGGGTTTACCTTCGTCACTCTTCCTTTTAACCATTTACCCTTTCTTTGGTCGTCAGGAAACGTGACTACGTCCCCTACTTGTATTTGCTCTGCTTTGTTGAACCACTTTTCCCTTTTGCCTAGTTTTGGCAAATATTCGGTTATCCAACGATTCCAATAGTGTGCTGTTATAGCTTGAGCCTTTTTCCAGTTTGAGCGGGTTGCTTCTGCCTTTGATATATCGCCGATGTTAGGCTCAGCTTCGCCGGAATAACCTAGTAAAAAATGAGCAGGCGTTAACGCTTCTTCGTCTTCTCTGTCCAATGGAATATGCGTTAAAGGTCGGTTGTTGATCATAAACTCAATTTCTGTTAGAACCGTCCGTAATACTTCTTCTTTATAAGTTTCTTCCATGGGCAGAAGGCTTTTTATTTCCTTTACTACCCTTTCCCAAGCACCACCGAAGTGTGGAGCGCTTGGGGGATTAAAATGCCAATCGATCCCTTCGGTGGCACATCTTTCTTGGAGTCGCGTCATTTCGTTGTTCGCTCCAACAAAATTTGTTCCGTTGTCGCTATATACGTGCGACACCTTGCCTCTTCTGTGCTGCATATTTTTTAAGCAAATTATAAAACTGCTGGCACTTAAATCAGTGGCAAGTTCTATGTGGACGGCGCGAGTTGTGAGGCATGTAAATACTGCACCCCAGCGTTTTTCGGACCTTCTACCAATGGCTATATTGAGGGGTCCGAAGTAGTCAACCCCTGTATGTGTGAATGGTTTTTGCCGTACTGCCAGTCTGCACCTTGGAAGTGGTGCCATTATTGGAGGAGAAGGTCGTGCTTTATCATTTTTGCATTTTTGGCATTTATCTGCGACGTTTTTTACGACCGCTCGTAGATCTATTATCCAAAAACGCTGACGAATTGCTGCAATGATCGTTTCTGTTTTTTTATGTTTGTATTTCTCGTGGTAGTGCTTGACTATGAGGTTTGTTATAGTGTGTTTCTTTGGTAGTATCATCGGGTTTTTAGTCTCTGTATGGAGAAAGTTAGCTTTCTCCAGCCTGGTGACTGAACGCATTATTTGTTGATCATCCAATTGCGGAGTCAAATTTCTTATTTTACTGTCATTTTTTATTATTCCCTTTGCATGTAGGCTGATCATTTCTTCTGGATATCCCTCCCATTGTGCCTTTCTCAACAACTGCCGTTCTGCTTTATCGAGGTCTTCTTTACTTATCACGTTGCTGAAATTAGTGCTACTGACCTTGGCTCGAAGGTAATCCATAAATTTTAGTCCAATTGCAAGTGATCGTTTAAGTCGATTCCAATCAGAACACCAGTCAACATTGATGCAACCCCAATCCGTTTTTTCGATAGCCCTTATTGTATGTACGGGACGTACTTCTTCGAAAGTTACCATGACTTGGGTGTTAGGTGTTACTGTTGCTCCTAAATGTAAGAATGCTGGTCCGGTTAGCCATATGGATGGGTTGTGGTTTACCTTAGTTGCTTCGTCAGCTGGATTATCTTTTGAAGCAACCCAGTGCCATTGATCCGCACTACTATCCTGCAAAATTTCGCCGATTCTCAACGCGACGAATTGTTTATAATTTCTTGGTTCTGACCGTATCCAAGCTAATACGGTCTTGGAATCTGACCAATAGTATTCGCGATCTATCTTTAGTCGCAATTCTTTTCTGATGGTAGCGGCCAGTCGTATCCCTAATACCGCAGCTTGTAGTTCTAACCGTGGTATAGACAATGGCTTAGTAGGTGCCACTCTCGTTTTAGCTGCGATAATATTGATGTCGACACCATCTTCGTGCACTGTCTTCATGTATGCCACCGCAGCGAATGCGTTTTCTGATGCGTCAACGAAGGTATGTATTTCTCTCGACACAACGTGTTTTGTTTTGGAAAAGCATCGAGGTATATGCATGTTTTCGATTGATTGAATCCGATTTAAAAATTTTGTCCAATTCTGCATCTCAAATTCGGGTACATTATCGTCCCAATCCACACCTGCTTTCCAAAGTCTTTGCATCAAGACTTTACCTTCGATGACAATGTTTGCTATTAACCCTACAGGGTCATAAATTCTCATTATAAACGAAAGCATTTCTCGCTTGCTAAACAAACCAGTTGGTATTTCTTTTAGTTTATATCGGAAGGTATCACTATTGGTATCCCAGTACATCCCTAGAACCTTCTCGAAATGTTGTTCTTTGTCTTCTATTTTCATTAAATTTTCCTGTGAGCGCCTATCATCGGGAATTCCTCTTAATACTTCCTTTGAGTTTGAAACAAAATTTCTTATGAAGAAATTGGCTTCGTCGTGTATTTGACAGACTGTCTTTATGGTTTCAATGGCAGTTTCTTGGCAGCTGAAGCTATCCAAGTAGTCGTCCACGTAATGATTATTACAAATAGCGTTTACTGCGTCTGGATATTTATCAATATACTTCAAGGCGTTCTCATTTTTAATGAATTGAGCGCATGCCGGTGAGCATGTTGCTCCAAAGATCATTGCTTGCATCACATACACTTGCGGTACCTCAGTTGGGGTACTTCGATACAAAAATCGCTGTACACTTTGATCCTGTTCTCTTATCTTGACCTGATGGAACATTTCCCGGATATCACCTGAACATCCGATCTCGTTTTCCCTAAATCGAGTTAATACCCCAAATATAGGCGTTGTACCATCAGGCCCAGCGTATAACTGTGAATTTAGTGATATCCCTTTATTTTGGGCGGCAGCGTCAAAAACAAGTCTGGGTTTAGGAACGGGCTTGTTATAGTTTATGACAAAGAAATGTGGGATGTAATTAATGTTTCCCTTTGTTTCTAATAACTCGTATGGACTGGCCTTACGTGCGTATCCCTTTGTTACGTATGAGGCGATCTCATTATGATACCATTCCTTTATCTTCGGATCT
The DNA here is from genome assembly GCF_943734845.2 of Anopheles funestus. NCBI lineage: Eukaryota > Metazoa > Arthropoda > Insecta > Diptera > Culicidae > Anopheles > Anopheles funestus. Next base: position 44,944,378 of record NC_064599.1, read on the forward strand.
GTATCCATTTTTCTTTCTTGGCTTTTTAGGCGTGTCAATGCTTGTTGGTAACTATCTGGGAGGGTTGGAGTGTTTGATTTCCAGAGTAACCCTATTTCATAACCCTTTTCTAGTTTTTTACAAGTTCTTCTCATTATCTCTAGGGCATGGTTGTCCGCCCTAGAGTTAACCATTTCGGTGTTTGCCTTAACCCCGAATTCTTCGGTTGAGAAGAATCCTCTCATAAGATCCCTTAATGTTTTATCTTCCTCATTCTTTTTCTCAGTTACTGTGAAAAGTGGGCTTGTCTGGGGCGAAGTATTTTTACCTCCAAATAGTACCCATCCAAGCCGAGATTTTTGAGCAATTGGCTCGTTTTCTTTTCCAGAACGTGAATCAATTGCGTGAGTAATAAACGAGTGAGGCAGGCCGAGTAACACTGTAGGTATCGCATTGAGATAACCTTGCAAATTTATGTTGTTCAGATGCTTGTACTGCCTCTTTAATGTTCTGGCGTCAATGCTCTGCATGGGAAGGTCCAGTTCCTGCACAGAGCGTAAGTTCTTAACGTCGAACCTACGACCGTTCGGCCCTTGTATTTTAAGTGATACAACTTTACTCGCAGGCTCAGATTGAATACTTCCATTTGTCCATGAGAGTGTTAACGGTTTAACTTCACCTTGTGCTCCGAGTTGCTTTCTAACCTCTTCAAGAATCAGGGATGTGGACGAGCCCGGATCGATCAATGCATAGGTGCTGACCGCCGTTTTTTGGTTATGCAGCGTAATGGGAATTATTTGATAAAATAAGTTGTCATTAGCGTTGTGGCAATTTATTCTCATTGGGGTCTCTGGCGAGTTATCGTTCTCCTGGTGTAGCAACGTGTTGTGTTTTTGCCTACATGCTCTGAATTTGCATTGTGGCGGTAGAAAACAGTTGATTGCCTTATGATTGCTGAAGTTGCAACAATTTTGGCAAATATTTTTTTCAATAAGTAGGCGTCTTCTTTGACCTACTGTCGCTTCTGTTAGTCGTCTGCACTCGACTGTTTTGTGATCGTTGTCACACAGTAAGCACCGCTTTCGGTTATCGTGCCTGGTCTTTTGGGGAGACATGTGCGAGTTTAAGTGGTGCACCTTTTTCTTGTACCCCCCTTGTCTAGCAATAAGCATTGTAGCTAGACCTTCGGTAGGTTTGAGCCAATCGGCTAAATCTTTAAGGGTTTTAATCGGTCGTGAATGTTCTTCGGTAGTTAATTGCTCTAAATACCACTTGTTACGAATGTCTACCGGAAGTTTGCTCACTAGATCCTTCAATAATCTTTGGTCGTTTAGGTAATCCTGTTGTTCCAATATCGTCATGTTGTCTATCAAATTATGGAGTGCATTTGCAAATTCCATAAATGTAGACGGATTTTCTAATGATACGTAGCGGATAGCTAGTAGTTCATTCAACAATGACGTATATATATTGTCTGGATTGCCATACAAGCTATTCAGACGTTCAAATACTTTATCCACGTTTTCTGGATTCAGCATTAATCCTTGAACTGACTTGAGCGCATCACCTTTAAGGTGTTTGCGGATTCTATTCAGGTTTTCAAGATTTGAGAATTTGCCCTTTCTTGCCGTCTCTAAGTACGTCATTTTGAATTGAGGCCACATTCGAAAGTCACCGTTAAAATCCGGAAGTTCTAGTAAATGTTTTCTCGGATTTAGACTAAATGTGTCGTTCATTTTTTCTATTGTGTCAGAGAGTTGCTTAATATCTTTGTTTATTGAGTCGTCTAGTTGTTTGTTGTTCGTTAAGTCAACCTCGTCTTGTTCTTCATTAAGTAATGTCTCTTGTAATCTCTTGATTTCCTGGTCTGCCTTTCGATTTTGTTCTTCTGCGACTTCCCTTTCTCTTTTGTACTGTTCAAGAAGTTTCTTAGTTTGTGATAGAGCCTCCCTATAGTTTTCTTTTTCTTTTTCTTCTTCGGTACATTTCGGGCAGATATAGTTTTTTACCTCCTTTTTAATATCCAAACAAACCATGTGGAACCACCTATCGCATGATTCGCACGTGATTTGTTTGGACCATTCATCATTATTCTGGCATAACCTGCAGTGACCGTTTGGGTTTTTTATATAGTCCATTTTTGTGACCGCCTTTTCGCCCTTTTCTTTCCTTCCCATACCCACACTTACTTGTCACTACGTGTTGTTTCTGCCTATGTTGGTGTTGATTCCGCTGATGATGCGTAATCAGTTCTTCAGTTGCTGCAAATGTTGCTGCTCTAGCCGCTGTCGCGATGGTCGCTGCTGTCGCCGCTGTAGCTGCTGCTGATGTTGCTGTTCGGATCGCTGTCCCGGTTCCAGTTGTCGCGATGGCTTCTGTTTCGGCGGTCGCTGTCGCGATGATTACTGTTCGCGATGATCACTGCTGACGCCACTACCGATTACAAATACCTTGTTGAAATCGCCCCCTGTTGCACTCGCGCCGCAGAAACTGTTCTAGTGCACTTTAATTTCGGCACTTTTTTTTTGGCTTCCACTTTGCTTGCTGATATCACCTTTTGCGGACGGCACTGGATTTATTGCACTTTACACCTGGCTAGCTTCGTTTGTCTTTTGCTGTCACTGCAATCTCTGGGTGCTTGTATCACGCTTGCGATCGGTATTGCTTTTTTTGGCACTTTTACTCTTGGCCTAGCTTCGCTTGAATTTGGTATCACTGCACTTTACTGTGCACTGATATCACTCTTACAATTGATATCACTTCACTTCGCTTCGCACCCATGCACTATTGGGGTGCTTGTTTGGGGTTTTCCTGCACCGATTCTAATACGTGCCTGTACAGAACCTGACTTCGGTTAGGTTCCCCGATTGTTTTCGGAGCTGTGGGGCTCTTCCTTTCCAGAATGTCGACTCCCGCCACCTGATTCTTCTTCAGTTTCTGCTTATAGCTTGACGCTATCGTCCGAATCTCTTTGTCGTTACACTCCGTAAATGAGGAAAGATTCCTCAGTCAGACACCAATACGACCGGGACCGAGTACTTGTCTCGTCGCGGTTAGGTATCTTCCTCTCTGGAGCCACCATAAATGTGATCGGGGCCGAGTGCTCGCCTCGTCGCGATCGGGTGGAGTGTTCGGATGAGATGTAAGATGGTAATAAGCCGGGACCGAGTTCTAGCCTCGTCGAAGCTTTGATTTAATTTACCATGATTTATTGTCATTGATTTGCGCTTATATACCTAAAAAATGCTTACGACTAATTTGTTTTTTCCTTTCCTAGCTCATACCTGCTTGATTTGCAATTTTAGCAATTTTTCGATGATGCGTTACTTTTGGTCGTGGCGCTGTCGCCGACACTATGCCTTGCTTTAGCTATTTCCTCGCGGCCGCCCTTAACGTACTGGCTTTGGTTTTTAGCGAATAGCTAAAAAAGTTGAAGAGATAGATTAAAACAATGTTCTACAAAGTTGTAAAGAATAACATTTCGTATCTTTTAAAGATTTTTGCAGATTTTTACACAGTTAATTAAGCATGTTTTTATTGTTTGAAAATATTAAGAATGTTGCATGCAACTATGTCATGTCTAATGGAAATGTGTTTTTTTTCAATACGGATAATCATTTAAAATTCGATTCAAAATCCGGCTGGTGTAAAGGTGTATAGTATTATAAATATATATTTAATTATTTTTATTTATTGTTAAGTCAATTTATAAATATAAATCAATTATTAAATATGCAACTCATAAATATTTATGATTAAGAACGTCTACAACTAGTTGTTCGGTTTCCTTTGATAGTTGCCCGTTGCGTTGCGTGTTTCAACTTAAGTTTGAAAAACTTGTTGACCGCTTCAATGGTCGGTACACCATAGCCGCACGTACCGATCATTCTAAACATCTTTAATATATTTCCTTTATTAGAAACCTTAATTTTCGGACCATTTTTATCGACACCTGTCCAGCTACAACCGCATAAAAACTGTTCGTCGAACAGCAGGTCCAGAGCGTCATGCATACGGTTCCTCGGATCGTCGCGACGAATTTGATTATTTAACCATGCTCCCAGTGCTTCGAAGAAATCCGCATCCGTTTCCAACCTGTCCTCCAAAGCGTCTAGTTGTTCCGCCGTTTTTACTATTTCAAAGTCAAAGCCGTCTGGAGCCTGCGATGTCGGAACCTTTCTGATGATATCGTGCACTGTTGATATGACCGCGTGTGCATCATCGGTTTTCATAGCTAACTTTTCCATCAAGGCAAAGTTTTGCTTAAATAGCGATATGACCAATGACCTAAGCTTCGTGATGTCCTCTCGGTTTTGTTTCGTCTCGGAATCAACAAACGAGGAAGAGATAGGATCAACATTATTCGAGGATGCTTTACGAAATTGGGCCCTAAAGTCAAATATGACGCATACTGCGATGAATAGTCTGCTGAAACTTTTAAAAACTAAAAAAGTTGTGCAGTCTCGTTTGCCAAAGGACTACCGCACGCTGTTGAGAACACCGCATCGGACGGGTGCATCCTTCATCACAATCGAAGGTGGTCAAATGTGGTATCATGGCATTAAGCAGTGTCTTCAACGTTACTTCAGCGATGTGAAACCATCCTTAGAGTCTCTGGCAAACCATCCATGGAAATGTCGATCCACACTTCATAGAAGCGGACCCACTCAGTTGTGGCCTATTTTAATGAGGCTGTGTGAAGTGCCTGAAGCTCCAATATTCGTCGTTGCTATATTTTGCGGGTCATCTAAACCTCAAAACGCAGAACAATATCTAAGACAGTTTGTCACAGAGATCAACGACCTTCAGAGCAACGGTATCGTTTTACAAGGCGTTACACATCAAGTAAAACTACGGGCTATCATAGCAGATTCTCCAGATCGAGCTTTAATTAAAAGTAAGTGTAAAAAATTATTCATTATTTTGTTAATATCATTATTATTTTTCAAATCAAGATAAGAACTTTAATTTTTTTTCCCCAGGTGTCGTTTCGTTTAACGGTTCTCTTGGATGCTTAAAATGCACAGACATTGCTGTACACGACAGAGCCACCAAAAGGATGTATTTTACAGGAGTGGGAATAGAAAAGCGGACAGATGCCAAATTCCGAGCACAAGAATACCCTCAACACTGCAAAAAACCAACACCTCTAACCGATATTTGGTACTTCGACATCATCGCAGACGTCATTATTGCCGACAGACTTCATCTGATTGATCTTGGGGTGATGAGGAAACTGTTAAACGGATGGATTAAAGGCAAATTTACTAAAGGACCACATCACACCAAATGGACTTCAAGATAATGTGATATCATTTCGGAATTTTTATTACAAATCAAGCTCCCTTCAGAAATTCATCGAAACCTGCGAAGCCTACAATACATCAAATTCTGGAAAGGAACGGAGTTTAGAACCTTCTTACATTACGCCAGCGTAGTCGTTCTAAAGGAAATACTTCCGGAAGCAGCATACAAACATTTTTTGCTACTGTTTTGTGCCACGACATTCCTGTCATCGACTGTGTATGAAAACGAATGGGAACTTGCAAAAGAAATGCTGGAGCTGTTCGTCAAGGATTTTGGAACCATTTATGGACCTAGCAGTGTTTCAAGCAACGTTCATAATCTTCAGCATGTTCACGACGAAGTCGCCAGATTCGGACCATTAGAAGACATCTCCACATACGGCTTCGAAAACGAACTACAACGCTTGAAGCGCATGATGAGAAGTGGCAGCAAATTCCTGGAACAAATAGTCAACAGAGTGTGTGAACTACATCACACAAATGTAGCCAGAGAAAACGACGAAACCAGTAACTACCCATCGTTAACTACAAAAGGCCAAAACATTTCGTTAGCCATAAATCCGGAATTCAGCTTAAGGAAAGGACCCTGAAACGAATGGTTCTTATTGAAAGACAACACCATTATGCAGTACTGTACAGCAGCTCAATCAGAAACTGGAGAAATAAGCGTGCATGGTTATAACTTCGTTCGTCAGTACGAATTATTTGACTATCCCTGTTCTTCGACAAAGTTAATGATCTTCCAGGCCAGCATGAGTGACCTGTAGTCTTCTTTAAGACAAGTTGCTGTCTCGGACATACGTTGTAAATTAGTAGGAATTAGTGTAGATAAATGACAAGGACTCGTTGTACTTCCATTACTACATACATTACAACCCATGTAATTTAGAGTTAAATAAATATTATAAAAAATACACATGTGTTTAAAATTTATATAAATACTAAAAGATATTTTTTTAAACAAAAGATGATCAAAAATGCGTTTCATACACAAACATGGCTAATTATTGATTGATTGATGGATCGAAATTGATGGCATTAATAAATGCGTTGGTAGAAGTCTAAGCAAACCTTTGAAAAACTCTCAATTTCAACAGAAAAGGTACGTAGCTACGACAGTGAAGATGTTCGAATCATACCTCCAAGCACTAGAATAACACTCGGCACAGTTCAGCGTGCAAAGGTAACGAACGATTTTTCTTAAAGCTATCTTTATTCATTTCATTCCAACCATACCAGGCATGCCATAAGCGCGCGGCCGTTACCCGAATCTAAGCATAACAGACATAGCATCAACACGCAGGCGTTACACGCCTCCAAGCAACAACAAACATTTTTATAATCTACCTGTCTTAGTTACCTATCAGGTTTCATGCCAATGCTACAAAGGGTAAGGAAAAGAGTTAAGCACCTGTAGAAGTGGTATGCAGCATTTGTGTTTGATGAACTGTTTAAAAATAAACTGAACTCACTACCTTTACCGTGGTATCAAGATTGGTGGAAAAACCATCACACCAAAAAAGAAAATATTTCCAATATGTATATTTTTACCCTAAGAAACAAACAAATAAACAAACGGCAGTGTGTATATAATCTGTCATGCGATTTTTTTACCATAAAAATATCCAAAGTCTTGTTAGAAATATTTTTTTGCATCACACGAGCTTTGAAATCCATTCCTATTCAGCTTCATTTATATACGGTACACAACGTACCAAATCAACACGGACCAGACGGCGCAAATGTGAGTATGGCTTTCTTCTACACCAATTTCTAATCCAATGTTCTCTTTCGTTACGGCACATCAGTATCAAGAAAATAGTGCGGAAAAAGATATCCCAATGTGCAATTCAACCACGCCTGCTAATAAATACTATTGCCGCTATGTTCTGGCCTACAGGCGAAGTGAGATAAAAAATGTGCACATACGCATATACACGGTACGCTGTCGATCCCAATTAGCCCTTTCTCCCTCTACCTAACTAACGATCATCCTGCTAAAGCGAGAATGCGTGTTGGGATCGCGCGTCGATACACACTAACCCAGTCATGCAAAAGCGAGTTCATGCGGTCTAGTTTCTTTTGTTCTCATGGTCCCTAACGGGTCTGTTCGGAATCCACCGCGGAGTCCCGGAGGAAGACATTTAGCGACCACACGCACACACTCAAACCGGGTTGGTATATAAAGCCCCGCGTAGCCACGCCCGCTTCAGTCGCCCGCGAGCGTTCGTAGCGTGTGGACCTACGCCGGATTTTAGCAAAAAAATGAATGAATTCCAGAAAATAAAAACGCCAGGGGGGTTCCTCAAATTCACTCTCTCGTGAGAGCGTGAGAGAATCTTTTTTCCCCATACAACTTCCTTGGAGCTTTTGCTGAAATGATAGAGAACATTGGATTAGAAATTGGTGTAGAAGAAAGTCATGCTTACATTTGCGCCATCCGACCAGTCGTTGAGGGGGTACGTTGTGTACCGTATATAAATGAAGCTGAATCGGAATGGATTTCACTGCACGTATGATGCAAAAAATAATTCTTTCGTGCTTTTAGATATTTTTGGGGAAAAATATTGCATGACAGGTTTGTCTCCTACCATACGGCCGTTCCGATAAAAAATATTAGACGCTGTTTGGACCTTTTTAACTACCCTTAAGGTGTGGTTTTATGGAAAATTTCTTTAAACACACAGAAATACGAGGTAGCTGCTACACGTGCTAATTTTTTCCCATGAGCGTTCAGACAGACGACAGGTAACTAGCACTGTTCGTTGTCGCTACGCGCCTATGCATGCGGAAGGTGTTACTGGTTGTTGTAGGCAGGTAATGAACACAGGATGTTATGTAGGTGCGACTAGGGGAAACCGAATACCTCTGACAAGAATTGAGTCATACCACAAACCATTGCTTGGCCAAGAAATGTTTACCGGCTAAACACCGACTCGCGTACCAGTGATGCGTTCGGGTACATAGGTAAAGAATATGAATGTAAAAGGATGCGTCGATTAGGTGTCGCACGATGGGACTAGAGGCAGTGAACGATCAATTTAAAAACTGTTCAAAAGCCCTAAATTTTTAAAAACAATTGTTCATAAGTAGTTTAACACTGTCCTTTACATCTTTATCCAAATCGTATGTTTGAAAGAATTTAAAAATTAAATTTGTGACGCTGAAGCAATCTCCGATATATTTAACCAAAATAACATGGTTAATTAACTGTTTAAAAATCTGCAAAAATCTTTAAAAGATACGAAATGTTATTCTTTACAACTGTGTAGAACATCATTTTCGTCTAGCTCTTCAACTTTTTTAGTTATTCGCTAAAAACCAAAGCCAGTACGTTACGGGCGGCCGCGAGGAAATAGCTAAAGCAAGGCATAGCATTGTAGCGAAAAATACCTTGCTTTTGTCATTGAATTTTAGTATTATTTTATCTAAATACCACACGGGAAAATCTTGCAACTATTAGCCCAAAGTGTGGCCAACATATTGTAATCGGTGGTTTGTAAATAAATAATAATTTTAATACAAATAAATGAAGAAAACTGAACGCGCTTTTGCACGCTACGCTACGACCATCGCGACCAAAACACCGTCCGCTGCGGACGCGTTGCTTTCCACATGGACCCATAAGGATTCATCATTCACCCGTACGATGCGGACGCGTTGCTTTCCACATGGACTCATTCACCGCCATTAAACATTCACCCGCAAGGATCGTGCAAGCGCCCGTACACTGCGAGGGCTAGCGTTGCTTTCCACATGGACATCCATATGGATTCCGAAAGGATTCCACATGGACTCGAAAGCTTCCACATTCATCCGCCAGGATCGTGCATGCGCCCGTACGCTGCGAGCAATCCCGATGCGTTCCACATGGATTCCACATCGACCCGCGTCACGCCCCTAGGATCGTGCAGGCGCTCGTACGCTGTGTACACGCATGGTGTCTTTGAATGTGTTAGTGCGTATCGACGCGCGATCTCAACACGCATTCTCGCTTTAGCAGGATGATCGTTAGTTAGGTAGAGGGAAAAAGGGCTAATTGGGATCGCCAGCGTACCGTGTATATGCGTATGTGCACGTTTTTTATCTCACTTCGCCTGTAGGCCAGAACATAGCGGCAATAGTATTTATTAGCAGGCGTGGTTGAATTGCACATTGGGAACACATTCAAAGACACCATGTGTGTACACAGCGTACGAGCGCCTGCACGATCCTAGGGGCGTGACCAGCGTCGATGTGGAATCCATGTGGAACGCATCGGGACTGCTCGTAGCGTACGGGCGCATTTCGAGTCCATGTGGAATCCTTTCGGCCTCCATGTGGAATCCTCACGGCGTCCATGTGGAAAGCAACGCTAGCCCTCGCAGTGTACGGGCGCTTGCACGATCCTTGCGGGTGAATGTTTAATGCCGGTGAATGAGTCCATGTGGAAAGCAACGCGTCCGCATCGTACGGGTGAATGATGAATCCTTATGGGTCAATGTGGAAAGCTGCAAGACCGCTCGCAGCGGACGGTGTTTTGGTCGCGATGGTCGTAGCGTAGCGTGCAAAAGCGCGTTCAGTTTTCTTCATTTATTTGTATTAAAATTATTATTTATTTACAAACCACCGATTACAATATGTTGGCCACACTTTGGGCTAATAGTTGCAAGATTTTCCCGTGAGATATTTAAATAAAATAGTTTTATATTTCAATTACAAAACCGAGGTATTTTTCGCTACAATTCTATGCCTTGCTTTAGCTATTTCCTCGCGGCCGCCCTTAACGTACTGGCTTTGGTTTTTAGCGAATAGCTAAAAAAGTTGAAGAGATAGATTAAAACAATGTTCTACAAAGTTGTAAAGAATAACATTTCGTATCTTTTAAAGATTTTTGCAGATTTTTACACAGTTAATTAAGCATGTTTTTATTGTTTAAAAATATTAAGAATGTTGCATGCAACTATGTCATGTCTAATGGAAATGTGTTCTTTTCAATACGGATAATCATTTAAAATTCGATTCAAAATCCGGCTGGTGCATCCGTTTCCAACCTGGCCTCCAAAGCGTCTAGTTGTTCCGCCGTTTTTACTATTTCAAAGTCAAAGCCGTCTGGAGCCTGCGATGTCGGAACCTTTCTGATGATATCGTGCACTGTTGATATGACCGCGTGTGCATCATCGGTTTTCACAGCTAACTTTTCCATCAAGGCAAAGTTTTGCTTAAATAGCGATATGACCAATGACCTAAGCTTCGTGATGTCCTCTCGGTTTTGTTTCGTCTGATGCAGCAGCTCCGCAAATACGTCGGTGTTGTAGGAAGACGGTTCCGATGGTTCGCCCAAAACTGCACAGTCCTCTGGATGTTGAAGTCCTGATGTCGAAGGCTGCTGGAGTGGTGATGTTGAAGCCGGAACTATATTTCCAAAGGCGAGGGACGGCAACTGAATGTTCGATATAACCTGAACACCAGTATCGACGAAATCAGTTTCCTGATTATCGTCCAGACGCAACTTTTTGGCTGAAGAATACATCTTTACTGACTTGTTTTCAACTTGATGGACTTGTAACGAATGATGGTTACACGTACTAAAATTCGTCTTAATATACCAAAAAAAGGACAAATACTTACCTTGTATAATAATAAGAACTACCCTTAAATAAAGCTAAACACATTTTATACATTCGTTCACTCATTGGGGTTTTCTCGCAGGTACTCAAAGTAACACTTGTTGCACTTGCTTTCGAGGGTAAATGCAACAGGTATCACACGCAAGACAAAATAATCGTATTTAAGTGAAGGATTGTTCACAAACAAATCATTCTTAAGTCAGCCACGCTCGTTACTGGTTCTTAACATTCAATCATCAAAATAATTCAAAGAATGGCTACCTAAAGGAAACGTGAAAACGGTGCTCTGTTTTAAACGTCGTAATAAAATCAACAAACAGTTCGTTAAGGAATGGGAAGCAGACCATCCAGCTCCAAGTGCCTCTATTTTGGCTGTTGATGGTAAGTATATTTATTGCAGGAACAATTTTCGTTGATATCTTTTTTAATGGTTATATATTATGCATATTATGCGGGCGGTCCGGTGGTGCATGTGATAAACGGCGCCAGTCCACACGGCCGGACCGGGTTCAAATCCCATCCGGACCGTTCCCCCGTAGCAAGGACTGACTATCCGGCTACGTGGTAAAATATCCGGCGTGACCTGTAAGGTCGTTAAGCCAAGAAGAAGATATTATGCATTTATCGTTTCAGACATTTCTCAAAACTTTCCCGAAGCTGATTTGCGTACACCGTGGCTTGCTCCTGGGGAAATTGTTAGCCCGGATGGCTCAGTTGATGAAGGTTACATAACATCGGATGAAGAGCTGAGTACATCAGATGGTGAGGAATCAACAAACGAGGAAGAGATAGGATCAACATTATTCGAGGATGATTTACGAAATTGGGCCTTAAAGTCAAATATGACGCATACTGCGATGAATAGTCTGCTGAAACTTTTAAAAACTAAAAAAGTTGTGCAGTCTCGTTTGCTAAAGGGCTACCGCACGCTGTTGAGAACACCGCATCGGACGGGTGCATCCTTCATCACAATCGAAGGTGGTCAAATGTGGTATCATGGCATTAAGCAGTGTCTTCAACGTTACTTCAGCGATGTGAAACCATCCTTAGAGTCTCTGTGGATCGATATTTCCATGGATGGTTTGCCACTTCATAGAAGCGGACCCACTCAGTTGTTGCCTATTTTAATGAGGCTGTGTGAAGTGCCTGAAGCTCCAATATTCGTCGTTGCTATATTTTGCGGGTCATCTAAACCTCAAAACGCAGAACAATATCTAAGACAGTTTGTCACAGAGATCAACGACCTTCAGAGCAACGGTATCGTTTTACAAGGCGTTACACATCAAGTAAAACTACGGGCTATCATAGCAGATTCTCCAGCTCGAGCTTTAATTAAAAGTAAGTGTAAAAAATTATTCATTATTTTGTTAATATCATTATTATTTTTCAAATCAAGATAAGAACTTTAATTTTTTTTCCCCAGGTGTCGTTTCGTTTAACGGTTCTCTTGGATGCTTAAAATGCACAGACATTGCTGTACACGACAGAGCCACCAAAAGGATGTATTTTACAGGAGTGGGAATAGAAAAGCGGACAGATGCCAAATTCCGAGCACAAGAATACCCTCAACACTGCAAAAAACCAACACCTCTAACCGATATTTGGTACTTCGACATCATCGCAGACGTCATTATTGCCGACAGACTTCATCTGATTGATCTTGGGGTGATGAGGAAACTGTTAAACGGATGGATTAAAGGCAAATTTACTAAAGGACCACATCACACCAAATGGACTTCAAGATAATGTGATATCATTTCGGAATTTTTATTACAAATCAAGCTCCCTTCAGAAATTCATCGAAACCTGCGAAGCCTACAATACATCAAATTCTGGAAAGGAACGGAGTTTAGAACCTTCTTACATTACGCCAGCGTAGTCGTTCTAAAGGAAATACTTCCGGAAGCAGCATACAAACATTTTTTGCTACTGTTTTGTGCCACGACATTCCTGTCATCGACTGTGTATGAAAACGAATGGGAACTTGCAAAAGAAATGCTGGAGCTGTTCGTCAAGGATTTTGGAACCATTTATGGACCTAGCAGTGTTTCAAGCAACGTTCATAATCTTCAGCATGTTCACGACGAAGTCGCCAGATTCGGACCATTAGAAGACATCTCCACATACGGCTTCGAAAACGAACTACAACGCTTGAAGCGCATGATGAGAGGTGGCAGCAAATTCCTGGAACAAATAGTCAACAGAGTGTGTGAACTACATCACACAAATGTAGCCAGAGAAAACGACGAAACCAGTAACTACCCATCGTTAACTACAAAAGGCCAAAACATTTCGTTAGCCATAAATCCGGAATTCAGCTTAAGGAAAGGACCCAGAAACGAATGGTTCTTATTGAAAGACAACACCATTATGCAGTACTGTACAGCAGCTCAATCAGAAGCTGGAGAAATAAGCGTGCATGGTTATAACTTCGTTCGTCAGTACGAATTATTTGACTATCCCTGTTCTTCGACAAAGTTAATGATCTTCCACGCCAGCATGAGTGACCTGTAGTCTTCTTTAAGACAAGTTGCTGTCTCGGACATACGTTGTAAATTAGTAGGAATTAGTGTAGATAAATGACAAGGACTCGTTGTACTTCCATTACTACATACATTACAACCCATGTAATTTAGAGTTAAATAAATATTATAAAAAATACACATGTGTTTAAAATTTATATAAATACTAAAAGATATTTTTTTAGGCAAAAGATGATCAAAAATGCGTTTCATACACAAACATGGCTAATTATTGATTGATTGATGGATCGAAATTGATGGCATTAATAAATGCGTTGGTGGAAGTCTAAGCAAACCTTTGAAAAACTCTCAATTTCAACAGAAAAGGTACGTAGCTACGACAGTGAAGATGTTCGAATCATACCTCCAAGCACTAGAATAACACTCGGCACAGTTCAGCGTGCAAAGGTAACGAACGATTTTTCTTAAAGCTATCTTTATTCATTTCATTCCAACCATACCAGGCATGCCATAAGCGCGCGGCCGTTACCCGAATCTAAGCATAACAGACATAGCATCAACACGCAGGCGTTACACGCCTCCAAGCAACAACAAACATTTTTATAATCTACCTGTCTTAGTTACCTATCAGGTTTCATGCCAATGCTACAAAGGGGAAGGAAAAGAGTTAAGCACCTGTAGAAGTGGTATGCAGCATTTGTGTTTGATGAACTGTTTAAAAATAAACTGAACTCACTACCTTTACCGTGGTATCAAGATTGGTGGAAAAACCATCACACCAAAAAAGAAAATATTTCCAATATGTATATTTTTACCCTTAGAAACAAACAAATAAACAAACGGCAGTGTGTATATAATCTGTCATGCGATTTTTTACCATAAAAATATCCAAAGTCTTGTTAGAAATATTTTTTTGCATCACACGAGCTTTGAAATCCATTCCTATTCAGCTTCATTTATATACGGTACACAACGTACCAAATCAACACGGACCAGACGGCGCAAATGTGAGTATGGCTTTCTTCTACACCAATTTCTAATCCAATGTTCTCTTTCGTTACAGCACATCAGTATCAAGAAAATAGTGCGGAAAAAGATATCCCAATGTGCAATTCAACCACGCCTGCTAATAAATACTATTGCCGCTATGTTCTGGCCTACAGGCGAAGTGAGATAAAAAACGTGCACATACGCATATACACGGTACGCTGTCGATCCCAATTAGCCCTTTCTCCCTCTACCTAACTAACGATCATCCTGCTAAAGCGAGAATGCGTGTTGGGATCGCGCGTCGATACACACTAACACATTCAAAGACACCATGTGTGTACACAGCGTACGAGCGCCTGCACGATCCTAGGGGCGTGACCAGCGTCGATGTGGAATCCATGTGGAACGCATCGGGACTGCTCGTAGCGTACGGGCGCATTTCGCATCCATGTGGAATCCTTTCGGCCTCCATGTGGAATCCTCACGGCGTCCATGTGGAAAGCAACGCTAGCCCTCGCAGTGTACGGGCGCTTGCACGATCCTTGCGGGTGAATGTTTAATGCCGGTGAATGAGTCCATGTGGAAAGCAACGCGTCCGCATCGTACGGGTGAATGATGAATCCTTATGGGTCAATGTGGTCAATGTGGCAAGACCGCTCGCAGCGGACGGTGTTTTGGTCGCGATGGTCGTAGCGTAGCGTGCAAAAGCGCGTTCAGTTTTCTTCATTTATTTGTATTAAAATTATTATTTATTTACAAACCACCGATTACAATATGTTGGCCACACTTTGGGCTAATAGTTGCAAGATTTTCCCGTGAGATATTTAAATAAAATAGTTTTATATTTCAATTACAAAACCGAGGTATTTTTCGCTACAATTCTATGTGTGATCGGGGCCGAGTGCTCGCCTCGTCGCGATCGGGTGGAGTGTTCGGATGAGATGTAAGATGGTAATAAGCCGGGACCGAGTTCTAGCCTCGTCGAAGCTTTGATTTAATTTACCATGATTTATTGTCATTGATTTGCGCTTATATACCTAAAAAATGCTTACGACTAATTTGTTTTTTCCTTTCCTAGCTCATACCTGCTTGATTTGCAATTTTAGCAATTTTTCGATGATGCGTTACTTTTGGTCGTGGCGCTGTCGCCGACATCCCGACCCCCGTAATTCCTCGCAGAGGTGTTACTGCCTAGTGTTATGGAGGTAAAGGATGGCGTATTGGTCGAGGTTTGAAGTATGCCTAATATTATAAATTGGACCTAAACCGTGGGGGCCGTGGAATTGATCTTTTTTTGTTGTATACTATAACGAGTACAGTAAACGGTATAATACTAATTAGAGTCATTAAACATATTATAAGTATGTATCCGTATTGCTTGTTCTGCGAACCCTTAGCCGTGGTTTCAAATGGTAATTTTCTCATAGGTTTATAAAATGCTTTGTATGTTTCGTCATTCTTCACGATTACTGGTCGTATCTCGATATCTTCCGTTTCGATTTTGCTCGGTGGTGATAAGGTGATAATTGCTACTTTGTTTGTTGGGTTGGTGATTGTACCATTACAATTTAGACGTATGCTTTGCGGCTGTGAGGTATAATAAAGAATTTTGTTCGGCTGATTTAATAATGTAAAATTCAAATATGGCGGATTCAATGTCGATGTTAGGCAGGGCTTTGTAGTATTTCTATGTAATAGGGCCGCTACTATACAGTCTGGTCCTTTCCTTATTTGCGTATTTGACGAGAGATAATGAGTTTTATTAATTTTTTTAACGTTGTGAGGATAGATGTAATTATTGTCGTCGTTAACTGCTATGGTGGTTTCCTCGATACTCATTATTACGTTGTCGTTCGAGTTCGGAGTAGGAATGACATTGAATATCTCGAATTGTTCCGTTCCGATTACTATGTGCGTTATATGGAGTACTACCTCGCCTTTTACTATTTCTTTACGCTCTAGGTACGGTTGAGCAAGTGTCATATCCGTTACTCCTTTTATTGTATCTACATGCCCTTCTAATAATGTTAAAGGGTCATGTTTTAATGTTTGATATTTGAGTGTAATTTGCTGTATTAACGTATTAGTCAGAAGTATTGTTTCTTCTACGTATTTGTTAAATCTGTTTAGTTTGTCTTCGCTGAATTCCCTTTGCAATAGCGTTATGCCTTCGTTTATATGTGATATTTTGTTGCCGATTTGACCCATTATTTTCTTGTGAGCCTTGTTCGTGTCGTCTAAGTTTTCTGAAAGTCGCGCTATTTTTTGATCTTCAGTGGATTTTAATAGTGATAATTGTTCGTCGAATTCATCACCTCCAAACAAAAAATCTTCTAAAAATCCGAGCACTCCTCGGCTTCTTTTAGCTCTGGTTTTTAGACAATCCCGTATGAGGTTTAAAACGTAGTCGCATTCGTCGTCCAAGGCTAATTTTAAACGAATTGTTGTCGGGTCGGTTTCGTTATTCAGTACGTTGTTTAGTTTGTTACGTAGTTGTATAATTATGTTAGAGTCATTTTCTGGGAATACTCGCGTATGAAGTGCGGTATGCCATGAGCCTCGTTGGATCGTTAAAGAGCCTAAATGGTCAAAGAATAGACCCGGTTCTAGAATTGGTTGTATTTTTAAACTGGTCACACAACTGATGATCAGCAGTATTGCTACGAATTTTCCCATTTTTAAGATTTAAGTGATTTTCCACACAACTGGTCTTATTTTTTGCTTGGGTCTTTTATGTGCTACGCCTTTAAGTTCGTTTGCTTTATCCTTTATAAATTCGCTATCAGTGCTTGGCCTTTTTCCCCAGTTGGAGAAATTTCGATTTCCTTTGACCTCTAGTACCGCTAATTTTACCGTAGGCCTCGTAACTTCCGTATTCCCTATCTTTACACACGCCGAGCGTACTTGATTATCTTTGCTGGGGTTTACCTTCGTCACTCTTCCTTTTAACCATTTACCCTTTCTTTGGTCGTCAGGAAACGTGACTACGTCCCCTACTTGTATTTGCTCTGCTTTGTTGAACCACTTTTCCCTTTTGCCTAGTTTTGGCAAATATTCGGTTATCCAACGATTCCAATAGTGTGCTGTTATAGCTTGAGCCTTTTTCCAGTTTGAGCGGGTTGCTTCTGCCTTTGATATATCGCCGATGTTAGGCTCAGCTTCGCCGGAATGACCTAGTAAAAAATGAGCAGGCGTTAACGCTTCTTCGTCTTCTCTGTCCAATGGAATATGCGTTAAAGGTCGGTTGTTGATCATAAACTCAATTTCTGTTAGAACCGTCCGTAATACTTCTTCTTTATAAGTTTCTTCCATGGGCAGAAGGCTTTTTATTTCCTTTACTACCCTTTCCCAAGCACCACCGAAGTGTGGAGCGCTTGGGGGATTAAAATGCCAATCGATCCCTTCGGTGGCACATCTTTCTTGGAGTCGCGTCATTTCGTTGTTCGCTCCAACAAAATTTGTTCCGTTGTCGCTATATACGTGCGACACCTTGCCTCTTCTGTGCTGCATATTTTTTAAGCAAATTATAAAACTGCTGGCACTTAAATCAGTGGCAAGTTCTATGTGGACGGCGCGAGTTGTGAGGCATGTAAATACTGCACCCCAGCGTTTTTCGGACCTTCTACCAATGGCTATATTGAGGGGTCCGAAGTAGTCAACCCCTGTATGTGTGAATGGTTTTTGCCGTACTGCCAGTCTGCACCTTGGAAGTGGTGCCATTATTGGAGGAGAAGGTCGTGCTTTATCATTTTTGCATTTTTGGCATTTATCTGCGACGTTTTTTACGACCGCTCGTAGATCTATTATCCAAAAACGCTGACGAATTGCTGCAATGATCGTTTCTGTTTTTTTATGTTTGTATTTCTCGTGGTAGTGCTTGACTATGAGGTTTGTTATAGTGTGTTTCTTTGGTAGTATCATCGGGTTTTTAGTCTCTGTATGGAGAAAGTTAGCTTTCTCCAGCCTGGTGACTGAACGCATTATTTGTTGATCATCCAATTGCGGAGTCAAATTTCTTATTTTACTGTCATTTTTTATTATTCCCTTTGCATGAAGGCTGATCATTTCTTCTGGATATCCCTCCCATTGTGCCTTTCTCAACAACTGCCGTTCTGCTTTATCGAGGTCTTCTTTACTTATCACGTTGCTGAAATTAGTGCTACTGACCTTGGCTCGAAGGTAATCCATAAATTTTAGTCCAATTGCAAGTGATCGTTTAAGTCGATTCCAATCAGAACACCAGTCAACATTGATGCAACCCCAATCCGTTTTTTCGATAGCCCTTATTGTATGTACGGGACGTACTTCTTCGAAAGTTACCATGACTTGGGTGTTAGGTGTTACTGTTGCTCCTAAATGTAAGAATGCTGGTCCGGTTAGCCATATGGATGGGTTGTGGTTTACCTTAGTTGCTTCGTCAGCTGGATTATCTTTTGAAGCAACCCAGTGCCATTGATCCGCACTACTATCCTGCAAAATTTCGCCGATTCTCAACGCGACGAATTGTTTATAATTTCTTGGTTCTGACCGTATCCAAGCTAATACGGTCTTGGAATCTGACCAATAGTATTCGCGATCTATCTTTAGTCGCAATTCTTTTCTGATGGTAGCGGCCAGTCGTATCCCTAATACCGCAGCTTGTAGTTCTAACCGTGGTATAGACAATGGCTTAGTAGGTGCCACTCTCGTTTTAGCTGCGATAATATTGATGTCGACACCATCTTCGTGCACTGTCTTCATGTATGCCACCGCAGCGAATGCGTTTTCTGATGCGTCAACGAAGGTATGTATTTCTCTCGACACAACGTGTTTTGTTTTGGAAAAGCATCGAGGTATATGCATGTTTTCGATTGATTGAATCCGATTTAAAAATTTTGTCCAATTCTGCATCTCAAATTCGGGTACATTATCGTCCC
Source organism: Anopheles funestus (assembly GCF_943734845.2). NCBI lineage: Eukaryota > Metazoa > Arthropoda > Insecta > Diptera > Culicidae > Anopheles > Anopheles funestus. The sequence continues at coordinate 44,963,661 of NC_064599.1, forward strand.
AATCCACACCTGCTTTCCAAAGTCTTTGCATCAAGACTTTACCTTCGATGACAATGTTTGCTATTAACCCTACAGGGTCATAAATTCTCATTATAAACGAAAGCATTTCTCGCTTGCTAAACAAACCAGTTGGTATTTCTTTTAGTTTATATCGGAAGGTATCACTATTGGTATCCCAGTACATCCCTAGAACCTTCTCGAAATGTTGTTCTTTGTCTTCTATTTTCATTAAATTTTCCTGTGAGCGCCTATCATCGGGAATTCCTCTTAATACTTCCTTTGAGTTTGAAACAAAATTTCTTATGAAGAAATTGGCTTCGTCGTGTATTTGACAGACTGTCTTTATGGTTTCAATGGCAGTTTCTTGGCAGCTGAAGCTATCCAAGTAGTCGTCCACGTAATGATTATTACAAATAGCGTTTACTGCGTCTGGATATTTATCAATATACTTCAAGGCGTTCTCATTTTTAATGAATTGAGCGCATGCCGGTGAGCATGTTGCTCCAAAGATCATTGCTTGCATCACATACACTTGCGGTACCTCAGTTGGGGTACTTCGATACAAAAATCGCTGTACACTTTGATCCTGTTCTCTTATCTTGACCTGATGGAACATTTCCCGGATATCACCTGAACATCCGATCTCGTTTTCCCTAAATCGAGTTAATACCCCAAATATAGGCGTTGTACCATCAGGCCCAGCGTATAACTGTGAATTTAGTGATATCCCTTTATTTTGGGCGGCAGCGTCAAAAACAAGTCTGGGTTTAGGAACGGGCTTGTTATAGTTTATGACAAAGAAATGTGGGATGTAATTAATGTTTCCCTTTGTTTCTAATAACTCGTATGGACTGGCCTTACGTGCGTATCCCTTTGTTACGTATGAGGCGATCTCATTATGATACCATTCCTTTATCTTCGGATCTGTATCCATTTTTCTTTCTTGGCTTTTTAGGCGTGTCAATGCTTGTTGGTAACTATCTGGGAGGGTTGGAGTGTTTGATTTCCAGAGTAACCCTATTTCATAACCCTTTTCTAGTTTTTTACAAGTTCTTCTCATTATCTCTAGGGCATGGTTGTCCGCCCTAGAGTTAACCATTTCGGTGTTTGCCTTAACCCCGAATTCTTCGGTTGAGAAGAATCCTCTCATAAGATCCCTTAATGTTTTATCTTCCTCATTCTTTTTCTCAGTTACTGTGAAAAGTGGGCTTGTCTGGGGCGAAGTATTTTTACCTCCAAATAGTACCCATCCAAGCCGAGATTTTTGAGCAATTGGCTCGTTTTCTTTTCCAGAACGTGAATCAATTGCGTGAGTAATAAACGAGTGAGGCAGGCCGAGTAACACTGTAGGTATCGCATTGAGATAACCTTGCAAATTTATGTTGTTCAGATGCTTGTACTGCCTCTTTAATGTTCTGGCGTCAATGCTCTGCATGGGAAGGTCCAGTTCCTGCACAGAGCGTAAGTTCTTAACGTCGAACCTACGACCGTTCGGCCCTTGTATTTTAAGTGATACAACTTTACTCGCAGGCTCAGATTGAATACTTCCATTTGTCCATGAGAGTGTTAACGGTTTAACTTCACCTTGTGCTCCGAGTTGCTTTCTAACCTCTTCAAGAATCAGGGATGTGGACGAGCCCGGATCGATCAATGCATAGGTGCTGACCGCCGTTTTTTGGTTATGCAGCGTAATGGGAATTATTTGATAAAATAAGTTGTCATTAGCGTTGTGGCAATTTATTCTCATTGGGGTCTCTGGCGAGTTATCGTTCTCCTGGTGTAGCAACGTGTTGTGTTTTTGCCTACATGCTCTGAATTTGCATTGTGGCGGTAGAAAACAGTTGATTGCCTTATGATTGCTGAAGTTGCAACAATTTTGGCAAATATTTTTTTCAATAAGTAGGCGTCTTCTTTGACCTACTGTCGCTTCTGTTAGTCGTCTGCACTCGACTGTTTTGTGATCGTTGTCACACAGTAAGCACCGCTTTCGGTTATCGTGCCTGGTCTTTTGGGGAGACATGTGCGAGTTTAAGTGGTGCACCTTTTTCTTGTACCCCCCTTGTCTAGCAATAAGCATTGTAGCTAGACCTTCGGTAGGTTTGAGCCAATCGGCTAAATCTTTAAGGGTTTTAATCGGTCGTGAATGTTCTTCGGTAGTTAATTGCTCTAAATACCACTTGTTACGAATGTCTACCGGAAGTTTGCTCACTAGATCCTTCAATAATCTTTGGTCGTTTAGGTAATCCTGTTGTTCCAATATCGTCATGTTGTCTATCAAATTATGGAGTGCATTTGCAAATTCCATAAATGTAGACGGATTTTCTAATGATACGTAGCGGATAGCTAGTAGTTCATTCAACAATGACGTATATATATTGTCTGGATTGCCATACAAGCTATTCAGACGTTCAAATACTTTATCCACGTTTTCTGGATTCAGCATTAATCCTTGAACTGACTTGAGCGCATCACCTTTAAGGTGTTTGCGGATTCTATTCAGGTTTTCAAGATTTGAGAATTTGCCCTTTCTTGCCGTCTCTAAGTACGTCATTTTGAATTGAGGCCACATTCGAAAGTCACCGTTAAAATCCGGAAGTTCTAGTAAATGTTTTCTCGGATTTAGACTAAATGTGTCGTTCATTTTTTCTATTGTGTCAGAGAGTTGCTTAATATCTTTGTTTATTGAGTCGTCTAGTTGTTTGTTGTTCGTTAAGTCAACCTCGTCTTGTTCTTCATTAAGTAATGTCTCTTGTAATCTCTTGATTTCCTGGTCTGCCTTTCGATTTTGTTCTTCTGCGACTTCCCTTTCTCTTTTGTACTGTTCAAGAAGTTTCTTAGTTTGTGATAGAGCCTCCCTATAGTTTTCTTTTTCTTTTTCTTCTTCGGTACATTTCGGGCAGATATAGTTTTTTACCTCCTTTTTAATATCCAAACAAACCATGTGGAACCACCTATCGCATGATTCGCACGTGATTTGTTTGGACCATTCATCATTATTCTGGCATAACCTGCAGTGACCGTTTGGGTTTTTTATATAGTCCATTTTTGTGACCGCCTTTTCGCCCTTTTCTTTCCTTCCCATACCCACACTTACTTGTCACTACGTGTTGTTTCTGCCTATGTTGGTGTTGATTCCGCTGATGATGCGTAATCAGTTCTTCAGTTGCTGCAAATGTTGCTGCTCTAGCCGCTGTCGCGATGGTCGCTGCTGTCGCCGCTGTAGCTGCTGCTGATGTTGCTGTTCGGATCGCTGTCCCGGTTCCAGTTGTCGCGATGGCTTCTGTTTCGGCGGTCGCTGTCGCGATGATTACTGTTCGCGATGATCACTGCTGACGCCACTACCGATTACAAATACCTTGTTGAAATCGCCCCCTGTTGCACTCGCGCCGCAGAAACTGTTCTAGTGCACTTTAATTTCGGCACTTTTATTTTGGCTTCCACTTTGCTTGCTGATATCACCTTTTGCGGACGGCACTGGATTTATTGCACTTTACACCTGGCTAGCTTCGTTTGTCTTTTGCTGTCACTGCAATCTCTGGGTGCTTGTATCACGCTTGCGATCGGTATTGCTTTTTTTGGCACTTTTACTCTTGGCCTAGCTTCGCTTGAATTTGGTATCACTGCACTTTACTGTGCACTGATATCACTCTTACAATTGATATCACTTCACTTCGCTTCGCACCCATGCACTATTGGGGTGCTTGTTTGGGGTTTTCCTGCACCGATTCTAATACGTGCCTGTACAGAACCTGACTTCGGTTAGGTTCCCCGATTGTTTTCGGAGCTGTGGGGCTCTTCCTTTCCAGAATGTCGACTCCCGCCACCTGATTCTTCTTCAGTTTCTGCTTATAGCTTGACGCTATCGTCCGAATCTCTTTGTCGTTACACTCCGTAAATGAGGAAAGATTCCTCAGTCAGACACCAATACGACCGGGACCGAGTACTTGTCTCGTCGCGGTTAGGTATCTTCCTCTCTGGAGCCACCATAAATGTGATCGGGGCCGAGTGCTCGCCTCGTCGCGATCGGGTGGAGTGTTCGGATGAGATGTAAGATGGTAATAAGCCGGGACCGAGTTCTAGCCTCGTCGAAGCTTTGATTTAATTTACCATGATTTATTGTCATTGATTTGCGCTTATATACCTAAAAAATGCTTACGACTAATTTGTTTTTTCCTTTCCTAGCTCATACCTGCTTGATTTGCAATTTTAGCAATTTTTCGATGATGCGTTACTTTTGGTCGTGGCGCTGTCGCCGACACTATGCCTTGCTTTAGCTATTTCCTCGCGGCCGCCCTTAACGTACTGGCTTTGGTTTTTAGCGAATAGCTAAAAAAGTTGAAGAGATAGATTAAAACAATGTTCTACAAAGTTGTAAAGAATAACATTTCGTATCTTTTAAAGATTTTTGCAGATTTTTACACAGTTAATTAAGCATGTTTTTATTGTTTGAAAATATTAAGAATGTTGCATGCAACTATGTCATGTCTAATGGAAATGTGTTTTTTTCAATACGGATAATCATTTAAAATTCGATTCAAAATCCGGCTGGTGTAAAGGTGTATAGTATTATAAATATATATTTAATTATTTTTATTTATTGTTAAGTCAATTTATAAATATAAATCAATTATTAAATATGCAACTCATAAATATTTATGATTAAGAACGTCTACAACTAGTTGTTCGGTTTCCTTTGATAGTTGCCCGTTGCGTTGCGTGTTTCAACTTAAGTTTGAAAAACTTGTTGACCGCTTCAATGGTCGGTACACCATAGCCGCACGTACCGATCATTCTAAACATCTTTAATATATTTCCTTTATTAGAAACCTTAATTTTCGGACCATTTTTATCGACACCTGTCCAGCTACAACCGCATAAAAACTGTTCGTCGAACAGCAGGTCCAGAGCGTCATGCATACGGTTCCTCGGATCGTCGCGACGAATTTGATTATTTAACCATGCTCCCAGTGCTTCGAAGAAATCCGCATCCGTTTCCAACCTGTCCTCCAAAGCGTCTAGTTGTTCCGCCGTTTTTACTATTTCAAAGTCAAAGCCGTCTGGAGCCTGCGATGTCGGAACCTTTCTGATGATATCGTGCACTGTTGATATGACCGCGTGTGCATCATCGGTTTTCATAGCTAACTTTTCCATCAAGGCAAAGTTTTGCTTAAATAGCGATATGACCAATGACCTAAGCTTCGTGATGTCCTCTCGGTTTTGTTTCGTCTCGGAATCAACAAACGAGGAAGAGATAGGATCAACATTATTCGAGGATGCTTTACGAAATTGGGCCCTAAAGTCAAATATGACGCATACTGCGATGAATAGTCTGCTGAAACTTTTAAAAACTAAAAAAGTTGTGCAGTCTCGTTTGCCAAAGGACTACCGCACGCTGTTGAGAACACCGCATCGGACGGGTGCATCCTTCATCACAATCGAAGGTGGTCAAATGTGGTATCATGGCATTAAGCAGTGTCTTCAACGTTACTTCAGCGATGTGAAACCATCCTTAGAGTCTCTGGCAAACCATCCATGGAAATATCGATCCACACTTCATAGAAGCGGACCCACTCAGTTGTGGCCTATTTTAATGAGGCTGTGTGAAGTGCCTGAAGCTCCAATATTCGTCGTTGCTATATTTTGCGGGTCATCTAAACCTCAAAACGCAGAACAATATCTAAGACAGTTTGTCACAGAGATCAACGACCTTCAGAGCAACGGTATCGTTTTACAAGACGTTACACATCAAGTAAAACTACGGGCTATCATAGCAGATTCTCCAGCTCGAGCTTTAATTAAAAGTAAGTGTAAAAAATTATTCATTATTTTGTTAATATCATTATTATTTTTCAAATCAAGATAAGAACTTTAATTTTTTTTCCCCAGGTGTCGTTTCGTTTAACGGTTCTCTTGGATGCTTAAAATGCACAGACATTGCTGTACACGACAGAGCCACCAAAAGGATGTATTTTACAGGAGTGGGAATAGAAAAGCGGACAGATGCCAAATTCCGAGCACAAGAATACCCTCAACACTGCAAAAAACCAACACCTCTAACCGATATTTGGTACTTCGACATCATCGCAGACGTCATTATTGCCGACAGACTTCATCTGATTGATCTTGGGGTGATGAGGAAACTGTTAAACGGATGGATTAAAGGCAAATTTACTAAAGGACCACATCACACCAAATGGACTTCAAGACAATGTGATATCATTTCGGAATTTTTATTACAAATCAAGCTCCCTTCAGAAATTCATCGAAACCTGCGAAGCCTACAATACATCAAATTCTGGAAAGGAACGGAGTTTAGAACCTTCTTACATTACGCCAGCGTAGTCGTTCTAAAGGAAATACTTCCGGAAGCAGCATACAAACATTTTTTGCTACTGTTTTGTGCCACGACATTCCTGTCATCGACTGTGTATGAAAACGAATGGGAACTTGCAAAAGAAATGCTGGAGCTGTTCGTCAAGGATTTTGGAACCATTTATGGACCTAGCAGTGTTTCAAGCAACGTTCATAATCTTCAGCATGTTCACGACGAAGTCGCCAGATTCGGACCATTAGAAGACATCTCCACATACGGCTTCGAAAACGAACTACAACGCTTGAAGCGCATGATGAGAGGTGGCAGCAAATTCCTGGAACAAATAGTCAACAGAGTGTGTGAACTACATCACACAAATGTAGCCAGAGAAAACGACGAAACCAGTAACTACCCATCGTTAACTACAAAAGGCCAAAACATTTCGTTAGCCATAAATCCGGAATTCAGCTTAAGGAAAGGACCCAGAAACGAATGGTTCTTATTGAAAGACAACACCATTATGCAGTACTGTACAGCAGCTCAATCAGAAGCTGGAAAAATAAGCGTGCATGGTTATAACTTCGTTCGTCAGTACGAATTATTTGACTATCCCTGTTCTTCGACAAAGTTAATGATCTTCCACGCCAGCATGAGTGACCTGTAGTCTTCTTTAAGACAAGTTGCTGTCTCGGACATACGTTGTAAATTAGTAGGAATTAGTGTAGATAAATGACAAGGACTCGTTGTACTTCCATTACTACATACATTACAACCCATGTAATTTAGAGTTAAATAAATATTATAAAAAATACACATGTGTTTAAAATTTATATAAATACTAAAAGATATTTTTTTAGGCAAAAGATGATCAAAAATGCGTTTCATACACAAACATGGCTAATTATTGATTGATTGATGGATCGAAATTGATGGCATTAATAAATGCGTTGGTGGAAGTCTAAGCAAACCTTTGAAAAACTCTCAATTTCAACAGAAAAGGTACGTAGCTACGACAGTGAAGATGTTCGAATCATACCTCCAAGCACTAGAATAACACTCGGCACAGTTCAGCGTGCAAAGGTAACGAACGATTTTTCTTAAAGCTATCTTTATTCATTTCATTCCAACCATACCAGGCATGCCATAAGCGCGCGGCCGTTACCCGAATCTAAGCATAACAGACATAGCATCAACACGCAGGCGTTACACGCCTCCAAGCAACAACAAACATTTTTATAATCTACCTGTCTTAGTTACCTATCAGGTTTCATGCCAATGCTACAAAGGGGAAGGAAAAGAGTTAAGCACCTGTAGAAGTGGTATGCAGCATTTGTGTTTGATGAACTGTTTAAAAATAAACTGAACTCACTACCTTTGCCGTGGTATCAAGATTGGTGGAAAAACCATCACACCAAAAAAGAAAATATTTCCAATATGTATATTTTTACCCTTAGAAACAAACAAATAAACAAACGGCAGTGTGTATATAATCTGTCATGCGATTTTTTACCATAAAAATATCCAAAGTCTTGTTAGAAATATTTTTTTGCATCACACGAGCTTTGAAATCCATTCCTATTCAGCTTCATTTATATACGGTACACAACGTACCAAATCAACACGGACCAGACGGCGCAAATGTGAGTATGGCTTTCTTCTACACCAATTTCTAATCCAATGTTCTCTTTCGTTACAGCACATCAGTATCAAGAAAATAGTGCGGAAAAAGATATCCCAATGTGCAATTCAACCACGCCTGCTAATAAATACTATTGCCGCTATGTTCTGGCCTACAGGCGAAGTGAGATAAAAAACGTGCACATACGCATATACACGGTACGCTGTCGATCCCAATTAGCCCTTTCTCCCTCTACCTCACTAACGATCATCCTGCTAAAGCGAGAATGCGTGTTGGGATCGGGCGTCGATACACACTAACACATTCAAAGACACCATGTGTGTACACAGCGTACGAGCGCCTGCACGATCCTAGGGGCGTGACCAGCGTCGATGTGGAATCCATGTGGAACGCATCGGGACTGCTCGTAGCGTACGGGCGCATTTCGCATCCATGTGGAATCCTTTCGGCCTCCATGTGGAATCCTCACGGCGTCCATGTGGAAAGCAACGCTAGCCCTCGCAGTGTACGGGCGCTTGCACGATCCTTGCGGGTGAATGTTTAATGCCGGTGAATGAGTCCATGTGGAAAGCAACGCGTCCGCATCGTACGGGTGAATGATGAATCCTTATGGGTCAATGTGGTCAATGTGGCAAGACCGCTCGCAGCGGACGGTGTTTTGGTCGCGATGGTCGTAGCGTAGCGTGCAAAAGCGCGTTCAGTTTTCTTCATTTATTTGTATTAAAATTATTATTTATTTACAAACCACCGATTACAATATGTTGGCCACACTTTGGGCTAATAGTTGCAAGATTTTCCCGTGAGATATTTAAATAAAATAGTATTATATTTCAATTACAAAACCGAGGTATTTTTCGCTACAATTCTATGCCTTGCTTTAGCTATTTCCTCGCGGCCGCCCTTAACGTACTGGCTTTGGTTTTTAGCTAATAGCTAAAAAAGTTGAAAAGATAGATTAAAACAATGTTCTACAAAGTTGTAAAGAATAACATTTCGTATCTTTTAAAGATTTTTGCAGATTTTTACACAGTTAATTAAGCATGTTTTTATTGTTTAAAAATATTAAGAATGTTGCATGCAACTATGTCATGTCTAATGGAAATGTGTTCTTTTCAATACGGATAATCATTTAAAATTCGATTCAAAATCCGGCTGGTGCATCCGTTTCCAACCTGGCCTCCAAAGCGTCTAGTTGTTCCGCCGTTTTTACTATTTCAAAGTCAAAGCCGTCTGGAGCCTGCGATGTCGGAACCTTTCTGATGATATCGTGCACTGTTGATATGACCGCGTGTGCATCATCGGTTTTCACAGCTAACTTTTCCATCAAGGCAAAGTTTTGCTTAAATAGCGATATGACCAATGACCTAAGCTTCGTGATGTCCTCTCGGTTTTGTTTCGTCTGATGCAGCAGCTCCGCAAATACGTCGGTGTTGTAGGAAGACGGTTCCGATGGTTCGCCCAAAACTGCACAGTCCTCTGGATGTTGAAGTCCTGATGTCGAAGGCTGCTGGAGTGGTGATGTTGAAGCCGGAACTATATTTCCAAAGGCGAGGGACGGCAACTGAATGTTCGATATAACCTGAACACCAGTATCGACGAAATCAGTTTCCTGATTATCGTCCAGACGCAACTTTTTGGCTGAAGAATACATCTTTACTGACTTGTTTTCAACTTGATGGACTTGTAACGAATGATGGTTACACGTACTAAAATTCGTCTTAATATACCAAAAAAAGGACAAATACTTACCTTGTATAATAATAAGAACTACCCTTAAATAAAGCTAAACACATTTTATACATTCGTTCACTCATTGGGGTTTTCTCGCAGGTACTCAAAGTAACACTTGTTGCACTTGCTTTCGAGGGTAAATTTAACAGGTATCACACGCAAGACAAAATAATCGTATTTAAGTGAAGGATTGTTCACAAACAAATCATTCTTAAGTCAGCCACGCTCGTTACTGGTTCTTAACATTCAATCATCAAAATAATTCAAAGAATGGCTACCTAAAGGAAACGTGAAAACGGTGCTCTGTTTTAAACGTCGTAATAAAATCAACAAACAGTTCGTTAAGGAATGGGAAGCAGACCATCCAGCTCCAAGTGCCTCTATTTTGGCTGTTGATGGTAAGTATATTTATTGCAGGAACAATTTTCGTTGATATCTTTTTTAATGGTTATATATTATGCATATTATGCGGGCGGTCCGGTGGTGCATGTGATAAACGGCGCCAGTCCACACGGCCGGACCGGGTTCAAATCCCATCCGGACCGTTCCCCCGTAGCAAGGACTGACTATCCGGCTACGTGGTAAAATATCCGGCGTGACCTGTAAGGTCGTTAAGCCAAGAAGAAGATATTATGCATTTATCGTTTCAGACATTTCTCAAAACTTTCCCGAAGCTGATTTGCGTACACCGTGGCTTGCTCCTGGGGAAATTGTTAGCCCGGATGGCTCAGTTGATGAAGGTTACATAACATCGGATGAAGAGCTGAGTACATCAGATGGTGAGGAATCAACAAACGAGGAAGAGATAGGATCAACATTATTCGAGGATGATTTACGAAATTGGGCCCTAAAGTCAAATATGACGCATACTGCGATGAATAGTCTGCTGAAACTTTTAAAAACTAAAAAAGTTGTGCAGTCTCGTTTGCTAAAGGGCTACCGCACGCTGTTGAGAACACCGCATCGGACGGGTGCATCCTTCATCACAATCGAAGGTGGTCAAATGTGGTATCATGGCATTAAGCAGTGTCTTCAACGTTACTTCAGCGATGTGAAACCATCCTTAGAGTCTCTGTGGATCGATATTTCCATGGATGGTTTGCCACTTCATAGAAGCGGACCCACTCAGTTGTTGCCTATTTTAATGAGGCTGTGTGAAGTGCCTGAAGCTCCAATATTCGTCGTTGCTATATTTTGCGGGTCATCTAAACCTCAAAACGCAGAACAATATCTAAGACAGTTTGTCACAGAGATCAACGACCTTCAGAGCAACGGTATCGTTTTACAAGGCGTTACACATCAAGTAAAACTACGGGCTATCATAGCAGATTCTCCAGCTCGAGCTTTAATTAAAAGTAAGTGTAAAAAATTATTCATTATTTTGTTAATATCATTATTATTTTTCAAATCAAGATAAGAACTTTAATTTTTTTTCCCCAGGTGTCGTTTCGTTTAACGGTTCTCTTGGATGCTTAAAATGCACAGACATTGCTGTACACGACAGAGCCACCAAAAGGATGTATTTTACAGGAGTGGGAATAGAAAAGCGGACAGATGCCAAATTCCGAGCACAAGAATACCCTCAACACTGCAAAAAACCAACACCTCTAACCGATATTTGGTACTTCGACATCATCGCAGACGTCATTATTGCCGACAGACTTCATCTGATTGATCTTGGGGTGATGAGGAAACTGTTAAACGGATGGATTAAAGGCAAATTTACTAAAGGACCACATCACACCAAATGGACTTCAAGACAATGTGATATCATTTCGGAATTTTTATTACAAATCAAGCTCCCTTCAGAAATTCATCGAAACCTGCGAAGCCTACAATACATCAAATTCTGGAAAGGAACGGAGTTTAGAACCTTCTTACATTACGCCAGCGTAGTCGTTCTAAAGGAAATACTTCCGGAAGCAGCATACAAACATTTTTTGCTACTGTTTTGTGCCACGACATTCCTGTCATCGACTGTGTATGAAAACGAATGGGAACTTGCAAAAGAAATGCTGGAGCTGCTCGTCAAGGATTTTGGAACCATTTATGGACCTAGCAGTGTTTCAAGCAACGTTCATAATCTTCAGCATGTTCACGACGAAGTCGCCAGATTCGGACCATTAGAAGACATCTCCACATACGGCTTCGAAAACGAACTACAACGCTTGAAGCGCATGATGAGAGGTGGCAGCAAATTCCTGGAACAAATAGTCAACAGAGTGTGTGAACTACATCACACAAATGTAGCCAGAGAAAACGACGAAACCAGTAACTACCCATCGTTAACTACAAAAGGCCAAAACATTTCGTTAGCCATAAATCCGGAATTCAGCTTAAGGAAAGGACCCAGAAACGAATGGTTCTTATTGAAAGACAACACCATTATGCAGTACTGTACAGCAGCTCAATCAGAAGCTGGAGAAATAAGCGTGCATGGTTATAACTTCGTTCGTCAGTACGAATTATTTGACTATCCCTGTTCTTCGACAAAGTTAATGATCTTCCACGCCAGCATGAGTGACCTGTAGTCTTCTTTAAGACAAGTTGCTGTCTCGGACATACGTTGTAAATTAGTAGGAATTAGTGTAGATAAATGACAAGGACTCGTTGTACTTCCATTACTACATACATTACAACCCATGTAATTTAGAGTTAAATAAATATTATAAAAAATACACATGTGTTTAAAATTTATATAAATACTAAAAGATATTTTTTTAGGCAAAAGATGATCAAAAATGCGTTTCATACACAAACATGGCTAATTATTGATTGATTGATGGATCGAAATTGATGGCATTAATAAATGCGTTGGTGGAAGTCTAAGCAAACCTTTGAAAAACTCTCAATTTCAACAGAAAAGGTACGTAGCTACGACAGTGAAGATGTTCGAATCATACCTCCAAGCACTAGAATAACACTCGGCACAGTTCAGCGTGCAAAGGTAACGAACGATTTTTCTTAAAGCTATCTTTATTCATTTCATTCCAACCATACCAGGCATGCCATACGCGCGCGGCCGTTACCCGAATCTAAGCATAACAGACATAGCATCAACACGCAGGCGTTACACGCCTCCAAGCAACAACAAACATTTTTATAATCTACCTGTCTTAGTTACCTATCAGGTTTCATGCCAATGCTACAAAGGGGAAGGAAAAGAGTTAAGCACCTGTAGAAGTGGTATGCAGCATTTGTGTTTGATGAACTGTTTAAAAATAAACTGAACTCACTACCTTTACCGTGGTATCAAGATTGGTGGAAAAACCATCACACCAAAAAAGAAAATATTTCCAATATGTATATTTTTACCCTTAGAAACAAACAAATAAACAAACGGCAGTGTGTATATAATCTGTCATGCGATTTTTTACCATAAAAATATCCAAAGTCTTGTTAGAAATATTTTTTTGCATCACACGAGCTTTGAAATCCATTCCTATTCAGCTTCATTTATATACGGTACACAACGTACCAAATCAACACGGACCAGACGGCGCAAATGTGAGTATGGCTTTCTTCTACACCAATTTCTAATCCAATGTTCTCTTTCGTTACAGCACATCAGTATCAAGAAAATAGTGCGGAAAAAGATATCCCAATGTGCAATTCAACCACGCCTGCTAATAAATACTATTGCCGCTATGTTCTGGCCTACAGGCGAAGTGAGATAAAAAACGTGCACATACGCATATACACGGTACGCTGTCGATCCCAATTAGCCCTTTCTCCCTCTACCTAACTAACGATCATCCTGCTAAAGCGAGAATGCGTGTTGGGATCGCGCGTCGATACACACTAACACATTCAAAGACACCATGTGTGTACACAGCGTACGAGCGCCTGCACGATCCTAGGGGCGTGACCAGCGTCGATGTGGAATCCATGTGGAACGCATCGGGACTGCTCGTAGCGTACGGGCGCATTTCGCATCCATGTGGAATCCTTTCGGCCTCCATGTGGAATCCTCACGGCGTCCATGTGGAAAGCAACGCTAGCCCTCGCAGTGTACGGGCGCTTGCACGATCCTTGCGGGTGAATGTTTAATGCCGGTGAATGAGTCCATGTGGAAAGCAACGCGTCCGCATCGTACGGGTGAATGATGAATCCTTATGGGTCAATGTGGAAAGCTGCAAGACCGCTCGCAGCGGACGGTGTTTTGGTCGCGATGGTCGTAGCGTAGCGTGCAAAAGCGCGTTCAGTTTTCTTCATTTATTTGTATTAAAATTATTATTTATTTACAAACCACCGATTACAATATGTTGGCCACACTTTGGGCTAATAGTTGCAAGATTTTCCCGTGAGATATTTAAATAAAATAGTTTTATATTTCAATTACAAAACCGAGGTATTTTTCGCTACAATTCTATGCCTTGCTTTAGCTATTTCCTCGCGGCCGCCCTTAACGTACTGGCTTTGGTTTTTAGCGAATAGCTAAAAAAGTTGAAGAGATAGATTAAAACAATGTTCTACAAAGTTGTAAAGAATAACATTTCGTATCTTTTAAAGATTTTTGCAGATTTTTACACAGTTAATTAAGCATGTTTTTATTGTTTGAAAATATTAAGAATGTTGCATGCAACTATGTCATGTCTAATGGAAATGTGTTCTTTTCAATACGGATAATCATTTAAAATTCGATTCAAAATCCGGCTGGTGTATAGTATTATAAATATATATTTAATTATTTTTATTTATTGTTAAGTCAATTTATAAATATAAATCAATTATTAAATATGCAACTCATAAATATTTATGATTAAGGACGTCTACAACTAGTTCTTCGGTTTCCTTTGATAGTTGCCCGTTGCGTTGCGTGTTTCAACTTAAGTTTGAAAAACTTGTTGACCGCTTCAATGGTCGGTACACCATAGCCGCACGTACCAACCATTCTAAACATCTTTAATATATTTCCTTTATTAGAAACCTTAATTTTCGGACCATTTTTATCGACACCTGTCCAGCTACAACCGCATAAAAACTGTTCGTCGAACAGCAGGTCCAGAGCGTCATGCATACGGTTCCTCGGATCGTCGCGACGAATTTGATTATTTAACCATGCTCCCAGTGCTTCGAAGAAATCCGCATCCGTTTTCAACCTGGCCTCCAAAGCGTCTAGTTGTTCCGCCGTTTTTACTATTTCAAAGTCAAAGCCGTCTGGAGCCTGCGATGTCGGAACCTTTCTGATGATATCGTGCACTGTTGATATGACCGCGTGTGCATCATCGGTTTTCATAGCTAACTTTTCCATCAAGGCAAAGTTTTGCTTAAATAGCGATATGACCAATGACCTAAGCTTCGTGATGTCCTCTCGGTTTTGTTTCGTCTGATGCAGCAGCTCCGCAAATACGTCGGTGTTGTAGGAAGACGGTTCCGATGGTTCGCCCAAAACTGCACAGTCCTCTGGATGTTGAAGTCCTGATGTCGAAGGCTGCTGGAGTGGTGATGTTGAAGCCGGAACTATATTTCCAAAGGCGAGGGACGGCAACTGAATGTTCGATATAACCTGAACACCAGTATCGACGAAATCAGTTTCCTGATTATCGTCCAGACGCAACTTTTTGGCTGAAGAATACATCTTTACTGACTTGTTTTCAACTTGATGGACTTGTAACGAATGATGGTTACACGTACTAAAATTCGTCTTAATATACCAAAAAAAGGACAAATACTTACCTTGTATAATAATAAGAACTACCCTTAAATAAAGCTAAACACATTTTATACATTCGTTCACTCATTGGGGTTTTCTCGCAGGTACTCAAAGTAACACTTGTTGCACTTGCTTTCGAGGGTAAATTTAACAGGTATCACACGCAAGACAAAATAATCGTATTTAAGTGAAGGATTGTTCACAAACAAATCATTCTTAAGTCAGCCACGCTCGTTACTGGTTCTTAACATTCAATCATCAAAATAATTCAAAGAATGGCTACCAAACGTATACGTGAAAACGGTGCCCTGTTTCAAACGTCGTAATAAAATCACCAAACAGTTCGTTAAGGAATGGGAAGCAGACCATCCAGCTCCAAGTGCCTCTATTTTGGCTGTTGATGGTAAGTATATTTATTGCAGGAACAATTTTCGTTGATATCTTTTTTAATGGTTATATATTATGCATATTATGCGGGCGGTCCGGTGGTGCATGTGATAAACGGCGCCAGTCCACACGGCCGGACCGGGTTCAAATCCCATCCGGACCGTTCCCCCGTAGCAAGGACTGACTATCCGGCTACGTGGTAAAATATCCGGCGTGACCTGTAAGGTCGTTAAGCCAAGAAGAAGATATTATGCATTTATCGTTTCAGACATTTCTCAAAACTTTCCCGAAGCTGATTTGCGTACACCGTGGCTTGCTCCTGGGGAAATTGTTAGCCCGGATGGCTCAGTTGATGAAGGTTACATAACATCGGATGAAGAGCTGAGTACATCAGATGGTGAGGAATCAACAAACGAGGAAGAGATAGGATCAACATTATTCGAGGATGATTTACGAAATTGGGCCCTAAAGTCAAATATGACGCATACTGCGATGAATAGTCTGCTGAAACTTTTAAAAACTAAAAAAGTTGTGCAGTCTCGTTTGCTAAAGGGCTACCGCACGCTGTTTAGAACACCGCATCGGACGGGTGCATCCTTCATCACAATCGAAGGTGGTCAAATGTGGTATCATGGCATTAAGCAGTGTCTTCAACGTTACTTCAGCGATGTGAAACCATCCTTAGAGTCTCTGTGGATCGATATTTCCATGGTTGCCACTTCATAGAAGCGGACCCACTCAGTTGTTGCCTATTTTAATGAGGCTGTGTGAAGTGCCTGAAGCTCCAATATTCGTCGTTGCTATATTTTGCGGGTCATCTAAACCTCAAAACGCCGAACAATATCTAAGACAGTTTGTCACAGAGATCAACGACCTTCAGAGCAACGGTATCGTTTTACAAGGCGTTACACATCAAGTAAAACTACGGGCTATCATAGCAGATTCTCCAGCTCGAGCTTTAATTAAAAGTAAGTGTAAAAAATTATTCATTATTTTGTTAATATCATTATTATTTTTCAAATCAAGATAAGAACTTTAATTTTTTTTCCCCAGGTGTCGTTTCGTTTAACGGTTCTCTTGGATGCTTAAAATGCACAGACATTGCTGTACACGACAGAGCCATCAAAAGGATGTATTTTACAGGAGTGGGAATAGAAAAGCGGACAGATGCCAAATTCCGAGCACAAGAATACCCTCAACACTGCAAAAAACCAACACCTCTAACCGATATTTTGTACTTCGACATCATCGCAGACGTCATTATTGCCGACAGACTTCATCTGATTGATCTTGGGGTGATGATGAAACTGTTAAACGGATGGATTAAAGGCAAATTTACTAAAGGACCACATCACACCAAATGGACTTCAAGACAATGTGATATCATTTCGGAATTTTTATTACAAATCAAGCTCCCTTCAGAAATTCATCGAAACCTGCGAAGCCTACAATACATCAAATTCTGGAAAGGAACGGAGTTTAGAACCTTCTTACATTACGCCAGCGTAGTCGTTCTAAAGGAAATACTTCCGGAAGCAGCATACAAACATTTTTTGCTACTGTTTTGTGCCACGACATTCCTGTCATCGACTGTGTATGAAAACGAATGGGAACTTGCAAAAGAAATGCTGGAGCTGTTCGTCAAGGATTTTGGAACCATTTATGGACCTAGCAGTGTTTCAAGCAACGTTCATAATCTTCAGCATGTTCACGACGAAGTCGCCAGATTCGGACCATTAGAAGACATCTCCACATACGGCTTCGAAAACGAACTACAACGCTTGAAGCGCATGATGAGAAGTGGCAGCAAATTCCTGGAACAAATAGTCAACAGAGTGTGTGAACTACATCACACAAATGTAGCCAGAGAAAACGACGAAACCAGTAACTACCCATCGTTAACTACAAAAGGCCAAAACATTTCGTTAGCCATAAATCCGGAATTCAGCTTAAGGAAAGGACCCAGAAACGAATGGTTCTTATTGAAAGACAACACCATTATGCAGTACTGTACAGCAGCTCAATCAGAAACTGGAGAAATAAGCGTGCATGGTTATAACTTCGTTCGTCAGTACGAATTATTTGACTATCCCTGTTCTTCGACAAAGTTAATGATCTTCCAGGCCAGCATGAGTGACCTGTAGTCTTCTTTAAGACAAGTTGCTGTCTCGGACATACGTTGTAAATTAGTAGGAATTAGTGTAGATAAATGACAAGGACTCGTTGTACTTCCATTACTACATACATTACAACCCATGTAATTTAGAGTTAAATAAATATTATAAAAAATACACATGTGTTTAAAATTTATATAAATACTAAAAGATATTTTTTAGGCAAAAGATGATCAAAAATGCGTTTCATACACAAACATGGCTAATTATTAAATCGAAATTGATGGCATTAATAAATGCGTTGGTGGAAGTCTAAGCAAACCTTTGAAAAACTCTCAATTTCAACAGAAAAGGTACGTAGCTACGACAGTGAAGATGTTCGAATCATACCTCCAAGCACTAGAATAACACTCGGCACAGTTCAGCGTGCAAAGGTAACGAACGATTTTTCTTAAAGCTATCTTTATTCATTTCATTCCAACCATACCAGGCATGCCATAAGCGGGCGGCCGTTACCCGAATCTAAGCATAACAGACATAGCATCAACACGCAGGCGTTACACTCCTCCAAGCAACAACAAACATTTTTATAATCTACCTGTCTTAGTTACCTATCAGGTTTCATGCCAATGCTACAAAGGGGAAGGAAAAGAGTTAAGCACCTGTAGAAGTGGTATGCAGCATTTGTGTTTGATGAACTGTTTAAAAATAAACTGAACTCACTACCTTTACCGTGGTATCAAGATTGGTGGAAAAACCATCACACCAAAAAAGAAAATATTTCCAATATGTATATTTTTACCCTTAGAAACAAACAAATAAACAAACGGCAGTGTGTATATAATCTGTCATGCGATTTTTTACCATAAAAATATCCAAAGTCTTGTTAGAAATATTTTTTTGCATCACACGAGCTTTGAAATCCATTCCTATTCAGCTTCATTTATATACGGTACACAACGTACCAAATCAACACGGACCAGACGGCGCAAATGTGAGTATGGCTTTCTTCTACACCAATTTCTAATCCAATGTTCTCTTTCGTTACAGCACATCAGTATCAAGAAAATAGTGCGGAAAAAGATATCCCAATGTGCAATTCAACCACGCCTGCTAATAAATACTATTGCCGCTATGTTCTGGCCTACAGGCGAAGTGAGATAAAAAACGTGCACATACGCATATACACGGTACGCTGTCGATCCCAATTAGCCCTTTCTCCCTCTACCTAACTAACGATCATCCTGCTAAAGCGAGAATGCGTGTTGGGATCGGGCGTCGATACACACTAACACATTCAAAGACACCATGTGTGTACACAGCGTACGAGCGCCTGCACGATCCTAGGGGCGTGACCAGCGTCGATGTGGAATCCATGTGGAACGCATCGGGACTGCTCGTAGCGTACGGGCGCATTTCGAGTCCATGTGGAATCCTTTCGGCCTCCATGTGGAATCCTCACGGCGTCCATGTGGAAAGCAACGCTAGCCCTCGCAGTGTACGGGCGCTTGCACGATCCTTGCGGGTGAATGTTTAATGCCGGTGAATGAGTCCATGTGGAAAGCAACGCGTCCGCATCGTACGGGTGAATGATGAATCCTTATGGGTCAATGTGGAAAGCTGCAAGACCGCTCGCAGCGGACGGTGTTTTGGTCGCGATGGTCGTAGCGTAGCGTGCAAAAGCGCGTTCAGTTTTCTTCATTTATTTGTATTAAAATTATTATTTATTTACAAACCACCGATTACAATATGTTGGCCACACTTTGGGCTAATAGTTGCAAGATTTTCCCGTGAGATATTTAAATAAAATAGTATTATATTTCAATTACAAAACCGAGGTATTTTTCGCTACAATTCTATGCCTTGCTTTAGCTATTTCCTCGCGGCCGCCCTTAACGTACTGGCTTTGGTTTTTAGCGAATAGCTAAAAAAGTTGAAGAGATAGATTAAAACAATGTTCTACAAAGTTGTAAAGAATAACATTTCGTATCTTTTAAAGATTTTTGCAGATTTTTACACAGTTAATTAAGCATGTTTTTATTGTTTAAAAATATTAAGAATGTTGCATGCAACTATGTCATGTCTAATGGAAATGTGTTCTTTTCAATACGGATAATCATTTAAAATTCGATTCAAAATCCGGCTGGTGCATCCGTTTCCAACCTGGCCTCCAAAGCGTCTAGTTGTTCCGCCGTTTTTACTATTTCAAAGTCAAAGCCGTCTGGAGCCTGCGATGTCGGAACCTTTCTGATGATATCGTGCACTGTTGATATGACCGCGTGTGCATCATCGGTTTTCACAGCTAACTTTTCCATCAAGGCAAAGTTTTGCTTAAATAGCGATATGACCAATGACCTAAGCTTCGTGATGTCCTCTCGGTTTTGTTTCGTCTGATGCAACAGCTCCGCAAATACGTCGGTGTTGTAGGAAGACGGTTCCGATGGTTCGCCCAAAACTGCACAGTCCTCTGGATGTTGAAGTCCTGATGTCGAAGGCTGCTGGAGTGGTGATGTTGAAGCCGGAACTATATTTCCAAAGGCGAGGGACGGCAACTGAATGTTCGATATAACCTGAACACCAGTATCGACGAAATCAGTTTCTTTTTGGCTGAAGAATACATCTTTACTGACTTGTTTTCAACTTGATGGACTTGTAACGAATGATGGTTACACGTACTAAAATTCGTCTTAATATACCAAAAAAGGACAAATATTTACCTTGTATAATAATAAGAACTACCCTTAAATAAAGCTAAACACATTTTATACATTCGTTCACTCATTGGGGTTTTCTCGCAGGTACTCAAAGTAACACTTGTTGCACTTGCTTTCGAGGGTAAATTCAACAGGTATCACACGCAAGACAAAATAATCGTATTTAAGTGAAGGATTGTTCACAAACAAATCATTCTTAAGTCAGCCACGCTCGTTACTGGTTCTTAACATTCAATCATCAAAATAATTCAAAGAATGGCTACCTAAAGGAAACGTGAAAACGGTGATCTGTTTTAAACGTCGTAATAAAATCAACAAACAGTTCGTTAAGGAATGGGAAGCAGACCATCCAGCTCCAAGTGCCTCTATTTTGGCTGTTGATGGTAAGTATATTTATTGCAGGAACAATTTTCGTTGATATCTTTTTTAATGGTTACATATTATGCATATTATGCGGGCGGTCCGGTGGTGCATGTGATAAACGGCGCCAGTCCACACGGCCGGACCGGGTTCAAATCCCATCCGGACCGTTCCCCCGTAGCAAGGACTGACTATCCGGCTACGTGGTAAAATAAGTCTAGTAAGCCAGAAATGGCCGGCGTGACCTGTAAGGTCGTTAAGCCAAGAAGAAGATATTATGCATTTATCGTTTCAGACATTTCTCAAAACTTTCCCGAAGCTGATTTGCGTACACCGTGGCTTGCTCCTGGGGAAATTGTTAGCCCGGATGGCTCAGTTGATGAAGGTTACATAACATCGGATGAAGAGCTGAGTACATCAGATGGTGAGGAATCAACAAACGAGGAAGAGATAGGATCAACATTATTCGAGGATGATTTACGAAATTGGGCCCTAAAGTCAAATATGACGCATACTGCGATGAATAGTCTGCTGAAACTTTTAAAAACTAAAAAAGTTGTGCAGTCTCGTTTGCTAAAGGGCTACCGCACGCTGTTGAGAACACCGCATCGGACGGGTGCATCCTTCATCACAATCGAAGGTGGTCAAATGTGGTATCATGGCATTAAGCAGTGTCTTCAACGTTACTTCAGCGATGTGAAACCATCCTTAGAGTCTCTGTGGATCGATATTTCCATGGATGCCACTTCATAGAAGCGGACCCACTCAGTTGTTGCCTATTTTAATGAGGCTGTGTGAAGTGCCTGAAGCTCCAATATTCGTCGTTGCTATATTTTGCGGGTCATCTAAACCTCAAAACGCCGAACAATATCTAAGACAGTTTGTCACAGAGATCAACGACCTTCAGAGCAACGGTATCGTTTTACAAGGCGTTACACATCAAGTAAAACTACGGGCTATCATAGCAGATTCTCCAGCTCGAGCTTTAATTAAAAGTAAGTGTAAAAAATTATTCATTATTTTGTTAATATCATTATTATTTTTCAAATCAAGATAAGAACTTTAATTTTTTTCCCCAGGTGTCGTTTCGTTTAACGGTTCTCTTGGATGCTTAAAATGCACAGACATTGCTGTACACGACAGAGCCACCAAAAGGATGTATTTTACAGGAGTGGGAATAGAAAAGCGGACAGATGCCAAATTCCGAGCACAAGAATACCCTCAACACTGCAAAAAACCAACACCTCTAACCGATATTTTGTACTTCGACATCATCGCAGACGTCATTATTGCCGACAGACTTCATCTGATTGATCTTGGGGTGATGAGGAAACTGTTAAACGGATGGATTAAAGGCAAATTTACTAAAGGACCACATCACACCAAATGGACTTCAAGACAATGTGATATCATTTCGGAATTTTTATTACAAATCAAGCTCCCTTCAGAAATTCATCGAAACCTGCGAAGCCTACAATACATCAAATTCTGGAAAGGAACGGAGTTTAGAACCTTCTTACATTACGCCAGCGTAGTCGTTCTAAAGGAAATACTTCCGGAAGCAGCATACAAACATTTTTTGCTACTGTTTTGTGCCACGACATTCCTGTCATCGACTGTGTATGAAAACGAATGGGAACTTGCAAAAGAAATGCTGGAGCTGTTCGTCAAGGATTTTGGAACCATTTATGGACCTAGCAGTGTTTCAAGCAACGTTCATAATCTTCAGCATGTTCACGACGAAGTCGCCAGATTCGGACCATTAGAAGACATCTCCACATACGGCTTCGAAAACGAACTACAACGCTTGAAGCGCATGATGAGAAGTGGCAGCAAATTCCTGGAACAAATAGTCAACAGAGTGTGTGAACTACATCACACAAATGTAGCCAGAGAAAACGACGAAACCAGTAACTACCCATCGTTAACTACAAAAGGCCAAAACATTTCGTTAGCCATAAATCCGGAATTCAGCTTAAGGAAAGGACCCAGAAACGAATGGTTCTTATTGAAAGACAACACCATTATGCAGTACTGTACAGCAGCTCAATCAGAAACTGGAGAAATAAGCGTGCATGGTTATAACTTCGTTCGTCAGTACGAATTATTTGACTATCCCTGTTCTTCGACAAAGTTAATGATCTTCCAGGCCAGCATGAGTGACCTGTAGTCTTCTTTAAGACAAGTTGCTGTCTCGGACATACGTTGTAAATTAGTAGGAATTAGTGTAGATAAATGACAAGGACTCGTTGTACTTCCATTACTACATACATTACAACCCATGTAATTTAGAGTTAAATAAATATTATAAAAAATACACATGTGTTTAAAATTTATATAAATACTAAAAGATATTTTTTTAGGCAAAAGATGATCAAAAATGCGTTTCATACACAAACATGGCTAATTATTGATTGATTGATGGATCGAAATTGATGGCATTAATAAATGCGTTGGTGGAAGTCTAAGCAAACCTTTGAAAAACTCTCAATTTCAACAGAAAAGGTACGTAGCTACGACAGTGAAGATGTTCGAATCATACCTCCAAGCACTAGAATAACACTCGGCACAGTTCAGCGTGCAAAGGTAACGAACGATTTTTCTTAAAGCTATCTTTATTCATTTCATTCCAACCATACCAGGCATGCCATAAGCGGGCGGCCGTTACCCGAATCTAAGCATAACAGACATAGCATCAACACGCAGGCGTTACACTCCTCCAAGCAACAACAAACATTTTTATAATCTACCTGTCTTAGTTACCTATCAGGTTTCATGCCAATGCTACAAAGGGGAAGGAAAAGAGTTAAGCACCTGTAGAAGTGGTATGCAGCATTTGTGTTTGATGAACTGTTTAAAAATAAACTGAACTCACTACCTTTACCGTGGTATCAAGATTGGTGGAAAAACCATCACACCAAAAAAGAAAATATTTCCAATATGTATATTTTTACCCTTAGAAACAAACAAATAAACAAACGGCAGTGTGTATATAATCTGTCATGCGATTTTTTACCATAAAAATATCCAAAGTCTTGTTAGAAATATTTTTTTGCATCACACGAGCTTTGAAATCCATTCCTATTCAGCTTCATTTATATACGGTACACAACGTACCAAATCAACACGGACCAGACGGCGCAAATGTGAGTATGGCTTTCTTCTACACCAATTTCTAAACCAATGTTCTCTTTCGTTACAGCACATCAGTATCAAGAAAATAGTGCGGAAAAAGATATCCCAATGTGCAATTCAACCACGCCTGCTAATAAATACTATTGCCGCTATGTTCTGGCCTACAGGCGAAGTGAGATAAAAAACGTGCACATACGCATATACACGGTACGCTGTCGATCCCAATTAACCCTTTCTCCCTCTACCTCACTAACGATCATCCTGCTAAAGCGAGAATGCGTGTTGGGATCGCGCGTCGATACACACTAACACATTCAAAGACACCATGTGTGTACACAGCGTACGAGCGCCTGCACGATCCTAGGGGCGTGACCAGCGTCGATGTGGAATCCATGTGGAACGCATCGGGACTGCTCGTAGCGTACGGGCGCATTTCGAGTCCATGTGGAATCCTTTCGGCCTCCATGTGGAATCCTCACGGCGTCCATGTGGAAAGCAACGCTAGCCCTCGCAGTGTACGGGCGCTTGCACGATCCTTGCGGGTGAATGTTTAATGCCGGTGAATGAGTCCATGTGGAAAGCAACGCGTCCGCATCGTACGGGTGAATGATGAATCCTTATGGGTCAATGTGGAAAGCTGCAAGACCGCTCGCAGCGGACGGTGTTTTGGTCGCGATGGTCGTAGCGTAGCGTGCAAAAGCGCGTTCAGTTTTCTTCATTTATTTGTATTAAAATTATTATTTATTTACAAACCACCGATTACAATATGTTGGCCACACTTTGGGCTAATAGTTGCAAGATTTTCCCGTGAGATATTTAAATAAAATAGTATTATATTTCAATTACAAAACCGAGGTATTTTTCGCTACAATTCTATGCCTTGCTTTAGCTATTTCCTCGCGGCCGCCCTTAACGTACTGGCTTTGGTTTTTAGCGAATAGCTAAAAAAGTTGAAGAGATAGATTAAAACAATGTTCTACAAAGTTGTAAAGAATAACATTTCGTATCTTTTAAAGATTTTTGCAGATTTTTACACAGTTAATTAAGCATGTTTTTATTGTTTAAAAATATT
The DNA here is from genome assembly GCF_943734845.2 of Anopheles funestus. Classification (NCBI taxonomy): domain Eukaryota; kingdom Metazoa; phylum Arthropoda; class Insecta; order Diptera; family Culicidae; genus Anopheles; species Anopheles funestus. Next base: position 44,988,782 of record NC_064599.1, read on the forward strand.
AAGAATGTTGCATGCAACTATGTCATGTCTAATGGAAATGTGTTCTTTTCAATACGGATAATCATTTAAAATTCGATTCAAAATCCGGCTGGTGCATCCGTTTCCAACCTGGCCTCCAAAGCGTCTAGTTGTTCCGCCGTTTTTACTATTTCAAAGTCAAAGCCGTCTGGAGCCTGCGATGTCGGAACCTTTCTGATGATATCGTGCACTGTTGATATGACCGCGTGTGCATCATCGGTTTTCATAGCTAACTTTTCCATCAAGGCAAAGTTTTGCTTAAATAGCGATATGACCAATGACCTAAGCTTCGTGATGTCCTCTCGGTTTTGTTTCGTCTGATGCAGCAGCTCCGCAAATACGTCGGTGTTGTAGGAAGACGGTTCCGATGGTTCGCCCAAAACTGCACAGTCCTCTGGATGTTGAAGTCCTGATGTCGAAGGCTGCTGGAGTGGTGATGTTGAAGCCGGAACTATATTTCCAAAGGCGAGGGACGGCAACTGAATGTTCGATATAACCTGAACACCAGTATCGACGAAATCAGTTTCCTGATTATCGTCCAGACGCAACTTTTTGGCTGAAGAATACATCTTTACTGACTTGTTTTCAACTTGATGGACTTGTAACGAATGATGGTTACACGTACTAAAATTCGTCTTAATATACCAAAAAAAGGACAAATACTTACCTTGTATAATAATAAGAACTACCCTTAAATAAAGCTAAACACATTTTATACATTCGTTCACTCATTGGGGTTTTCTCGCAGGTACTCAAAGTAACACTTGTTGCACTTGCTTTCGAGGGTAAATTCAACAGGTATCACACGCAAGACAAAATAATCGTATTTAAGTGAAGGATTGTTCACAAACAAATCATTCTTAAGTCAGCCACGCTCGTTACTGGTTCTTAACATTCAATCATCAAAATAATTCAAAGAATGGCTACCTAAAGGAAACGTGAAAACGGTGCTCTGTTTTAAACGTCGTAATAAAATCAACAAACAGTTCGTTAAGGAATGGGAAGCAGACCATCCAGCTCCAAGTGCCTCTATTTTGGCTGTTGATGGTAAGTATATTTATTGCAGGAACAATTTTCGTTGATATCTTTTTTAATGGTTACATATTATGCATATTATGCGGGCGGTCCGGTGGTGCATGTGATAAACGGCGCCAGTCCACACGGCCGGACCGGGTTCAAATCCCATCCGGACCGTTCCCCCGTAGCAAGGACTGACTATCCGGCTACGTGGTAAAATAAGTCTAGTAAGCCAGAAATGGCCGGCGTGACCTGTAAGGTCGTTAAGCCAAGAAGAAGATATTATGCATTTATCGTTTCAGACATTTCTCAAAACTTTCCCGAAGCTGATTTGCGTACACCGTGGCTTGCTCCTGGGGAAATTGTTAACCCGGATGGCTCAGTTGATGAAGATTACATAACATCGGATGAAGAGCTGAGTACATCAGATGGTGAGGAATCAACAAACGAGGAAGAGATAGGATCAACATTATTCGAGGATGATTTACGAAATTGGGCCCTAAAGTCAAATATGACGCATACTGCGATGAATAGTCTGCTGAAACTTTTAAAAACTAAAAAAGTTGTGCAGTCTCGTTTGCTAAAGGGCTACCGCACGCTGTTGAGAACACCGCATCGGACGGGTGCATCCTTCATCACAATCGAAGGTGGTCAAATGTGGTATCATGGCATTAAGCAGTGTCTTCAACGTTACTTCAGCGATGTGAAACCATCCTTAGAGTCTCTGTGGATCGATATTTCCATGGATGGTTTGCCACTTCATAGAAGCGGACCCACTCAGTTGTTGCCTATTTTAATGAGGCTGTGTGAAGTGCCTGAAGCTCCAATATTCGTCGTTGCTATATTTTGCGGGTCATCTAAACCTCAAAACGCAGAACAATATCTAAGACAGTTTGTCACAGAGATCAACGACCATCAGAGCAACGGTATCGTTTTACAAGGCGTTACACATCAAGTAAAACTACGGGCTATCATAGCAGATTCTCCAGCTCGAGCTTTAATTAAAAGTAAGTGTAAAAAATTATTCATTATTTTGTTAATATCATTATTATTTTTCAAATCAAGATAAGAACTTTAATTTTTTTTCCCCAGGTGTCGTTTCGTTTAACGGTTTTCTTGGATGCTTAAAATGTACAGACATTGCTGTACACGACAGAGCCACCAAAAGGATGTATTTTACAGGAGTGGGAATAGAAAAGCGGACAGATGCCAAATTCCGAGCACAAGAATACCCTCAACACTGCAAAAAACCAACACCTCTAACCGATATTTTGTACTTCGACATCATCGCAGACGTCATTATTGCCGACAGACTTCATCTGATTGATCTTGGGGTGATGAGGAAACTGTTAAACGGATGGATTAAAGGCAAATTTACTAAAGGACCACATCACACCAAATGGACTTCAAGACAATGTGATATCATTTCGGAATTTTTATTACAAATCAAGCTCCCTTCAGAAATTCATCGAAACCTGCGAAGCCTACAATACATCAAATTCTGGAAAGGAACGGAGTTTAGAACCTTCTTACATTACGCCAGCGTAGTCGTTCTAAAGGAAATACTTCCGGAAGCAGCATACAAACATTTTTTGCTACTGTTTTGTGCCACGACATTCCTGTCATCGACTGTGTATGAAAACGAATGGGAACTTGCAAAAGAAATGCTGGAGCTGTTCGTCAAGGATTTTGGAACCATTTATGGACCTAGCAGTGTTTCAAGCAACGTTCATAATCTTCAGCATGTTCACGACGAAGTCGCCAGATTCGGACCATTAGAAGACATCTCCACATACGGCTTCGAAAACGAACTACAACGCTTGAAGCGCATGATGAGAAGTGGCAGCAAATTCCTGGAACAAATAGTCAACAGAGTGTGTGAACTACATCACACAAATGTAGCCAGAGAAAACGACGAAACCAGTAACTACCCATCGTTAACTACAAAAGGCCAAAACATTTCGTTAGCCATAAATCCGGAATTCAGCTTAAGGAAAGGACCCAGAAACGAATGGTTCTTATTGAAAGACAACACCATTATGCAGTACTGTACAGCAGCTCAATCAGAAACTGGAGAAATAAGCGTGCATGGTTATAACTTCGTTCGTCAGTACGAATTATTTGACTATCCCTGTTCTTCGACAAAGTTAATGATCTTCCAGGCCAGCATGAGTGACCTGTAGTCTTCTTTAAGACAAGTTGCTGTCTCGGACATACGTTGTAAATTAGTAGGAATTAGTGTAGATAAATGACAAGGACTCGTTGTACTTCCATTACTACATACATTACAACCCATGTAATTTAGAGTTAAATAAATATTATAAAAAATACACATGTGTTTAAAATTTATATAAATACTAAAAGATATTTTTTTAAACAAAAGATGATCAAAAATGCGTTTCATACACAAACATGGCTAATTATTGATTGATTGATGGATCGAAATTGATGGCATTAATAAATGCGTTGGTGGAAGTCTAAGCAAACCTTTGAAAAACTCTCAATTTCAACAGAAAAGGTACGTAGCTACGACAGTGAAGATGTTCGAATCATACCTCCAAGCACTAGAATAACACTCGGCACAGTTCAGCGTGCAAAGGTAACGAACGATTTTTCTTAAAGCTATCTTTATTCATTTCATTCCAACCATACCAGGCATGCCATAAGCGCGCGGCCGTTACCCGAATCTAAGCATAACAGACATAGCATCAACACGCAGGCGTTACACGCCTCCAAGCAACAACAAACATTTTTATAATCTACCTGTCTTAGTTACCTATCAGGTTTCATGCCAATGCTACAAAGGGGAAGGAAAAGAGTTAAGCACCTGTAGAAGTGGTATGCAGCATTTGTGTTTGATGAACTGTTTAAAAATAAACTGAACTCACTACCTTTACCGTGGTATCAAGATTGGTGGAAAAACCATCACACCAAAAAAGAAAATATTTCCAATATGTATATTTTTACCCTAAGAAACAAACAAATAAACAAACGGCAGTGTGTATATAATCTGTCATGCGATTTTTTTACCATAAAAATATCCAAAGTCTTGTTAGAAATATTTTTTTGCATCACACGAGCTTTGAAATCCATTCCTATTCAGCTTCATTTATATACGGTACACAACGTACCAAATCAACACGGACCAGACGGCGCAAAACACCAATTTCTAATCCAATGTTCTCTTTCGTTACGGCACATCAGTATCAAGAAAATAGTGCGGAAAAAGATATCCCAATGTGCAATTCAACCACGCCTGCTAATAAATACTATTGCCGCTATGTTCTGGCCTACAGGCGAAGTGAGATAAAAAATGTGCACATACGCATATACACGGTACGCTGTCGATCCCAATTAGCCCTTTCTCCCTCTACCTAACTAACGATCATCCTGCTAAAGCGAGAATGCGTGTTGGGATCGCGCGTCGATACACACTAACACATTCAAAGACACCATGTGTGTACACAGCGTACGAGCGCCTGCACGATCCTAGGGGCGTGACCAGCGTCGATGTGGAATCCATGTGGAACGCATCGGGACTGCTCGTAGCGTACGGGCGCATTTCGAGTCCATGTGGAATCCTTTCGGCCTCCATGTGGAATCCTCACGGCGTCCATGTGGAAAGCAACGCTAGCCCTCGCAGTGTACGGGCGCTTGCACGATCCTTGCGGGTGAATGTTTAATGCCGGTGAATGAGTCCATGTGGAAAGCAACGCGTCCGCATCGTACGGGTGAATGATGAATCCTTATGGGTCAATGTGGAAAGCTGCAAGACCGCTCGCAGCGGACGGTGTTTTGGTCGCGATGGTCGTAGCGTAGCGTGCAAAAGCGCGTTCAGTTTTCTTCATTTATTTGTATTAAAATTATTATTTATTTACAAACCACCGATTACAATATGTTGGCCACACTTTGGGCTAATAGTTGCAAGATTTTCCCGTGAGATATTTAAATAAAATAGTATTATATTTCAATTACAAAACCGAGGTATTTTTCGCTACAATTCTATGCCTTGCTTTAGCTATTTCCTCGCGGCCGCCCTTAACGTACTGGCTTTGGTTTTTAGCGAATAGCTAAAAAAGTTGAAGAGATAGATTAAAACAATGTTCTACAAAGTTGTAAAGAATAACATTTCGTATCTTTTAAAGATTTTTGCAGATTTTTACACAGTTAATTAAGCATGTTTTTATTGTTTAAAAATATTAAGAATGTTGCATGCAACTATGTCATGTCTAATGGAAATGTGTTCTTTTCAATACGGATAATCATTTAAAATTCGATTCAAAATCCGGCTGGTGTAAAGGTGTATAGTATTAGAAATATATATTTAATTATTTTTATTTATTGTTAAGTCAATTTATAAATATAAATCAATTATTAAATATGCAACTCATAAATATTTATGATTAAGGACGTCTACAACTAGTTCTTCGGTTTCCTTTGATAGTTGCCCGTTGCGTTGCGTGTTTCAACTTAAGTTTGAAAAACTTGGCAGTTTGCTCTTGACTGTCGAGTAGATCAGACGTGTTTTCTATCAGCAAGAGTACAAGTCATCACAAACACAAATAAAAAAAAAACAAGACGAGCCATGGAGGCAACAGCAGTTAGGCCCATTAGGGACAAAACCTTCAAGATCGTGTACGAAGGGATCCCAAAACGCCCTTCTCGATCAGAAGTGATCGACTTTATAGTCGATACACTGAAGGCCGGGGAGATCGTGACACGGATACAGATGTGCACGTCTACTGCGGTTGTATTCGTGGAAACGGAGACGCTTGCGCAGGCGCAGAAAGTGGTGCAGGAGCACCAAGGAAAGCACTTCCTGCAGATCGACGGGACGGCTTACCCACTGCCGATTCTGTTGGAGGACGGAGCGACGGAGATGCGGCTGCACGAGCTTCCCCCCTACGTTACCGAAGCCGAAATCAAAGCAGCGCTTGCTTGCTTTGGTGAAGTGCTTTCGGTAACGGAAACCGAATATGGGCCGGAGAGTAAGGTTCCGGGAATAAAGACTGGCATACGCCTCGTCAAAATTATTCTCGGGACACCAACACTGCAGCTCGGGCCAACAATTTTGGTAGGAAAGGAGCGTACCACCGTTACCTACAGTGGACAAAATCCGTACTGCCGATACTGCTTAATGCCTGAGCACACGGGCATGGGATGCATGCAGAGTAAGCGAAGCTTGGTAAAGCAGGGGGCATCCTACGCAGGAGTGACGAAGGCGGCTCCAACAGCACCAACACAAAAAACCAAACCAAAGCCTCTAACATCATCTAAAACACCGGTAGCACCACCAGTGAAAGCGCCAACACCGAAGGCACCGGCGACAGCACAGAAGGCTCCGGCCGTAGCACCGAGGGCTCCGACAGAGACACCGAGGGCTCCGGCTGTGTCAGCGAAGGCTACGAATGCAGCACCGGTGGCTCTGAGCACCGCACCAGCACCAACAAACCGTGCAGTGGAGAGTGAGAACGCACTCTCTACGCATGCTTTCAAAGTGCCTCGAGCTCCCTCTCCCATCCCTTCTTCCTCAAAGCCAGATCCTGATATCAAAGGTAAGCGCAAAAACGATGACGAAACGGATAGCGATGCGTCTAACGCGTCGATCGGAGGAACGGTTAAGCGCAAGCCTGGCCGTCCACCGAAAAATCCGAAAACACTAACACAAACAGACATACACATTGGGGAGTAATTGGTTTATTTGCAATGGATACATACGCTAGCTATGTTTTTGCTTCAATTAATTTGAATGCAATATCTAGTGCAACTAAACTAAATGCTCTTCGCACATTCTTGCGTACTATCGACGCCGACATCATATTTCTACAAGAAGTCTACGATGTCAACATTTCACTTCCCGGTTACAATGTGATTGCGAATGTGGGTGTTGAGAAACGTGGAACAGCGATCGCTTTGCGGGAACGCCTAAAATTTTCTCACGTCGAGCGCAGTTTAGACTCGCGTGTAATTTGCGTTCGGCTTGAGAATTCTACCACACTCTGTAATGTTTATGCTCCTTCTGGTAGCCAGCGTTGGTCAGAGCGAGAGGATTTTTTCAACCGCACGTTAGCGTACTACCTTCGGAATGCATCTCAGCATGTCATTCTTGCGGGGGATTTCAACTGTGTGTTGAATCCAAAGGACGCGACGGGCGAGAGAAACATCAGCTTTGCTCTGAGGAACGCAATAAACAGTATAGGGATGTGTGATAGCTGGGAGGCGCTCAGAGGCAACGATGTAGAGTTTTCCTATATCACACGTGGTTCGGGTTCTCGCATCGATCGTTGTTATGTGTCATCTACACTAAAGACACACTTACGAACGACTGACTTACACGTACTGGCCTTTTCTGATCATAAAGCTCTGACGGTTCGAGTCTGCCTGCCAACCGATAACTGCTCGAGATCTCGTAGCAACGGTTACTGGCAACTCAGGCCACACATATTGACTGAAGAAAATATAGAGGAGTTCAGAAGTAGGTGGATCGTATGGACAAGACAAAGGAGGAATTTCGGTTCCTGGATGGATTGGTGGATTCACTTCGCCAAACCGAAAATTAAGTCGTTCTTTCGCTGGAAGACGAATCAAAAATACTCCGCGTTCCGCCTGCGACAGGACATTCTCTATAGAGTGCTTAAAAACTCTTACGATAACTATCTGACAAATCCTGATGAGCTAGTAACGATAAACCGTGTGAAGGGGAAGATCCTCTCACTTCAGAGACTTTTCTCTGAAGATTTCACACGGATAAACGAGACACGAGTTGCTGGTGAAAGTATCACTACGTTTCAGTTAGAGGAACGTAGACGGACTCGAACCGTGATTGACAAACTGTTGTCTGATGATGGCGGAGTGATTGATCATGAAGAGGAAATCAGACAACACATTCACACATACTACACACAATTATACACTGACGAAGACTTACCGACGGACGATGCGTTTACCTGTAATCCAATCATTCCAGAGGATTGTAGTACCAACAATAACTGCATGGATGAGATCTCACCCGATGAGATCCTTGATGCAGTTAAAAAGTCTGCGTCGCGAAAGTCTCCTGGTCCTGATGGGATCCCGAAGGAATTTTATCATCGTGCATACGAGATAATCCATAGGGAACTACATCTCATATTGAATGAGGCTCTTGAAAGCAAGTTTCCGCGAAACTTTGTTGATGGTGTCATAGTTCTTGTGAAGAAGAAAGGAGGCACGGGCACCGTATCTTGTTTTCGACCCATATCCCTCCTTAATACTGATTATAAGCTACTGTCGAGAATTGTCAAACTGCGTCTTGATATGATTATCAAAAAGTGGGGGATAATATCGACAGCGCAAAAATGTAGCAACAAACCTTGCAACATTTTTCAAGCTATACTCTCTGTTAAGGAGCGGGTGGTTGATCTCAAGAGTAAGCGAAAGCATGGCAAGCTCGTGTCTTTTGATTTGTCACAGGCCTTTGACAGGGTCAATAGAAGTTTTTTGTGGCGCACTATGTCTTCTATGGGCTTTAATCCAGGATTAGTGCGGTTTTTGCGTACGATTGGTGAACAATCCTCTTCCCGCATCCTTGTAAATGGACATCTTTCCGCTTCCTTTCCTATCCACCGTTCCGTCAGACAGGGCGATCCCTTATCCATGCACCTGTTTGTCCTCTACCTAAATCCTCTCATCACCAGATTAGAAGGCATTTGTTGCGATCAGGACGACCTGGTCAACGCATATGCCGACGACATCTCGGTGGTGACAACTTCCCTTTCCAAACTCGAGCAAGTGAAAGCAGCATTTGAAGCGTTTGGCAGAACCGCTGGGGCTAAACTGAACGTGGAAAAAACAACAGCACTGGACATCGGACACACAGCGCAAAACACCACAATAGATATTCCATGGCTGCAAACTGTGGAACGTCTTCGCCTGCTCGGGATATTGTTCACCAATAATATACGGGAGGCTATGGGCCACAACTGGGAGAACGTGATCCAACATTTCCGTCACCTGATCCGGCTTCATCGTGTTAGAGACCTCAATTTGGTGCAGAAGGTTGTGCTCTTAAACACATTTCTTTTGCCCAAACTATGGTTCGTTGCATCGGTTTGTGGCGCCCGATCAATGGACATAGCCTTGGTCTCTAGCACCATTGGATCCTTTCTCTGGGATGGCACTGGAGGATTACGGGTTCCACTTCAACAACTAGCGCTGCCAAAACGTCGGGGTGGACTTAACCTCCATATTCCGGCTGTTAATACGGTCGCACTGCTGGTGAACCGATACGTTGCCGAAAGGGAAAGTCTTAGGGTTGGGTCACTACACATATCGTGTGCTAGTAACCCCCCAAATATAGCCTCCATTTCGACAACGTATCCTTGCCTGAGAACGGTGATCCAGCATTTAGCGACATTCCCAAATCAGACCATCATCACCACGAAAACCCTTCGACGGATTATGGTTGGGAGGCTTCCGGATGCAAAAGTAGTCGTGGAGTCACCTTCCGTAAGTTGGCGATGGGTTTGGAAGAATATAGGCAACCACCAACTGTCCTCTGTCCAGCGAAGCACTTTGTATTTGCTGGTCAACAACAAAATCGCCCACGGACTGCTAATGCAGAGGATGGATCGAGCGTCTTCGGCATGCTCAGTATGCTCCCAGGTAGAGACCCTGGAGCACAAATTCACATTGTGTCCTAGGGTATCTTATCCGTGGAGCATACTATTGCAAAAAATGGCAGTCATCGTTCCGGACAATTCCCTAAACTTCCTTTCCCTCCTCTTACCTGTCCTAAGTAACATTAGTTCAAGTAAGAGGACTCTCATCCTACGTTTGTTTGCAAATTATGTCATCCACATTGTTGGAATCAACAATGCTGTGATTGATATAACAATCCTTAAATGTTCTTTGTAATCCCTGTACGTCATCCCTTTATGTTTTCTATATATTGTCGAAACTAGTATGTAAGTTGTTTTTAATAAACACTTTTTATAAAAAAAAAGTCAATTTATAAATATAAATCAATTATTAAATATGCAACTCATAAATATTTATGATTAAGAACGTCTACAACTAGTTCTTCGGTTTCCTTTGATAGTTGCCCGTTGCGTTGCGTGTTTCAACTTAAGTTTGAAAAACTTGTTGACCGCTTCAATGGTCGGTACACCATAGCCGCACGTACCAACCATTCTAAACATCTTTAATATATTTCCTTTATTAGAAACCTTAATTTTCGGACCATTTTTATCGACACCTGTCCAGCTACAACCGCATAAAAGCTGTTCGTCGAACAGCAGGTCCAGAGCGTCATGCATACGGTTCCTCGGATCGTCGCGACGAATTTGATTATTTAACCATGCTCCCAGTGCTTCGAAGAAATCCGCATCCGTTTCCAACCTGGCCTCCAAAGCGTCTAGTTGTTCCGCCGTTTTTACTATTTCAAAGTCAAAGCCGTCTGGAGCCTGCGATGTCGGAACCTTTCTGATGATATCGTGCACTGTTGATATGACCGCGTGTGCATCATCGGTTTTCATAGCTAACTTTTCCATCAAGGCAAAGTTTTGCTTAAATAGCGATATGACCAATGACCTAAGCTTCGTGATGTCCTCTCGGTTTTGTTTCGTCTCGGAATCAACAAACGAGGAAGAGATAGGATCAACATTATTCGAGGATGCTTTACGAAATTGGGCCCTAAAGTCAAATATGACGCATACTGCGATGAATAGTCTGCTGAAACTTTTAAAAACTAAAAAAGTTGTGCAGTCTCGTTTGCCAAAGGACTACCGCACGCTGTTGAGAACACCGCATCGGACGGGTGCATCCTTCATCACAATCGAAGGTGGTCAAATGTGGTATCATGGCATTAAGCAGTGTCTTCAACGTTACTTCAGCGATGTGAAACCATCCTTAGAGTCTCTGGCAAACCATCCATGGAAATATCGATCCACACTTCATAGAAGCGGACCCACTCAGTTGTGGCCTATTTTAATGAGGCTGTGTGAAGTGCCTGAAGCTCCAATATTCGTCGTTGCTATATTTTGCGGGTCATCTAAACCTCAAAACGCAGAACAATATCTAAGACAGTTTGTCACAGAGATCAACGACCTTCAGAGCAACGGTATCGTTTTACAAGGCGTTACACATCAAGTAAAACTACGGGCTATCATAGCAGATTCTCCAGCTCGAGCTTTAATTAAAAGTAAGTGTTAAAAATTATTCATTATTTTTTTAATATCATTATTATTTTTCAAATCAAGATAAGAACTTTAATTTTTTTTTCCCCAGGTGTCGTTTCGTTTAACGGTTCTCATGGATGCTTAAAATGCACAGACATTGCTGTACACGACAGAGCCACCAAAAGGATGTATTTTACAGGAGTGGGAATAGAAAAGCGGACAGATGCCAAATTCCGAGCACAAGAATACCCTCAACACTGCAAAAAACCAACACCTCTAACCGATATTTTGTACTTCGACATCATCGCAGACGTCATTACAGGGTTTCTCAGGCCAGCTCAACACCGTAACACCACTTTTCAACAACGTAAACTGTGTATCCGAAAATGTATATCAAATTCGAATCTGGTAACTCTTTTCAACATGGTAAAACTGGCTCTCGAATCCGTAAAATGATTACTCGACACTGGGAAATGCGTATTCGGCAGATCTGTCATGTAACCTGTTTAGTCTACGTATTTCGATGCTCGATTGTAATCGATATTCAAGCATTTGAAAATTTAATTTTCATTTGAAAAACAAATGAATTAGTTTATTTAATTTGTTTATTTATCTTAGTCCTTTCAATGCTCTTTTAGTTAGTGTGAAGCAAAATTAAGAAAATAATTTGTTTCTTAGCCCATATTTACCTACATTTATTGCATATAATGTTAGGACAAATTCAGTACTTTTTATGTTTATTATTGTTATAGTTTATGGAAATTAATTGTATAAGAAAAAATCTATAAACAATATGATATTCATTTGATTATATCGAATGAAATGTAACGGATGTTGATAATATCGAAATAGGCAGCATAAACATTCAGTCAGCGGCGTGTTCGTCAAGTACGCATTTCCCAGTGTCGAGTAATGATTTTACTGATTCGAGACCTAGCTTTCCCATGTTGAAAAGAGTTAAGGGATTCGAATTCGATATGATAAACTGTTAAACGGATGGATTAAAGGCAAATTTACTAAAGGACCACATCACACCAAATGGACTTCAAGACAATGTGATATCATTTCGGAATTTTTATTACAAATCAAGCTCCCTTCAGAAATTCATCGAAACCTGCGAAGCCTACAATACATCAAATTCTGGAAAGGAACGGAGTTTAGAACCTTCTTACATTACGCCAGCGTAGTCGTTCTAAAGGAAATACTTCCGGAAGCAGCATACAAACATTTTTTGCTACTGTTTTGTGCCACGACATTCCTGTCATCGACTGTGTATGAAAACGAATGGGAACTTGCAAAAGAAATGCTGGAGCTGTTCGTCAAGGATTTTGGAACCATTTATGGACCTAGCAGTGTTTCAAGCAACGTTCATAATCTTCAGCATGTTCACGACGAAGTCGCCAGATTCGGACCATTAGAAGACATCTCCACATACGGCTTCGAAAACGAACTACAACGCTTGAAGCGCATGATGAGAAGTGGCAGCAAATTCCTGGAACAAATAGTCAACAGAGTGTGTGAACTACATCACACAAATGTAGCCAGAGAAAACGACGAAACCAGTAACTACCCATCGTTAACTACAAAAGGCCAAAACATTTCGTTAGCCATAAATCCGGAATTCAGCTTAAGGAAAGGACCCAGAAACGAATGGTTCTTATTGAAAGACAACACCATTATGCAGTACTGTACAGCAGCTCAATCAGAAACTGGAGAAATAAGCGTGCATGGTTATAACTTCGTTCGTCAGTACGAATTATTTGACTATCCCTGTTCTTCGACAAAGTTAATGATCTTCCAGGCCAGCATGAGTGACCTGTAGTCTTCTATAAGACAAGTTGCTGTCTCGGACATACGTTGTAAATTAGTAGGAATTAGTGTAGATAAATGACAAGGACTCGTTGTACTTCCATTACTACATACATTACAACCCATGTAATTTAGAGTTAAATAAATATTATAAAAAATACACATGTGTTTAAAATTTATATAAATACTAAAAGATATTTTTTTAGGCAAAAGATGATCAAAAATGCGTTTCATACACAAACATGGCTAATTATTGATTGATTGATGGATCGAAATTGATGGCATTAATAAATGCGTTGGTGGAAGTCTAAGCAAACCTTCGAAAAACTCTCAATTTCAACAGAAAAGGTACGTAGCTACGACAGTGAAGATGTTCGCACTGTGGAAGATGGCACAGTTCAGCGTGCAAAGGTAACGAACGATTTTTCTTAAAGCTATCTTTATTCATTTCATTCCAACCATACCAGGCATGCCATAAGCGCGCGGCCGTTACCCGAATCTAAGCATAACAGACATAGCATCAACACGCAGGCGTTACACGCCTCCAAGCAACAACAAACATTTTTATAATCTACCTGTCTTAGTTACCTATCAGGTTTCATGCCAATGCTACAAAGGGGAAGGAAAAGAGTTAAGCACCTGTAGAAGTGGTATGCAGCATTTGTGTTTGATGAACTGTTTAAAAATAAACTGAACTCACTACCTTTACCGTGGTATCAAGATTGGTGGAAAAACCATCACACCAAAAAAGAAAATATTTCCAATATGTATATTTTTACCCTTAGAAACAAACAAATAAACAAACGGTAGTGTGTATATAATCTGTCATGCGATTTTTTACCATAAAAATATCCAAAGTCTTGTTAGAAATATTTTTTTGCATCACACGAGCATTGAAATCCATTCCTATTCAGCTTCATTTATATACGGTACACAACGTACCAAATCAACACGGACCAGACGGCGCAAATGTGAGTATGGCTTTCTTCTACACCAATTTCTAATCCAATGTTCTCTTTCGTTACAGCACATCAGTATCAAGAAAATAGTGCGGAAAAAGATATCCCAATGTGCAATTCAACCACGCCTGCTAATAAATACTATACTAATACGCATATACACGGTACGCTGTCGATCCCAATTAACCCTTTCTCCCTCTACCTAACTAACGATCATCCTGCTAAAGCGAGGATGCGTGTTGGGATCGCGCGTCGATACACACTAACACATTCAAAGACACCATGTGTGTACACAGCGTACGAGCGCCTGCACGATCCTAGGGGCGTGACCAGCGTCGATGTGGAATCCATGTGGAACGCATCGGGACTGCTCGTAGCGTACGGGCGCATTTCGAGTCCATGTGGAATCCTTTCGGCCTCCATGTGGAATCCTCACGGCGTCCATGTGGAAAGCAACGCTAGCCCTCGCAGTGTACGGGCGCTTGCACGATCCTTGCGGGTGAATGTTTAATGCCGGTGAATGAGTCCATGTGGAAAGCAACGCGTCCGCAGCGGACGGTGTTTTGGTCGCGATGGTCGTAGTGTAGCGTGCAAAACCGCGTTCAGTTTTCTTCATTTATTTGTATTAAAATTATTATTTATTTACAAACCACCGATTACAATATGTTGGCCACACTTTGGGCTAATAGTTGCAAGATTTTCCCGTGAGATATTTAAATAAAATAGTATTATATTTCAATTACAAAACCGAGGTATTTTTCGCTACAATTCTATGCCTTGCTTTAGCTATTTCCTCGCGGTCGCCCTTAACGTACTGGCTTTGGTTTTTAGCGAATAACTAAAAAAGTTGAAGAGATAGATTAAAACAATGTTCTACAAAGTTGTAAAGAATAACATTTCGTATCTTTAAAAGATTTTTACAGATTTTTACACAGTTAATTAAGCATGTTTTTATTGTTTGAAAATATTAAGAATGTTGCATGCTATGTCATGTCTAATGGAAATGTGTTCTTTTCAATACGGATAATCATTTAAAATTCGATTCAAAATCCGGCTGGTGTAAAGGTGTATAGTATTATAAATATATATTTAATTATTTTTATTTATTGTGAAGTCAATTTATAAATATAAATAAATTATGAAATATGCAACTCATAAATATTTATGATTAAGGACGTCTACAACTAGTTCTTCGGTTTCCTTTGATAGTTGCCCGTTGCGTTGCGTGTTTCAACTTAAGTTTGAAAAACTTGTTGACCGCTTCAATGGTCGGTACACCATAGCCGCACGTACCAATCATTCTAAACATCTTTAATATATTTCCTTTATTAGAAACCTTAATTTTCGGACTATTTTTATCGACACCTGTCCGCGTGTGCATCATCGGTTTTCATAGCTAACTTTTCCATCAAGGCAAAGTTTTGCTTAAATAGCGATATGACCAATGACCTAAGCTTCGTGATGTCCTCTCGGTTTTGTTTCGTCTGATGCAGCAGCTCCGCAAATACGTCGGTGTTGTAGGAAGACGGTTCCGATGGTTCGCCCAAAACTGCACAGTCCTCTGGATGTTGAAGTCCTGATGTCGAAGGCTGCTGGAGTGGTGATGTTGAATCCGGAACTATATTTCCAAAGGCGAGGGACGGCAACTGAATGTTCGATATAACCTGAACACCAGTATCGACGAAATCAGTTTCCTGATTATCGTCCGGACGCAACTTTTTGGCTGAAGAATACATCTTTACTGACTTGTTTTCAACTTGATGGACTTGTAACGAATGATGGTTACACGTACTAAAATTCGTCTTAATATTCCAAAAAAAGGACAAATATTTACCTTGTATAATAATAAGAACTACCCTTAAATAAAGCTAAACACATTTTATACATTCGTTCACTCATTGGGGTTTTCTCGCAGGTACTCAAAGTAACACTTGTTGCACTTGCTTTCGAGGGTAAATTCAACAGGTATCACACGCAAGACAAAATAATCGTATTTAAGTGAAGGATTGTTCACAAACAAATCATTCTTAAGTCAGCCACGCTCGTTACTGGTTCTTAACATTCAATCATCAAAATAATTCAAAGAATGGCTACCAAACGTATACGTGAAAACGGTGCCCTGTTTCAAACGTCGTAATAAAATCACCAAACAGTTCGTTAAGGAATGGGAAGCAGACCATCCAGCTCCAAGTGCCTCTATTTTGGCTGTTGATGGTAAGTATATTTATTGCAGGAACAATTTTCGTTGATATCTTTTTTAATGGTTATATATTATGCATATTATGCGGGCGGTCCGGTGGTGCATGTGATAAACGGCGCCAGTCCACACGGCCGGACCGGGTTCAAATCCCATCCGGACCGTTCCCCCGTAGCAAGGACTGACTATCCGGCTACGTGGTAAAATATCCGGCGTGACCTGTAAGGTCGTTAAGCCAAGAAGAAGATATTATGCATTTATCGTTTCAGACATTTCTCAAAACTTTCCCGAAGCTGATTTGCGTACACCGTGGCTTGCTCCTGGGGAAATTGTTAACCCGGATGGCTCAGTTGATGAAGATTACATAACATCGGATGAAGAGCTGAGTACATCAGATGGTGAGGAATCAACAAACGAGGAAGAGATAGGATCAACATTATTCGAGGATGATTTACGAAATTGGGCCCTAAAGTCAAATATGACGCATACTGCGATGAATAGTCTGCTGAAACTTTTAAAAACTAAAAAAGTTGTGCAGTCTCGTTTGCTAAAGGGCTACCGCACGCTGTTGAGAACACCGCATCGGACGGGTGCATCCTTCATCACAATCGAAGGTGGTCAAATGTGGTATCATGGCATTAAGCAGTGTCTTCAACGTTACTTCAGCGATGTGAAACCATCCTTAGAGTCTCTGTGGATCGATATTTCCATGGATGCCACTTCATAGAAGCGGACCCACTCAGTTGTTGCCTATTTTAATGAGGCTGTGTGAAGTGCCTGAAGCTCCAATATTCGTCGTTGCTATATTTTGCGGGTCATCTAAACCTCAAAACGCCGAACAATATCTAAGACAGTTTGTCACAGAGATCAACGACCTTCAGAGCAACGGTATCGTTTTACAAGGCGTTACACATCAAGTAAAACTACGGGCTATCATAGCAGATTCTCCAGCTCGAGCTTTAATTAAAAGTAAGTGTAAAAAATTATTCATTATTTTGTTAATATCATTATTATTTTTCAAATCAAGATAAGAACTTTAATTTTTTTTTCCCCAGGTGTCGTTTCGTTTAACGGTTCTCTTGGATGCTTAAAATGCACAGACATTGCTGTACACGACAGAGCCACCAAAAGGATGTATTTTACAGGAGTGGGAATAGAAAAGCGGACAGATGCCAAATTCCGAGCACAAGAATACCCTCAACACTGCAAAAAACCAACACCTCTAACCGATATTTTGTACTTCGACATCATCGCAGACGTCATTATTGCCGACAGACTTCATCTGATTGATCTTGGGGTGATGAGGAAACTGTTAAACGGATGGATTAAAGGCAAATTTACTAAAGGACCACATCACACCAAATGGACTTCAAGACAATGTGATATCATTTCGGAATTTTTATTACAAATCAAGCTCCCTTCAGAAATTCATCGAAACCTGCGAAGCCTACAATACATCAAATTCTGGAAAGGAACGGAGTTTAGAACCTTCTTACATTACGCCAGCGTAGTCGTTCTAAAGGAAATACTTCCGGAAGCAGCATACAAACATTTTTTGCTACTGTTTTGTGCCACGACATTCCTGTCATCGACTGTGTATGAAAACGAATGGGAACTTGCAAAAGAAATGCTGGAGCTGTTCGTCAAGGATTTTGGAACCATTTATGGACCTAGCAGTGTTTCAAGCAACGTTCATAATCTTCAGCATGTTCACGACGAAGTCGCCAGATTCGGACCATTAGAAGACATCTCCACATACGGCTTCGAAAACGAACTACAACGCTTGAAGCGCATGATGAGAAGTGGCAGCAAATTCCTGGAACAAATAGTCAACAGAGTGTGTGAACTACATCACACAAATGTAGCCAGAGAAAACGACGAAACCAGTAACTACCCATCGTTAACTACAAAAGGCCAAAACATTTCGTTAGCCATAAATCCGGAATTCAGCTTAAGGAAAGGACCCAGAAACGAATGGTTCTTATTGAAAGACAACACCATTATGCAGTACTGTACAGCAGCTCAATCAGAAACTGGAGAAATAAGCGTGCATGGTTATAACTTCGTTCGTCAGTACGAATTATTTGACTATCCCTGTTCTTCGACAAAGTTAATGATCTTCCAGGCCAGCATGAGTGACCTGTAGTCTTCTTTAAGACAAGTTGCTGTCTCGGACATACGTTGTAAATTAGTAGGAATTAGTGTAGATAAATGACAAGGACTCGTTGTACTTCCATTACTACATACATTACATTCATGCCAATGCTACAAAGGGGAAGGAAAAGAGTTAAGCACCTGTAGAAGTGGTATGCAGCATTTGTGTTTGATGAACTGTTTAAAAATAAACTGAACTCACTACCTTTACCGTGGTATCAATATTGGTGGAAAAACCATCACACCAAAAAAGAAAATATTTCCAATATGTATATTTTTACCCTTAGAAACAAACAAATAAACAAACGGCAGTGTGTATATAATCTGTCATGCGATTTTTTACCATAAAAATATCCAAAGTCTTGTTAGAAATATTTTTTGCATCACACGAGCTTTGAAATCCATTCCTATTCAGCTTCATTTATATACGGTACACAACGTACCAAATCAACACGGACCAGACGGCGCAAATGTGAGTATGGCTTTCTTCTACACCAATTTCTAATCCAATGTTCTCTTTCGTTACAGCACATCAGTATCAAGAAAATAGTGCGGAAAAAGATATCCCAATGTGCAATTCAACCACGCCTGCTAATAAATACTATTGCCGCTATGTTCTGGCCTACAGGCGAAGTGAGATAAAAAACGTGCACATACGCATATACACGGTACGCTGTCGATCCCAATTAACCCTTTCTCCCTCTACCTCACTAACGATCATCCTGCTAAAGCGAGAATGCGTGTTGGGATCGGGCGTCGATACACACTAACACATTCAAAGACACCATGTGTGTACACAGCGTACGAGCGCCTGCACGATCCTAGGGGCGTGACCAGCGTCGATGTGGAATCCATGTGGAACGCATCGGGACTGCTCGTAGCGTACGGGCGCATTTCGAGTCCATGTGGAATCCTTTCGGCCTCCATGTGGAATCCTCACGGCGTCCATGTGGAAAGCAACGCTAGCCCTCGCAGTGTACGGGCGCTTGCACGATCCTTGCGGGTGAATGTTTAATGCCGGTGAATGAGTCCATGTGGAAAGCAACGCGTCCGCATCGTACGGGTGAATGATGAATCCTTATGGGTCAATGTGGAAAGCTGCAAGACCGCTCGCAGCGGACGGTGTTTTGGTCGCGATGGTCGTAGCGTAGCGTGCAAAAGCGCGTTCAGTTTTCTTCATTTATTTGTATTAAAATTATTATTTATTTACAAACCACCGATTACAATATGTTGGCCACACTTTGGGCTAATAGTTGCAAGATTTTCCCGTGAGATATTTAAATAAAATAGTATTATATTTCAATTACAAAACCGAGGTATTTTTCGCTACAATTCTATGCCTTGCTTTAGCTATTTCCTCGCGGCCGCCCTTAACGTACTGGCTTTGGTTTTTAGCGAATAGCTAAAAAAGTTGAAGAGATAGATTAAAACAATGTTCTACAAAGTTGTAAAGAATAACATTTCGTATCTTTTAAAGATTTTTGCAGATTTTTACACAGTTAATTAAGCATGTTTTTATTGTTTGAAAATATTAAGAATGTTGCATGCTATGTCATGTCTAATGGAAATGTGTTCTTTTCAATACGGATAATCATTTAAAATTCGATTCAAAATCCGGCTGGTGCATCCGTTTCCAACCTGGCCTCCAAAGCGTCTAGTTGTTCCGCCGTTTTTACTATTTCAAAGTCAAAGCCGTCTGGAGCCTGCGATGTCGGAACCTTTCTGATGATATCGTGCACTGTTGATATGACCGCGTGTGCATCATCGGTTTTCATAGCTAACTTTTCCATCAAGGCAAAGTTTTGCTTAAATAGCGATATGACCAATGACCTAAGCTTCGTGATGTCCTCTCGGTTTTGTTTCATCTGATGCAGCAGCTCCGCAAATACGTCGGTGTTGTAGGAAGACGGTTCCGATGGTTCGCCCAAAACTGCACAGTCCTCTGGATGTTGAAGTCCTGATGTCGAAGGCTGCTGGAGTGGTGATGTTGAAGCCGGAACTATATTTCCAAAGGCGAGGGACGGCAACTGAATGTTCGATATAACCTGAACACCAGTATCGACGAAATCAGTTTCCTGATTATCGTCCAGACGCAACTTTTTGGCTGAAGAATACATCTTTACTGACTTGTTTTCAACTTGATGGACTTGTAACGAATGATGGTTACACGTACTAAAATTCGTCTTAATATACCAAAAAAGGACAAATATTTACCTTGTATAATAATAAGAACTACCCTTAAATAAAGCTAAACACATTTTATACATTCGTTCACTCATTGGGGTTTTCTCGCAGGTACTCAAAGTAACACTTGTTGCACTTGCTTTCGAGGGTAAATTCAACAGGTATCACACGCAAGACAAAATAATCGTATTTAAGTGAAGGATTGTTCACAAACAAATCATTCTTAAGTCAGCCACGCTCGTTACTGGTTCTTAACATTCAATCATCAAAATAATTCAAAGAATGGCTACCTAAAGGAAACGTGAAAACGGTGCTCTGTTTTAAACGTCGTAATAAAATCAACAAACAGTTCGTTAAGGAATGGGAAGCAGACCATCCAGCTCCAAGTGCCTCTATTTTGGCTGTTGATGGTAAGTATATTTATTGCAGGAACAATTTTCGTTGATATCTTTTTTAATGGTTACATATTATGCATATTATGCGGGCGGTCCGGTGGTGCATGTGATAAACGGCGCCAGTCCACACGGCCGGACCGGGTTCAAATCCCATCCGGACCGTTCCCCCGTAGCAAGGACTGACTATCCGGCTACGTGGTAAAATAAGTCTAGTAAGCCAGAAATGGCCGGCGTGACCTGTAAGGTCGTTAAAAGCCAAGAAGAGAAGAGAGTATTATATTTCAATAACAAAACCGAGGTATTTTTCGCTACAATTCTATGCCTTGCTTTAGCTATTTCCTCGCGGCCGCCCTTAACGTACTGGCTTTGGTTTTTAGCGAATAGCTAAAAAAGTTGAAGAGATAGATTAAAACAATGTTCTACAAAGTTGTAAAGAATAACATTTCGTATCTTTTAAAGATTTTTGCAGATTTTTACACAGTTAATTAAGCATGTTTTTATTGTTTGAAAATATTAAGAATGTTGCATGCAACTATGTCATGTCTAATGGAAATGTGTTTTTTTCAATACGGATAATCATTTAAAATTCGATTCAAAATCCGGCTGGTGTAAAGGTGTATAGTATTATAAATATATAGTTATATGCCAAGGAGAAGGCATATCGGTACTGGACCAGAGCAGAGGACTAGGCGTTATATACAGGCGATACGACACTCATAACTGCATGTGCGCACGTGTGTGTCGCACACAAACACAAAGAAACAGCATCGTGCGATCGGTAGCCGGTAGAATCGCTCTCTTTTTGTGCGAATCATCAAGCAATAAACACCTCATCGAGCCTCGACTCATCATTGGCGCAGCCGGTAGTTGTGAGTACAATTTGAAAATTTACAGGTAAAAACAGTGCGAAAGAAGATTTTAACTAGTGAAAGTGAATCTTTGAATAAGTGCACCCGAAATTCGTTTGTGTTAATTTAAACGTGATTTCATCTCCGTTCGACCGTTAAAGTTCGGGTGATTTGCGGTGCCGCCGTCCTGTAAACACGTGCTTACAACGGAGTCTTTTGTGTGTGACCGTCGACTCCAGAACAAAACAATAACGAGGTGTTTCGTATTGGAATTTAATTTTAGCGCACTACTAGATAGACGCAAAATTTGCAAGCTAAATCGCTATACGAAATAGACGATTTTTGCCTTTTGTTCCACCTGAGCACATTTTGAGTTAACCTCAAATAATAAAAAGAGCTAAGTACTCCGTGTACGCTACAGATTGAGCGCACTATTAGATAGACGCAAAATCTAGGCACAAAGCCGCACTACTAGATAGACGGGCTGTGTAATTTTTTTCTTTCGTAGCGTGTGCGTTTGTATGAGTGACCTGCATAAGATATTATCCGCCAGGCGTGATCCCGTCAGTGATAGTGAATACAGTGACAGTGTCGACTCTACTGATTCCGATAGTTTAGCACATATTCCGATAGTAAATTTTGATATTACGCTAGGAACGATGTCTCTCGACGAATCGCAAACGCAAACACAAGCGAATAATATTTTGACTCAATTAATGTCGCAGATAAACATTTTAAATGAGAATATTCAACAGATAGCCGCAAAACAGGAATCGTATGAAAATTCACTGCACAGGTTGACGAACCCTGAAAACACGTGTTCTCAAAACTCTTTTGCCTGTTCTGTCTACTCCTGTTGTTGGTGATGTTTTTCGGATCCCTGATCCAATCAAATCGATCCCTTCGTATGATGGAAATCGTAAGCAGCTACAGTCCTGGATAATAGTGGTAGAAAACACGCTTAGTATTTTCAAAAATTTAGTGAGCAGCCAAGTGTATAATATTTACGTTCAGTCGATATTAAATAAAATTTCTGGTAATGCTAAAGACGCGTTATGTCTAGCAGGAAATCCTTCAGATTTCAATGATGTGAAAAAAGTTTTGATAGAAGCTTTTGGCGATCGCCAAGAACTAGCCACTTATAAAGCCCAGCTTTGGTCAAATAAACAAAGTGATGATATGAGTATCCATTCGTATTACAAAAAAACAAAAGAAATAATGCTTAACATTAAAACGATCGCAAAGCAGAATAAAATTTATAGTGATAGTTGGTCAGCTATTTGCATATTCATTGAAGAAGATGTGCTAGCCGCATTCATTGCCGGACTAAAACATCCATATTTTGGTTACGCGCAAGCAGCTAAGCCTGAAAACATTGAAAGCGCCTATGCATTCCTGTGCAAATTTACCGCAAATGAAAAAATTTCTTCACGATTAATCGAAGTGAAAAATCAGAAAACTGCTATACCTAACAGAACAATGAACAGTTATGCAGCAAATGCGATTGGTAAAAATATTTTTACAAATAGACAGGGGACAACTCAACCAAATGTTCAAACCAATTTTCCTAGGAAAACTCAGTACAAAGCTCCAACAGAAAAAATGGAAGTTGATACATCAACTAAAAGTCGGTTTACAACCAATAAGAACTTTTTGAATAATAACGAAATACCATTGCTTGAAGCTGAAGCTTCAAGTTGCGAAGAAGATGATATCTTGACAAATTTTTGGGAAGTCGCTACAAGAACCAATGTTACGTAGACTTTCTTCCATATTTAAATTGTGTGAATACGAAAACGAAAAGAAATTTGAAATTGTTAATAGACACTGGATCCAATAAAAATATTTTGAGAAATGGAATTATTCCAGAACATTTAACCGTGCCGATAAATAACACACGTGTAAAAAACATAACGGGTGAACATCCCATTGATAGGAAGGGAACGATTAATCTCCTTGGTTTTGGATTGCCAAAACAAACGTTCTATTTAGTGGACTTTCACAATTTCTTTGATGGAATTCTGGGTTCAAAATATTTAGCAGAAAACAAATCTGTAATCAACTATGCAAAGGAAGCTATTATCATTAACGAAGTTACTATTCCTTTTTCCAAGTATTTCCCATCGAAAAAACTGTACAATAATTTCATTACAATCAATACTTTAAAAAACGGAGATTGGTTAGTACCATCCTTTCAAATTCTGTACAAAAATTGTTTAATTAAGCCAGGTTTATATAAAGCTGAAAAAGGCAAATCAACTGTTAGCGTTCTAAGTTTGGATGAAAATCAACCAACAGATTTAAGAACTTATGATTTAAATGTGAACAACTTTGAAACCATTACTCCTATTCCCATACGGAATTGTAAACAGATAGATAACAGAATTATAGAATCTTTAATTCGGACAGAACATCTTTCACCGTTAGAAAAAGAAAGTTTAGTAAATACAATTCTTCAAAACTCTTCAGTGTTGTTAAAAGAAGGAGAAAAACTATCTTCTACAAGTGTTATAAAACACAAAATAATCACTAAAGATAATGAACCAACTTATACGAAATCTTACCGTTTCCCGCACCATTTCAAACCAGAAGTAGACAAACAAATTCAAGAAATGCTTGATAATGAAATAATTGTTCACTCTAGCAGTCCTTATTCATCACCCATTTGGGTGGTGCCAAAAAAGAAAGACGCCTCAGGCAAAAAAAAAATAAGGGTCGTTATAGACTATCGTAAATTAAATGAAAAAACAATTAGCGATCGGTATCCTATACCGCAAATTGACGAGATTCTCGATAACTTGGGAAAGTCATCTTATTTCACAACATTAGATTTAAAGTCCGGCTTCCATCAAATTCAAATGGATCCTGCTTATCAGGAAAAAACAGCCTTTTCTACCGGACATGGGCACTTTGAGTTTACTAGGATGCCATTTGGCTTGAAAAATTCGCCCGCAACTTTCCAGCGAATGATGAACCACATACTAACTGGACTTGTTGGCTCTATTTGCTTTGTCTATTTAGACGACATTATTGTTATTGGCAGTAGTTTAACTTCTCACTTACAAAATTTAGATACCGTTCTCAAAAGACTAGCAAATTTCAATCTGAAGATACAATTAGATAAATGTGAGTTTCTGAAGAAAGAATCATATTTTCTAGGACACATAATAACCTCAGAAGGTGTTAAACCCAACCCCGAAATCATAGATAAAATTTCTAACTGGAAGTTGCCTACAACTCAAACACAGCTTAAACAGTTTTTAGGGTTAACAGGTTATTATCGAAAATTTATTCGCGACTATGCAAAAATTACTAAACCTTTGTCTAACTGCCTAAAAAAAGATGCAATAGTAAACTATGAAAACGAAAACTTTCTGAAAGCCTTTAATGAACTTAAAAATATCATTACCTCAGATCAAGTATTAGCTTATCCCAATTTCGATTTACCTTTCATATTAACAACGGATGCTAGTAATTTCGCACTTGGCGCAGTTTTGTCGCAAGTGCAAGAGAACAAAGAAAGGCCAATAGCATTTGCTAGCAGAACGTTAAACAAAACAGAATGCAATTATTCAACCACCGAGAAGGAGGCGCTTGCCATAATTTGGGCAATTAGAAAATACAAACCATATCTGTATGGAGGCAAGTTTACTCTCGTAACTGATCACAAGCCCTTAGTTTTTATAAAAACATCGTTCAAAAACTCAAAAATACTCAACTGGCGTTTGGAGTTAGAGGATTATAACTACGAAGTAAAGTACAAACAAGGCAAGACAAATGTTGTGGCCGATGCCCTTAGTAGAATACCCCAAGAAATCAATACGAATGAAACATTAGCTCAAAATCACTGTAACGTTAAAATGCAATCCGTGGAAATTACAAATTCTGAAACAACTAATTCATGTGAGACCATTCATTCAGCTGAAGATTCAAGTGATCATTTCATGCATATGACGAAGAGGCCCATTAATTATTACCGAAATCAGTTGATATTCAAAATATCAGATACGGATCCATCGATTGTAAAAGAAACCCCATTTCCGAATTTCCATAGGATAATTGTAACTAAACAAAATTTCGAAATGGAAGATATTAGGCGTCATTTGCAAAGTATCCATAATGGGAAGCAAACTGCAATTCATGCCCCAGAAAATATGATTCAGCTAGTACAAGATACGTTCAAAAATAATATTTCTATCAAAGGTCATTTCATATTAACACAAACGATAGTAGAAGATGTACCGGATACACAAAAGCAAGATATTCTCATTACTACGGAACATAACAGAGCGCATCGCGGCATTTCAGAAGTTGAATGTAAACTTAGACGAGCATACTTCTTTCCAAATATGCAAAGGCAGATAAAACTATTCACCAATAACTGCGAAATATGCAACATTCATAAGTTTGATCGTAAACCTTATAACATAATGATATCTCCACGACCAATAACCAACAAGCCTTTAGAAAGGATACACATGGACATCTATATCATTAACAATACAAGTTTCCTGTCTTTAATAGACTCCTTTTCTAAACATCTTCAAATGCTACATATCAAGAATAAGAATATCATTCAAGTACAAAGAAAACTTACTCAATATTTTGCGCAATACGGCCTACCAAAAGAGATTATAACGGATCATGAAACAACCTTTAGATCGACTCAACTGAAAAACTACTTGGGTTCATTAAGAGTGGCATTAAAATACGCGTCATGCTCGGAATCAAATGGACAGATCGAAAAAACACATAGCACAATCACCGAGATTTATAATACAAACAAAAGCAAATATGAAGGCTATGATGTAAAATCCATGATAAGAATAGCAGTAGCGTTATATAATGATACAATTCATTCTGCCACTAAGTTCACACCAAATGAACTAACGTTCAACCAAACAAATCAGGATAACCCAGCACAGATTTTGGAAACAGCAAATCGCCTTTTTTGTGACGCAAAACACAATTTAGATAACGCGGTTAAACGACAACTGAAGCGAAATATCAAGAAAAATTCTCCACCATCTATTACGGAGTCTGCAGACGTATTCGTAGTTCCAAACATCAGGACAAAAACTCAACCAAGAGCGATCAAAACTAAAGCTAAAAATGTTAAAGAAAAAACGTTCGAAAATATCAGAGGAGTAAAAAGGCATAAGAGTAAGATAAAGCGACTCAAAACTGTAAGAATTGAATGATCTCTTTGAAATTACTTGAAAGTTAAGCACATATTGTATCTGTTTGTAATGTTATGTATTCCGTTTGTAAACTACAGAAATAAGAATTAGTCATATTTCCACACTTTAATTTTGTAAAGTCTTGAAAGTATACCGACAAATTTATCTTCCTTCTTCCTTAAGCGAAGCAGTAAAGATTAGGGATTAGATAGGGCTAGTATTAAGATTACTTATTATAACGTTTATGAAAAAATGATACGTAAAAAAAAAAAAAAAAATGATGAGCCTCATGAACAACTGCATCCGTCAGACGAGGGCGTCTCGACTCTTACCCCCGGAGGAGTTATATGCCAAGGAGAAGGCATATCGGTACTGGACCAGAGCAGAGGACTAGGCGTTATATACAGGCGATACGACACTCATAACTGCATGTGCGCACGTGTGTGTCGCACACAAACACAAAGAAACAGCATCGTGCGATCGGTAGCCGGTAGAATCGCTCTCTTTTTGTGCGAATCATCAAGCAATAAACACCTCATCGAGCCTCGACTCATCATTATATATTTAATTATTTTTATTTATTGTTAAGTCAATTTATAAATATAAATAAATTATGAAATATGCAACTCATAAATATTTATGATTAAGGACGTCTACAACTAGTTCTTCGGTTTCCTTTGATAGTTGCCCGTTGCGTTGCGTGTTTCAACTTAAGTTTGAAAAACTTGTTGACCGCTTCAATGGTCGGTACACCATAGCCGCACGTACCAATCATTCTAAACATCTTTAATATATTTCCTTTATTAGAAACCTTAATTTTCGGACCATTTTTATCGACACCTGTCCAGCTACAACCGCATAAAAACTGTTCGTCGAACAGCAGGTCCAGAGCGTCATGCATACGGTTCCTCGGATCGTCGCGACGAATTTGATTATTTAACCATGCTCTCAGTGCTTCGAAGAAATCCGCATCCGTTTCCAACCTGGCCTCCAAAGCGTCTAGTTGTTCCGCCGTTTTTACTATTTCAAAGTCAAAGCCGTCTTTCTGATGATGGGGTCTATGATACCTTAAGTTAGAAAGCTAAAATGTTTAGCCCGGATCTGTCAAAACATCGAGCAGAATCGAGCGGGAAATTGTTGACAGGTAATATCATCATGCAAGGATTCTTCAAGGACCTAGCATTTTGACATAAAGAATCACATTAGGCTTCAGTTTTGTAGAACCGCGTTTTGACGAAACAGGAATTACAGCGTCGAAATGTAGTTCGAAATAAAGGCATAGCACAAGTAAAAATTTGTATTATTTTTCATAAAAAGCTGAACATAATTAAACTCATGTAATTTCATTGTTGTTTTAAATCCAAATTCAATCAACATTCAGCCGAATCAAATATGGCCTAACCTGTTTTAGACCTGCTAGAAAAATGCCTTGTTTTGACATTTGTCGAGCAGCTGATCGAAACTAACATTAGAAAGATTTTCTAATCTGAAATACGCAGGCTTATTTTGCTGAGCGGTTTGTATGGAAAACATGCAGCAAATAAGCCGCGAAACGTCAAAGTCCATATAAAAAAACTAGTGGAAGGTATCATAGACCCCGATATCGTGCACTGTTGATATGACCGCGTGTGCATCATCGGTTTTCATAGCTAACTTTTCCATCAAGGCAAAGTTTTGCTTAAATAGCGATATGACCAATGACCTAAGCTTCGTGATGTCCTCTCGGTTTTGTTTCGTCTGATGCAGCAGCTCCGCAAATACGTCGGTGTTGTAGGAAGACGGTTCCGATGGTTCGCCCAAAACTGCACAGTCCTCTGGATGTTGAAGTCCTGATGTCGAAGGCTGCTGGAGTGGTGATGTTGAAGCCGGAACTATATTTCCAAAGGCGAGGGACGGCAACTGAATGTTCGATATAACCTGAACACCAGTATCGACGAAATCAGTTTCCTGATTATCGTCCAGACGCAACTTTTTGGCTGAAGAATACATCTTTACTGACTTGTTTTCAACTTGATGGACTTGTAACGAATGATGGTTACACGTACTAAAATTTGTCTTAATATACCAAAAAAAGGACAAATACTTACCTTGTATAATAATAAGAACTACCCTTAAATAAAGCTAAACACATTTTATACATTCGTTCACTCATTGGGGTTTTCTCGCAGGTACTCAAAGTAACACTTGTTGCACTTGCCTTCGAGGGTAAATTTAACAGGTATCACACGCAAGACAAAATAATCGTATTTAAGTGAAGGATTGTTCACAAACAAATCATTCTTAAGTCAGCCACGCTCGTTACTGGTTCTTAACATTCAATCATCAAAATAATTCAAAGAATGGCTACCAAACGTATACGTGAAAACGGTGCTCTGTTTCAAACGTCGTAATAAAATCACCAAACAGTTCGTTAAGGAATGGGAAGCAGACCATCCAGCTCCAAGTGCCTCTATTTTGGCTGTTGATGGTAAGTATATTTATTGCAGGAACAATTTTCGTTGATATCTTTTTTAATGGTTACATATTATGCATATTATGCGGGCGGTCCGGTGGTGCATGTGATAAACGGCGCCAGTCCACACGGCCGGGTTCAAATCCCATCCGGACCGTTCCCCCGTAGCAAGGACTGACTATCCGGCTACGTGGTAAAATAAGTCTAGTAAACCAGAAATGGCCGGCGTGACCTGTAAGGTCGTTAAGCCAAGAAGAAGATATTATGCATTTATCGTTTCAGACATTTCTCAAAACTTTCCCGATGCTGATTTGCGTACACCGTGGCTTGCTCCTGGGGAAATTGTTAACCCGGATGGCTCAGTTGATGAAGGTTACATAACATCGGATGAAGAGCTGAGTACATCAGATGGTGAGGAATCAACAAACGAGGAAGAGATAGGATCAACATTATTCGAGGATGATTTACGAAATTGGGCCCTAAAGTCAAATATGACGCATACTGCGATGAATAGTCTGCTGAAACTTTTAAAAACTAAAAAAGTTGTGCAGTCTCGTTTGCTAAAGGGCTACCGCACGCTGTTGAGAACACCGCATCGGACGGGTGCATCCTTCATCACAATCGAAGGTGGTCAAATGTGGTATCATGGCATTAAGCAGTGTCTTCAACGTTACTTCAGCGATGTGAAACCATCCTTAGAGTCTCTGTGGATCGATATTTCCATGGATGGTTTGCCACTTCATAGAAGCGGACCCACTCAGTTGTTGCCTATTTTAATGAGGCTGTGTGAAGTGCCTGAAGCTCCAATATTCGTCGTTGCTATATTTTGCGGGTCATCTAAACCTCAAAACGCAGAACAATATCTAAGACAGTTTGTCACAGAGATCAACGACCATCAGAGCAACGGTATCGTTTTACAAGGCGTTACACATCAAGTAAAACTACGGGCTATCATAGCAGATTCTCCAGCTCGAGCTTTAATTAAAAGTAAGTGTAAAAAATTATTCATTATTTTGTTAATATCATTATTATTTTTCAAATCAAGATAAGAACTTTAATTTTTTTTCCCCAAGTGTCGTTTCGTTTAACGGTTCTCTTGGATGCTTAAAATGCACAGACATTGCTGTACACGACAGAGCCACCAAAAGGATGTATTTTACAGGAGTGGGAATAGAAAAGCGGACAGATGCCAAATTCCGAGCACAAGAATACCCTCAACACTGCAAAAAACCAACACCTCTAACCGATATTTTGTACTTCGACATCATCGCAGACGTCATTATTGCCGACAGACTTCATCTGATTGATCTTGGGGTGATGAGGAAACTGTTAAACGGATGGATTAAAGGCAAATTTACTAAAGGACCACATCACACCAAATGGACTTCAAGACAATGTGATATCATTTCGGAATTTTTATTACAAATCAAGCTCCCTTCAGAAATTCATCGAAACCTGCGAAGCCTACAATACATCAAATTCTGGAAAGGAACGGAGTTTAGAACCTTCTTACATTACGCCAGCGTAGTCGTTCTAAAGGAAATACTTCCGGAAGCAGCATACAAACATTTTTTGCTACTGTTTTGTGCCACGACATTCCTGTCATCGACTGTGTATGAAAACGAATGGGAACTTGCAAAAGAAATGCTGGAGCTGTTCGTCAAGGATTTTGGAACCATTCATGGACCTAGCAGTGTTTCAAGCAACGTTCATAATCTTCAGCATGTTCACGACGAAGTCGCCAGATTCGGACCATTAGAAGACATCTCCACATACGGCTTCGAAAACGAACTACAACGCTTGAAGCGCATGATGAGAAGTGGCAGCAAATTCCTGGAACAAATAGTCAACAGAGTGTGTGAACTACATCACACAAATGTAGCCAGAGAAAACGACGAAACCAGTAACTACCCATCGTTAACTACAAAAGGCCAAAACATTTCGTTAGCCATAAATCCGGAATTCAGCTTAAGGAAAGGACCCAGAAACGAATGGTTCTTATTGAAAGACAACACCATTATGCAGTACTGTACAGCAGCTCAATCAGAAACTGGAGAAATAAGCGTGCATGGTTATAACTTCGTTCGTCAGTACGAATTATTTGACTATCCCTGTTCTTCGACAAAGTTAATGATCTTCCAGGCCAGCATGAGTGACCTGTAGTCTTCTATAAGACAAGTTGCTGTCTCGGACATACGTTGTAAATTAGTAGGAATTAGTGTAGATAAATGACAAGGACTCGTTGTACTTCCATTACTACATACATTACAACCCATGTAATTTAGAGTTAAATAAATATTATAAAAAATACACATGTGTTTAAAATTTATATAAATACTAAAAGATATTTTTTTAGGCAAAAGATGATCAAAAATGCGTTTCATACACAAACATGGTTAATTATTAAATCGAAATTGATGGCATTAATAAATGCGTTGGTGGAAGTCTAAGCAAACCTTTGAAAAACTCTCAATTTCAACAGAAAAGGTACGTAGCTACGACAGTGAAGATGTTCGAATCATACCTCCAAGCACTAGAATAACACTCGGCACAGTTCAGCGTGCAAAGGTAACGAACGATTTTTCTTAAAGCTATCTTTATTCATTTCATTCCAACCATACCAGGCATGCCATAAGCGCGCGGCCGTTACCCGAATCTAAGCATAACAGACATAGCATCAACACGCAGGCGTTACACGCCTCCAAGCAACAACAAACATTTTTATAATCTACCTGTCTTAGTTACCTATCAGGTTTCATGCCAATGCTACAAAGGGGAAGGAAAAGAGTTAAGCACCTGTAGAAGTGGTATGCAGCATTTGTGTTTGATGAACTGTTTAAAAATAAACTGAACTCACTACCTTTACCGTGGTATCAAGATTGGTGGAAAAACCATCACACCAAAAAAGAAAATATTTCCAATATGTATATTTTTACCCTTAGAAACAAACAAATAAACAAACGGCAGTGTGTATATAATCTGTCATGCGATTTTTTACCATAAAAATATCCAAAGTCTTGTTAGAAATATTTTTTTGCATCACACGAGCATTGAAATCCATTCCTATTCAGCTTCATTTATATACGGTACACAACGTACCAAATCAACACGGACCAGACGGCGCAAATGTGAGTGTCACGTGCGCGAAGCTAACCTCGCGGCGTGTTTCTTTAGACAGGCGCAGATCACGCCGACTAAAGAGCAATAATACACTGACTCGTTCTCTTTTGTGAATGACCAATTTATTAAAACTAATTCGCGGTTTTATAGCTAAATATTGCTGACCGATCGAGGTCAGCAATTCTTATTCTTATTGTACATGTGGTTGTTATTGTGCATATGCACGGTTCTATAGCTTATTACTGCTGACCGATCGCGGTCAGCAGTTTCTATTCTTATTGTACACGTGTACACGCGTACACGGTCGTCATGATTTCAATATCGAGCGTATCATATTCTCCGTTGGCGACAGTGAGTATGGCTTTCTTCTACACCAATTTCTAATCCAATGTTCTCTTTCGTTACAGCACATCAGTATGAAGAAAATAGTGCGGAAAAAGATATCCCAATGTGCAATTCAACCACGCCTGCTAATAAATACTATTGCCGCTATGTTCTGGCCTACAGGCGAAGTGAGGTAAAAAATGTGCACATACGCATATACACGGTACGCTGTCGATCCCAATTAGCTCTTTCTCCCTCTACCTAACTAACGATCATCCTGCTAAAGCGAGAATGCGTGTTGGGATCGCGCGTCGATACACACTAACACATTCAAAGACACCATGTGTGTACACAGCGTACGAGCGCCTGCACGATCCTAGGGGCGTGACCAGCGTCGATGTGGAATCCATGTGGAACGCATCGGGACTGCTCGTAGCGTACGGGCGCATTTCGAGTCCATGTGGAATCCTTTCGGCCTCCATGTGGAATCCTCACGGCGTCCATGTGGAAAGCAACGCGTCCGCAGCGTACGGGTGAATGATGAATCCTTACAGGTCAATGTGGAAAGCAACAAGACCGCTCGCAGCGGACGGTGTTTTGGTCGCGATGGTCGTAGCGTAGCGTGCAAAAGCGCGTTCAGTTTTCTTCATTTATTTGTATTAAAATTATTATTTATTTACAAACGACCGATTACAATATATTGGCCACACTTTGGGCTAATAGTTGCAAGATTTTCCCGTGAGATATTTAAATAAAATAGTATTATATTTCAATTACAAAACCGAGGTATTTTTCGCTACAATTCTATGCCTTGCTTTAGCTATTTCCTCGCGGCCGCCCGTAACGTACTGGCTTTGGTTTTTAGCTAATAACTGAAAAAGTTGAAGAGCTAGGCGAAAATGATGTTCTACAAAGTTGTAAAGAATAACATTTTGCACCTTTTAAAGATTTTTGCAGATTTTTACATAGTTTATTAACCATGTTATTTTGATTAAATATATCGGAGATTGCTTCAACGTCACAAATTAAATTTTTAAATTCTTTCAAACATACGATTTGGATAAAGGTGTAAAGGACAGTGTTAACCTACTTATGAACAATTGTTTTGAAAAATTTAGGGCTTTTGAACAGCTTTTAAATTGATCGTTCACTGCCCCTAGTCCCATCGTGCGACACCTAATCGACGCATCCTTTTACATTCATATTCTTTACCTATGTACCCGAACCCATCACTGGTACGCGAGTCGGTGTTTAGCCGGTAACCATTTCTTGGCCAAGCAATGGTTTGTGGTATGACTCAATTCTCACCAGAGGTATTCGGTTTCCCCTAGTCGCACCTACATAGCATCCTGTGTTCATTACCTGCCTACAACAACCAGTAACACCTTCCGCATGTATAGGCGCGTAGCGACAACGAACAGTGCTAGTTACCTGTCGTCTGTGTGAATGCTCATGGGAAAAAATTAGCACGTGTAGCAGCTACCTCGTATTTCTGTGTGTTTAAAGAAATTTTCCAAAAAACCACACCTTGAGGGTAGTTAAAAAGGTCCAAACAGCGCCTAATATTTTTTATCGGAACGGCCGTATGGTAGAAAACAAACCTGTCATGCAATATTTTTCCCCAAAAATATCTAAAAGCACGAAAGAATTATTTTTTGCATCATACGTGCAGTGAAATCCATTCCCATTCAGCTTCATTTATATACGGTACACAACGTACCCCCTCAACGACTGGTCGGATGGCGCAAATGTAAGCATGACTTTCTTCTACACCAATTTCTAATCCAATGTTCTCTATCATTTCAGCAAAAGCTCCAAGGAAGTTGTATGGGGAAAAAAGATTCTCTCACGCTCTCACGAGAGAGTGAATTTGAGGAACCCCCCTGACGATTTTATTTTCTGGAATTCATTCATTTTTTTTGCTAAAATCCGGCATAGATCCACACGCTACGAACGCTCGCGGGCGACTGAAGCGGGCGTGGCTACGCGGGGCTTTGTATACCAACCCGGTTTGAGTGTGTGCGTGTGGTCGCTAAATGTCTTCCTCCGGGACTCCGCGGTGGATTCCGAACAGACCCGTTAGGGACCATGAGAACAAAAGAAACTCGACCGCATGAACTCGCTTTTGCATGACTGGGAAATGACTGGAAGGTACTTCATCGTTAAGCCAGGTTTCCGTGAGCAGCACAACGTCATAATTAGCCTCGGAAGATGACAAGAGCAGTTCAACTGTCTTTGAGCGGAGACTATGCACATTTTGATAGTAGAAGCAGAGCTACTGCATGTTTAACGACCCAGTCATGCAAAAGCGAGTTCATGCGGTCGAGTTTCTTTTGTTCTCATGGTCCCTAACGGGTCTGTTCGGAATCCACCGCGGAGTCCCGGAGGAAGACATTTAGCGACCACACGCACACACTCAAACCGGGTTGGTATATAAAGCCCCGCGTAGCCACGCCCGCTTCAGTCGCCCGCGAGCGTTCGTAGCGTGTGGATTTATGCCGGATTTAGCAAAAAAAATGAATGAATTCCAGAAAATAAAAACGCCAGGGGGGTTCCTCAAATTCACTCTCTCGTGAGAGAATCTTTTTTCCCCATACAACTTCCTTGGAGCTTTTGCTGAAATGATAGAGAACATTGGATTAGAAATTGGTGTAGAAGAAAGTCATGCTTACATTTGCGCCATCCGACCAGTCGTTGAGGGGATACGTTGTGTACCGTATATAAATGAAGCTGAATGGGAATGGATTTCACTGCACGTATGATGCAAAAAATAATTCTTTCGTGCTTTTAGATATTTTTGGGGAAAAATATTGCATGACAGGTTTGTTTCCTACCATACGGCCGTTCCGATAAAAAATATTAGACGCTGTTTGGACCTTTTTAACTACCCTTAAGGTGTGGCTTTATGGAAAATTTCTTTAAACACACAGAAATACGAGGTAGCTGCTACACGTGCTAATTTTTTCCCATGAGCGTTCAGACAGACGACAGGTAACTAGCACTGTTCGTTGTCGCTACGCGCCTATGCATGCGGAAGATGTTACTGGTTCTTGTAGGCAGGTAATGAACACAGGATGCTATGTAGGTGCGACTAGGGGAAACCGAATACCTCTGACAAGAATTGAGTCATACCACAAACCATTGCTTGGCCAAGAAATGCTTACCGGCTAAACACCGACTCGCGTACCAGTGATGCGTTCGGGTACATAGGTAAAGAATATGAATGTAACAGGATGCGTCGATTAGGTGTCGCACGATGGGACTAGAGGCAGTGAACGATCAATTTAAAAACTGTTCAAAAGCCCTAAATTTTTCAAAACAATTGTTCATAAGTAGTTTAACACTGTCCTTTACATCTTTATCCAAATCGTATGTTTGAAAGAATTTAAAAATTAAATTTGTGACGCTGAAGCAATCTCCGACATATTAAATCAAAATAACATGGTTAATTAACTGTTTAAAAATCTGCAAAAATCTTTAAAAGATGCAAAATGTTATTCTTTACAACTTTGTAGAACATCATTTTCGTCTAGCTCTTCAACTTTTTTAGTTATTCGATAAAAACCAAAGCCAGTACGTTACGGGCGGCCGCGAGGAAATAGCTAAAGCAAGGCATAGAATTGTAGCGAAAAATACCTTGTTTTTGCCATTGAACTTTAGTATTATTTTATCTAAATACCACACGGGAAAATCTTGCAACTATTAGCCCAAAGTGTGGCCAACATATTGTAATCGGTGGTTTGTAAATAAATAATAATTTTAATACAAATAAATGAAGAAAACTGAACGCGCTTTTGCACGCTACGCTACGACCATCGCGACCAAAACACCGTCCGCTGCGAGCGGTCTTGCAGCTTTCCACATTGACCCATAAGGATTCATCATTCACCCGTACGATGCGGACGCGTTGCTTTCCACATGGACTCATTCACCGGCATTAAACATTCACCCGCAAGGATCGTGCAAGCGCCCGTACACTGCGAGGGCTAGCGTTGCTTTCCACATGGACGCCGTGATGGATTCCGACAGGATTCCACATGGACTCGAAATGCGCCCGTACGCTACGAGCAGTCCCGATGCGTTCCACATGGATTCCACATCGACGCTGGTCACGCCCCTAGGATCGTGCAGGCGCTCGTACGCTGTGTACACACATGGTGTCTTTGAATGTGTTAGTGTGTATCGACGCCCGATCCCAACACGCATTCTCGCTTTAGCAGGATGATCGTTAGTGAGGTAGAGGGAGAAAGGGCTAATTGGGATCGACAGCGTACCGTGTATATGCGTATGTGCACGTTTTTTATCTCACTTCGCCTGTAGGCCAGAACATAGCGGCAATAGTATTAATTAGCAGGCGTGGTTGAATTGCACATTGGGGAAGTAGTGCTTCCCCAATGTGCAATTCAACCACGCCTGCTAATTAATACTATTGCCGCTATGTTCTGGCCTACAGGCGAAGTGAGATAAAAAACGTGCACATACGCATATACACGGTACGCTGTCGATCCCAATTAGCCCTTTCTCCCTCTACCTAACTAACGATCATCCTGTTAAAGCGAGAATGCGTGTTGGGATCGCGCGTCGATACGCACTAACACATTCAAAGACACCATGTGTGCACACAGCGTACGAGCGCCTGCACGATCCTAGGGGCGTGACGCGGGTCGATGTGGAATCCATGTGGAACGCATCGGGATTGCTCGCAGCGTACGGGCGCATGCACGATCCTGGCGGATGAATATGGAAGCTTTCGAGTCCATGTGGAATCTTGTCGGAATCCATCACGGCGTCCATGTGGAAAGCAACGCTAGCCCTCGCAGTGTACGAGCGCTTGCACGATCCTTGCGGGTGAATGTTTAATGCCGGTGAATGAGTCCATGTGGAAAGCAACGCGTCCGCAGCGGACGGTGTTTTGGTCGCGATGGTCGTAGCGTAGCGTGCAAAAGCGCGTTCAGTTTTCTTCATTTATTTGTATCAAAATTATTATTTATTTACAAACGACCGATTACAATATGTTGGCCACACTTTGGGCTAATAGTTGCAAGATTTTCCCGTGAGATATTTAAATAAAATAGTATTAAAATTCAATTACAAAAACGAGGTATTTTTCGCTACAATTCTATGCCTTGCTTTAGCTATTTCCTCGCGGCCGCCCGTAACGTACTGGCTTTTGTTTCTAGCGAATAACTAAAAAAGTTGAAGAGCTAGACGAAAATGATGTTCTACAAAGTTGTAAAGAATAACATTTCGTATCTTTTAAAGATTTTTGCAGATTTTTATACAATTGATTAACCATGTTATTTTGGTTAAATATATCGGGGATTGCTTCAGCGTCACAAATTTAATTTTTAAATTCTTTCAAACGTACGATTTGGATAAAAGTGTAAAGGACAGTGTTCACCTACTTATGAACAACTGTTATGAAAAATTTAGGACTTCTGAACAGCTTTTAAATTGATCGTTCACCGCCTGTAGTCCCATCGTTCGACACCTAATCGACGCATCCTGTTACATTCATATTCTTTACCTATGTACCCGAACGCATCACTGGTACGCGAGTCGGTGTTTAGCCGGTAAGCATTTCTTGGCCAAGCAATGGTTTGTGGTATGACTCAATTCTTGTCAGAGGTATTCGGATTCCCCTAGTCGCACCTACATAGCATCCTGTGTTCATTACCTGCCTACAAGAACCAGTAACACCTTCCGCATGTATAGGCGCGTAGCGACAACGAACAGTGCTAGTTACCTGTCGTCTGTCTGAACGCTCATGGGAAAAAAATAGCACGTGTAGCAGCTACCTCGTATTTCTGTGTGTTTAAAGAGATTTTCCATAAAACTACACCTTGAGGGTAGTTAAAAAGGACCAAACAGCGGTCTAACATTTTTTATCGGAACGGCTGTATGGTAGGAAACAAACCTGTTATGCAATATTTTTGCCCAAAAATACCAAAAAGCACGAAGGAATTATTTTTTGCATCATACGTGCAGTGAAATCCATTCCCATTCAGCTTCATTTATATACGGTACACAACGTACCCCCTCAACGACTGGTCGGATGGCGCAAATGTAAGCATGACTTTCTTCTACACCAATTTCTAATCCAATGTTCTCTATCATTTCAGCAAAAGCTCCAAGGAAGTTGTATGGGGAAAAAAGATTCTCTCACGCTCTCACGTGAGAGTGGATTTGAGGAACCCCCCTGGCGTTTTTATTTTCTGGAATTCATTCTTTTTTTTTTGCTAAATCCGGCGTAGGTCCACACGCTACGAACGCTCGCGGGCGACTGAAGCGGGCGTGGCTACGCGGGGCTTTATATACCAACCCGGTTTGAGTGTGTGCGTGTGGTCGCTAAATGTCTTCCTCCGGGACTCCGCGGTGGATTCCGAACAGACCCGTTAGGGACCATGAGAACAAAAGAAACTCGACCGCATGAACTCGCTTTTGCATGACTGGGTCCGATACGAAATAGTTTAAGGAAGTTGTGCGATAACGATGGAGATAGATCTGGTGATATGGCTGATGCAATATTGTTGTGTAGCAGATTAAAATGTAGTGCATTGGAAGTGGCCAAATCAGAAGCTAGTGCTGGTCTAGGCTGCGTAGCTGGTAGTTGCATGGTGGCGGGTGAGGTGGAGGGAGGTGGTGAGTGCAAAAAAGCTGGCGTGAGAGAGTCGAGTAACTCAGGTGAGTGCGTGGGTGTAACCGGTTGTGTTGATGGTAATAACGAGTACCCAGCGTGAGCTGGAGGGTCATGTAGAAGAGTGCCAGGAAAAGTACGTCGTCTGTCGGATCGATCATGCTCGCCGAAAGGCAACCCACGCACGGTTCGTTTGCTATCATTGAACACATTTTTTTTAAATAGCATACCACAGGGCCATGTCGAGGGAATCAGGGAATGATTCAGCAACGATTTTGGCACCCCAACTTTAAAGGAAATAAAGTTGAGATCAATTAGGATCAATGAGCTTAGGATCAATATTACGAGGAATGATCTTATACGCAACACAATTGACGTTGCGCAATCGTTGTTTGACGAACTCGCACATACCCTCTTCGGTTGTATCATGAGCAGCATGAGAAATGAAGAGCCAGGATTTAGGTTCTGGTATGTTGATAAAGGTGATTTTATCAGCAGCTACCGAGGTACCCTCAAGGAGGGGAGAGCTGGAAACAGTATCCGGTACAGAAGCGATAACATTCATATCAACATCAGCGATATGAGGAACGATCGTGTGGCGATTTCGGCGTATGCGCCAAATCCGGCCTTGTTTCTGACCTCCATGCATTTGGGGCATAAAAACAACAGTTGAGAGCCCGAGCGTAATTCCTTTATGCAGTCTCTGGGTAAATCGATACAGCTCGGGTGGTATGAGATCCCACAGTAGCCGCGGCAAGGGATACCATCAGCGGTAATAGCAATGGAGCAGGAGCCACAATCCATGGTGCGCCTTGAAGGCGAAGTTTGGTGTAGAAGAGGATGGTAACGTGGAGCACTAAACTGGTGAGAGTGTGACGCAGTGCTTCCAGTGGTGTGATACTGTGTATGAGCACAGAGGTAGTAGTGAACACCGAACAGCTGAGATGAATGGCGTCACACGGTGATCAGAGCGAGAATATGTTGCAGAATAGATTTCTTCACTTGACTGCTATTGGTTGGGAAGTTACTGGTTGATTAACAACAAAGAATTTGGCGGTTGAATCTTCTCGGCTTGCTCCATCTGCCAACTCGATATGTACCATCTTTCCGGTTGAAGATAGCGTTAACCCAACGATTGTGTTGTCCGGACCAGCTAACATAGCTGGTCAACTGCCACCTGAAAGCAAGACAAGATGCATGGTACTACGGCCTGTAGAAGCTTCTGATAGTGCGAAAACGGTTTCTGCATCCCAACCTGCTCTGTCGTCACGTGTTACTAGGAAAAGACGCATTGTTCGTCCGGTAGAAGCTGTCGATAGTGTCACAGAGGTTCCTTCGTCCCTACCAACTATGTCGTCAGGTCTTAACAAGACAAGACGCATTATACGTCCAACAGAAGCTGATACTTCTGAAAAAAAGTTCGCATTCGCATCCTATTGGACGAGATGACTTTCAGCAGCACGTTATCAAAGAACTAGCTATTATTAAAAAATCTGTAGCCACACTGAGAGTGCAGTTCGACAATTTTGTTGAAAACAGGCCGCGAACTAGTCCGATACTATGTACAGAAATTGTACCTCATATAACATCAAAGGAACAGCTTGAACAGCTCTGACAAATTTAAAAAAATAGTAGAAATCTTAAATTGTAAGATTCAAACTACTAATGAACCTAAAATCATTATGAATGATTGTTTAAGGTTGTTATTCAACAGGGCGTTCTTAGTGCAGTGTTGTTGGCGTGGAGGTGGGCACTGCGAAAAAATTCCACTAAGATATTACCCGAAAATATTAGAAGTTTTTAAATATGTTGCCAGAAAAGATATGTTCAATGTAACGGATACTGATGTAGAACTATTTTTTAAATGTAAGCTAAAGAACGCTTATAGTAATTTCAAAAATTATAAAAATATTAGAAAAGGTACTTGTAAAAAAACATACACCCGTATGAACAAATCTAAAACTTGTGACTAAAACTATGCGGTAATAGATACGATAAATATAATAAATAACTAAAATAACAACAATAAAATTAGCTTACTTTCTCGAACGAGGTGTTACGCCCTATACAGCATTAGCACAAGCCAGAATCTGAATTGACAAATAGAAGATGTTCGTCGAAGATTCCGAACTCGAGTTTTGGATGGCTCTCTCTAGCCATAGGTTAAAAAGTAGATAGGCTAACCCATCTCCTAAGTGCAAAAGCTTTTT
Source organism: Anopheles funestus (assembly GCF_943734845.2). Taxonomy (NCBI): domain Eukaryota; kingdom Metazoa; phylum Arthropoda; class Insecta; order Diptera; family Culicidae; genus Anopheles; species Anopheles funestus. The sequence goes on from NC_064599.1 coordinate 45,030,443, forward strand.
GATAGTAAAAACCCTGAAAGTTTTTCAGCAACCATCATTTCGGATTGAAATGCGCTAGAAATATGTTCCGTAATAACATGCAGTTTACTAAAGAATGCTGGAAAATAGAATTTTCAGCAAAAAACATTTTTATTCTAAAGCTGACAATAATTATCTACTCTTACAAGCGGGGACTTGGAGTGGAATGGAACGAAATGATGGATTGACTATTCCCTAGTCCGGCAAAAAAGTGTGTAAAAGAGGGAAAAACATTTGGACATCAGGGTTTGATGGGGAAGGGACAGCAACTAGCTTGCATCTTATTTTGTTTAAAGGTACTTGCACCTGTATAGTAGGTATATGATTGTCAGCTCTGTAAATAAAAATATCTGCGGATGAAAATTCTAAATCTTGCCCGTCTTCAGTAAACTGAAAGCTAAATAAATCAGTTGCATATTCAAAGCACATTCCGACAACGATCAACAATGATGCGTTATATATTCCGGGAACTTCACTACGGCATTATTTTTGTTTAAAAACCATTCATCGAGGGGCGAGGGTTTTAGCAAAAAATTGGTACTAACTTGGATCCGTCGACCATTATAAAGAATCCGAGGATATTTACAAATGGGTTTGGTCAAACTTTGCACATTGGTTCGTTCTTCGGAGAGTGCTGCAACTTGTACGCCACATTTGAAGCTTGCTCGTACTGATTTTTTTTAAAATGCCTAAATAGTTTTCAAAACAATATGTTGAAAAACTATCTAGCGGGCCAAATCGTAGAACATCACGCGCCACATGTTGAAGGTTGTGAACGTTGCTCGTCAAATGTTCTCGGTCATAAATTTCTCCAAAATCACGCACATACGCATCTAAGAATAGCGCAGCACGGTTCCAATGTTGGCGATGAAATTCTGTGGAAAATATGGTTATGGAACAAAAATAAAGTAAAAAATGACTAAAGGCCCGTGCGCTCAAAATTTCCTCCATAACCACAACGCTGCCGTAATGCAAAAATGATCGGTATTGCGTTCCTTTCCATTTACGCATGTAAATCACGTCTAGTGATTTCCTATTAATTTCCGAAGGAAGCCGTAGTGCATCACAAAAATCGCCTAATTTTTCCTTCTGGGAAGAAGATATTCGTGGATAGGACGCAACATTTCCGAACCATATCCCAAACAACCATTTCCGTGTTACCCCGAGATCGCACAAATGCAAACGGTCACTTGTCGGAACATCTTCTACTAAGTCAAATGCATACAGATCCTTTAAAGGTGTTTCCCACGGCTGATGATGGTCTTTGCATTCCTTTGTGCGGAATCCAGCATCGGTTCTTAATGGCGCCCCTACCGAATCCAACACCATCTTATGACCGATGGGGTGGTATTCAGCAACGCAAGTACATCTTAAGCAACCATGCACTGCGTTGAAAGACTTTGTTGCTGAAAAATTAAAAAAAAATGCTTAGAATTTGCAATGATTCCTAATGAAGGCACACATTATATAATTCTTACCTTTAATAAATGCTCGTGCCGGTGAATCCGCTATAAAGGCTCGGAATTTAAATTGAACTGATTTTGTGTGATTTGAACACGTCTCGTGTAAAGCTCGTTTGCCTCCGTTACAAAAGGACGTAGGTATTCCTCAACACTTTTTGGTTTACCTTTGCCCGAAAAAACAGCAACCATCATAGGGGTCTATGATACCTTCCACTAGTTTTTTTATATGGACTTTGACGTTTCGCGGCTTATTTGCTGCATGTTTTCCATACAAACCGCTCAGCAAAATAAGCCTGCGTATTTCAGATTAGAAAATCTTTCTAATGTTAGTTTCGATCAGCTGCTCGACAAATGTCAAAACAAGGCGTTTTTCTAGCAGGTCTGAAACAGGTTAGGCCATATTTGATTCGGCTGAATGTTGATTGATTTTGGTTTTAAAACAACAACGAAATTACATGAGTTTAATTATGTTCAGCTTTTTATGAAAAATAATACAAATTTTTACTTGTGCTATGCCTATATTTCGAACTACATTTCGACGCTGTAATTCCTGTTTCGTCAAAACGCGGTTCTACAAAACTGCAGCCTAATGTAATTCTTTATGTCAAAATGCTAGGTCCTTGAGGAATCCTTGCATGATGATATTACCTGTTAACAATTTCCCGCTCGATTCTGCTCGATGTTTTGACAGATCCGGGCTAAAAATTTTAGCTTTCTAACTTAAGGTATCATAGACCCCATAATTGGAGCATTTTCCAGTTCTTCTACCTTCATTAAAATGGGCCACACTTCCGTTCGTCCACTTTTATGCAAAGGTAGACCATCAACAGACAGTTGAACAGTAAACTGATCTGTGCATGAGATAGAAGATCTGTGAAAAGACACAATTTTAATTATATATAGTATTTATACATATATGAAAGCACACTTGCAAGTTATGTACGAAATAACAAAACTTACTGAAAATATTGTTGAAGAGACCTGTCAATTCCTTTGTACCAATATTGACCGCCTGGAATAAGCTTCATTTGCTGGCTTATAGTGGTACAAGTTTTTAGCAAGGTTCGACAATCTTTCATAAGGTCAATGTTGGTATTGCTTCTTAATATTTCCAACAATTCGTTAACCGTGTCACGAGGCAAATTTCGAGATATGGAGAGGTGTCTCAAGCAATCTTTGATGTTAGTATGGTTTTCGCAATTGTGGTACTTGTTGCTGGTCATGGTTTCATTCGCCTCAACTTCCACAATCTCTTGTGGAACAGATAGTTCTTCGTCACTATCTGTGTCCACTGGATACACTTCTACGTTTTCGTCAGAAATTAATTCTAAAATTAAACAATCATTACAATTTATTACTACATACTGGTTGTGATATTTTATATTTAATTACCGTTATCTGAATCTCGCACAACTTTTAACAACTTGGCAAACAAATATTTCACAATACACAGCGTCCACGAACTGGCGTAATCCACAATTCACGAATTATATATATAGTTACATGATTGGGTATCATGAGTCACCAGCACTATCGATCGACCCCAACACCGTGAGCCCCTCCTTGGAAAGACCTTCGCACATCGAGACGGATAACGTGTGGAATGCAGCTACATCCGCGATAACAGAACTCCCTCAACATCGCGATCACCCTACAGGAAGTAACCGTCGTGGAATGTGGAGACATCCCTAGAAAGTGCAAGTCTCCCCCAACATCGCGATCACCCCTAAAGGATTGTGGAATGCACAGACATCCGTAGAAGCTACAAGTCTCCCCCAACATCGCGACCAACCCTAAAGGAAGTTACTGTTGTGGAATGCAGAGACATCCGTAGAAGATAGAAGTCTCCCCCAACATCGCGGTCACCCCAACGGAAGCCAGCATCGTGGAATGCGGATATATCGGAGTTCACCCCTCAACACCCCTCAAAGGAGATAGAATCATCGGCTAGGGCTATAAAAGAGGTTAGGAACAAACATCGGCTTATTTCTCAATTGTATCTCGTAGACGTTGGTGATAGGCTCATGCGGAGTCTTAACAATTATAATAAAATGTTTATTTTTTAATAATTACGGGACGACCTGCTTCATTATATATAATTGCAAGATGAATACTTTTGTATTGTGTTTTATTTGATGACAAGTGAACACCTCGAAAGCCGGAACGTGAAAGAGGAACGTTGTTGGTTGGCAGCACGCATGTGGCCTCCCTTGCTGTGTGCGTGAGTAACGCACTTGTGCGTGCGCGTGTTTAGATGGAGAGGTCCAATTCTATAACTCCTCCGGGGCAAGAAGTTCCGGGGCAGTTTTTGTTCCGTTTAACGTCTCTGCCGATTTTAATAGTTTTTCTTTTGTTTTGTATACAACGTGTTAAATGGTAACGTGGATCTAATTTTTTCCTTACTCCTTTTCTTGTGAGAACGTCCTTTCCTTCTTCTATAACAGGTGGATCTTCTTTCATTTCGTTGTATTTTTCCATTTTAGTTTTTGCTTTGCTCAAATTGTACAACACTTTATCGAATATTCTTTTTGCACTTTCGGTAATAGCTCTAGGGTTCATTTCGTTTTGTTGATTAAAGATGATTTCATTAGGTGTAAATTCCGTTGATGAATGCACACTATCGTTGTATAATGCTACTGTGATTTGCATAGTTTCTAGAGTACTTAATTCCGGATTCTTGTGTTTGTTGGTGTTGAATATTTCCAATATTGTACTGTGAGTTTTTTCGACTTGACCGTTCGATTCGGAGCTAGACGCAAATTCCAATTCGGTTCCGAGATTGCTAAGGAATCCACGTATTTGAGTACTCCTGAATGAGCATTCATGGTCACAAACTATTTTCTTCGGGATCCCAAACGTAGAGATGTATTGTGTCAGTCCAGTTTGGATATCTACCGCATTTCTTGAATCAATCTTCACTAGTTGTAGGTGCTTAGAGAATGCGCAGACCAGAGATAAGAAGTAGAGTTTGTCTATACCGAAAATATCCATGTGCACTCGTTCAAAAGGTGCCTTTCCTATCGGTCGCGGCGAAATTTTTATGTTATAAGGCTTCCTTTCGTATTTATACATAGAACATGGTTGGCATGCGTTTATAATTTTCCTTATTTTTATGGTCATTTTCGGGAAATAATAGGCTCTTTTCATCTGTTTTTCGGTTTCTTGAATTCCTCTATGAGCACGGTCGTGGGCTTGAGTAATGAGAGCGTACTGTCTTTCTTCTAATACGACGTCTTCGACCATGTTTGGTGCTATTACGAAGTGAGAGAGAGTTTCGGTGGAATACGTTCTACACACATCTTGTACCAATTGGTATAGTTGTTCGGGGGCATGAATAGCGCTTTGTTTTCCATCGTGAAACTGTCTAAGATACGTTTCGATTTCGGTATTGTTGTATGAACTTTTGCTAATAATTGTTCTCTTTTGGTTTGGAAAAGGAGTATCTATCGTTACATCTTCTTCTTGAGCTATACGGAACACAATTTGGTTTCTATAACTATTAACGGGTCTCTCAGTGAAATGAATGTAAAAATCTCCTGAACTTTCGGCTGAGTGCAGTGTGTTTGAATCGGTAGGAATGGGTTCTGTTTGAATTGTCTCATTATTGCATACTTCCACTTTTCTGCTTAATGCATCGGCAACTACATTTGTTTTACCTTCTTTGTAAACTACGTTATAATCATAATTTTCTAAGTCTAGTCTCCAACGAATTATTTTTGAATTTTTACACGAATTCTTAATGAAAATTAAAGGCTTATGATCTGTGACTAATGTGAATTTATGACCAAACAAATATGGTTTGAATTTATCTACAGCCCAAACTATGGCAAGAGCCTCTTTCTCTGTTGTAGAATAATTTATCTCGGCGTGGTTAAGCGTTTTTGATGCAAATGCAATTGGGTGGTCTTTTGAATCTATAATTTGAGATAAAACTGCGCCTAATGCGTAGTTGGAAGCATCGGTTGTTAATGTAAATGGTTTTGAAAAATCTGGGTACGCAAGTATAGGGTCCATTATTAGCATTTTCTTTGATTTTTCGAAGGCTTCGATGTATTCGGGGTCTGATGTATTTAGTAAGCTTGTTTTCTTTAAATATTTTGTCATAGGTCTAGTAATTTTAGCAAAGTCTTTGATAAATTTTCTATAATACCCTAAAAGACCCAAATATTGTTGTAATGTGCGCGGCCATCACCAGTAAGTGGTGACAGTTGGCGAACTGTCAGGAAGGCCCACTGTCAACGAGACTGGAACAAGTACAGATGGCGTTTAGTGGAATACGAGAAGCGGAGAAGAGAACACTGATAAATTTTATCCTTGCGCTTGGCTCCGTTTTAGCGTTCAAAATAAAGAGAAAAAACCAATCTACGGCTTTTGCTTTTTTGATAGTAGACGTGTGCGAGCGTGGATTAAAGTCACAGTGTCCGCCGATTTTCCACATTATAAAATTTATCAGTCTAACAGAAAATCATCAATAAATGATAAAATAGTTCAGTGCAAGCTATTTGTCCACAAGCGTGAAACCACGGACAATCGTAAAACCGTGCGTGCGAGAATCGAGAACGTGAATTTGTGCGTGTGTGTGGGCTCGCGCAACTCGGCGACAGACTCCCGACAAAAGAACGCGCGCGAGATTCGAGGAAAAGTACACTGTATCCAAGGCGAGAGGCAACGGTCAGGACTATTCCTGGTGAAGCACGTAAAACACACAAGGATAGCGTTTGAAAACGTTCTTTAAGCGGGAAGTAAGAGAACGGATTCCCGGTACACACACACCAGCGAAGGAAAGTAGCTGGAAAAGAGTGTTCGTGAGTGCAACGGCTGAACAGCGGCGACGTGTGATCGTTCACGGAAGGACAAGGCTTGCGGGAACAGGATTATTCATGTTAGATCTTGAAATAGAGAGGACGCTGGTTTGGTGAAGCTCAACAGACGGTCTTCTAAGGCGTGAAGCAACAGATAAGAACATTTGTGAGCAATAACCATAACTGCGTGTTCTGAAAGACATTTTTGAGTTCTGTGAATGTTTAACAAACGACGTTGACAAAACTGCACGTGTGATCAAAGGAGCTTATCTCTCAGTACGGATCAAGAATACAATCGCGAGTGAAAATGAGTGAAAGGAGTATTCGGGGAAGCACACGGCGTGTTACGCGTAGTGAGAGCAAGCGAAAAGAAGATGAAAAGCGAGTTTCGTCCGGACCACCGGTGTTGTTCGACACAACAATGGATTCTGTGCTAACGTCCGAGACAATGGTGCCGAAAGTTAAGCCAGCTTCTAAACACGAAGAAGGTTCGCAGACCACGCGAGCTAGTAGCAATAGAAAATTGTTGCTACAGCAGATCAAGGAAGAAGAAGAGCTCATCGAAAGGAAATTGGCTTTAGTTAAACGGCGAAACGAACTCATAGCCGCAGGTTCTGAAACAGCGTCCAGTAGTGATAGCAGTATGTACCAGCAGAAAAGGATAGAAAACTGGGTGATCAACGCTGGAACAACAGCTGTAGAAGAAGAAGCAGTGGCTGCAGCTCAACGGAAAGGAGAGCTGCTAGCAACGCCCTCTACATCACGCAAACCGACAAAAGCGCAATTGACAGCACGACAGTCAAAGCTCTCTGATCTACCAAAATTCGAAGGAAGTCAAACGGCATGGGCATCGTTCATTTCCAATTTCAACCGAACTACTGAAATGTGTGGATACAATAATGACGAAAATTTGACCCGGTTGAACAAATGTCTGGAAGGAAAAGCTCGAGAAACAGTCGAATGTCTTCTTATGCATCCAGAAAATGTTCCAATGATAATCGACACCTTACGACTTGTATTCGGACAACCTGTACGAATTATTCACGAGCTCACCAATAAAATTTCTTCTCTTCCAAGCATCCCAGAAGGAAAATTTGAAGAAGTTGTGGACCTAGCAGTAAAGGTGAGAAATTACTGTGCCACGGTGGAAGTATGTAATCTAAAAGGTTACCAGTACAACGAAACGTTACTCCACAAGATAACTAATAAACTCCCGCCTACGCTACGACTTCGATGGGCGGAATTCTCGTTGGAAAAGGACGAGGTATCGTTGCAGACATTCAGTAGCTGGATAGGAAATATAGCGAAGGCGGCCTCCACCATTACACCATCATCGGCCAATATTGTGCGTCCTAGCAACGATCGAAAGGGTCTAAAAGGGTCATTTGTGAACACCCATGCTGAACAAGCACTTCAAGCATCAACAGCAGCTAAGGCGTCTAATATATGTGTGGTTTGCAAAGGGTCATGCGCATCCGTTGACCGATGCGCGCGCTTTGCTGAGTTGAGTGGTGAAGGCAGATGGGCGGTGGTGAAGGAAAAGCAGCTCTGTCGGAAATGTCTGCGTCAGCACAAAGGTTTCTGCAAAAGACTAACGCCATGCGGGGTGGAAGGATGCACCTTTAAACACCACTCACTTTTACACCGGTCGAAGCCGCAGATCCAGGAAACACCAGAACGTCAATGCAGTGTTCATCATAATAATGAAAATAATATTCTTTTCAGGATGATTCCCGTCCGAGTGTATGGACGAAACGTATCAGTAGACACTTATGCTTTTATGGACGACGGATCCGAGATCACCCTGATGGATGAGTCATTAGCGGATGAACTGCAGCTAGAAGGTCCTCACAAATCATTATGTCTAAAATGGGCAAACCACATGCGTCATCACGAAGAAGTCTCCAAAACCGTAAGCATTAAACTATCTGGAAAAGGTAATGAAATACACTCCCTCCATGCTATTCATACAGTGAAGGGGCTGGATCTTCCAAAGCAAACGTTAAATATGAATAGTTTAATCAAGAAGTATCCTTACCTTGCCCATACACCAGTCGAATCGTACCGTGATGCCAAACCACGCATTTTGATAGGCTTGGATAACGCAAGATTGAGCACAGTAAAGAAGAGTCGCGAAGGAGGAAGAAACCAACCGGTTGCTGGCAAAACACGACTAGGGTGGACTGTTTATGGTTACTGTGGCAACGAGCGAGGAGCTAGTTCTTCCACTCATAATTACTCTCTTCAAGTCAGGAAATGCGAATGCAATTGCGATGACACTTTGCACAGTGCAATGAAAGAGTATTTTGCCCTGGACAGTATGGGAATAGATAAATCTTCTCCGGCACTCTTATCCAAAGAAGATGAGCGATCGCTACAAATACTTTCACAGCAATCCCGATTGATTGGCAAACGATATGAATGCGGTCTTCTATGGAAATATGACAATGTGCGACTGCCTGAGAGTAAAGTAATGGCTATTAATAGATGGAAATGCTTGGAGCGCAAAATGACGACCGATAAAGAACTCGCTGTAGCGATGCAAACTAAAATTCAGGAGTACATGGATAAGCAATATATACGAAAGCTAACGCCAGCGGAGATGAATGAAAATCATAAGCGTGTCTGGTATTTACCCATGTTTCCCGTTAGCAACCCTAATAAACCTGGAAAGTTTAGAATTGTTTGGGATGCAGCCGCTAAGGCCCATGGAATATCCCTGAACTCAGTCCTATTGAAGGGTCCAGATCAGCTTTCGTCTCTTCCATCGATACTAATGAAATTTCGGCAGAATCGCATCGGCATAACTGGCGACATCCGCGAGATGTTTCATCAGGTTCGTATCAACAAAGAAGATCAGCACTGTCAGCGATTCCTGTGGAAGCCAGATATATCATCGGGAGCGCCCACTGAATACGTCATGTGCGTCATGACCTTCGGAGTAGCTTGCTCCCCCAGCACGGCACAGTTTATCAAAAATCTGAATGCTAGGCGCTTCGAGAATCAATACCCTGATGCCACGAAGGTTATACTAGAGCAACACTATGTCGATGACATGTTAATCAGTGTCGAAAGCGAGGAAGAGGCGATAAAACTAGCTAAAGAGGTAAAGTACGTTCACAGCGAAGGTGGATTTGAGATCAGAAATTGGTTGTCCAATTCAAAGGCCGTCCTTGATGAACTGAACGGTGATAAAACCACAGAAAAGAGCCTGAACATTGGCCTACCGCTTCCGACAGAAAAGGTACTCGGGATGTATTGGTGTACCCAATCAGACACTTTTACCTATAAACTGTCACCGCGATACGACCAAGAACTGTTGAATGGTTATCGAGCTCCAACGAAAAGAGAAGCTTTACGCATGCTGATGATGGTGTATGATCCGCTAGGACTCATATCGCATGTACTGATGTACCTAAAAGTACTTATTCAGGATATATGGCGCACAAATATTGGCTGGGACGATAAAATCGATGGATCAACTTTAAACAAATGGCAGACCTGGCTTAAAGTATTACCGTCACTTGAGAAAGTACAGATACCACGTTGCTACAGGATGCTAACTTCAGTAAGTTCAGATAATATCGTTCAATTGCATACCTTTGTAGATGCTAGTGAAAACGGATTTGCTGCAGCGGTGTATCTTCGGTTCGACGAACAGGGAAAAATAGAATGTTCTTTGGTCAGTGCGAAGACTCGTGTTGCACCGTTGAAATACTTATCGATACCGAGAGCTGAATTGCAAGCAGGTGTTCTAGGCGTCCGACTAGCGAACAAGGTCACAGCTTCACTATCGATCAAGGTCACAGAACGATACTTCTGGACAGATTCACGCGACCTTCTCTGTTGGATTCAATCAGACCATCGACGTTACTCACCGTATGTTGCTTGCCGTATTGGAGAAATCCTGGAGAACTCCAATATATCAGAATGGCGATGGGTTCCGACGAAAGATAACGTAGCCGACGACGGGACGAAATGGGAACGATTGCCGGATGTATCCACAACAAGCCGTTGGTTCCGAGGTGCATCATTTCTTTATAAGCCAAAAGCAGGTTGGCCTAAAATGCAGTTCAGAAAGGAAACTACGACAGAAGAGCTTCGTCCACACGCTATACTACATTTCCGAATGTTGACCCCAGTTATAGAGATAAAAAACTTCTCTAAATGGACGAAACTCTATCGTACGATGGCATTTGTCTTCAGAGCAATAAAATGCTTCAAAAATGGTGGGCGGAAAGATAATAATATCTCCACTAACAACATAGGAAAAGGAAAGGTGCCCCCGCTCGAAAAAGACGAATTGCTCCATGCACAAAACTGGCTCTACAAAATGGCTCAAACCGAAGACTTTCCGGACGATTACGCACAGTTAGAGAAACATCAACAGATCAAAACTTCCAGTGCTCTTCATCGACTTACACCATATCTAGACGAGAACGGAGTTATGAAAGCGCGTGGAAGAATAGACGCTCAAAGGCTCACAGATTTGCATGTTAAGCATGTAGTCATACTTTCCTCGCAACACTATCTAACTCAGCTCATTGTTCAACACATTCACCACGGTTTGCTTCATCGAAACCACGAAACAGCAATCAACAAAATAAGACTGGAGTACTACGTACCGGGCCTAAGAAAATTCTACAGAAAGATGCGTGGAAACTGCCAACGGTGCAAAAACGAAGCATGCCAGCCGACTCCACCCATGATGGGCGATCTGCCTGATGCACGTCTAGCAGCTTTCAACCGGCCATTTTCATACGTAGGTGTTGACTATTTTGGCCCCATGTTGGTGTCAGTTGGTCGTCGGAGTGAGAAGAGATGGGGTGTCATCTTAACCTGTCTCACGACCCGCGCCGTTCATCTGGAATTAGTGAATTCACTTACGACGAGTTCATGCATTATGGCCTTGCGGTGTTTCATGGCCAGACGAGGAGTTCCGCATGAGATACATAGTGACAACGGAACAAACTTTCGTGGAGCTTCTAGAGAACTGGTAGAGGCCCTAAAAAATGTCGATAACAACAAACTGGTGGAAGAAATCGTGTCCCCTAGAACAGCATGGAAGTTCATTCCTCCCGCATCCCCACATATGGGAGGTGCTTGGGAGCGTTTGGTAAGATCGGTGAAGGAGAATCTAGCTGGAAAACGTCTGCCAAGGCTTCCTACGGAAGAAGTTCTACGGAATGCCTTAGCTGAGATCGAGAATACTATCAATTCTAGGCCATTAACGCATATTCCCATAGATGACGAATCTGCAGCAGTGCTGACTCCAAACCATTTTCTGCTTGGATCATCGAACGGACTCAAGCCATTGTCTATCCTGGACGATGGTGCTGCAGCAGTCAGAAGAGGATGGGAGCTATCACAAACTATGGCAAATATCTTCTGGCGACACTGGATGACAGCCTACCTTCCCACGATCACACGTAGGACCAAATGGTTCAGCCCCGTCAAACCAATCAGCGTGGACGATATCGTTGTGATTGTGGACCCTAACGAAGCTCGTAACTCATGGCCGAAAGGAAGAGTCATCGCAGTCACCAGATCGAAGGATGGCCAAGTCCGTAAAGCAACCGTGCAGACCGCTCTGGGTATATACGAAAGGCCAGCGGTCAAGTTGGCAGTACTGGATGTCCGCGTTAGCGCTCGTACGCAGCAGGCCAGCTGCTCCGCACTCGGGAGGGAGTGTAATGTGCGCGGCCATCACCAGTAAGTGGTAACAGTTGGCGAACTGTCAGGAAGGCCCACTGTCAACGAGACTGGAACAAGTACAGATGGCGTTTAGTGGAATACGAGAAGCGGAGAAGAGAACACTGATAAATTTTATCCTTGCGCTTGGCTCCGTTTTAGCGTTCAAAATAAAGAGAAAAAACCAATCTACGGCTTTTGCTTTTTTGATAGTAGACGTGTGCGAGCGTGGATTAAAGTCACAGTGTCCGCCGATTTTCCACAATTGTTTTATTTCTTTTTCATTTGACGGCAATTTCCAATTAACTATTTCTTTGATCTTATCTGGATTCGGTTTTATTCCATCTTTCGTTACGATGTGTCCGAGAAATTCGCAATTTTTTTTCAAAAATTCACATTTGTTAATCTGTATCTTCAAATTAGCTTCATATAATGTTTTTAAGACCTGGCTTAAGTTTGAGAGGTGATTTTCTAAATTTGTACCAAACACTATAACATCGTCAAGATACACGTAACATTTTTTTCCTATAAGGTCGCCTAATATGGAATTCATAGCTCTTTGGAATGTTGATGGAGCATTTTTAAGGCCAAACGGCATTCTAAGGAATTCGTAGTGGCCAGATTCTGTACTGAATGCGGTTTTTTGCCTTGATTCGGGTTCCATTTCTATTTGATGGAATCCACTCTTAAGATCCAAGGTGGAAAAATATTCTGAACGACCCAAATGGTCTAGAATATCATCGATTTGGGGAATGGGATATCTGTCGTCCACTGTAACATCATTCAATTTCCTATAATCAATTACTACGCGGAATTTTTCCTTCCCTGATGCGTCTGATTTTTTTGGGACGACCCAAACGGGAGCATTCCATGGCGAGTTTGAATGTTTTATAATTCCACTTTTTAGCATTTCCTCTATTTGTTCCTTAACTACAGCTTTATGTGCATGTGGATACCTATATGACTTTGTGTATATGGGTTTGTTATTTACAATGTTGATTTTATGTTTCACTTGGGTAATTGCCGATAGTTTTTGATTATCTTTTGGGATAATTTCCTTGTATTTGGTTATTGTCTGTAATAACCTTTCTCTTTCATATGAATTCAGATGGTCAATTCTAAGGAGTTTTACTATATCATCATAGTTATTTTTTGTACAGCTTATAATATGGAACTCTCTCGATGATGGTTGTATCTGATATTTATAAAACTGTATTTTTTGATTTAATAGAGTCAACGTCTCAGCTTTATAGTCTAGGATAGCCTTTAAAGTAGATAATGTTTCAGTGCCTAGTAAACCATCAAAAAAACTGTGAAACTTCATTTCGTATAACTCGATTGGTGGTAAATTTAGCCCAAGGAAAAATGTTTCACTTTTGAAACGTACCATGTAGTTTCCATACATGTTTTTTACTCTTGTATCACAACACCTTTTTGAGTTTTTAAGTATTCCTGGTCGCAACAGGTTTTTGTTGGCACCAGAATCAATAAGAATATTCAACGTTTTATTGTTCGATTTATCTGTTACTTTAATGTATGGAAGGAAATTGTGTTTATTTTTTGTTATACTGGGTAACAAGTTTCCGAAGAAACACAAAAATTTTCATCATCATTTGAATTTGTATTGTTTTCAAAACATTCGTGATTGTTTGTTGATCTATTAAGGGTTAATTTGGAACGTGTTGTACTTGTGTCCATGGGTACGTGATTATCCTTTGCCTCGTTTGAATGTGTTGGTTTGTAATTAGCAGCATGCGATCGTGCGTTATATGAAGCGTTCGAGCTACGATCGGTTTTTTTATCCGAATTAAACTTATTCCAATTGGGTTGAACGATCCCATCAAAATCTCGCTTATGCTTTAGCTTACACAAAAATGCGTACGCGTCGTGAACATCTTTCGGGCGTGCTGCATGCACATGTCCAAAATAATCCTCCTGAAGGCCTGCCATGAATGCTGCTAATGAATCTTCTTCAATAAAAGAACTAATTACATCCCAATTATCACAATACTTTTGATTTTGTTTTGCAATATTTTTAATTTTTTCAACTATTTCCTTATGCACGTTATAATATTTGTGGATTGTCACGTTTTTAGTTAATTTCCATTGCCAAAGTTGGCATTTGTATGTGGAAATATCCTGTCGATCTCCAAAAGCGTCAATCAAAATTTTCTTTATTTGTTCGAACTCATGGGGATTTCCTTCCTGGCAAACGGCGTCATTTGCTTTCCCTGTCAATTTACCACTGACTACAATTTCGTACAATTTAAATACATCTTCGGGTACCATGGCTCTAAAAATGTTTAGAGTAGTTTCCACTTTGGCGATCCATGCCGAAAGTTGTTTTTTATTACCATCGAAGGATGGTAGCTCTTTCACAGGGTCCGGTATTACAAAAAAATCGTTCTTTCGGGTTGCTGTACACGGGTTCAATGACCGATCTAACTGATCCTGCACATGTGGTTTATTTAGGGCTGTTTCTAAAGAGATTTGCCGTTGCATTAAATCCTGCATAGCAATTTGCATTACGGATAGCTGCTCTAAAATCGTTTGTTCCATTTCGTTACTCTTTATCGAGAGACTATTGAGAGATAATTCCAGTGTAGCTGCAGTTGAAATGCACACTAACTCGTGGTTTGATTCTGATGAGGATGAAGTAGAATCGCTTTCAGAATCCACGTGGTTTTCTCTAGCTTGCCACATTCACAAAACAAAAGCACTAACACAAATTCACTTGTTTCTCGTTTTTTTTTCTATTGAAACGCGAATAAAACAATTAAGAGACGTTGATAAAAAGCGATCTCTTTACGAAAGTTTCGGTAAAACGTCGTGTTTGGAAGCGGGTACCAGATACTCACGTGGTATTATAATAGGCGGGGGGAACCTCAACTCACACGACGGATAAACCTACGTGTCGCGGATGCCTTAGGCGGATTCCTGTTGTAGCTTTTATTAATCAGCCACTGCCACTTTAAAAAAAAAAAAACACCTAAAACCACACTGGTAATTCCGTACGGCTGCGCCAATTACAAGATGAATACTTTTGTATTGTGTTTTATTTGATGACAAGTGAACACCTCGAAAGCCGGAACGTGAAAGAGGAACGTTGTTGGTTGGCAGCACGGATGTGGCCTCCCTTGCTGTGTGCGTGAGTAACGCACTTGTGCGTGCGCGTGTTTAGATGGAGAGGTCCAATCCTATAACTATATGTATATTCCCGCATGAAACTATAGACAGCGACCGAACGAAAACAGGCAGACAGATTTTTAGCCTACTACGACCTTTTTGAACATTCATTCGACACACGCCGAACTCTATCGCGATGCAGCCAGCCACGCACACACTCTCATTTTAGGGTAATTCGAGCAAAATTTTCACCCCCCCTTTCAAAAAATTCATCGATCGATGAACAGTTTGTCGATAGGGGGTTGCTGCGAGTTCATCTGGTCCAAAGAGATCTTTTAGACAAGTTTTAGTGACTGTGCTGTGCTGTGTTTATGCACATTTAATGGAATTATTTCTTGTTTGTTCGTACACCCCGTGATTGATATTTTTTCAAATGTCCGTAATGAAGATCTGGCGTATTTTGTGGTAATACAAACATATGCATTTTTTATCATATTTCCTTCAAACCGGTTTAAAGATCATAGATACGCGGGAGTAAAGATGAAAAAGCGATATGCAGCCTGTATGGAGAACAGAAGGAAATTTGTTCAAAGCTTTGCATATACACACACACAATGAAACCACCGATGAAGCAAATTTTGTCCTATCTATCTTGCATGCAAGAACGGAATAGGAGTGAAAACGAGAAGCATGACAACAAAATGAACAGAAGCCTATATGTGTGACGTCACAAAAAAATATTCCATGAGTGCGAGCCAGCAAGACATAAAATTAGAGCAGGATACACGCTATTTTGTTCATTTTAGCCCCACTCGGTTTGCTTGGGTAGTGCACTTGTTACGAACAGATTTGGCAGCACTGACACTGCACGGAAAACGCGATAGTCAGATAAGGTAAACAATGCTAGTTTATGGTGGAAGGTTGAGATCCCGTCGTCGCCGTAGGGTCAACGAGCGAGGATGTGCAATGGCCGAATGAAAAAAAGATATAAATATTGGTGAGCGGAGGAAATCGCGGACATTATTCGATTGCCACAAGCACTTTAATTTTGGTTGCAATAAAGAATTTGTTCCCTAAAGTCGTGCTTAAGACTTCATTTTTACATTCCAAAATTAAATTGTTCGTTGAAAGTCAGTACGCGAAAATCGGCAATCGTCAATCGTTAAAGAAAACGCGCGCGAGTGAATCGTAAAATGTTCAGCCTTGCTTCTAGCAAGCGTCAGGAAGACCAGGCAGCCGTTACGCCGAGAGGACGCGGCGCCCTTGCAAATGAGCCAACGGCAATGGTCGCGGTCGGATCATCGGACAGTTTTACGCCAAGGAGCGGTCAACAGGACGAGTCGGGTTTGCGGTCACCGCTGAGAAATCCCAGGAAGGATCGCGCTGCGACTCCTTTGTCGAGGATACAACGATCAGAAGGGGCACGGCGGGACAACGCAGTGCTTCACCGGATGGACCGATAAATCGACGCGCGGAAATGTTAAGTATGAAAGAAGTGGTTGAAAGAAAACAAGGAGAGTTAAGGAGGTTGGAGCTGCGGTTAATGGAACTCGAAGAGGACGTTGAAGCGGAACACTTTGGCGATGGCGTCTCGCGATCTAAAGCGGAGCAATTGATGGCTGCTACGGATCGCTGTGGGACATATCCGTCCACTAGAGCTCACTTCGCAAGCACTGCGAACCAGCCCCCGCCGTGGTATCAGGACTACCCTGAAGTTCTTGATTATCACACTTGGAGAAAGGTTCACGATGATGCCTACAGAAGGGCGTCGTTACCCGCCCATGGTCCACCATATCACACACCCACACACGGGGCTACGAGCCGATTACATCACACTGCACTACGCTATGTCGGTAACCTTTCACAGGCACAAGTTTCAGCACGACATGGAGCGGTTGGAAAGGAGCTGCCGGAATTCAGTGGTTCGGTTAAAGAGTGGCCGATGTTCATTCGAATGTTCCAACGGTCGACCGAAGTGTGCGGATTTTCAGAGGCAGAAAACTTGTTACGGCTTCAGCGAGCGTTGAAAGGTGAAGCCAAGGAGGCTGTTGGACACTTGTTGTTGTTGCCCGATGGGCTGATTGATGTTAAGAAGGCGCTTGAAGTGCAGTTCGGTCGACCTGATCTTATAATTGAGTCCACCATCGATACAATCAGGAAAATGCCGGATCCAAAGCCGGGTTGCTTGCGCTCGTTAGCAGCCTTTGGCTGTGTGGTGCGCAATCTATGTGCGACAATTGAAGCGCTGAAGTTACCGGAACATGCGTGCGATGTAGCATTGCTTCGGGAATTTATCGGTAAGTTGCCGGCACAGTTTGCACTTTAATGGGTTCGCCATCGTAGACAATTGCGCGTAGTAACTCTGACGGAGTTCGGGGTCTGGATTAGCCAGCTGGCGCAGGATGCAAGCGAAGCGATCGTTGATACGCCGCGTCGTGGGAGTAGCGTTCAAGGAGAACCCTAGAGACGAACCCCAGCTCGTGACATTCGCGGTCAAGGGCAACACCTATCTCCTCCACGAAATCAGCGTCCACTCAGAGAGCCTCCGAAGCAAAACCGGCGAGAGACGTTACATAATGTAAGATCGGTTAAGGAACCGATCCGTTTGGCCTTACCGAGTCAAACGGTGGAGATACAACAGTTGACGAGCCAGTATCAGCACTTACAGGGACTGCCGTTGGAGTCCTATAATCGTGTACAGCTCAGAATCTTGATAGGCGTGGATAACTGTAGCGTGACCAAAAAAGTGAAGACCGTCGAAAGGAAACGTGACGAACCCGTCGCGTCGAAGACGAAGTTGGGTTGGATTATCTATGGTCCATGTCCAGTGGCTGAGAATGTTCCAGGGACAACGTACAGCAATTTTCACGTGTGTTTGTGTGATGGAATCAGTGAGGAGTTGTTAAACAAGGAGTTAAAGAAGTTCTTTGGCTTCTTGGCGCTCTAGCGAGGACGAAATGCTCTTATTTTGCTAGAAAGAGAAACGATATTGGTAAATAATCGATTTGAAACTGGCTTGTTGTGGAAAAATGAAAACGTGTGTCTTCCTTTTAACAAAACGATGGCCATAAAACGGTATCACTGTCTGCAAAGATGATTGCGACACGATAACGCTCTTGATTCCGCAGTTCGAGATCTGATGAAGAGTTACGAGGCAAAAGGGTATATTCGACGCCTTACAGCAGCTGAAGCAGCGGAGCGACATCCGAGAGATTGGTACTTGCCCGTGTTTCCTGTGATGAATCCAAATAAACCGGGAAAGGTGCGTTTAGTTTTAGATGCCGCAGCAACTGTTAACGGAGTCAGTCTCAACAGCGCTCTACTCACCGGTCCGGACCTCACAACAAATCTCTTGGCAGTATTGTTCAAATTTCGAGAGTGCAAGGTGGCGGTAGTTGGCGATATAAGAGAGATGTTCCACCAGATCATGATTAAAAAATCCGATCAAAGAAGTCAGATGATTCTGTGGGATGGAGATGAGGCCGGCAGCGAGCAAATTACATACGCGGTAACAGTAATGACTTTCGGGGCTGCCTGTTCCCCAAGCACTGCTCAATACGTGAAGAATCGCAATGCAGAACGCTTCGAGTCCGAGTATCCAAGAGCGGTAGAGTGCGTGAAGGATGAACACTATGAACACTGTTCACTGTTGAAACGGAAGAGGAAGCCATGTCTCTCGCAGAACAAGTGTGTAACATCCACTCATGGGGAGGATTCGAGATCCGTAATTGGATTTCCAACTCGTCAAGTGAACTACAACGTATGCGGGACGGATCTGAAACGGAGAGAAATTTGAGTATGGATAGTATATTCAACTCAGAAAAGGTAGTGGGTATGTCGTGGGATACCGTGTCCGATACCTTTACTAATCGGAACTATCCCTTAAGTACGACGAGAATCTTTTATCTGGCGAAAGGTTACCCACAAAACGGCTCGTATTGCGGATGTTAATGAGCATCTACGACCCGATAGGACGTATAGGACAGTTCCTCATGTTCCTGAAAATGCTCTTGCAAGAGATTTGGCGGAGCGGTGTAAACTGGGATCGGGAGATAGATGGTTACCTCGACGACAAATGGTTCAACTGGACTAAAGTATTGCGGGGTATCTCCACAGTAAAGGTTTCGAGGTTTTTTTTTTTTGCTCGGTTAGAACGGCCTGGCCGTATCAAGACTTACAGGGAAACACACATGATAAGCTACGGAGAGCCCACTTTTGGAAATCGGGCAAGCGAATATGAAAGTAGGGAAGGTTGATACGGAAACACCCAATATGTTAGCAAATCGCCCAATATAGATAGGAAATCGCGTGCAATTGATATAAAATGTCAGATTGGCGAGGCGGATTGAATGCTGGGTATATATTTGTCGGTTGAAGAGTTGAAAAATGTAAACAAACATTTTAAAAATATTTTTTAATTATATTACGTAGTTTGTGGTACGGTGGCGGTGGCCGGCGTACATTTCCGAGATCGTCCTTTAAGCGTGCGCATGCTGACATTAAATCCAACTTCGCGCGCCACGCCATAAAATTGTGTGGCGTACATTTTCCGATCCTCGATGGTCGTCGGTGCGTTACGCCGCTCCGGTATTAGCTTCACCATCTTCAAGGGGTAGTTGAAGCCTTTTATTTCCCTCGCTAGGGTGGTAGTGGAAACTCGCACACCGTGTTCCTGCAACAATTTTTGTGCGAGTGATTTTAGCGTCACCGTACAATCGACGTTGATCCAGCATTGAATATCGCTTATGGCTTGCTGCGATAATATTTTCTGCCCGTTGCCACCACGTTTCTTGGCTTCGACCTGAAATGCTGTTTGGCATTTTTTGACAATACCGTAAACTGTCGCTAGTTTTATATTCAGCATTTGGCTAATGGCAGCATGAGTTGCTCCATTTTCATACGCCGTTACCACGCGCTCTCTATCTTCGTTGCTCGTAGTCTTTCGACGTCGAAGTACTTGCACTGCCCCGTTTGCACTTTGAGCTAGTTCAGAGCTTTGGCTAGAGCTCATGTTTGCTTATATAAATGAAAAAAAGCCGATTTTAGTTACCCTCAGTCCTTTAGTTAGTTGGCTTAGTTAGTTGGCCTCAGTCCTTTGCTCGATTGTAACTTACTTTACTCTTACACGGTACGTTCTTGAAGCAAAAATTCATCGGCGAAGAAATTACTCCTTTCGTACTCAAGCGCCTGCAAGACATGAAAAGGCACGGAAATTTTAAACTTTTACACTATTTTAAATGAACTATTGAACTATTTTAAACGTATACATACCTTCAGGGGCATGATTGTATACACCAAAAACTAACGTATGTTATGCTATTTTGTAAATATCCACAAAGCACACAAAATTTGCCAAAGATTAATCCGTAAAACTGTAGACGCTTCGCTTGTAGACCAATATGAAATATTTTCTATATCTCAACGAATTTTAGCCTTCTCAACAGAGCAGTTTTGAACACGGGTGTATATAGGCACTGGTTGAAATCTCCAATTTGAATTTTAGCATGTTTTTGAAATCCAGTTTACAGTTATAGTTCGCAATTTCAGTTTGAGTGAGATAATATTACAATAATATTATTAAACAATAATTTTGATTCGATTTTCGAATGCACAAACTACTTAATTTAATTAAAAATTATTTTAAAAATATTTGTTTACATTTTTCAACATTTTATATCAATTGCACGCGATTTCCTATCTATTTTGGGAGATTTGCTAACATATTGGGTGTTTCCGTATCAACCCTCCCTACTTTCATATTCGCTTGCGCGATTTCCAAAAGTGGGCTCTCCGCAGCTTATCATGTGTGTTTCCCTGTATTTTACCACGTAGCAGGATAGTCAGTCCATGCTACGGGGGGACGGTCTGGATGGGATTTGAACCCGGTCCCTGCCGTGTGGACGGGCGCCGTTTTTCACATGCACCACCGGGCCGCCCCAAAGGTTTCGAGGTTAATGGTGCGAAGATTGAGCTTCACGTGTTTTGTGACGCAAGCGAGTTTGGCATGGCTGCAGTAGCATACCTCAGATTCGAGGAAGACGGTGCGGTGGAGTGTGCTCTTGTTGGGTCAAAGACACGACTTGCACCACTAAAGTTTTTGTCCATTCCCAGACTGGAACTGCAGGCTGCTGTACCCGGCGCGCGGTTTGCCGGAGCTATCATTCGATCACACCGCCTGGACATTCGGCGTTCTGTGTACTGGACTGACTCCAGGAACGTAATAAGCTGGTTGAATTCCGATCACCGGCGCTACCATCAATTCGTTGCCTTTCGAGTCGGTGAATTGCTTGAAACTACGGATGTGGATCAGTGGCGGTGGATCCCTACGAAGCTGAACGTGGCCGACGACGGCACCAAGTGGACGAAGACACCCGAACTGTCGTCCGACAGTCGCTGGTTCAAGGGTCCATCATTCCTGTGGCAACCAGAAAACGAATGGCCTCCGAAGGAGAAACCCGAACAAAACATTAGCGAGGAACTACGGGTATGCTTACTAGTATGCTAACATCATGCAGCTGGCTCCAATGCCGAACAAGGTGCTTTCATCCGTTTTGAACGATTCAGCAAGTGGAGGAGACTGCTTCGGGCAGTGGCGTACGTTATTCGATTTGTAACGAACAGCCGAAGTAACGCTCGAAATGAATCGAAACATCACGGCCCTCTGACGCAAGCTGAATTGGCCGATGCAGAAAGGATATTATTCCAAAGGATCCAGCTCGAAGCGTACCCTACAGAAATTCAGTGCCTGAAACGACAACAAGAAAGCGTTCATCAGTATGACAAGGGTGTCCATCGAGATAGTGCACCATACAAACTATCTCCTGTCCTAGATGATCGCGGAATAATGCTCATGAATGGACGCTTATCCGAGTGTGGAGTAGTGAATAGGGAAACGCGACTACCCATAATACTCCCTTCGAACCACTATGGAACATTATTAACACTATTAACCGATGTACATCAACGTTTCAGGCACTGCAATCACATGTCAGTTATCAACGACATTAGAACCAGGTACTGGATCCCACGGCTCCTGAGGACTTATCAGCAGATACGCCGTGCGTGCCAGAGATGCCGAAACCGTGATGCAGCACCCAACCCTCCCATGATGAGCAACCTTCCGGACCCCAGAGTCGCGCTGGGTCAGCGTGCGTTCACGTACGCTGGCATCGACTACTTCGGACCCATACATTGCGGTAGGTAGACGCGTAGAGAAAAGATGGGGAGTCATCTTCACGTGTCTAACCGTCAGGGCGGTGCATCTTGAGCTCGCGCACACACTCGCCACAGGATCCTGCATCGCGGCGATAAGACGTTTTATCGCTAGACGTGGAACGCCACGTGAGGTCATCAGCGATTGTGGTATCAACTTCGTGGGAGCTGCGCGGGAGCTGGTAGAAGCGGTCGCGGAAATAGATCACGATGCGCTGGCGACGGAGTTCTGCAGTCCGGAGATGAAGTGGACATTCAATCCACCAGGTGCACCTCACTTTGGTGGCTGCTGGGAACGCCTAGTTCGTTCAGTGAAGAAGGTACTTGGGCAGCTTAACCATCCCCGGCGACCGACGGATGAGATGCTCGAGACCGCGCTGATCGAGATCGAGTTCATCATCAACTCCAGGCCACTGACCTATGTTCCCGTTGAAGACGAATCGGCTACACCCTTGACACCGAACCACATCCTGTTGGGTACTTCCGACAGTAGTAAGTCCCTCCCGGTACACTGCAGTTGAGGCTGCTAAGTCGATGTGGAAAACATCACAACTGATCGCGGATATGTTCTGGAAGAAGTGGGTTGCAGAATATTTACCCACTTTAGCGTGAAGAACGAAGTGGTTTAAGCCAGTGCGACCCATTCTGGAAGGAGTTGTTGTGATAGTAGTGGACAACCGATTTCCCCGTAATTGCTGGCCAAAGGGTAGAATTCTACCTGTGTTGCGTGCTAAAGCCGGACAGGTTAGGCAAGCAGTGGTGAAAGCAGCAAACGGTATTTATAAAAGACCTGCAACGAAACTGGCCGTATTAGCGATAGGTCCAACGCGATAGTCGGATAAGGTACACAATGCGAGTTTATAGTGGAAAGTTGAGATCCCGTCGTCGCCGTAGGATCAACAAGCGAGGATGTGCAATGGCCGAATGAAAAAAAGATATAAATAGGGGTGAGCGGAGGAAATCGCGGACTTTGTTCGATTGCCACAAGCACTTTAATTTTGGTTGCAATAAAGAATTTGTTCCGTGCTGAAGACTTCATTTTTACAGCCCTTGTATGACGATCGACAATCCTTCACTTGGTGGTTGCGATTAAGGCAATTCCAGCACAATCGTTCCCGTGTGGCCATTTCACGTCGTTGTTTTACGTCCTTGCTTGCAAATGTTGGACAATTGCGCAAATGGTGTGCATCCGCACAACCCAAAATTCACGAATGCTGCGGTGCTGGAATACTCGGTGACGCCCTTCGTGCTGTTGCTGTGTTACCCACCACCCTTGGTCTCTGTTAGGATGATCTTTTGTTACCGGTCACCATTTTCACGTTCCCCTTAACATTATCCCCGTCGAATCCCCGTTGAACGTGGGTAATTCGATTTTTGGCAACCGCAAATTCACTGCACTCGATCGTCCCGAACTGTTCAACGTTGAATTGGCGATCAATAACGAGTCACTTATCACGCCGGGGTTTACGGGTTGCCTTCGTAAAAGGAAACCCTTAACGCGTCGGTAACGCGTGTCCATATCACAACGGTTAATCACATACGTGTCCGCCGCGTCCTCATCTAACTCCGCCACTTTCGCATTTGCCTGGAGAAAATCCTCGTAATACTTCTCCAACTGTTCTAGGCACACTGGTATTTCGCTCACTTGATCCTCGGTATATTCATTTGTGAACTTTTCAATGTTCTTAACCAGTTCCACAGCTTGGTGTTTTTTTATTTGAACCGATTTGAGTTTCTTTTCCATTTTCCTTTCAAAATTTGGCGCGCAAGATAATCTCAATCAAATCGTGTACAAGCTTGTAGGTAGGAATGTCTTTCCAATGGTCTAATTTAGCAATGGGTGCTATTGCAGTTATGGATGCCAAATTTGAAATGGCGAGTTAGGCGTCGGGTTTTCTTCACTCTGTCCGAAAAAATTGCACTAGCACTTTATGGTAGGTTTTTTGGTGGCAACACGATTAACATGGACAAATAACTAACAAATGTTCCGATTGCTCGTGATAGCGCAGCAATTACACGTTACACAGTGGTTAACACGGATTACGTAGCCAAAATTACACTTTAAAGAACGCGTCACATAAACGGTCACGGAGTGCCGTTTGTCCCTAGATTTGTGGTCACGTAGTGTCCTGCTGCAAATTTCACTGAAAGTGTAAATTGTAAATGTAAAGTGCAAATTTCGGTTCGAAGTGTAGAAATTACACCGGTTGTGATCGGAGGAAACTTGTGATATCTTGGGATTGTTTGTATGCAAAAGTACGTGTACGCGTGTAGCAGATAATATCTAATCTGCTATACAGCTAGTATTAAAGTAACAGCTATTACAAAAATCAGACTTTGGGATCGGTATTTAAGAAATAGACAACACAAGTTTGCAACCCAAATCTATAATGACCCACATAAAGTACATGAGTGCAATGCAAGTAGGCTACATACATGTGCTGCGTAAGCATTGGCCACAACCGTGGGAAACGTCAACAGGTAGAACCCGGATGTTTATTTAATAACACCAAATCAAAAATCAAAACTGACCCGCGCAGCGAAGCCCAAAATTGTTTACGAGGCAAAACATGTCCACGCTATGACAAAAGCGTTTAAGCGCAAGAAAGTAGGTCAACCCGCGAGGCTCCGCCCAAGAACGACAAAGGCGTCAAACTTAAGCATACTTTTAGAATGATATATAATAAAGTACCGGGCCAAAGTAAGACAGACTTAATCTGGACTTGGCATAGAACGTAACCAATCTGTGTCCGTTTATTTCCAGACCATTGAGTAACGTCTCAATGTGTCCAACGTTCGTAAAGTCAGTAAGATATATCCGCGCTTCACTAATTTCCACCAAGTGATGGAACGGGAAGAAAGTCCGATGATAAGATAGGTGACAAAACAGGTAAAGTCAAAGCCTGTTACACGCGGTTTGGCTTACGCTTTTACAATGTTTATTCAATCGTCAAAAATTCCTAATCCATTACCACAGTTCATGTTCTAAAATTCCGTTCTGTTTATACTATTAGCTTCTAGTGTTGTCAAGTATCGAGGGAGTTCAAATAATATTCATGCAAATTAAATCTAAAGCGTTTTCCTAGAACTTCTTAACTAATTAATTCATACTAAATTAAACAGATATGTTGAACTTAGTGATGCAATTCCGTAAGTTTCAAGTGGCGTTGGTTGCTGATTTGGAGAAAATGTACCGCCAGGTACTGGTACATCCGGAGGATCGCCTATTGCAGCGGATTTTATGTCGATTTGAGAACCGATGTTGTCGAACCGATTGAAACCTATGAGCTGCGGACGGTAACGTACGGATTGGCACGTTCTTCCTTTTTAGCAACAAGAACGATTTTGCAGTTAGCAGAGGACGAAGGAGATGCATTTCCTTTTGCTAGGGAATCCCTAAAAGGACAGCTTTATGTGGATGACCTCATCACCGGAGCTAACAATGTTGAAGATGCTATTTAACACTTTGACAGCCGCACGCTGCGCATTGTCTACTTCACTGGTCGCCGGCGCCGTTTGCGCCGTTCAAAGCACGTTTCGCGGGCTTGGTTTGTTATCATCAGTATCTTTTTAGTATATTCGTAAATAATTAACGATTTAAAGCATTACCAGTCCGAGTTACATGAATAAAAATATTTTTTTTCATCGCATTGAGCCCAATGTTTGAACCATTTTAAAGAAAAAACACAAAAACCCATACTCGCTTCATTACACCACTGTGGTGTGATCGGCTTTCAACCGATGTGTCTACCATCACACCACAGTGGTGTGATCGGCCGTCAAAGTGTTAATTGCGCAATGAACTAAGCACTCTGGTGCAAAAAGGGGGATTCACGTTTCGTAAGTGGTGCTCAAATTCACTTGCTGAACGTAAACCTGAACTATTAAGAACGAAATCAGCTTTGAGATTTGATGAAAAGTGTTGTATTCTGGGTAACGATGTTCACTCTTTGACTTCTAGTCTCTTTATTCCTACAATTACTTACATCTACCTATGATACATATACTCTTATAACTACTTATACACTAATACTATTTACAACTCTACATTCTCCCCCTTAAACGAAGTTTCTATATGTTCTGTACACTTTTCCCCCTTAAGCAACATTTGCTTACTTTGTGTATTTAAAACGCGGTTGTCCTTCTAATCTTTTTGATCTTCTCAAAGGTGGTGGACTAGACTCGCTTCTTTTTCTTTTATAAGACCAGTTCTTTGCTATCGGTAGTCTACCTACTTTATACTTATCATGTATTGGTTTTCTTCTTAATTGATTTTTGTGTACCATACGAATTATTCCGTTTATGGTTATTAGATACACTAATTCACTTATTCGCTTCTTTACTACCGCTGGAATCCATCTAATTATTTCCTTGAAATGATTCCTGTAATATACCTCTTCCCCTTCATGTATTGATTCTTCCACATTTTTGTTTGTACTATTCTTTCTCTGTTCCTTGCATTCATTTTGCATATCTGTTTTGTGTGCTGTGGTAGGGTTAAGTTTTGCGAATAAAGTATGTAATAAACACGTTTTCGTTTGGTGTAATTTTCGATACTGTACATGGGTTATTCCTATAGCTTATCAGAAATTGATTGATCTTTCTGCAAATTTAGTACTTTGAATCTTGCATCCAACAAATATTTCCTTAAGGAATCTTTAACGGTTCTCACCACCCTTTCTGCTAATCCATTAGATTGTGGATGTTATGGTGGTGATTTACTGACCTTAATGCCTTTGGACTATAAAAATAGGATAAATTTTTCTGACTTGAAAGGAGACCCATTGTCATGCGAAAAATGTTTCCAAAACTTCTATCACACACTCTGCTCTTATACTTTTCATGATTTTCACTTCTATATATTTCGAGAAATTATCTTTTTGGCCATTTTGTTGTAACTACTTCTTTCGGTATGATCTGTCTCGACTAGCAGATTTGATAAAACGTAATAAACTTATAAAAATCCTTATCCATGTTCTTCCACCATACTAATTTCCTTGCTGCCATTTTCATCCTTACTAGATCATCATGATTTCCATGAAACAATTTGACGATTTCTTCTTTCAGTTTCTCTGGTACTATCACTCTATCATTGAATAGTAGTGTTCCATTTTCGATTCCCAAATTACTTTTGACTTTAGCATAATCTTTTAACTGACTTGATTCATTTTTTGACCATCCAGTTTTTACGTTTTTGTAGACTTGTTACAATATTATATCGTTCTTCTGATATTTCCTTATCATTCCAATATCTATAATTTCATTTGAAGATAGTGCAATCAATGAAACTTCCGCTTCTTCTATAATCGACTCTTCTGCTAGTGCACTGTTATATATGAGACACACTGCGTGTAACCATTGACCACCCTGTGTTTTCGATCCAGGACGTCAATAGTATTTTGACGTTTACTTTAGGCGCGTTTTTGACGGCGTGCCTCGATATTCTTTTTTCTCTTCTTCTGTGTATTGCAAAGCGGATAGACGTGTGTAAAAGGAAACTAATAAAAACGAATTACGAACTAAAAATACAACATGCACGATGGTCACTTTACAACAAATTTCGGAATAAAATTATTCTGGGGGATATATGATTTTTTTGTGGATTGTTATCATTAGTAGAGACAAAAAAATGCATTTTTGGTTTAGTTCAAACAAAAACCACCAGATGGCGCTCAATAAATTAGTGTTTTCGGACGTTTTTCATAAGCTTCCTTCTGAAAATGATAAATTTTTCAATTGTAAGGGGTTCTAGTTTCGGTTTTTTGTTTTCAATACTTTATAGATTAGCAATGGTTTACCTTTTTAAACATTTTGAGAATTACAAAGTTATTTTTGCCACTATTTTGGGTTTTTCGGTACGACAATTATAGGTACTGTTTCATCCGTCGGATACACATGTCTAAAATCACATCAAACTAGTTGAATATTGTTCAGGGTCTTCATCTTCGCCTGTATAAGGATCTATATAGGTAAGCAAAAAAAGATCGATATCACAGGTACCTTTGAAAAAAAAAGTTAACTACCGTCGCCTACTGCCTGAGGTAATGGAGGTGCCTGGTCCTTAAGGTATTGTAACAACATCTAAAGATTTTCACTGGTATTATAGTTCAGTCGTGTGATTGGATGAAAACTAACTGTAATATACAAGTTTAGTTTTACTTTCGCCACTTAGAGGACTTCGGATTTATACTTCACTTTTACTTTACTTACACTGTAAAGCTTCCTTCTTAAACGTTGGAGTCATCGAGGCCTTACCTTGAGTAGGGGGACTCTCGATGCTCTTGAAATAACAACACGAATTATTTGATCTGGAATCCCAGTTGTGTATCTGATCTTTGACAACTGTCAACTCACGATCGATCACTGGGGACTGACCGCGTTCTAACAGTTTTGGTTTATTTTATACTCTGCGTTGTGTAGGTGTACATGGTTTTTACATAAGGGCTTATGTATCGAATGTTTCTATTTCTGTGTTTCTATTTGCTTGTAATAATTCCTAATGCATTTCTGTAATTTCGGTTGATGCGGAATATCGGTTGATGCGCATTAGCATATAAATCATACGTCGAATTGGTCTTTGCGAAGGCGGGTAAGGAATGGAAACTTAGGTAACCTTTTCAAGTGCAATTCACAGCGTGAGAAAGTATTGCATATGCAACGTAATGAATGGCCTTCGATTATGTCATCTTTCAGGTACTTGAAAGGGACAAAACAGATGTGTTTAGAAAGGACGTAAAACCCTAGCCATGTGTTTTATGTTAAGTGTCAGAATGAGAATAGAAGAAAATAGGAAAGGACCAACGCGATTTAACTAACCGATTCTATACTTTGAATTTTAATGTGCTATTTGAGATTTCCAATATGTTAGTTATTTAATGTTTAGCAGATGTGCTACACCTTCCTCGTTTTGGAGAATAATATTATGAATGAGTGTTTCTAGCGAATGATTAATATTATTCTTGAGGAAAAAAAAATTCTGTTTAGCATTTATGCTACACCTCCTTTCTTTTTGAATAATGTTATATAAAAATCGTGACATTATTCATTTAAATGGTTTTACTCTGTTTTTGTGAACTGTAGTTATTTTGTTTGTTGCGTTATGTTATATAACACAGTTTGGTTCCTGAATTTCGATTACTGTAAATGGTTCTACATTGTCAATTATGTCAATTATGATATTATGTCAAATGGTTTTGAAGGAGTTGTCGTCACAACTGTTTCTTCTTTTGTATGTCTTGTCGTTTTGTTCGTTATGCATGCTTTACATTTTTGTACAAATTTGCGGATATCCGTCTTCATGTGTTTCCAGTTATATTTTTCCTTTAACTTGCCATATAATCTATATTGGCCTATGTGTCCTCCCGAAGGGGTCACATGATAATCTGTGATTATCTTTAGTTGCTCATCCTGCGATTCTATCCACCTGGGTGGAGTATATACGACAATTTCGCTATCGGATATAGCTTTATTTGCTATTTCTTTGATTGTCTGCAGGGAATAATACTGGAATATGCTATCATTTGTTGATAGAGCTAGCTTGTTTCTGTTATATTTCTTTGCGATTAGGCATACTTGATGCAGCGCAAACTCTAGTGTTTGGCTTGACTTCGCATGTTCATTTAATGGAATATTTGTCATTCCTAGCGCTTTATTATAATTGTGGTTATATACCACGAGCTCAATAGTTTTGTCTGTTACGGCCGATTTTATTTTAAGAAGTTTTTTCACTTCTGTAGCTTTATTTGCTTCCCAGACTGTGGGGTGATCAATCCCTGTCTATTCCTCCTGTTTCTTTTGTTAGATTTCATCTTTTCTTGTATATTGGTTTTAAGTTTTTCGAGGTTTTTTTTAACCTGATTGTTAGGTAGTTCGTTATCCATTTTTTTTTCTCATGGTTCATTTTAAGACGTCATTTACGTATTACTTATCTTGTCATTGTGCACTTTGAAAAATTTTCATGCGTATGTTGTCTCTTTCGTTCGTACTTCTGCTGATTGACATATTTGTTGGAACTCCTGTCCATTAGTCGTCACGTTGCGTTTACTATCCGCAAGCATCCTTCATGAAGTTCCTCTTCGATATCTTTTCCGTTGGAGACTCCTGTCTCTTGAGATCCCGCCGGTCAACATTTGTGATCCGTGGTCTCGCCTTCCACTATCTTTTCAAACTGAACTGTTTTTGTGATTTTTATTTATTTGCTTCGCTGTACTATTATCACTTTCGTGCTATGCTTCCTTAGCATTTGTAGTAATCAGTTATAAAGCGAAGAGTTTTCGACACCGTCACACTGAGCATAACTGATGCTTTCACTGTTCGATTCGCAGATTGATAATAAACGACTTTGTTGCTTGATTCTTTGATACATAATTGTTTTAGAGTTTGATTTAAAATTCCTATCTCTATTTGCTATTTGAGATTTCCAATATGTTAGTTATTTAATGTTTAGCAGATGTGCTACATAACTATTGCCAAAGGTATTGATATCATTTGCAAAACTTCCAAAACCTCTTTAAACCTTCAACAACATTTGCAAAACTAATATTTAGTGTATGTAATACAGCCTTCTTCTACAAACCCTGCACTGGCCTGTCCATCGGAATCAGAACTTAGTTCCTGATGTTGCTGATCATGGGACCGTGTGGTCATACTAGTGCTTGCAAAATTTGTTTCGTACAGGTAACCACACTAAGAACACACGTATCTGCGTGTAGCACAAAGTACAGAACACTACTGTAAAAAGAGTACAGGTTGCAAAAATATCAAGAATTATACCTTAAAAAAGTAAAGGCGAAGCAAAAGGAAATGATTAATATTTTCTGATTAAAACGCTCTGATTAAAGGGGCCGCCCGATGGTGCATGTTATAAACGGCGCCGGTCCACACGGCAGGACCGGGTTCAAATCCCATCCGGACCGTCTCCCCGTAGCAAGGACTGACTATCCGGCTACGTGGTACAAAATAAGTCTAGTAAGCCAGAAATGGCCGGCGTGACCTGTAAGGTCGTTAAAGCCAAGAAGAGAGAGAGAGAGAGATTAAAACGCTATATTGAAATCAATGCCTGCTGATTGGGACGCCCAGTATTTTATGTACCCGATCTCAAAAAAAGTTAGTTTAAAAAAACTGTCATAAAAATCGCGTTCGTAAACTTTCGCACTATATCTCTTTAGCACATAAAAGTACACATGTTACACTATTATATGGAACTAATGAGAGGACGCAACTCGACCAAACTCCCGGAATGGTTTCAAGTTAAACTTAAAAAACATGATATTTTTCACAGACTTTTTGCAAACATTTTCAAAATTTAAGCTTTAATGCGTAGAAATCATGTGTAGAATGTGTAGTGTGTAATGTGTAGAAATCAGAAACATGAACATATATACATAAACAATATTAAATTTCCTTTCTAAATCACGAAAAAATATCAAAATCCATCCAGTATTTAAAATTTCAACAAAGCTTCCCGAATTCTGGGAGGATGCGCCGGACGTTTGGTTTGCCCATGCAGAAGCGGAGTTTGAAGTTTCAAATATTGTTCGAGAAAGAACAAAATATTCCTATTTGTTAGGTGCGTTGCCTAAAAAAATACTGTTGAAAATCGACCATAAACCACTCTTAAAATTCACATCCTGAATATAGTGACACAGAGTGAAGAAGCAAGATTAACTAAATTGCTGTATCACGTAGAAATTGGAAAAAAAATTCCGATTTGTTTCGCCATATGGTGCAGTTAGCAGGAAATTCAGGGATGGTTGGATCAGCTCTAATTCAGAAACTATGGAAATCGAGATTGCCAAAAGCAATTGAAACAGCGCTGAATCATCGCAGTTGATACCAAAGAACAAGAAGAACAACTGAGGATCTCGGATAGGTTGTGGGAATGTTCCCAGGCTGGAGATGTGTCTGCAGTAAAAAATAGGGATACATCCGAAAACGATACAGAAAATTCTACAGCTATTCTTAGACCGAAATCCGTGAACTTCGTGAGGCGATAAAAAGAATAACAACTAAAGAGCGAGGTAGAAGTCCATCAAGATTTCATAGTAATCGAACTAAATCACATTCTAGACCAGCTCGATCTATCTCACGGCCACGTATGTGTTGGTATCATTTCAGATTCGGAAAGGATGCCGAAAAGTGCACAGAACCATGCACATTTAACAATGTAAATTAAAAAAACTAACCACCTCGCGGGAACTAGTGGAGGTTCCGCGAGAACACGTTAACTTCTTGCCACTGTTGGCAACGATGGAAACAGGACTATGTCAAACATCTAACGGTGATGCATCGAGCAAAACAGTCGCATATCGATAGGCGATTTCGTCATTTTGAAGGATGAACAACTTCCAACAGTCCAGTGGCCCTTAGCGCGGGTCATTGAAATACATCCCGGACCAGACAGCGTTGCTATAGTAGCAACTTTAAGTAACAACCTCGCGAAGTCGAGTTGATCTCGCAGCGACAGTACTTGGGCCTATAAAAGAACATCTAGAATTTGCTTAGAGCAGGTAGTACGATAACGAAGCTCGTGTGGAGCAAATGATTCAAAATAAAAGGAGTAAAAGAGACTATTCGACTATTCGAAAATTATTCACAACTTAAGGTATATCACCAAAGAACAAGTAAACTAAAGTGATGAAATAAAGTATTTAATGAATTAAATAACTATGTAAATTAATAAGTAAATACACAACGTAGGGTATTTTTCCAGTCTTATTATTTAAAGCAATTAGTGAAACAAAACATTGGTGCAAAGTGACCGGGATTGACCATCGTAATTAATCGCTGCCACAATCTACATATCATTGCGCGTTTCTTTTATGTGGTATTGTTAGTATACATATGTGTGTGTTGAGCTGATACAAAATGGTTGACGAAGAGACACTGAAAAAGCTTATACAAAGCGTCGCAACACGGTAGAGGCGCTTCACCGACAGAAAGGATTCGTGGAATCTATTACCACGACTAATTCAAAGGAAGCACCAAACAGGCTTGATCTTCTAGAGAGAGCATATGAAAAATTCGATTCCATCCAGGATGAAATCGATGAACTAGAAGAAAACGACGAGGTGATCAACGAAAATTTCGATCTGCGAGCGGTTCTTGAGAAGTTGTATACGGAAACCAAAACTGCATTGCAAGCCGCCGTAGCATGCGTAAGTGGAAGTGTCGTGAAGGCTGAAACATCTGCGCAGCGTATTATGCTGCCTACGATTTTGCTACCATCGTTTAGTGGGATGTTATTTTTGTCGCACCTAGTTTTATTGCACTTATAACTTATTGTTGGACATGGGATAACCCATTGTGCAACGCAGACGAACTAATGTAACGTCATTCTTTAAACTGTCATTCTTCTAACTACTTCCACTCAAGTGTGTTGCATAATATATACGTGTGTGAATAAACCGAGTTGTGTGACGAGTAGAAAAGTGCTCCATGCGTACTTATCTTTAACGTAAATTCTAACACTTATACATCTCGTACGTACGCACTTTCCCCGAACTTCACCAGATTAAAAAGAGAGCATGAAAATTGTTAGGAATCAATTCAAGTATTCGATCCTACGACAATATACTGCAACGGAATAATACGTGTAACCGCGAACTAATCTAACTAAGTAACTATGTATACATGTTTGGATATATTGAATAAACAGTTTAGTTGTCTGCTAGCTTTCTTCTCAGTTGGTCTGCGTTTAGTAGCAATGAATAAACTACAACATTTATATCCTGTGGTGAGTACCTCGCCTGGCACTCTCTAACTTATGAGTTCCTAACTACTTAACGAAAACTATTACAATGCGTGGCTGAGAATTCAGTATCAAGGCAAAAAGGGGGAGATTAATATTACGCAACAATAAATATAGAACAGGACTAATACACTGAGCGAAATAAAAATAACAAGCTTGAGCCTTGGTGTGGACTTTTTCTAAATCGAAGTTAAGCTGTATAGCAGATATGCTACAACATTTTTGAAATTTTTGCTCCAATTGTAATTCTATCAATGTAGGATAATTAGGACATGTTAGGATAATTTATTTATCAACTTTTTAACGCAAAATATTCGTATCATTGTGGAAAATTTTTATTTAAACTAAAAAAAACACGAAAAACGGTGCGAAATAAAAATAGCACCACCTTGTTTTTAAGAACTCGGCAAACACAAATAAACAAAGCGGCATATCGTAAATTGTTTGAACTTCGCTACCAAATATATTTCCTGGACAGACGAATGGGAAAATGTGCTCTTTTCCGACGGAAAGAAGTTCAATCTTGATGGTCCTGATGGTTTGCACGATCTGCTGTCACGATTTGCGAAAAGAACCGGATGTTAAGATGAGCCGAAGCTTTGATGGCGGTACTCTAATGGTTTGGGGAGCTTCTTCGTTTCAAGGAAAGCTTCCATTGGCGTGGATCTCAACGAAGATGAAATCCGAGGACTATGTCGAAATGCTAGAAATAAGCTTAATCGAACACGGCGAGTCATTGATGGGCCCAGACTTCATTTTCCAGCAGGAAAATGCCGCGATACACAACTCCAAATTGACTAAAGACTGGTTTTCTAACAAAAACATTGAAGTTCTCGAGTGGCCAGCATGTTTTCCGGATCTAAATCCGATCGAAAACCTGTCGTCTATCCTTGCTCGTCGCGTTTATGAAAACGGTAAACAATTCGAGAACGTTCACATGCTAAAACGTCGTATCCATGAATGCTCGGAGCCGATCGAGGAGCATACGCTGAAGAAATTGATTTTGTCAATAAAATCATGGCTCATTGATGTAATTCGAAACAATGGATCATACACCCACAACTAAAGGGTGACCCCGAAAGTATAAAAACGATTTCTAAATGACGTATCTAGTAAACGGATGACATAAAACAGCTGATTCTTGATATACTTCATTGGTTACATTCAAAGCTACTAGCTAGTGCATTGAAACTATTTTTTTCAATAGCGTCTGTTAAAATGCGAGGTATTTCCGTCGAAAAGCGCAAAAGCATTGTGCACAAATGGTGCTCGACTCCTAACATTTCGCTAAGTCAATTATCGAAATCGGAAGGTGTGAGTATCGGAGCCGTACGAAACGCCATCCGAAAATTTCGAGGATGCTCCAAAAAGTGGCCGAAAACCTGGTCCAGTCGATCAACAGTTGGACCGGGAAATAGCAAAAGCGTTCAAGCAAAGAAAGGAAAGTTCCATTCGCAATGTGGCTCAAAAACTGGGTACATCAAGAAGTAACGAAGAAGAAGAAAACATAAAAACAAAAGAAACCGAAACGGAGTACAAAGCAGGCCGCATGCGTTAAATATCGGACTCGGAAGCTGTACGACAAGCTGCTGTGTCGCCAATCCTCATACATCGTGATGGACGACGAGTCGCACGTAAATTTTGACTACAAAACTCTTCCGGGTAGTCAATACTACACCGTGCCTGAAAGCCAAGATGTCGAAGAAGCCGACAAATCTATATGTCTCGAAACATTCGGAAAAAAGGCGATGGTGTGGCAAGCCATTTGTGAATCCGGGAAGATGTCCGAACCGTTTGTGACAACGGAGACGATGAGGACCGATACCTACATCCGTGAGTGTTTGAATCGACGTTTGCTGCCCATGATACGAAAACATGCTGGTCCAGTGTTGTTTTGGCCGGATTTGGCCCCTGTTCACTATGCCAAAGACACGATCGCATGGTATGAAAAACATCCGTGCCGAAAGAAATAAATCCCCCGAACTACCCTGAAGCCAGGCCGATTGAGTTATTTTGGGCGCTAACCAAGGCACACTTTAGAAAGCATTTTAAAGCTGCGGAGAACATCGATAGTTTTAAAAAAGACTGGAAGAAAGTGTCGAAAATCGTTTGGGACAAGTCTGTGCTGAACCTGATGGGAGGCGTCAGATCAAAAATGCGATCATTGGCATACGATTGAATTAAAAAAAATTTTTTTTGGGAAATAGTCTAGAACACAGCGCAAACACTGTTTATCAAATAAACATTCAGTTTCTGGAACAGGTTTAATTTTTTGTCTAATTTTTAAATCGTGCTTCTACTTTCGGGGGCACCCTTAAATAATGTGTTAAAATGTGTAGCTAAGTTTGAATATTTGAAAATTTACTTGGAAATGTACTTAAGTTTGTTTTTTTTGTTGAAATATAATGGACTATTAATGAAAAGCTAAAGCGGTGCTATTTTTATTTCGCACCGTTTTTCGTGTTTTTTAGTTATGTATAAATTTTCCACAATTGTAGTTTATGCGAAATAACTTTAGGATAAACTTCCCGAGACAGGCGAAGTTCACGCCGACTCGAGCACTAATTTCTGAAACCACCACTCCAGGGTATTTTGAGCCATACTGGTTTATTGGGCTGCGATTGATCGATTTATTTCGCTCAATGTATTTTGGCGCACGTAGTGCCTAAAGTAATAAGTAAATCGTGCATGCCTAAAATGCCCGAATCTCCCGCAAGCTTTCTTCTCTAACATTGCAAAATATTACTCCTAATCGTTCGAGTGATCGTTTGTCAGTGGGCTTTACCTTACTAACTTTACAAAGGAGAATCGAGCTTCAAGAGCTCGAAAAAGCATAATAATGATGTCGAGCAACGGATCGTTTAGGAGCATCATTCTCGCGGCCTCCAGGTTAAGACGATCGGTGGGAACGCGAGCCGGAGTTCGAGCAATGGGTAAAAGGCATGGAGGAATCCATGCAACGTGGTCATCCAAAGCAAAATGGCCCTTCACGGCGTCAGGCACCTCTGCCACGAGGTAGTGACGAGTTTGGCGTATGGATCGGAGAGTTGGCGGAAGACCTGTGCGGTGTGATAGATGCGCTGGGAAGCTGCGTAGAAAAGTGGAAAAAGGCGCGAAACCCAAGCAGACAAACCTTCAGCAACGCAAGAGCAAGAGCAACGCGCTTGGTCGGAACGTTCTACCACGGCCTATTGCAATGCCACAGTTGCCGGTAATGAACATTCTACAGGGGCTAAATCTAAAAGTGAAACTTCGTCATGCATCTTATGCAAAGGATCATGCGGCTCTTTAGACACTTGTGAAAGATTTCAGAAGGCATCAATTGTTCCTAGGAGAACGATCATTACCGAGCGCAAGCTGTGCCTTTGACCCAATTTTTGGGTCATCACAATAACAAGTGCAGCGTTACTAGTGTGTGTGGCGTAAACGGATGCAGTTTTCTACATCATGCATTTTTGCAACAAGAAGAAGTTTCTGATAAACCGCGGAACCCCATTCAGCTACTAATGAAGGCGTTTTACTGAAGTACGTTCCTGAAATTCTGCACGGTCCGAAGGGAAAGGTTGAGACCTTCGCGTTCCTCGATGATGGTTCCACGTCGACGTTCATGGACCATGGACTACTTGAGGAACTAGGACTGAAAGGAACACTTCAACCCCTCTGTCTTCAGTGGACGGGTGACATAACAAAGAAGGAAGAGAATTCGGTGCGTTTAGCAGTATGTATATCAGGAAGAGATTCTCAGTCAGCGTAGAATGAACTTTCAGATGTTCGAACAGTGAGCGAATTGGCACTCCCAAAGCAAACGGTGAACGCATCTCAGCTTGAAGCCAGATACATTCATATGAGGCAAACTACGCTGGAGTCCTACGCTAACGCAGTACCCCGCATTTTAATCGGAGTCGACCATTGTCACATCGGAAGGCCCCTGAAGATCGCCGAGGGTGGTATTAGATGAGCCAAACGCAACGAAAACTCATGTAGGTTAGATTCGATGTGAACCAAACTCGGAGGTTTCCTCCACACACAATCCTCTTTCGCGACGTTCAAGGTATGCTCGTGTGAAGACTAACGCAGTCGAGGGACAATGAACGAGCATTGATGTTGCTGGAATGAGAGACCAAGTTCGACCAAGTATGCCTCAACTCAACGAAATATGTTAACATATTTTGATTTAGCTGACGCTGTTAAAGCAAGAATGGATGAATACAAGTCGTCAAGATACATACGGCGCTTAAGCCAAGCTGAAGTAGCAGAGAAGCAGAAAAGGAACAGGTCTCTTCTCATCTTCCCAGTAACAAACCCGAACAAACCCGGAAAGATTCGCATGGTCTTCGACGCGGCAGCCAAAGTAAACGGGGTAACTTTAAACTCACTTCTTCTGGCTGGACTAGATATGGTGGCTGGACTGCTTTCAGTACTCTTTAAGTCTCGAAAGTGTCGCGTCAGCGTCGTCGGTGATATACGCGAAATGTTTCACTGAACTGAAGGTTCTTGTTGAAAACAATTGTGTACAATTGCGCTTTCGCATAAACTTGTCTGTACGTGTTTTTTATTGGTATCATATGGCATTGCATTGCATCATACACCAAAAGCATGCGCTGGTATGTTTTCATGTTCGTGTTCATGTTTTCATGGCGCTTAAGGTGTTCGCGTCTGTTGCCGCGCGCTCGATTAAAACTGCGGAACATGCTGAATTTGTGTTCTTGGCTATGTGGTGGGTAACTTGCTCGTTGCTCAACATTCGTGCTTTAATTATTTTGCTTGTGTCTGCTTGTTGCGTAATGGACATTGATCTGCGTACTGTCTAGATTTTAATGATTTGATAAATTGATGATAACTGTTTAGCATGAGCATGCTACACGTTGTATTTTGTTTGTAAAAAAACGAGTACATGTTGTTTGCGGAGCTGATAAGTATAAAAATATAAGATTCAATATTATTTTTTCGTTTAAGTAAGATTTTACTCCTGCAGAGAATGTCGGAACAAGACCAAGTAGATCAACCAAGAAGAAAATATTGTACAACATCTAAAGCCGTCAGAGAACGAATGATTTCAGCTTATGAAAATGGACATCGAATTGGAGCTATCGCTGAAATGTTTAAAATAAACAGATCAACCGTTCAAGGCATCATTAAAAAGTTCCACGACACTGCAATTGTAGATGCTGGTAGCCGAGGAGGCACAAGAGCGAAGAAACTGAACTCGGTCTACAATGAACAAATCAAGAAATGGATTGATGAAGATTGTAGCATTTCGTTGAAAAGAATGGCTACTAAAATTGAGGAATCATTTGGAATAACTGTGTTTACAACGACGATTGCTATCATCAATGGGTTCAATATCACTGTGAAGCGCGTGCACAGAGTACCTTTTGGAAGAAATGTGGGTGAAAATATTGAATCTCTTTAACGCACGGAACATTGCTGTCGTTTGTGCGATGAGTCGTAATGGCATAGTCCATTACGTTTCTCGTCCACGTTCCATAAACAAACTTTTTTGAATCAGTTTTTCGAAGAATTGCAAGAGAAATTAAATTAAAAAAAAGATACTTGATGCAATTCTTATCTTTGATAATGTGGAGTTTCACAAATCAAACTAAGAAAGGCAGACAGTAGAATCATTTGGGTACAAAATTATGTATGTGAGAAAGGAATTAGAAGTTCAAAACAAATTTCGCTTTATCCATTTAAATCCAAATCCAAACTGCCTTTGTGCAAGCACGAGCCTGGTGTCCTTTCTTTCCGCAATTGTAACACCTTTGTTCCGTCTTCTTAGTATCCGGCTTGCTCGCCGTGACTTCTCGTTTACCTTCTGCATTATCGGTTGCCTTCTTCTTCTTCGTTTTGAGAATCTTTTCATGGTTCCGTAATTTTTCCTTAAGATCGCGCACCGTTCGAGCTTCGTATAGAAGAGATTTGTAGAAATCATCATCTGTGACGCCGTTGGCAACATACTCGCACAAACTCGGTTCATCGAGATCGATTTGTTTGGCTATGCGTTGCATTTCATACAAATACTCCCTCATCGTCTCGGTCACTCCTTTCTTTCGGCTTGAAAGGATACGATGCACATCACTCGATCGCACTAATGGAGCAAATTCATCAACTAATTCTCTCTTAAGCTTCGCATAGCTCGACACATTGCGTAAGGAAAACACGAATTTTCTCGCAACACCTGTTAACTTTTTCCGCAACATGATTAGCCGTTGCTCATCATCCCAACGTGCGGTTTTCGCCACAGATTCAAGGTGAGACAACCAAAGTTTCACGTCTTGACCTTCTTCTGCCCCAAAACTCTCAATACTATCTTCGATATCGCGGAACGTATAAACTCGTCGCGATCGTCTTGGCGATGATGTTCGCAGAGCCGTTTGAAAAAGTTCACCACCGGACTCGTCGTCGTTATCGACATCTTCGCATTCATCTTCTGTATTTTCTAGAGGATCATCCTCTTCGTCAACTCCTTCATTCTCATCACCATGAATCGCTTGAGCACCCTCGCCTTCTTGGTGTTCGAGATTGTTGTTCAACGATTCCACACTACGTCCACTCTTGGGTGTACCGACATTAACTACCGAAGCAATCGTTGCCCGATATTCCACTATTCTATTGGCCATTTCCAATTTGCCACCAGTGGTGTTTAACGAATACTTTTCACATTCACGCATCAGGCCAACTTTAGTGAAAATTTTACATAATTCCTCTACGGTACCCATGATGTTGCGCTGTTTATTCACACACAAAGAAAACGTTACAACCGAAATTTCCACACAGGAACGTCACAAATTGTTGTAAAATCTTCACAGTATTCCACACAGGAATTACAACGCAACACGGTTTTTCCACACAGGAACGTCTCACAGGTTTCCACTCAGGAACGTCACAAATGCTTAACGAAAAGCCTCACAAATTTCCACTAAGGAACGTCACAAATTGCTTAACGAAAAGCCTCAAAATTTTCCACTAAGGAACGTCACATATTGCTTTATGAAAAGCCTCACAACTTCCACTAAGGAACGACACTGGTCAGTAGGATAATTTACTCATATCCCGGACGAGCCCCCATGTGAGAAAGGAATTAGAAGTTCAAAACAAATTTCGCTTTATTCATTTAAATCCAAATCCAAACTGCCCCAGTTCAGCCGCGCGCGCTGCTTCCCAGCGGTCAAATTCTTCGTTAAGCGGGCTTCAGACGGGCTTCACGACGTCAATCTGAAGCCCGGGTGAAGCCCGTCTGAAGCCCGCTTAACGAAGAGCTTTTTTGCGCATGTGTGAGTGTGTAGCGCGGTAGCCGCGTAGGTATGGGTGCATTATTGGCTATGCATAGTGGAAAGTTGTCATCAATTAAAAAGGACAAAACATGAAATGTTTTTTTGTTTAATTATTTTATTTTTTGTTCACAAATTTCTCGCTTACACTTCACTTGCTGGAAAATGTGGGCAAATGTGTTGGTCTGTAAACAGTAAATAGTTGAAATTAACAATCATTTCAATAAGTTTCCTGTAATATTTCGAAGTACGTACTTGTGTGGTGTAAAATTGTGTCCTCTCTGCATGGTACTTTGTACACTGTGTTTGCTGTTTGGTTTCCTGCGGTCCGTGCCAATATATTGTTTCGGATGTACCTGAAATTGTAAAAGCGTAATGTAAATTGCATGTAATTGATATAATTCGTTACATTAAACGCCTTACCAGACTCTCAGCAGCCATGAAACAGTTTCAGCACCACTTTGTTCCGGAGGCACGCTGGTCAAGCATCCTCCTTATTTCCATGTGTTTTTTCACTCCATATCCCTAACTAAACTATCCAGTCACTTGAAAAACGCGTGCTCTTTTGACTCGAACCCATTTTTACCCTTTTATAGGCATTTTATGTCCCTGTTCTATGCAATAAACTAACCAAACCTTGCACTTCGAAAGCAAAACAAAATTTGATGGCCGAAGAATCACGGTGCTGTCAAAATGGTTGTCTACACACACAAAGATATTCCATGAGCTCGGTGTGTAAATACACAACGAGGAGCACGTCGAACTTCGGCAAAGTGTGAAAAGAGCGAGACAAGAACATGCTTGACGAACGAAAAAACAGAGATAGCTTGTGTTGACAAGCAAAAGTATAGGCCAACGAGGGTTGGAAGGGGATGAAACGAGGTGAAACGCATGAAAGCTTGACCGCTGGGTTATATTCCCTTATCGCGCTGAACTCACACACACACGCTCGCGTTCATCCTCACGTTCATCCTCGCTCACACGCTCACACACACTCTCGCTCACACGCTCGCGTCACCCAACTTCACATGTATTTACTGTTAGGATTACCAATTCAATACACCTTATTTGTCATACGCGATCACCTCACATGTCTATATCTTGAATTACAATATAGCCAATTTATTTGCGGTATAATATTTATTGGACTATTTCACACGTATATTCTTTTGTGATCACTTTGCTTATCGCGTTCGCGAGGTCCGTTCTGGTGAGCGGGTGATCATCGACTGTGTGTCGTATCCTGACACCGGCACGTGTGTGCGGACGTTGCTCAGCGCTGCCAAATTTCCCCGGAACCGAGCATTGTCTGCAGCGCTTCTGGTGAAAACTTGTTGGGCACTATTGTATGGTGTGTCGACTATTGCAGCTAATATTCTGAAGAAATGTTGTGTTGTTGTTGTTGCCTGATGCCTGTTGTGTTGTGTTTCGCCACAACAATAAAGTCATTTGAGTTCCGTCAGACGTTGTGTACGGATGCTTTTATTGCTCGCTCTACTCAATAGGTTATGCTCCCAGTCCCGCTGAAACACCAAAGTGGCTCGCTTTAAGAGCATTTCCTCGCATTCGATAAATTGGTGCGCGAATACAAAGCAACCGGTGGTAAAATGGAGAATGATGACATGATTTTCCATCTCCTTCTGACTTTAAATTCTTCTTATGCAACGCTCGTAATAGCTTTGGAAACAATGCCGGAGAGTAGCTTAACAATCGATTTAGTTAAAAGTCGACTTTTGGATGAAGAGACAAAAACAGAAAAGCAGTTCGTTGAACAATTCGAATTCGGAACCGGCAGCATTTTCGAGTACAAAAGGGTGGCAGCGAAAACCTCAGCAACAAAGAAAAACAATAACGTGTTTCTCATGTAAAAAGGACGGCCACAAGGCGAATGAATGTCCTGAAAAGAACAAGACATCAATTTACAAAGAAATCGAGTGCATACCTTGGTGACGATGACAATGTGCGCGGT
This sequence comes from Anopheles funestus, assembly GCF_943734845.2. Classification (NCBI taxonomy): domain Eukaryota; kingdom Metazoa; phylum Arthropoda; class Insecta; order Diptera; family Culicidae; genus Anopheles; species Anopheles funestus. Next base: position 45,073,744 of record NC_064599.1, read on the forward strand.
GCGTGTTTTATGAACAATGAAAAATTTCCGAATCGTGGATTGTTAATTCTGGCTCATCGGAGCACTTTTCGAATAATAAGGATTTATTTTGTGATCTATCCATGCAAATAGACCTAGAGCGACATTTCTCGCCGCGCCTTTTCTCGTCAATATTCGATGAAATGCGATGAAAAGTCCATATATAAAAAACAGCATCGAAACGTCATTTCCATAGAAACACATAGAAATATTTCAACGAAGTAGCCACATAAATGTCTCGCCGAGCTATTTGCTTTGTTTGCAGAATTGAGCTAGTTTTGAGAAATGTCGCGCTACGTCTATTTGCACGGTAATAAAATTAAGTAAGCCGATTAAAATTTCCGTCGCAATAGAAAATCAGTCTATTACGGCATGGCATGAAGGTGATATAGTTTTTCAACGTGTGAGTAGTGATAAAATTCCAGTTACACTTAAAAATGTTTTGTACGAGCCAGAAGCTCCTACAAACTTATTATCCATACGGAAGATTACAAAAGGTGATTACAAAGTGATTTTTGAAAACGATTTTGTTAAAGTGTTAAACAAACGCGGTAAACTATTAGTGAGAGTTATGCGGAAAATTGTGTTGGTTGAATTTTAATCATTCGAACACACATGAGGCGTATTATTCTTGCAGACAGAAACCTGGAATTATGGCATTATCGTTATGGCCATCTGAGTACCAAAACCTTGAACGAAAAACTATTCAAAAGTAAAATGGTTTGGAAGTGTCAGACAAACGAAGCCTTGAGAACAATGACATGTTGTGTGAAGCTTGTAACCGTGGAAATAGACGTAGAGCGACATTTCTCAATTGTATTGCGACATTCATTAAATTGTAAGGAGGTTTTCGCATAGTGAAAAGTGATTTATTCATCTAGGAACCAAGTTCCATACCCTGTTTGTGAAACCGTAAAATTTTCCTCATTTTTGGCACAACTTTGCCCCATAACTCAGGCGGTATCCAACGAATCGACAATCTTTCTTCTAATATGGCTAGATGGCACTTGTGGCTAGATTTCGTCCATGCACCACTAATCGCTACCATGTCTGTGGCCGGAGCTATTCGCGAAAGCTACTGTTGCACTTTTTCGGGTATTTGGTGCAATTTTCCTTATTTTTGGCCCAACTTTGCTCCATAACTCGGGCGGTATCCAACGGATCGCCAATCTTTGACCTGTGATCGATAGATGGCACCAATTGCTACATTTTCTTCTTGGACGACCATGCCCTCAGGTGTCTGTGCCTCGAAACATAATTAAAAATACACGCAACCGATTGCGAACCACCCTGCACGAAAAATAGTCACTCAAATGAGTGCCCGTGAGTGGAGGGGGTCTTGTTTCAGACTTTAGCCCCTTATTTCAGGCTTTAGCCCATAATTCTATCGTCTGTTGTGTAAACATATAGTTAATTTTCCTTACGCCAGTTTTGGCATAAAAAAAAGTTTATTTCTCCTTGAGCTCTAAACTAAGACTAGTTCGAGTGGTGGCGTGCTAACTATATATTTGTCTTACTCGCACAGCAGACGAATCAAACGGCGCGACATAAGAGATAGCAATATGAACAAAACGTAAGATTTTTCAAAAAAAAAGTAATCCCAAAAATATACTTTTATAAATTGATGGACTGAAGATTTGCGAAAACCAACTATATGCTAAGTGCTTTTAGATAGTGCTAAAAGATAGATGCTAAGTGCTAAAGATAAGTGCTTTTAGTTTCATAAAAGGCTTATCTTCATATTTGCCGAAGGTTGTAAGTAAAAAAGCCCAGCTACCGCGGAAAAATAACAGTTTGAAAATGACGACTACTGTCTATCGAAAATGATACACTAGCTAAGAAACATATTTCTTAGCAAATACAACCCATGTTGTGGGTACGCTCAGAGCTAACAAAAAAAAATTCCATAATGCGTTATGAACGCTAAACTAAAAAGAGATGAAATAATTTCCAGGGAAAGTGATGAAGGAGTAGTGGTGTTGAAGTAAAAAGACATTCGAGATGTTCGAATTTTAAGTACAAAACATGCTCCATCATTAGTTTCAGTGGACGAAGACATAACTTCGCAAAGATCGCCAAAACGACAGCATAAACGAGCATTACAAAAACCGGAAGCAATATTAGATCTTTGCCACATTTTGCTCGATTATACTCTATCAGATCAAATGGGAGCTTATGCTACTACACTTCGCAAAGGAGTAAAATGGTACAGCAAACTCGGCATAGAACTCCTTTTAGGAACTGCAGTAGTAAACGCATGGCTGATCTATAAAGCTGAAACAAAACAAAAATTCCAAAATCGGAAATTCAGGGAACTATTAGTGCAGCAGCTTTTAAGTGTTACTCCAAACGAATATTCTTCAAAAACAACACATTACCTAACCGACCGGATAAATAAAGAAGGAAAAAAAATTCGACGTCAATGTCACAATTGCTATTTGCAAATATCTAGAGTTGAATCCCGCGCCAATGCCAAAAAGAAAGCTAAACAAATTTATACTTATTGTGTTAATTACCCAGGACAACTACAAATGTGTCGAGAGTGTTTGAATGAATAAAAATGTAATTTGGAAAAATTATATGAATAATATGGTGATGCGAACGATTGTTTTGTTACTTATGAAAATAAATTACGATCAAACTAACATTGTCTATAGTCGTTTATCGCTGCCCGTTTTTTTATGCTATATTTTGCTTAGTCTTTTACTTATATTATTATTAATATTATTATTATTAATATTTACCTAAGGTTTTAAGTAAAACAGCGCATTCGCCGAGGAGAAATAACAGTTTGAAATTTATACTTACTGGGGGCCATGTCTATCAAAAGTGACAGACAGTCAATTTGGAAACAAAAACGCTGTGGCCTGCTAGCAAACATCACCAAAATAAGCGTGGCACACAACGTGTTAATCGATGTCCTAAGCCGACCTGTCAAAAAACTGCTCGAAATTGTTAGCCAGATAGGTCTAGTGTTACCGAGAGCCTTTCATTTACGTTATCAATTTCTTTTGTTATTTGGAAAAACATACAAATCGTTTCCCCCAAGAAAATGCTATTATTTGATAATTTAGCTTCGAATACTTGTAGCAGTTTTTGGTTGAAAATCTTTTCAAAATTTTCGTTCTGTTGCGTCCCTACTTTGCCACAAGTATTATTTAAAATGAGGTTCACTTCCTGTGACATGTTGCACACTACCTTCGAAAGGATGCCTAGTTGTATTTCCATGCGGTCCAACTGTGTAGCATTTGTGGCTGGGATCACGTTCACAGGATTGTGGAAGTAAAGTCGAGATGTTATGTATGGTTGATAATGGCAGGGATGTTGATTGCTCGAGAACTATAGGCATATAGGACACGCATTGTAAGGGGGTATCTTTGAAAAGGACAAGGAAGTGGATCGAGCAGGTACGGTGGGAGGTGGCAACGTCAAGCACAGATTGGGATTCGAAGTCGTTCTTTCAGGAACTAAGGGTAAAACGAATACGGGTTGCAAGGGAGGAATACTTGAAAGAGACAAGGAAATGGATCGAATTTGTACGGTGGGAGCTGGGAATTGCACGTTTGAAGCATCCGTTCCAGGATTTGAAATGTTTCCGGCTATGGAAATAATTCTAACTTCAACAAACTCTGTCGGCTCACACACACAATTAAAGGTTTCTAGCTTTTTCTCGAGTTTCGCCGGCGTTTCCCATGTTCTTTTTACTCTTCTTTAGCTGCGGGGCCACGACAGTTGAGACTTTCCCTCAAACTTCCTCAGTCACTCAAATCCCTCAAAAAACGTCTCAAAACCAGTGTTGCCGTGGCCGTTTGAGGTTTTCCTCAAATTTGGACACACAAACAATCACTCATGGCGGTTTTGCTGTCTCTCTTTTCGTCAGCGACAACAAACAGTGTTTGACAAATGCTACGTATTTAATGTAATTGTAAACATTGTTTGAAGGTGTTTTTTGATCAATTCAATGGAAAATATGGTCAATAAAAAGTTGTTTTAAGGAAAATAAAGTATTTAAACATTTTATCAATCAAAAGAACGAGATTCAACGATAGTCTTTCGCATAAAAAGGTTAGCTTTTAAATTAAACCGTATACCTAAATTGTGTCACACACTGTGCAACAAATGAACAATTTACCGTCGAAAAAAACAAAACAAAATAAACACACAAATACGGTGTTAAATAATAATTAATGTTAATTTTAGTTCTTCAGTAGATATTTGTATTAACAATGGCACAAGAAAAGTGTGCTTTCATTGAAATAAACCGCAAACAAAAATATGTTTTGTTTACATTCTGAACGGCAGAGGCATCGGAACTGTCAAAACGATTCCTCAAAAAAAGTCTCAAAAAATTTTTGAGGTTTTTGTAGATCGGCCAGGTTTTCCTCAAAACGCAAATCCCTCAAAATCACTCATGAGTTCCTGAGGTTTTGAGTTCTGAGGGAATCCTCAACTGTCGTGGCCCCGCAGCTTTTGATATTCTCTCAAAATTCAACGCTCATTGCCCGTAGGGTTGCTCTTCTTCGATAATTGTCTCAAATTTTACCTCTCATTGCAGAGTGTGTGTGTGGAAAAGAGACAAAGCGTGAAATCAATTTTCTTTTATTATTTTACAGTACGGCTGTATTTCCCATATTGCTGACTTAGATATATTTGTCCTATAACCCTGCGGGTACGGTAACTCAAAATCGGTTGGTTTTAGCATACCGCCTCTGCTACGCCTACACGAAAAAAATGCTCGTGCTCCCTCTTCTAGTCCTTTGCCTTTGAAACGAACCGTCTCCTGCAAGAGAAGTGCACACACACGCAAGCACACAGTTAGTGATGCGGTCGATCGTGTTCAGTTCGTGTTATCGTTTTGCAGCGACAGACGCGTGCTGAGAAGCCATCGATAAAATAAGGGATATTTGCTGAATATATTCATAAAAGGTATGCTAATGTGTTTAATTTGGCAATGCTGGGTAAAATCTTACTAATTACGATTTTCTTTCCAGTTTCACAGCTTCATTTCAACCAGTAAGGAAGAGAAAATCATCTAGCCGGCGTCGTTGGTGCATCGAAGCTACGTTGAAAAATCACAGCGCAAAGGTGGAATGCAGCTGTGTTTAATGGTATAATTAGTTAAAAAGTTATAATGTTATGCAAAGTGGAATGAAAAAGGCATAAAATTGTGATTTAATGTGAAAAATAAACATAGTAAAATTTTTTTATCGTTATCACACAAATATCGCGTCCATCACTCTCACTATTCTGAAAGAAATCATAGAAAAGAGATGGCAATGCAAGCGAGCGAGAGCGCCTGTCAATCACTCAAAAGAGGCTGAAATGACTGCCTTTCAGCCATGTTTCAGCCTCGCGCGTAACTAAGTTTTGTATGGAATATTGCTCGCAGGGAATTTTTATTGCAGAAATGTTACGAATGCCAGGCCTTGCGCTTCAGCCATTCAATTACGAAAGACATTCATAAAGTATTGGCGCAGAGTGGAGCTTGTCGCGTTGATGGCGAAGATTGTTCGAACTTGTCGCGTTGATGACGAAGATTGGAAGAAAGATCTTTTGCTACACTTTCTGGGCCCAAATGTGTAATACATACATAGTAATGAGTCGGGCTTGCAAAGCTTCTTTATTGCCTGATGGTTCGAACAGAAGAGAGCGACCGCTTCGATGCGACGCTCTTACATGACACGCATTGTCATGTACTACACAACGCGTTTATATTGTGTGGTGGTGTACTTGATGTTGAGACATAACTACATATTTGAAACATAACCGGATTTATCAAATACCAACATGCGAGGACCATTTTCAAATTTGGAGCGATACATTCCTAATATGAAGACTTACCAAGAAGCAATAAAGAAGTTTTATCAATTACTTCTCCCGATGCAAAATTGTACTTACGAATGGCACCTATTGCATAAAATTAAGCAACAGCCTGGAGAATTCTTCGATACTTTCATTATGAAGTTGCGGTTAAAAGCAGAACTAAGTGGATTTGATGATAGGATGGAAGAATTCGTGAAAGATATGGTGATTGAGTATTGCCAATTGGCTACATTACGGCGAGAGCTACTTAAACAAGAGAACGCTAGCCTTGATAAAATAGTAAGCATAGCGAAAATATTCGAAACTGTTAGCTATCAAGAAAAATCGTTTGCTGATCACAAAGACCCTGTAGCGCAGGTGAATGTAGTTGAAGAAACTACATTCAGAATGCGAGGAAGAGAAAGATATTTGAAGCAAAACAAACGGAGTGTCATCGTTGTGGATACTAAGTAAATTTAGCAATAGACGATAAATGACCGGGAAAAAGAAAATTTTGTAACAAATGCGGCGGCAAAGACCACCTTCCGAAAAAGTGCCGCACTAAGCCATCGGAATAATGCAAAATTACAAACAACGTAAAAATGGTTAAAAATACCAAACCGCATACCAATTGCCCTGAAGAAACTGGTTAGTAAAAAACTCGATTGAGCCTGTTAATGAACCGGCCAAGTCATTATCGACGGTAGTAGTCGTTCCTAAAGGAAATACTGACTTTCGCATATGTGTAGATATGCGGCGCGCTAATGGGGCAGTAGAAAGGGAAAACCTTTGATGAACTTGCTGAGCGCTATGTTTCGTGCGTAGTCTCAAATGCATCACCTGTGGCTTTAACATTAACTGAATTAGAAGAAACTTCAGAAGCGGACAAAACAATTCAGGCAGTTCATCAAGGCATAGAGAACGATGACTGGACAGGAGAAGCTTCTATTCTTCTTCTTCTATATTCTATATTCAAAATATTTGCCACAGAATTTTGTTTTGCGAGGAAAGTACTGTTACAAGGACACAGAATTGTTATACCGACTGTATAAATTTCACTGATCGGGAAATCGGGATTAAGGTGATATTATTTGAGAAAATTTGTGTTGCACGTTAGAGGGTCAGTTTGCGACTGTTTTTTATCCTGTCTGGTTATAAAGTTCATTCGTAGTTCATGAGTTTAGTTCATTTTAGCTATCCCTATTCCTTACTTCGTGCGTGCGATTTATACGAATAGCTCCTAGTGTTGTCCTGTATCGTTATGCCGTAAAATTCAAAAACGGAATTCAAATAATTTTCGTACTATAAACTACGATATTACGATAGCATACTTTACAGCTGAGGGTCATCCAGGTATAATCAACAAAGGCTGCGAACCAAAGTATGGTGGCCAAAATTAGATATGGAGGGGGAACATATTGTTAGGAATTGTCGTTGTAACAATTTAAATATTATAGCTAACAGTAAATTTCACATGAATTATCTTTGAACTACAACGAAGGTACTTAACCACGAATTGTAAACACACACTACTTGACGCTATAAGGATTGACAATGAGGGACAATTAGGATGAATTAGAATGAACTTTACATGTAAAAATGAACTCGGACAAATGAATATACAGTTGCAAACAGAACGGCGCCAAGATTGCACGGGTTTTTTTTCAATTACATTTTTTTTACTGCGAAATTCAACCAGTTTCAAGAGTTTTTCTCACAGTCGTGGATGCGTGTTAGTCTCCGCACCATCTGCATCAGAACCAATGAAACGGAGAGAACTATCATCGGCACCTTGGCAACACCTAGCAATTGATTTTCTTGGACCGTTACCATCAGGTCACTCACTATTAGTAGTAGTTGATTATGTCAGTCGCTATACAGAGGTAGAAATAATGAAGAAAATAGATTCTGGTGACACTATAGTGAGACTATAAAATAAAATTCTAGTGAGGCTGATAAATTGAGAGACAAAACCGGTATTTACTTAAACGGCTAAATATAAGCCAATCTACGAATGCCGATTTTACCAAGGATTTAAACAAATAGTTTTTATTGTGTCGATCCTTACCTCATCCGATTACTAAGAAAATACAGACAGAAATGTTTTTCGAATTACTAAGAAAATGCCGACAGAAACGCTTTTCGGATATAACATTAGAGATTGATTACCCTCCACTTTTCAACCAATAATCGAACAGAATGAAGTAGCCCACCGAGATAAGGAGGGAAAAGAAAGAGGTAAAGCATACTTAGAACGAAGGAACGCTAAACTTAGCCCTATTTATATGTGAGGGAGACAATGTTATTTTTAAAAGAAAGTGTAAGACCAACAACCTCACTGCAAATGTTGGACCCAAAGTTTTCAAAGTAGTAAAAAGGAAAGGAGGAGATGTATTAGTATCAAAAAAGAATCTGGAACGGAATACCGTAGATATGTTTCCCATTTATTGAAAGTATCTACTGATAAGAATATGCCCTACACATCAAAAGCAATAGATAACGATAATGTACCCTACAATAACGAAAATAGAATGGTTATTCCTGAAGCTAAATTAGACAAGCAAAAGGTTCTAGATCCAAGTGACACATCAGAGGCAGATGAATCAAGATCTAAACGAAGCACACAATAGAACGATGGAAATTTGCCGGGATGAAATAAAAAAAATACAACTTTCAACTAGTGGCAAACCAAATATTGTTTTTCAATCTACAGGATTAAACTAAGAAAAATCCAAAAAATCAAGTCTCTAACTAATCTGGTTTCTGAGAACGAGGCTGTCAAAGTCAAGATTTGTGAAAAAATGTTGAAAAAAATCATGTTTTTTTTGGCAAATTTTAAACCAATGTAATTCATAAAATACTGGATGGATTTTGATATTTCTTTGTGATTTAGAAAGGAAATTAAATATTATTTATGTATATATGCGCATGTTTCTGATTTGTGTAGAAATTAAGTTTAAATTTTGAAAATGTTTGCAAAAAGTCCGTGAAAATTATCATTTTTTTAAACTTTGACTTCAAACCATTCTGGGAGTTTTGTCGAGTTGCGTCCTCTCATTAGTACCACATAATAGTGTAACATGTGTACTTTCATGCGGTAAAGAGATATTGTGCGAAAGTTTGCGAACGCGATTTTTATGACAGTTTTTCCAAAATAACTTTTCTTTAGAAGAGGTACATAAAGTACTCGGCGTCCCCACAGGTATTGTTTTTAATATAGCGTTTTAATCAGAAAATTATTTATTTATTTTCCTTTGGTTCGTCTTTCCGTTTTTTAGGTATAATTTTTGATATTTTCTCAACTTGTACTCTATTTATAGTAGCGTTCTGTACTTTGTGTTACACTCAGATACGTGTGTTCCTGGTGTGGTTACCTGTACTTTTTGCACTCGATTGACAGTCAACAGGTGCACAAAGCAAGTAATTTGAACAATCCATACTTTAGGATAACATATAAGGTTGGATGTTATGGCCGCAGTAGGGTTTTAAAGATATTTGAGGGAATCATATCAGGTATGATTCCATATTAGGTATGATTCCATTAGAATAATCTGTATCTGTAACGGGTAATGAAAGGTAAACCGGCATCTTAACAAGGCGTCATCATTTCTGATTATCATTTACTTGTATCAGCGTTAAGTCCTATCCGCCTTTCATTTGCTTCGAATGAGGAGGATATAATTTGGCTTAATTTACTACCTCAAAGTGTACGTTTTTGTCGGCCAATTGAAGTACAATTTGTCAAAGAAACAAAAGAAGTGTTAGAGAGTGTAAAAGAAATTAATGATCAAATTATGACCACATTGGCTCTAAAAATAATCTTAAGTGTCACAGATGACGTGATAGTGTCTTTTAATTTTTATATGAGTATGATAGATGGGAAAGTGTTTGCCTATGTTACTAATACTCAATCAATGCAAACTTGTTGTGTAAGTGGAGCTATGCCAAGCCAGATGAATAACTTGAATGAAGTGGAAAATGGATTTTGTGTTAATCCTGAAAATTTGAACTTTGGAATTTCTCCGTTACATTGCTGGATGCGGTTTTTAGAGTGTCTGAAATACTGAAACAAATTTTGCAAGCACTAGTACGACCACACGGTCCCATGATCAGCAACATCAGGAACTAAGTTCTGATTCCGATGGACAGGACATTGCAGGGCTTGGAGAAGAAGGCTGTATTACATACACTAAATATTAGTTTTGCAAATGTTGTTGAAGGTTTAAAGAGGTTTTGGAAGTTTTGCAAATGATATCAATACCTTTGGCAATAGTTAGTCTTCATCCAATCAAACGACTGAACTAAAATACCAGTGAAAATCTTTAGATGTTGTTACAATACCTTAAGGACCAGGCACCTCCATTACCTCAGGCAGTGGGCGACGGTAGATAACATTTTTTTTCAAAGGTACCTGTGATATCGATCTTTTCTCCTACCTATATAGATCCTTATACAAGTGGAGATGAAGACCCTCAACAATATTCAACTAGTTTGATGTGGTTTAGACATGTGTGTCCGACGGATGAAACATTATCTATAATTTTCGTACCGAAAAACCCAAAATAGTGGTAAAAACAACTTTATACCTCTTAAAATGAATAAAAAGGTAAACCATTGCTAATCTATAAAGTATTGAAAACAAAAAACCAAAACTAGAACCCCTTACAATTGAAAAAATTATCATTTTCAGAAGGAAGCTTATGAAACACGCCCGAAAACACCAATTCATTGAGCGCCATCTGGTGATTTTGGTCTGAACTAAACCAAACATGCATTTTTTTTGTCTCTACCAATGATATCAAAACCAACAAAAACATAAAATATCCCCGAGAATAATTTCATCCCGAAATTTCTTCCCAGGTGACCAACGTGAATGGGTGGAATATTTGCGAGACTATGTATCAGCGCTTGAAAATACGTTAGTCAACAAAAAGTAGAGCGTCATCTTGAAAAAAAATATAGGAAAGTGAATGTAGTGTAGTATCTCAGTGCACTACACTTCCTTGGTATGTCAGCTGGGAATTGATGAATGGGAGAACAATAAAGCAATCAGTTGCATACGGATCACCGTGCTGAAAAAACGTACTTAATCAAGACACTAGAGGAATAAACACTAACAATAATAAAAAATATATTAGACGATTTACTGTGACACGCTCGCTAGTGGTTTCGTCGCCTAGCCCGCTCTCACGCTCTTTCGCGCCGGAGAACCTAACGCTAAGTGAGATTAACCGATAGGTCAGGTTTCGCGAGGAAAGAGTCGCTAACACATTTCTGTCAGTAGAACAAACTCGTCTGAATTATCTTCCTAATGGTTTCGTTTTGGCAGATGCGGAAAACTCCGGAGCAGTTGTTGATGTGTTCTTGGGCGTAGAATATTTCTACGAGTTTCTCCAGATAGATGGCTTAAAATAATTAAAGACAAGGAAGCTAACACTATGTTTGTGAATAATGTATTTGGTTGGATAGCGATTGAGGAGTCTATAGGGGAGTCTAGAGGAGCAAATCAAAAGATTTAGGAGAATAGAAGATGTTTACGTTTCGTATGCGTTACACTCATTTGACAGTTGAAATTTATTATTCCGATTAATGCAGTATTGTTTTCACCGGGGTAGCGTTACGAACGCAGAGGTTAGTTGTGTTAGTGTAAGGACCGTTAGGGCTAAGAACCATTGCGAAAAATCACTGCACTTGTAATAAAATACGTACGCCGAACGGTCAAGCGAGAAACCGCGCTCCAGATTAATTTTTCACCGTTCCGAAAGAAAACTAAAATTCACAACGTAGGGATCGATCGCGAACATTTGGTGCCGTGACCAGGATATATTCTTTCGGAGTGAAATTAATTTCGGTTTCTTAAAGTGATCATTGCTGCGTGTTGCAAGATTGCACTATTGCACTGAGTGTGAACACTTGTATTATTTGTTGAAAGTTGTCAGCTATCTGTAACGTACTGTACGTGTACCGTGATTGTTGATCGTGATTATTGACTGTTGGCTGCTTGTGGAAATTTGTGGTGTTGAGTTTTTTGGTTGTGAACTCGTCCTCGCGAATTTTGTGTTTTTTGTCGTTGACCGGCCATCACTGTGAGCATTGGCGTCGGTTCAATGGCATCACCAGCCGACTTGCGTTCCAGAAGAGTGACGTTGGAGGAGAAGATTCATCGTGCTGCTGCATTTGCTGCAAATTTCGTTCCGGCGCGCGACGAGCTTAAAGTGCCTTTTTATGCCGCGGAAGTTGAACGAGTTTCAGTCGAATACGACGGTGTGCAGCAGATGATTGAAAATGGTGCTGCACCGGAGGAACGCGCGCTTGAAAGCCATTTACGCGCCACGATGGAGGATGCTATAATGGCTGTGAGAGCAAGCCTCCAAGCACTAATGCAACCGACGCCGCGCGTAGCCATCGCGTCATCATCGAATCGCGTTGCAGCGTCGGAGCTAAGATTGCCAAGAATTTCGTTGCCTGAATTCGACGGTAATGAAATGCAATGGGCAACGTTTCGTGACACTTTTGAAGCACTTATTCACAACAACACCGAAGTGCTGGATATCCAAAAGTTTCACTATCTGCGAGCAGCACTGAAAGGAGAAGCTGCTAGGCTGCTAGATTCCATCCCGTTGTGTTCCTCAAATTACTCCATTGCATGGAAATCATTGGTCGATCGCTATGCCAATGAGTATTTACAAAAAAAGAGGCATTTGCAAGCCATTTTCAACATGTCGAGAGTGCAAAAGGAATCCAATGCAGCACTGCATAGGCTGGTCGATGATTTCGACAGACATGTGAAAATGCTCCACCAGTTGGGTGAGCCAACTGAACAGTGGAGCACTATTCTGGAGTATGTGTTGTGCACAAAACTGCCTGAGGAAACGTTGAAGAACTGGGAGGATCATGCTTCCACGCTCGATACACCTGACTACGCAACGCTAATAGATTTCCTACAAAGAAAAATGCGAATATTAGAGTCCATATCGATGAATCATCAGTCTACGAAGGAAAGTACTCACCCGAATCCCGTGCGGCGCGCCCCGCAGCAGCTTTCTTCCTGCTCTTCCACTACGAGCAATTCTAAAGAGTGCCCATATTGCCAACACGAGCATGCCCTGAGCAGTTGTTACAAGTATTGCCGCCTTCCACTGTCTGAGCGTATTCAGATTGCAAATGAGAAGAAGGTTTGCAATAACTGCTTACGGAAGGGCCATTGGGCAAGAAACTGTCTTACGTCTTCCCGATGCAAGCATTGCCGTGACAGACATCACACTCTTTTGCACCGCTCCAATGAACCAGCAGGATCGAAAGAAGGGTCACCGGAACGTCCCGATTCACCGAAGCCGAAGGATCGCGCATACGCTCAGTCGCTCAACGTTACTGAGACGACGGAGCGTTCAGAGGAGGTGTTTCTGCTGACTGTGCGAGTGAACATCGTAGATGCTGACGGCAAAGAGCATTCGGTGCGTGCTCTTCTAGACAGTGCGTCGCAAGCGAGCCTGATGACCGAAAGGATTGCCAGATTGCTGCAGATAAAACGGTCTCCAGCTAACGTCAAAGTATTGGGAGCTGGTAAGGTATCTCGCAATGTTCGTGAATCTGTGTTTGCTGAGATTCGGTCGAAAAGACAGCATTTCAGTTGTGGCGTACAATTTATGTTGATGGACCAAATAACCTCTAATATTCCTTCAGAGAACATAGCTATTAGCCACTGGTGTATCCCGAAAGGAATTGAGCTAGCTGATCCGGAATTTAATAAATCACAGCCAATCGATTTATTAATAGGCGCGAAGCACTATTATTCGTTTTTCCCTAGTGCAGCACGAGTGCACTTGGGTCCTGACCTTCCATCATTGATTGACAGCGTGTTTGGCTGGATTGTAGCGGGTTCGGCAATGTTGCATTACCCTGCTAATTCGCAGACAATTATTTCCAACGCTGTTTGCATGATGTCACTGGAAGAAAGCATGGAACGGTTTTGGAAAATCGAATCTTTGGTAATGAAAGATGGATACTCGCCCGAAGAACGCAGATGTGAACAGCTATTTCAGACAACCACGACGAGAGATAAGGATGGTCGGTACATCGTCCGTTTGACGCGTCATCCTGACTTTGGGGTACGATTAGGTGCATCCAAAACAAGTGCAAAACGTCGATTCGAGCTGTTGGAGAAACGTTTCGTTAGAAATGCCAAACTGAAGGAAGAGTATCACGCATTTATGAAGGAGTACTACGAGTTGGGGCATATGCGTTTGGTCCGCGATGAACTGCCGGAGCCAGTTGAATCGTACTATCTGCCCCACCATCCCGTGTTCAAAGAGTCGAGCACTACAACGAAAATCAGAGTCGTGTTTGACGGCTCTTCGAAAACTACAAGCGGTTATTCCCTTAATGAGGCTCTCTGTGTGGGACCAGTGGTGCAGGACGAGCTGCTTGATCAACTTTTGCGTTTTCGCACCTACAGAGTGGCCTTGGTAGGCGACATAGCAAAGATGTACCGGCAGATATTGCTTCATCCTGATGATCGTCCGTTAGTGCGAATCTTCTTTCGATTTTCGACGCAGCAACCAGTCCAGATTTATGAGCTGAATACGGTTACCTATGGACTGGCACCATCATCGTTCCTTGCTACGCGTGCTCTGATTCAGCTAGCGGATGATGAGGGCGACGCATACCCACGAGCGGGTCCGGCTTTGCGAAAGAACTTCTACGTCGACGATTTCATCGGAGGAGCGAACTCGGTAGAAGAGGCTACGTTGCTACGAGATGAGTTAGCTGAGTTGCTACTTAAAGGCGGATTTGAGCTACGCAAATGGACCTCGAATTGTCCTGATGTTCTGCGCGGACTCGATGAGTCGCAAATTGGAACAACTTCCAAGATGAGCTTCGCTTCCCATGAAGCCGTGAAGACACTTGGGATCAGTTGGGTTCCACAAGAAGATTGGTTGCTATTTGAAGGATTGTGTCAACCTGATACCGATGTCATCACAAAGCGATCTGTACTTTCCACCATCGCTAAAATGTATGATCCGCTGGGAATGATAGCTCCGATAGTCATTCGGGCAAAGATGATAATGCAGGAAATATGGACGTACTCGTGTGATTGGGATGATGCCCTGCCAGCAGGCATCGTTAGTAAGTGGAAGCAGCTTCAACAGGAGATCCAATCCCTTTCACAGTACCGTATGGAAAGATACGTATTGGTTCCCGGCGCACGTAAGATTGAGCTGCACACCTTTTCCGATGCTTCAACAGTAGCTTATGGTGCATGCACGTATGTACGGTGTGAAGAGCCGGGACGAGCTCGGGTGATGCTTCTAGCATCTAAGAGTAAGGTAGCACCCTTAAAGCAACTAACGGTTGCCAGACTAGAGTTATGTGCCTGCGTCCTTGCAGCACATTTGCACCATCGAATAAAAAGGGCGATTGCTACGAACATTGATGCGTCATGGTTTTGGACCGATTCAGCTATCTGCACGGCGTGGATTAGGGCGCCTCCAACCACGTGGAAAACGTTTGTCGCCAACCGTGTGGCTGAGATACAGCATTTTACGAGTGACGCAAAGTGGCGACACATAGCTGGAGTCGAAAATCCCGCAGATCTGGTGTCACGCGGGATGGAAGTGTTGGAATTCAACAACAGCATGGCATGGAGACATGGGCCAGCATGGTTGGCGAAACCAGAGGATGTTTGGCCTATGTCTGATCCAACGGAGCCTTCTGAGGCAATTCAAGAGAAGAAGGTCTTAACAGCCGCCGTTGCGACGTGTACCAACGAGCTGTTCTTGCGTTGGTCATCATTCACTCGCCTGGTAAATGTCGTAGGTTATTGTCGACGTTTCATTGCCATGGTGCCACATCTGCGGCGCATAAGACGTGAAGGAGCCATGCATTCCAACGAAGGCAATGCGCATTCCAGTAATTCCGCATCTCCGAAGGTGTTGAGCGTTCTTGAGCGAGCAGCAGCGGAAGACGCTTTATTAAGGCTTGCTCAGCGTGAGTCTTTCGCGGAAGAGTTGAGTGATCTGCAAACGGGGAAACAAATTAGAAGGCAGTCACAGTTACGTCGACTTACCCCATTTTTGGACAAAAAGGGCATCATCAGAGTTGGTGGCCGATTGAACTTGGCGCAGCTACCCTTTCAGTCGAAGCATCCCGCGTTGCTGCCAAAGGGCCACCCACTGGCTCGATTAATCGCAGAGAGCTACCACAAGTTGCTGCTACATGGTGGAGGACGTTTGTTGCTGTCATCCATAAGGGAAAGATTTTGGCCCTTGAACGGAAGAATGTTGGTGAAAGCCGTGGTGAGGAATTGCATCCGATGTATTCGTCATCATCCTACGGCAGCAGAGCAGCATACTGGTCAACTGCCCTCTGGTAGATTAGTCCCGAGTCGTCCGTTTGCGGTCACAGGAGTGGATTACGCAGGCCCATTGTATCTAAAGCCTGCGCATCGGCGGGCTGCATCGCTGAAGGCATATTTGTGTGTCTTTGTGTGTTTCACAACCAAGGCGGTTCATCTAGAGCTAGTGGGTGATCTTTCAACCGAAGGGTTTCTCGCTGCTCTACGGAGATTTACGGCGAGGAGAGGTGTTCCGGAGCACATCCATTCGGACAACGGTAAAAACTTCGAAGGTGCCAGGAACGAGCTGCAGGAACTTTTTGCGAGATTGGGAAGTGAGACTGCACAGAGTGTCATCGCAGCGTCGTGCGCGGAACATGGAATCACTTGGCACATGATTCCACCGAGAGCTCCCCATTTTGGCGGCCTTTGGGAAGCTGCGGTAAAAACTGCCAAGCGTCACCTGTTTCGTCAACTGGGCAGTACACGATTATCGTTTGAAGGCTACTACACCGTTCTGCATCAAATCGAGGCAGCAATGAACTCTCTTCCGCTGCTGCCACTTTCCGACGATCCTAATGATTTGGCCGCACTAACGCCTTCTCATTTTTTAGTAGGTTCATCGATGACGGCGATACCAGATCCGGAACTAACGCACGCACACATAAACACCGAACAGCACTTGACCAAACTTCAACTACTGGTTCAGAAGTTTTGGAAACACTGGCAGAAGGAATACTTACAAGAACTGCAGAAGGACCCACGCATCGCTAAGAACGCGGATAACATTCAACCGGGGCGAATGGTTATCGTAGTGGACGAGCTGCTGCCAACTACTCGCTGGCCGCTTGCACGAGTCGTAGAGGTTCACCCCGGCGCGGATGGATTAGTACGCGTAGTCACGTTGCGAACACCTAAGGGAATTATAAAACGTCCGATCACGAAAATCTGTCCCTTACCAATATCCAGTGAAAATGTAGGAGCATAAGGAAGTCAGGAAATTTCACTTGCACAAAGATTACGAATCACTTGGTACTTAACACTTTTATCCGTTTGCGATACCACGCGGTGTTTTGACATAGGCGAGCAAGGATAAGTTTGTTTGTTGATGGTACATCAAGGCGAGGAGTATGTTTACGTTTCGTATGCGTTACACTCATTTGACAGTTGAAATTTATTATTCCGATTAATGCAGTATTGTTTTCACCGGGGTAGCGTTACGAACGCAGAGGTTAGTTGTGTTAGTGTAAGGACCGTTAGGGCTAAGAACCATTGCGAAAAATCACTGCACTTGTAATAAAATACGTACGCCGAACGGTCAAGCGAGAAACCGCGCTCCAGATTAATTTTTCACCGTTCCGAAAGAAAACTAAAATTCACAACGTAGGGATCGATCGCGAACAGAAGAGATTCTACCGAACTCTTACCCAAGAAGAGAAACATTGCGAACAGCAATTCTAGGAAAGTCACGCTCGAGACGAAACATTGTCAAGTTGCCTATGCGTGTCAACGGCGAGCAAATGATTGGAGAGTTGTTTGAAATGGCCAAGCGTAGATTTCTACAGTTGGAGAGGCGTTTGATGAGCGACGAGGATCTGTATGCTAGTTACCAGGAAGTGGTTCGAAAAAAATGGATCTACAGCAGGGATGAGCAACCTTTTAGAGCTTTGGGCCACATTCAAAATCAAAAACAGGTTGGAGGGCCACATTGCAGGTTGCATTGGTATAATAATGAATGTAGTAAAGCTGCTTTTATCCGGACTTTTTCGGGCTAGAAGCAATGCTGCATTTGTCAAAAGTGAATTAGGATTAGAAATCTTTATTTTTATTTTTGAGTGTTGTATTAACCGGGTATTTGCACTTTTAATTCTTAATAACTGTTCAAGCCCGTGGCTGTGGGTTGAACTCTTCTGGATTTCTTTCTTTCTTCGAGGAACCATCTATTCAGTTCGTAGGTTGATAATCGAATCTACTGTATTTGTCACTTTTACATACACTTCTCTCGCTCATGTCAATAGCGATGAGAACTTTCCGGATGAGAACGGAACAACACATTTGATATAAAATTTGCTATTGGCTTGAAACTTTGAAGCTAGATTCGCCGGCCCCATAAAACCAACTCGAGGGCCGCGTTGCGATTGCAATCCGCCATGACAGTGTTTTAATTCGATATATTTAAAGACTGGTGGTTAATCTGTTTCGCGATACCTGTCAGTGATACGTCCGGTAGTACTCTACGGATACGAGTCCTGGACTATGCTAACGGAGGACGCCATTGCACTCGCTATTTTCGAACGGCTCGTGATGAGGATGCCGGACTCATACGCAGTTATACGGCCCCACCCAATCGATGGCCCTCATCGAAATGAACGTACAAAAATTATGCGGAATACCTATAATAATAACAAAAAAAAACTTTCAAAGCATTCATGAGGATAGGTAAAAAATCCTAAGAATTTTTTTAATGCATTATTTCGCATAGTTCAGTCTGCCTCCAGCATCCGTTGCGAGAGGACGTATTTCGTTTGGAAGCGTGCCTACGGAGTTTTGCTAAGGCAGCAAGTGGTCAATGCCCCGAAGTACGATTGCGTACTCAGCGTGCTTGTGCGATTTGGCTGTATCGTGCTAATCGGTGTCTCCGTCTGTCTCCGATATTCGTTCGGAAGACGATTGTGGTGTTAGTGTTTTCGATCGAGTGCGCTAAGCAAGCTTACCGTAGCAACGCTTTCGCTTCGATCGAGGTAGTTTGTCATATGCAGTGTGTAGTGCAGTACAGTGCGTGTGTGTATTGTCTAACGTGCGTTACGGTAAGTGTATCCTTTCCTTCCTTGACCGTTGCCTCCGGCTCTACCATGGAGCAAGAGTGTTCTGATTCCGAAAGGGAGATAGAACCATGCGTGAAGCGAAAGCCAGGGCGCCCTAGATCCGCACCAGCCGCTAAAAAAGTGGCCTTGGAAGACCCCCGTCCTTCGACCGCTAAGGCACCACAAATGAGCCGGTGCAAATGAGCCGAAGGAAGTGGAGCACCGAGCGCGTGCGTATCCCGCGTCCTGGGAAGGCAGGGCTTGTGTATATTTCATGCCGCGGGCCAAGCAGCTCGACGTTAGATCGATCGCGGCGTCGATCTTTAAAAAGCATCCGGGTGTTTCCGATATGTTTCGGATGCGCCCAGACAAGATAAGGGTAACCACAAAGGACCGGGCTCTAGTCAACTTGATTGCGGCTGATTCCGATTATACGGAGCACTACCGGGTTTATATCCCCGGTAGTTTGGTCGAGGTTTCCGGCGTAATTGAGGATTTTGATTACCCCGTAGAGGAAGTGGTAAAAATGGGCCAGGGTGTGTTTTCTTCCCCTAACATGCCCAAAGTAAAGGTACTTGAAGCGAAAAAGCTGTACAGGCTGGACGCTTCAGAACCAAACGAAAAGAGATTTATTCAGACCTCCTCAATCCGAGTTACGTTTGAGGGTACGGTACTTCCCAACTTCCCCCAACTTCGGATACTGTAGAACAACTCTGGGTAAAAATTTACGGTGACAAGCGAACGTTTGTCACTGGTGCAGTATACATCCCTCCGGATCAGGCAAACAACGCTACCGTTATACGTACCCTTTGCTCATCTATAGATGATGTTGCCTGTGATTCAAATGAAGCTTGCCTCTTATTCGGAGACTTCAACTTCTCATTTTTGTCTTGGATTCTTGATCGCTCTAATGCTCCAGCACTTCAAGTTGATTTCGAGCAATCACGTGTCACGGAAACCTGTCGCCTTTTGCTGGACTGCATCTATAGTAACGGATTGTCTCAGATCAATCACATTCCTAATAACTCGAATAACATCCTAGATCTAATATTCGTGTGTGATGAGATCCTGTGGTCTTGTGCCCCACCGGTGATATCACCCTTTCCCGTTGTTGCCCACCTTTAGAACTGCATATGTTCATCACCCACCTTTAGAACTGCATATTTCTGGAGCGGGAATTGGAGAGCAGTCTCGGTATTCTAATACAGCACCTTTTGTCTCCGGCACACTCAATTACAGTCGAACTAACTTCGTGCTTCTGACTGACTTGTTGCAATCTACCGACTGGTCATTCCTTGAGGGTAATCCAGATATTGACACGGCACTGCAACTATTCAATAATACACTCCTGGGGCATTTATATACCAGTTGCCCTTTAACTAAACCACGTCGTAGTCCGCCTTGGTCTGATGCTCATTTACACTGCTTAAAACGAAACAAATCGTCATGCTACCGTTTCTATCGCAGACAAGGCACCCAACAATCAAGGCTGAGATTCATCGCTGCGCATAACGTCTACAGACGCTACAACAGGATGCTACACTCTCGTTTCCTTAATCGGGTTCAATCATCGCTCTCCAGAAACCCTAAACGATTCTGGAAATACGTTAAATCTAAACGTGGTAATAACTCACTTCCCGCTGTCCTCACACACAATAATGTGTCTACAAATAACAAGGAAGACATGTGCAATCTATTTGCTGAACGTTTCAAGGATTGTTTTACCGTGGATCCTGGAAGCTTCTCACTAGACGCAGCTTTAAATATCGTACCTCGTGACGTCCTCGATATCCATTCACGGGACATTATTGTCTCTAAAGACACTGTGCTACGTGCTCTGCAGCAAGTGAAAATTTCTTACAACCCTGGGCCCGATGGTATCCCTACAGCCATTCTCTACAACTGCCGCGAGCATTTAGCTGAACCCTTGGCGCGCATCTTCCAACTTTCCCTGGCGCAGTGTACTGTTCCTACCGCCTGGAAATCTTCGGTGATGTTTCCTGTGTACAAAAAAGGCGATAAGAGCCGTGCAGCAAACTACCGCGGTATTACTACCTTGCCCCCTGGTGCCAAGGTCTTCGAGATTGTGATACAAAACTCGCTGATACATCACTGCCGTCCTTATATCTCAACGCGCCAACACGGATTCTTCCCTCATCGCAGTGTTACAACTAACCTGGTTGAATTCGTCACTAACTGCCATACAGCATTCTCTTCTGGAGCTCAGATGGACGCTGTATATACAGACTTAAAGGCAGCTTTTGATCGCGTGAATCACCGCTTGTTGCTTGCTAAGCTTGCCCGACTCGGATTCTCTGCACCTCTGGTAAATTGGTTCAGTTCCTACCTCAAAGGTCGTATTTACCACGTGCAGATTGACCACGCATCCTCATACAAATTCGAGAGCTCTTCCGGTGTTCCCCAGGGCAGCAATCTCGGGCCTTTGCTGTTCTCACTCTACATTAACGACGTCACACTGGCTACCACAGAGGCTGAATGTTTGCTGTACGCTGATGACGTTAGGCTGTTTCGTCCTGTGCGGTGTGTTTACGACTGTCTCTGTCTTCAACGTTCAGTAGCTGTTTTTTCCGACTGGTACAAATGTAATGGCCTAGAAACATCTGTCGATAAATGTATGTCAACGTCATTCTTTAGAACTGTTAGTCCTATAGTATTTAACTACAACATCTGTGGAACCCAACTGTTGCGGTGCGACACTGTTAGGGATTTAGGAGTCACGCTGGACCGCAAATTAGATTTTCATCAACACTTCTGTGATATTATTGACAAAGCTAACAAATGCTAGGATTTATTCGTCGTCAGTCTAGAGAGTTTAGTGACCCCCACTGTCTACTAACCTTGTATAAATCCTTTGTTCGTTCAGGGCTCGAGTTCAGTTCAGTGGTCTGGTGTGCATCGTCTAGTGTTTGGACAAACAGAATTGAATCAGTGCAGAAAAGATTCACACGTATTGTCCTTCATTTCACTCCGTGGCGTAATGTAACTTCTCGTCCCTCGTACCATACTCGTTGTTTGTTATTTGGACTGGATACACTTGGTAGGAGACGTGATAACGCCCAGTGCACCTTTATGGCCAAACTAATCATCGGTGAGTTAGATGCACCCGATCTATTGTCTAGAGTAAATATAAATGTCCCTCCTAGAATGTTCCGTAACTACAGACCACTTAGAACTGACCTTAGAAGACGTGCATATAGCGAGAATGACCCTATGACAGCAATGGCTCTTAGATTTAATTTGCGTTACGCGTTTTTTGACTGGCATCAACCTATTAATTTCAACTAGGCTCATTCGTGTTCGTGGCGTCACTTTTTACATTTGCGTTTCATTTATGTACAGTAAATATGGTTTTATTTTTAAGCAAGTGATAAGGCCATGGCTTATATGTCACAATAAACAATAAACAATAAACCCGGTCGCTCTAGAGCAGGCAGCCATGAGACCAGTAAAGAACCGGAGAGTACTTTATAAAAAAGTACAACGGAAGGTTCTAAGAGCGAAAAATAAACCCTTGGCACCAAAGCGTCGCGGGAAAAAAGAAACCCCCTCCCCCGTCACTCCAACACGTGACGCTGCTCCTTCTGCTCCTCCTCCACAAAATCCCAGGAAACAGCCCAAGAGTAAGCGATCCCCTCGGACCGAAGCCCCTGTGGAAAGCATGGCTTTCTCCACAGAGCCTAGGAACTTTCCGAGGATCCCTGCCCCATCTCTTTCTGAGATCCTCCTGAGGATGATATCCGCGCTCCCATTATCCGAGATTTCTGCGACAGGTACAAATTTTCAATTCTGAACTCAGGAGAGGCAACTAGGATGTCGACGCCAAAAAGTAGGGAAAGTGCACTGGACTTGTCTCTATGTCCATCTGCTATGGCCCTGGATTTTAGCTGGAAGGTGATTCAGGACCCTATTGGCAGTGATCACTTGCCGATAGAAATTTCTTACATCAAGGGAGGATGTTCAGTTGATGGGATCCCCGTTAAATGTGACTTAACGAGGAACATCGATTGGACGAGATACGGCGAATTAGTAGCCGCTTCGCTTTCTCTTGCTACTTATTATTCAACTCCTGTAAATGAGTATAAAAATCTTGTTGCAGTCATAAACAAGTGTGCCCTTGAAGCCCAAACAAGGCGCTCCCACCAAGCAAGGACATTTAAAAAGCCACCCACTCCTTGGTGGGACAAGGATTGCCAAGCAGCTTTCAATAAGAAACGGGAGGCGTATAAAGCCTTCCGGGACACGGGCTCGAGGCCTTTATATGAAAAATATAAGGGACAAGAGAGATCGTGCAAAAACCTGTTAAGGCGAAGAAAAAGGGTTATTGGCGCAGATACGTCAACAATCTGGATCCTTCCACTTCCTTAAATTCGCTTTGGAAAATGGCTAGAAGGATGCGAAACAGCATCAACATTAACGAGAGCGAAAGTTTTTCCGGCGAATGGCTTATTGAATTCGCACACAAGCTATCTCCCGACTTCGTTCCAGCGCAGAATTTCATTCAAGATGCGCCTGGCAGTGACCCAATGTTGGACTCACCATTCACCATGGTGGAACTATCTTTGG
This sequence comes from Anopheles funestus, assembly GCF_943734845.2. Lineage (NCBI taxonomy): Eukaryota > Metazoa > Arthropoda > Insecta > Diptera > Culicidae > Anopheles > Anopheles funestus. The sequence goes on from NC_064599.1 coordinate 45,097,285, forward strand.
CTCTCCTACCATGTAAAAATTCTTCCCCAGGGTTGGATCAGGTTGGTAGTAAATTACTTCAAAACCTTCCAGACGTGGGGAAGAAACGATTGTTGAGCATCTTCAACAGTATGTTGGAACTCAACATCGTCCCACAAGAATAGAGAGAAGTGAAAGTTGTCACTATTTTGAAGCCTGGTAAACCGCCATCAAGGCACGACTCATATCGTCCGATATCTCTACTGTCGTGTCTGAGAAAACTCCTTGAAAGAATGATTCTTTTCCGTTTAGAAGAATGGTTGGAATCCAACAACCTTCTTTCAGATACCCAGTTTGGTTTCCGTAAAGCAAAGGGTACTAACGACTGTTTAGCGCTTCTGGTAACAGAAATTGAACTTGCTCGTGCTCGCAAGCAAAAAATGGGGTCTATTTTTCTAGATATACAGGGGGCATTTGACTCAGTTTCTCCACACAAACTGAGTCAAAAATTGCAAACTGCTGGGCTAGGGCCGAAATTGAATAACTTCTTATTCAATCTTTTGTCGGAAAAAGCAATGAATTTCAACAATGGTCATGTGCAATTAAAGCGGACCAGTTTCCATGGACTAGCACAAGGGTCCTGCTTGAGCCCCCTGCTAGATAAGCTTTTACGTTAGTGAAATTGATTCTTGTCTAGCACCAAATTGTAGTCTTAGACAATTGGCAGACGACGGCGTCATATCAGTCGCTAGCAGGGACGCCGTCGAAATACAACAGGTTTTACAAACCACATTGGATAACCTTGCCGAGTGGTCTGAAAACCTTGGTATCAAGTTTTCTGCAACGAAAACCGAAATGGTAGTCTTTTCTCCCTTTAGCGACACTGACAAAAATAGGGAGAAGGGACTATGTTATGCTATTTGGGTTATTTTGAAATTGGTAGTTGGGAGCCAAGTATACCTCAGTCATAAGGACACCTTGGCTTCCTGTAACGTGTGCACAAATACCAATATGAATAAAGCAGAGTGCAAGTATTGAACTTAGTGAAAGGACGTGTTTTTTCTTTGCTCCCGAAATTCGTACTTGTGTCCTCTCTTGCAAAAATATACAGTCCACTCGAAGAACAGTTTGGTCCTACGGAACCGGATACGTTGAAAACCAGTGTGCGTTATCTGTGCCTTTTCGCGTAAAATCGGTTTATGGAACATCCACAGTCGGATGTTAGTGGCGTGACACGTGGTGCGTCGCTACCGAGCCAATAGAGTAGCACTATCCGAAAAACAAAGGACCGTAATTCGGAAAGTGTGATTCGTCGGATGTCAGCCCGAAGGCATTCCGATCGAAAAAAGTGCGTATTCAGTATAGAACCGCGTGCATCTTAGCTTGGCGTGGGTTTTGCCTAAAGCAAATGGCGGACCGGCGCAAGTGAAGTAGTGAGTGTGCATACGTAGTGTACAATGCAATCACCGTTTACACGGTCAAAGAAACTGAAACGAACACCAGAAAAACAATCGACATCTCATTCTCTAGAACCAACACAGCAACAACAGAAAGTAAAGAAAGATTCCAACAAAATGGATGCTCAGTTGAAGGTTTTAGTGAAGCAACGCGAGGCAGTGCGTCGAAAGCTAAGTCGTGTGAGTGCAGCCTTGTGTGATAGCGATGAACAACCCAACACCAACGTAAAAAACGTGCGCTTCCTTCAGCTCCAAGAAAAGGCTTTAGCAAACGTGTACAAAGAATGCAATGAAGTGCAGAATAAAATCTACGAACTAACGCTCTCTGAAGCCGATGACGAAGAGCAGAACGATCAGTACATCGAGTTTGAGAAAGTGTTTAACGAAGTTTCGCTGAAGTTGAGCATGTGCTTAGATTCCGCGCCCAAAATGGAGGCAGCAGCTCCAGTTGTGCCATCGATCCTGCCGCAAGCTCAGCCCTACCTTCCACCGTTGAAAGTGCCCTTACCGACTTTCGATGGATCGTATGAGAAGTGGTACTCATTCAAGGCTATGTTTACTACCGTAATGAATCGATACCAGCAGGAAGAACCAGCCCTGAAATTGTTCCATCTCCGGAACTGTCTGGTCGGAAAGGCGGCAGGTATCATCGACGACGATTTAGTGAACAACAACGATTATGAAGCAGCTTGGAAGATCCTTACGCAACGTTACGAGGATAAACGGGTTGTCGTAGACAAACACATAGAGGACCTCTTTGGTCTAACCAAGGTCAGTCGCGACAATGCAGCAAACTTGCGTAAGGTGATCGACACCTGTACTAAAAACGTCGAGGCGTTGAAAAATCATAGTTTTCCGGTAGACGGTCTTGGTGAGCAAATGCTGGTAAACCTTATAGCCAACAAGTTGGATAAGAAACTAAGGGTTGCGTGGGAAACTAAACAAAAGAAAAACGTGTTTTCAACTTACGCTACATTGATCGAGTTTTTGGAGGAGCAATGTAGAATTTCAGAGAAGCTAGACACCGGCGTGAAACCTTCGACGGAAGCTGCGAAGCCAAGGGCAGTGGCAAAAACGCTAGTTGTCGGTGAATCTCAGCAACAGGAAAAGTGTCCAATATGCAGCGCCATGCATGAACTAAGACACTGTGAGCTTTTCAAGCAGAAGAGTGTCAGTGAAAGGCACGAAATAGTGAAACGGTGTGGCGCTTGCTTCAACTGTTTATCGAATGGTCACCGCATCCGAGCATGTCAGTCTGGTTCTTGCCGTCGATGTGGCAAGAAACATCACAGCTTACTCCACGAAGACAACCCTAGCCATGTTCCCGCTAGTGTAGCGCCAACGTTCGTGCCTGCTGAAGCTCCGACCCCTTGTGTGCAAAAGAAGTGGATCCGGAAAGACAAACCGTGCTCTCGACCGCAGTTGTTTTAGTAGACGGTTTGTGCAGAACTCCATATCCGTGCCGAGCAATTTTGGATTCTGCATCACAGCTAAATTTTGTCACCCAACGATTTGTTAACCTTCTCTCGATAAAAATGGAAATCACGGACGTCATCGTAAGTAGTTTAAATGGTAATAAAACACGTTTAAACCGTAGGTTGCGCACGACGATCAGGTCTCGTGCCGGAGACATTGTTGCTGAACTGGATTTTCTAGTGACCCCACGAATCACTGGTGAACTTCCATCGAAGTCTTTTGACATATCACAGTGGCCCATCTCGAGCGAACAGGTGCTGGCCGATCCTACCTTCAACAGAAGAGGACCTGTCGATATGCTGATTGGCGCCGATTGTTTTTGGAATTTGATGCAAGATGGCCGATGCGAACTCGGTCCTAATCGACCTGTGCTGCGATACACGAAGCTAGGTTGGATAGCCGGCGGTGTGATTGCGAGTGATACGACGATCGTTGCGCGCACACTTTGCCATACTGCTGACGATGAGCCGCTCATCGATCTACTGAGGAACTTCTACAAGGTAGAATCCTGCGACGAGCCCCGCTCTTCTCCGAAGGCGGACGAAGAGGTGTGTCTGGAACATTTCCAACGCACTCACGAGCGAACTGCGAAGGGTCGGTATGTGGTTCGACATCCCTTCAACGAACGTAAGGGCGAGTTAGGAGACTCGCGTGAAACAGCGCTGCGACGTTTTCTGGCTCTGGAGAAAAAACTCGACAAGCAGCCGGAACTAAAGGAGCAATACTCGCAGTTCATCCGAGAGTACGAGAAACTCGGACACATGCGCGAGATTGTGGAAGCACCGAACGAGGATCCAGGGTCGGTGTTTTATCTACCTCATCACTGCGTGCTGAGGCCTTCAAGCACGACAACTAAACTCCGAGTCGTGTTTGACGGGTCGGCGAAGACGTCAACAGGTGTTTCGATAAACGACGTCTTGATGACTGGAGCAACAGTCCAGAACGACCTCACTGCAATTTTACTTCGTTTCAGAGGTTTTAGATACGTCTTCACACTCGATATTCCGAAGATGTTTCGTCAGGTGATCGTCCATCCGGAAGACACTAGGTACCAGCGAATCTTTTGGAGATACAATTGGAACGATCCAATTACAGTAAGAGAGCTGCTCACGGTTACGTATGGCTTGGGACCCTCTCCATTCCAAGCAACCATGGCGCTCAAACAAGCTGCAAACGATCATCAGGACGAGTTCCCGAGGGCTGCCGAGGTGGTCAACAGAGGAACATATATGGACGATACACTGACGGGCGCCAATGCACTTGCGGAAGCATGTCAACTACAACGAGATGTGACAAAATTGCTAGCGAAAGCTTGTTTCAGCGCTCATAAGTGGTGTGCTAATCATTCCGATATCGTTGCAGGAGTAGCAGAAGAGTTACGAGGAAATTCTTTTGAGGTTACCGACAACACCTGCAAGACGACCGTTAAGACGTTAGGCATTACATGGAATCCGTTTGAGGATTGGTTTTCGGTATCCGTTCCTGACTTCGACAACCTAGAAGGAATGACTCGTAGAAGACTTCTGAGTCAGCTGGCCAAGATTTTCGACCCGCTTGGATTCTTTGGGCCAGTAATTACATATGCTAAGCTGATACTACGTGAGGTCGGCGAACTGAAAATCGAATGGGATGACCCAGTCCCAACCGAAGTCAACGAGAAGTGGCAACACTTCCGAACCGAGATGACAGCGCTGAGGGAAGTCCGAGTTCCAAGATGGATTTCCTGGGAGGATGTGCTCAAGTTGGAACTGCAAGGGTTCGCTGACGCATCCGACCAAGCCTATGGTGCATGTTTGTACATACAGGGATCTTTTGCCAACGAGGAGTCCAGGATGCAACTGATTTGCAGTAAGTCCCGAATTCTACCGAAGAAGAGGAATCCGAAGGAGAAGGCCATTACGACCCCTCGAGCTGAACTATTGGCAGCACTGTTACTAGCAAGAATGGTCGTAAAGTTCCTGAATGCTACGGAGCTTCAAATTGAGTCTGTTCACCTATGGAGCGATTCAAAAATCGTCTTGTCTTGGCTTAAGAAACCACCGGAGCTCCTGCAGACGTACGTTTCAAATCGGGTAAGGGAAATTCAACAACTCGATCAATCATTCCACTGGCATTATATTTCCACTTACGAGAATCCAGCCGATTTGATTTCCCGTGGAGTCACGCCTAAGAAATTGATTAGTTCAACGATGTGGTGGCAACCGTGGCCACTGCAACTCATCACCAAGAATGCGGACGAATTGGAAATACCAGACAACGAGCTACCAGAAATGCGATCTGGAGTGACTTTGACCATGACTGTTCCTTTCGAACGTTTCGCGATGTTTGAGAGGTTGAGCAGTTTTACAAAAATGGTTAGGAGTATGGCCTACTTGGTGCGTTTTGCTAGGTTCATCAAGTCACGCAAAACGGAGTGGTAAAGGGTCGACTCACAGCGATAGAGATGCGTACAGCGACGTACGTAATTGTGCGGATGGTGCAACGCGAAGCTTTCCAGCCAGAAATCCTCGCGCTGATGGGCGGTGCAAACAAAAACCGTCGACTAAATGGACTGAAGGCGTTTTGGGATCCCGACGATGGCATTTTACGAGTAGGGGGTAGAATCAAGCGAGCTCTCATACCATACGATAGTCGTCACCAGATGCTGCTACCAGCTAAGCATCCTGTCACCGAGGCACTTATTCGTGAACTACACAACGACAACTTGCACATTGGACAAAGAGGTTTGCTTGCAGTTGTACGTCAACGGTACTGGCCACTGAATGTGAAGAGTATCATCCGTAAGGTAATACGAAAATGTATCGTATGCTTCAAGGCAAATCCATTGAAGACGACGCAGATAATGGGTGATTTGCCGTCGTATCGTGTTCAGCCAGCACCTGTCTTTGCGAATACAGGTGTGGATTACGCTGGTCCCTTCTTGATTAAGTCTTCCACAACTCGCAAGCCACAAATTACGAAGGCCTACGTCTGCTTGTTCGTATGCTTGCAAACTCGAGCCGTACACGTGGAATTGGTCTCGGACTTGACGACGGATGCCTTCCTTGCAAGCTTGCGACGATTCACCAGCCGTCGCGGATACCCGAAAACTGTACGTTCTGACAATGCAACCAAGTTTGCAGGGGCCAAAACGGAGTTGCATGAGCTTTGGCGTATGTTCCAGAACGAATGCGCCACGAAGAAGATCACCGATTATTGCACTGACAAGGGTATTGACTGGTCGTTCATGCCACCTCGAAGTCCGCACTTTGGTGGTATATGGGAGGCTGGCGTGAAGCAGGTCAAACACCACTTGAAACGAATTGTTGGTGAAAGAAAACTAACCTACGAGGAGTTCTACACGACGCTGACACAGATAGAAGCGGTATTAAATTCTCGACCTTTAATACCGAGCTCTGATGATCCGTCCGATTACACTGCAATCACCCCAGCACATTTCCTGATAGGGAGGGAATTGCAAACTATTCCTGAACCTGACTATTCTATCCTTAAAGAAAACCGTCTCTCACGATGGCAGTTGGTGCAGTCTATGCTGCAACACTTCTGGAGACGGTGGACTGCAGAGTATCTGCCGGAGCTGCAGAATCGTTCGAAATGGTTGAAGCGGAAGGAGATCAAGGTGGGATCTCTTGTGCTGCTGATAGACCAGAATACACCACCTCTGCAGTGGCCGCTTGGAAGAATAGTAGCTGTACACCCCGGAGATGACGGTGCAACGCGCGTCGTTACTGTTAGAATGTCGAATGGAGCGGAGTTCAAACGTGCGGTAACCGAAGTCTGTTTGTTGCCGTTAGACGAAGATGAAGATTGAAATACTATTTCAACGCCGGGGAGGATGTTATGCTATTTGGGTTATTTTGAAATTGGTAGTTGGGAGCCAAGTATACCTCAGTCATAAGGACACCTTGGCTTCCTGTAACGTGTGCACAAATACCAATATGAATAAAGCAGAGTGCAAGTATTGAACTTAGTGAAAGGACGTGTTTTTTCTTTGCTCCCGAAATTCGTACTTGTGTCCTCTCTTGCAAATATACAGTCCACTCGAAGAACAGACTATATGACCCCAACATTGATGTCTTTTTATATGGGGAAAAGATATCAATCACCGACAACTTCCGATACCTTGGTGTATGGTTCAACTCGAGATTAAACTGGAGCACGCATATTACATCCCTTATTAAAAAGTGCTCGAAAAGAATCAACTTTCTAAGGACAGTCACAGGATTCTGGTTGGGCGCACACCCAACTGATGTCCTGCGACTGTATAAGACTACGGTGTTATCCGTTTTGGAATATGGAAGCATATGCTTACATTGGGCATCCAATACGCAGATACTTAAACTGGAGCGAATTCAGTACCGTGGTCTTAGACTCGCACTGGGGAGCATGAAATCAACACACAACATGTCCCTTGAAGTGATGACCGGAGTGATGCCGCTAAGATTACGTTTTGAAATGCTGTCGCTTCGCCTTCTAGTCCGTTCTTCAGTATCAAATCCCTTGATCATAGAGAATTTTATAGCGCTTATAGAGGCAGGTTCTAAGAGCAAAATCATTAACATATATAATGATTTTGTTGCTCTATAAGCCCATCCTAGTGCCCCACAAGCAGTAAACCGTGCTGCCCTTCCTGAGTGCTACAGTTCTAATGTTAGTACAGATTCCTCGTTGCATGAGGAAATCAAGGTCATTCCCAATGATCTTCGCCCGAGAGTAGTGCCGGGCATTTTCGTGAATAGGTACGGCCATATAGACAAAATGAACCAGTTTTACACTGATGGATCATCCTCTGAGGAGGGCACCGGCTTCGGTGTTTTTAGCGAGACTACCGAAGCCTTCTTTAAATTGCGGCAGCCATGTACTGTGTTTACAGCTGAGCTCGCCGCAATTTTTTACGCACTATTGCAGCGAGCCCCCCCAGACCAGTACTTCATTTTTACTGATAGCCTTAGTGCTATTGAAGCTCTGAAAACCCCAAGGGCTGTTAAGAGTCAAGACTTCTTTATTGTAAAAATTATCGAGTTTCTAGGCTCGCTGTTTGATAAGGCGTTTAGAATATCGCCAATATGGGTCCCTTCTCATTGTGGAATTCCCGGCAATGAGAAGGCAGACTCACTGGCCAAAACAGGCGTCAGAGGCATTTTACGACCGACCCATCTCATCCCAAGAGTACCTTCGTTCCCCACAGCAACTTTTTCTGTCTCGCTGGCAGAGCATGTGGGAAGCGGACGAACTCGGGCGGTTCCTTTTCACGATCTCTCCGCAAGTGTCCCTGCGGCCTTGGTTCGTTGGGCTCTCTGTAGATCGTGCATTCATTCGGATGATGTCTCGACTCATGTCGAATCATTCTGGATCTGGATGCACATCTACAGCGTATTAATCTGGCTCAGACGAAAGTCTGTGGCTGCGGCATTGGATTCCACGATGTGGATCACCTTCTGTGGTCCTGCGTGGAATTCGAAGCTGCGAGACCCTGCTTGATAAGCGCAGTGTAGGCCATCGGCAGACAGCCGGATACACCGATCAGAGATGTTTTGGCGTGTAGGGACTTGAGGTTCATGAGGTTTGTCTTCCGCTTCGCCAGGGACAACGGTCTTCTCCTTTGAATCCTATCCCTATTTTCCCTCCTTCCCCTTCCTCCTATACCTTTCGTTATCCGTTGCGTTGTATTCGTCCTTACATGTTTTTTTGTAGTGCCTTAGCCAAGCCGTTGAGGAAACAGTCGTCTTCGAGGACAATGCCAGAGCCGCAAAAGGGAGGCAGACAGGGTGTTTTCTGCTGTCCACAATATTCTAATTGTTGTTTGTTTGTTACAGTCCTGTGCAGCCCCCAAGCAACGAGCGACAAGACCGCTATTGGTGTACTCACCATTTTCACCAGCACCACCATCACACAATAGAAATAATATGGACAATTATCCACATGTATTCAACAACAAGACGCACAGAAATCAATAGGACTCCGAACCAATCCACAACAACAATAGTAACAAAACCAGCAATAACCACAAACCCCAGAATCACAACCGAGTATGCCCGGGATAAGGCAAAGGACAAGGAGGAAATGCCTTGTGATAATAATGATAATTGTACTGCTTAAGCTCCAGAGGCTGACAATACGGCCGAAGCCGTAATCATGAATTATAAATAAAAATAAAAGAAATAAAATTTCGCATATTTTTTGTACGTTCATTTCCTGAATACTACTATTTAAGTCCCCGCGCATTTTAGTAACATGAGTTCCAGCGAAGTGAATAGTAGTAGCGCCCCGGTTGCAACCGTGTCAAGTATTATTTCATTTTAAAATTATATAATTACCCTCCTGTAAACAGCAATGGTAAATATTTGTTCCATCCACCAACAGTAATCAACTAGGAAATGCAGCGGATTGCTGCAAGATACCCCGCCCAACCAGAAGCAACATCAGACGAACGGAAGGCAATACTCGCTAGGAAACGACACCCAGATAACCTCACTACGACCACAAAGTCTGATATGGGTCGCAACATTTTTATTTGCTCTACACTACGACTTTGTGGTCTTAGTAGAGGATTGGTTCGAAATCACGCTATTTTATACCAAAGAGTTGTGGGTGCTCTTGGGGGAAGGGCAGGAAGAGGAGCATAAAATTTGGAATGTTTCGGGAAAATTTTCATTGAGTTTCGTGATCGTTTGAAACTTTCAACATTTGTTCATCTGTCAATGCAATACATCGAAGGCGTCTTCTTTGCTTCGTCGAGCATATCCAGCTCTCCAACCAGCATATCGAGCAGTTTTCGAGTGAATTTTGAGTTCTGGTCGAACAGTGGCCGAATGGAAGTCAATCGGGCGAGATCCACGCAGCCCGGTTCATTCGTGGCCAAGGTGTATCTACCTGTGAGATTTCAAATTCGAATTTTAAATTATTTAATAATTTTAATTTAATTTAATTTTAATAATTTTGATTTATTTTAATAAAACATTTTTTTTACAATTTCACTTATTACAGAGTTAATCCTACAACTAAACGCTTGTATAATTAGAACAGTTAGTAAATTTGTTAACAATAACTAATAGTAAGCCTTATTCATATGTTAATTTACAAAATGCTTTTCGTACATTTGAAAGTTAATTCTTCTTCTTCTTGGCTCTAACGACCTTACCGGTCACGCCGGCCATTTCTGGCTTACTAGACTTATTTTTACCACGTAGCCGGATAGTCAGTCCTTGCTACGGGGGGACGGTCCGGCCGTGTGGACTGGCGCCGTTTATCACATGCACCACCGGGCCGCCCGTGAAAGTTAATTATAATTATTATAATTATAGTAATAATTATAGTAATTGTGATCATATTTATAATTCATTATTGTAATTATTATAAAATAATTATAATTAAAATAATTAATTATCAACTAATTAATGCATTTTGCATTTAATGCATTTTGTACATAATTTAATTTTAGTTCATTTAAAGCCATTGATGGTGCATGTGAAAAACGGCGCCCGTCCACACGGCAGGGAGCGGGTTCAAATCCCATCCGGACCGTCTCCCCGTAGCATGGACTGACTATCCTGCTACGTGGTAAAATAAGTCTGGATACGGCCAGGCCGTTCTAACCGAGCAAAAAAAAAGCCAACATAACTTAATCGCAGTCTGATCTGAAGTCTAATTAGTCTGAGCTAACATTTAAACCAGAGAACAGCAGAGAAGCTGGTACGGCTGTTGAAGGCTGCATGGACGGGGTGCAGTGCAAGGTGAGAGTATCGAACATGCTGTCGGAATCGTTCGAATCTCACCGGGGTCTGAGGCAAGGGGACGGAATCTCCTGTTTGTTTGTATCAGTTGACGGCGACGATCTCGCAGTGGTAGAGGAGTTCTGCTACCTTGGTACGATCGTAACTTCGGCCAACAACGAAGGCGCACATTTTGTGAAATCGTGCCTACTACGGACTCTACAACCTCCTGCGATCCAAACGACTCCAGCATCACACGAAATGCACGTTATATCGCACACTAATACGTCCTGATACATTGATGCAGTCCTCTACGGGTACGAGTCGTGGACTATGCTAACGGAGTACGCCAATGCACTCGCTATTTTCGAACGGTGGGTGCTAGGGACTATCTTTGGTGGTGTGTGCGAGCAGGGCTGAGCTTGAGCTAGCTGAGCTGTTTGGCGGTGCAGATATCCTGACGGTTGTTAAAGCCGGAAGTATAAGATGGCTGGGGCACGTGATGAGGATGCCGGACTCATGCCTCACCAGGAAGGTATTCGTCAGCGATCCGTTCGGCACGAGGCGGAGAGGAGCACAGCGAGCTCGTTGGCTGGATCAGGTGGAGTCGAACCTGTCGGAGATCGGATGCAGCCGTGGATGGAGGACTGCAGCACTGGACCGAGTTTCCTGGAAACGGATTGGCGACCAGGCCATGTCTACGCGACGTGCTCGACCATGAGCAGGCCAGAAAAGAAGAAGATTAAAATGAAATTGAAACTATTATTTTGCTTTTATAAATTTAGTAAGGATAGTAGAAACCGGAATCAGGGATAAAGCGGATTTGATGTGTTTGATGAGTTGTTAAAGGTAACTCAAATCTTCTAACCTCGGGTCCATCAGACCACCCAAGAAAGAATAAGAGAAAGTTCTTTCACTCGGTCGGGTATAACCCTCGGTGAGTTGTTTGGTAACTCTAACATTTTCACAGTGTAAAACCGTAGACTACCCTTAAAGTAGTCGAATTTGTTACCTAGATGAATTCCTAAATTCCTCTCAAACTTATTTTAGTTTAAATCTATATTTTTCAGATTTTATCGTACAAGCGTGATTTTCTGAGAAATTTCAGAATTTTTTTCTGTTCCTTTTCGTCTGGAGACAAAATAATGTCAATGTTGTCATCCAATTTACAATAATCCTTCAATGTTTTATAACCGTAACATTCCGTTAAGACGTGTCGGATCGTGTTTTGTGTACCACAGTATTGGCAAATTGGGGGAGAGACCTTTGAAAATAGGTAGCTATGAGTTAATTTAGTATGGCCGATTCGTATTATTGATAGGACCTGCTGGTCTTTACTGTTTTGGAGATCTGGCCAGGGTGAAGTGGATGTTTTTATATATCTAAGTTTGTTTGTTATATCCCTTAACCATGAATTAGTATTTTTTTTAAACTCCTTGTTAGCTTTTTGGAGAAGTGAGTCGCATTCAAAGTTCTTTTCAACACATCGATATACAGAGCCAACCAGTTTTTTTGTGATTATGTGTGTAAAAGGTAGTGAACCACTCTCACATAACAGGGAACTAATCGGACTGGTTCTGAATCCGCCAGTGGCACTTCTAATTGCTGCATGGTAAATAGGAGCTATGATTTTATTAAAGGTATCAAATTGTGAATTGATAAATTCTGTTCCATGGAGGATTTTTGGAAGAAGCCAGCTATTAATTAAACGGATTAAGATTTCTCTGAAAGCTTTGATTTTTCGAGAACCTAACATTTTGAATAGATTTATGTGAGCTACAGTGGAAGTTTTGATGTGATTCAAGTGACCTTTGAAAGATATCTTCGAATCAAAAATGACCCCTAAAATTTTTGCTCTGTTGACGTTTGGAATATGTTTGTTTTGTTTTGTTTTTTTTTTGCTCGGTTAGAACGCCGTATTAATACTTATTTAGTCATGCCCATGCTACGGGGGGACGGTCCAGATGGGATATCCCCGGTCCTGCCGTGTGGACTGGCCCCGTTTTTCACATGCACCACCGGGCCGCCCCATATGTTTGTTATCTATTTTTAATTTACTGAGGGGATGGAAATAAAAACGGTTACAAATGTGTAAGATTTTATACTTATCCGGTGCCACTTTAAATGTTGCCTATCTGAACATCGTTTAAACGCAAGTAAACATTTATCAAACGCAACTAAACATTTGCTATCCGCTGTGCCAATGCAAGTTTAGATGCAGCTGAAGACTGTTTACTTGGGCTCGAAAACGGTGTCATAATGGAGGAAAAAACGCGTATGGTGAGCTTAGAAAGAAATAAGATACTTTTCAAAAAAGCGTATGAGTATATAACATATTCAAAACCCCCAGTCGAGAATTACCTCGACAATACGGCATAGACCGTAATACTCAATAAAATAATATAAAATATTCAAGAAAAATAAACTTGCATGAAGGTATTTTGGAATATGTTTTAGTTTTTAGCGGATTTTGCAAGCACTTCAAATGCTCGGGATGTTGAGCGTATATTAAGTTTCGACGAAATGAAAATTCAGCATACAATGGAATATAATCATGCCACAGATGAGTTTATTGGCCCCCATAACTATATACAGGTAGTTATGGCTAGAGGCTTGTAGAGTCTAAGTATAAAATATTTAAGAATCGGATATGTCATATGTGGCTACCTTGCTTAAATGAACCTCGGGATTAAGAGCACGAGCTTCAAGGGACATTATTGAGAAGGGCAGTTGGGTGGCAGCCAGCAAAGAGAACGGATATAACTAAACGTGAAATAAAGTAAAAGCTACTGTTAACTCAACAATTTCGGCGCAGCCGTTAGACTCCATGAAATAGTGAGAGTGTGCGCCTGGACTCATTGTAAATTTCATAGGAATAAATTTGGACGGAATGTTGAGAAAAGTGAACATAGAATGAAGACGAAATCCAGTGGGTTTCTGATTATTTAAACCTTGGAACTGAAGTTAAGTGACACTAGCCTTATGTAAAGAAAAAGGAAACGAAGCATTTATATCAGTTCAATATTGTGTTGTTAAAAGAGAGAAAAGTAAACCCATTTGCTGTAGGTTACTGCAAACCAAAATATCGAAAATTTGACAAGTAGTAATGATTTTTTCCCTGTACTCCACTCCAAATGAACCAGAATAAGCGATTTATTGTTCCACTGGGACCATTTAACGATAAAGTCGATTCTCACGACTTACGTTGCGAATGTTAGGAATGGCATCGGGCCTTTAAACTGATCCTACAAATGTGAAAAAAGAAATCCCAAAGTCGTAAGCTGGTTAACATGCTAACGATGAGAGGTGGATTGCAACGCATATACTACAATTCGCGTCCAGTACCTGTAGAAGTTGTTCCTAAGCCAATTTAAGTGCCTATGATGCCGACTGAAATACCGGAATATAAGCGCCTACAACACTTTTTCATGGGAAAGGGAAATAAGCGAGTGGATTTGGAAGTTTTTCGATCCCTTAGGCAGTTACCGAAAGCATCATTTAACGCTTTTATGCTGCGACTTCGAGCTCAAGCGGCAAGATACGAGTTTTCCGACCATGAGGAGAACTCACGGTGTTATTGCAACAAATCACGATCGGGGCACGCGAAGAAAAATTAAGGGACAAAGCCTTAGAGAACATCATCTGGATAAAATTATAATTTACGCAATAAACCGTTAGATTCTCCTACAACAACGGGAAAAACATAAACCCTTTTCAGCTGAGACGGAAGTGAATAGTATTAATCCCATTCGCTCAAGGAATCGGAACATCAGCTCGGGTCGTGGCATTGAACGCTATCACCGTTATGAAGGAACGCGACCGGATAATTTGGGTAATGGGTGTTACTACGGTGCATCGGTACGCGGGTGCAAGCGGAGCGATTCTTCTCGGCACTTCGAGGATTCGCGAAATTGTGTTCCTAGAAATGCTCGCTGTAATAATTGCGGAGGATATGGGCACTATGTCTGAAAATGTGACAATCGAGTTCAACAAACGAATCGGTTCTTTGGACGCGAGTTCAGTCGCGGATTGAAAAGTAACACCAATACAGTAGATGCGGCAGTGACCAGGAAAGTAAAGGAGCATATCGCTAAGGTGGAGTAATTGCATTTCTCAAAGAATTATGAAATCTTTCAAAGAATTATGACGGACATGTTAAGCGGCATTGACGAGGATGGCTACCCGTTAAACATCTTGGGCACACAACTCTAGTCATCTAAAACAGTTGTAATATAAAAAAATCGCTTTACTTTCGCCACTTAGCGGACTACGGATTTACACTTGCTTTACACTGTAAAGTTTCTTTCTTTTAAACGTTGTAGTCATCGAGGCCTTACCTTGGGTAGGGGGACTCTCGATGCTCTTGAAATAACAACACGAATTATTTGATCTGGAATCCCAGTTGTGTATCTGATCCTTGACAATTGTCAACTCACGATCGATCACTGGGGACAGACCGCGTTCTAACAGTTTTGGTTTATTTTATACTCTGAGTTGTGTAGGTGTGCATGGTTTCTACATAAGGGCTTATGTATTGAATGTTTCTATTTCTATGATTCTATTTTCTTGTAATGATTATTAATGCATTTCTGTAAATTTCGGTTGATACGCATTAGCGCATAAATCAAGCGTCGAGTGGGTCTTACGCAGGAGGGCTAATGAATGGAAACTTAAGTAACCTTTTCAAGTGTAACCAACAGCGTGAAAAAGGATTGTATATGCAACGCAATGAGCGATCTTCGATTATGTCACCTTCAGGTACTTGAAAGGGTTAAAACAGATGCGTTTAGAAAAGGCGTGCAAAACCCTAGCCATGTGTTTTATGTTATGTGTCAGAATGAGAATAGAAGAAAATAGGAAAAGACCAACGCGATTGAATAAACCGATTCTATACTTTGAATTTTCATGTGCTGTTTGAGATTTCCAATGTGTTAGTTATTTAATGTTTAACAGATATGCTACACAGTAAAGTACCTGGGAGTCACATTGGACGAGCATTTGTCCTGGCTGCCACACGTGGGGCAGACCTGTGGTAAAGCGCTCCGAGTGGCCAAATTGGTCGCACTCATGATGAGATATCATAGTGGACCCAAATGCTCGAAGCGACAGCTTCTTCTAGCAGTTGTAGAATCCATCCTGCGGTTCCCATCAGGGCTGCTGCAGTGGGGAGACAGGCCAACCGCAGGCTTCTGGAGCGCACCCAGCGACAGAGCCTTCCTCTGACAGAATACACATGTCGCTGCTGGGTCCGTTCTAACGCTGTATACATCGCTACCTTTTGATTCAGCCTTTGCTGATGTTGAAGAAACATCCATACCACGCGATTTTTCCTGCTGTGTCACCTGCAATACGTTCGCATGACCACGCAGGAACTGCAGCACGTCTTCATACTTCGGAACATTCGTGCTGTGTAAGCGTACCTGGATCCAACCTTGCGCAGAGCATGTATGCCAATAGTTCACTCCAATCGTCTGTTTGTACGCCCATTCTATCAATCATTTTGACACGTTTTTCGAAGCTGTCAATCAACGCGATGAGCATATCGTAACTTTCCTTTTTCATTACCGGCGTAGTGAAGAGTTTGTCAAGATATTTCTTCACTATGATCTTCTTTTTGTCGTACCGCGTCTTTAGCAGATCCCATACAACAACATAATTAGCACTGGTGGTGCTTGTGATAAACGGCGCCAGTCCACACGGCCGGACCGGGTGCAAATCCCATCCGGACCGTCCCCCCGTAGCAAGGACTTGAAGTGGGGTTGAACTTCTTTTTATTTTACAGAAATCGGGATCGGAGATCCTCACTGGCTGGCTTGCCAAAACCTTCTGGTCCTTGACCTGATAATTTGCCCTGCTTATATACTATTTGGTAGCGCTCGCTAAATGCGCGAAGGTGATCCGTTTTGATGCACGAACCTGATCCGTTTTCTTTGGTTGAAAGTAGCGTGGATGCTACACTACTCCCCCTCTATTTCGCGGAGCGTAAAATGAACATTTTTTTGTACGTTTTCTAGATAGTATGCGGGTTTTAACCTATCTATTGAGATGGATTCATGTTTTCCATTTTTGTCGATAACAAAATATTTCCTGAGTTTCTTAACCACATCGTATGGCCCTTCGTACGGAGGTTCTAGGCCAGCTCTAACCCTATCAACCCTAATGTATACCTTTTTACAAGTTTCGATACTCTTATCTACGTATACCTTAGTGTTCGATTGTCGTGGTGATGTGGGAGATATTTTGCTGAAAACGTTTTTTAATCGCGTTACATACTCCGTGGTATCGGGAGTAGGTGTTAATGACGGCGTTAGAAAATCAGCAGGCAACCGTAAATTTTGTCCGTAAACTAATTCTGCTGGAGTACATTTGAGATCTTCTTTATGTGTTATTCGTATTCCTAAAAGTACTATTGGTAACTTTTTAGTCCAGCGTTCAGAGGTATCATTTGCCATCAGTGAACCTTTCAATTGCCTATGAAAACGTTCCACTAATCCATTTGACTGTGGATGATACGCAGTAGTGGTAATGTGATGACTACCTAATAGCTTAGTCAGCTCAGCAAATAGTTTCGACTGAAACTGCCTACCTCTATCTGAAGATATGTTTACAGGACATCCAAATCGAGATACATAATTTTGAACCAGCGTTTTAGCTACTGTCGCAGCGGTAATATCGGCTATTGGAAATCGAGTATACCTATCGATTACGGTTAATATGTAAGCCATATTATCGGAAAGAGGAAGCGGTCCTACTATGTCGATATGTATGTGATCGAATCTTCCTGATGGAAGGTCAAAGCGAGACAATGGTGTGCGCGTGTGCCTGTAAACTTTAGCTTTTTGACAATTATTGCAAGCTTTGGTCCATTCGTTGATGTTTTTATTCATGTTGGGCCAAACATATTTTAAAGCTATGAGTTTTCTAGTCGCTCGGATTCTGGGATGGGAAATATTGTGTTGTTCTTTGAACAGTGAAAATCTATGAGGTTCCGAAATGTATGGGCGATTTTTTCCAGTCGAAGTCTCAAAATATATCCCTGCAATCTATCTAATTTATATTTTGAATTTTTAGATTGATACTTCAAAACATTTTCTAATTCTGGATCGGTATTTTGGCTCAAAACTAGAGTATTATAATCCAGTAAGCTAGTCTCACTACTCTCACCGATGCGCGATAACGTGTCTGCTACGACATTGCTATCACCTTTTATGTAGCGTATATCTGAGGCGAATTGGGATATGAAATCCAAATGTCTGGATTGCCTGGGAGTTTTATCCGCTTTAGAGTGAATAGCAGTAGTGAGGGGTTTGTGATCTGTTAGGATGAAACTCCCTTCCCCCTCCCTTCAATGAAATACCGAAAATGTTTGATAACCAAATAGATTGCTAGTAATTCCTTATCAAAGGTGGAATATTTTTGTTCAGCATCTGTAAGCTGTTTTGAGAAAAAGGCTAGTGGTTCCTAAGTGCCATTGTTATCTTGTTGTAACACAGCTCCGACTGCTATATTTGAAGCATCGGTTGTTATATTGTAATTACTATTGTTATTTGGATAGCTGAGCAATGTGGCTTGGACAATACCAGCTTTCAGCTTTTGAAACGCTGTTTCGCATTCTGGAGACCAATCCCAAGAGTTTGATCTGAACTTGGAATGAACGGCAATGTGTTTGTGCAGCGGTTTCATTATCTCTGCGATGTGTGGAATAAACCGGTGGTAATAATTTACCATACTCACAAAACGTTGCAGCTGCTTTAAGGATTTGGGTTGAGGAAAATTAATGATTGCATCAACTTTATCCTTAGTTGGGGTAATACCCTTGCCGTCAATATGATGCCCTAAAAATTCGAGCTGGGGTACTCCAAACACACACTTAGAATGTTTGAGTTTTACATAATTTTCCGCCAATCTTTTCAGGACCTCTCTCACATGCATGATGTGTTCTTCTTGAGAAGTGCTTCCGATCAAGATGTCATCGATGTAGACGAAAACATAGTCTAAATCTTGGAAAATTGTGTTTACAAAACGCTGAAAGGTTGGTCCAGCATTTCTAAGACCGAAAGGCATTCTTAGAAATTCAAAGAGTCCAAAAGGTGTGGTTATTGCGGTTTTATATATATCTTCCGAAGCTACGGGAATTAGATGATATGCTTTGATTATGTCTAGTTTGGAAAAAATTGAACAGTTATGAAGATTCATCGCAAAATTTTGGATATGTGGGATTGGGTATCGGTCAGGAATAGTAACTGCATTCAACTGACGATAGTCCCCACATGGCCTCCAATCATTGTCAGTTTTAGCCACCATATGTAGAGGCGATGACACTTGCATCCGGCAGATGCCCAATTCCAGCATATGTTGGAATTCAGCGTGGGCAGCCTTATGCCTAACTGGGTACAATCTTCTGGGTTTTGAACTAGGTAGTTGTCCATTGGTATGAATGTGATGAACAACGCTATGCCCAATCGGCTTGTTGAAATCCGGGGAAACCATCAATGATGAAAACTCTTTCAACAAATCCGTGTATACATTATTAACAGAAAATAATTTCGGCGACGGAGTATCGACCTTGGCTATACTTGCTTTTGTGGACAGACTGGTGAGTGGATCCACCAACCGTTTGTTACGCAGATCAACCAATAGACCATATCGTTTGAGGAAATCTGCCCCAATGATCGGATGGTTTACTGCGGCAAGCACAAAAGTATGAGGAAAAGATCGCCGTAAACCAAGTGATACCTTCATGAACTTTACTCCAAAGGTTGGAATAGGAGTTCCATTTGCAGCAACCAGGATGTCACTGGATTTAGTCAAAACACCAAAAACGGAATTGGGAATTACAGACACATCCGCACCACTATCTATTAAGAAAGTTAATTTCGAAACCTCGTCATGAAGGAAAAGGCGGCATGAATATGGGAATTCACCAACAGATTCGACATCTGTGGACTTTATTTGTTTTTTGTCAGCCTTATGGGCTATAAAATTGCAAGGCTTAACGCATTTGGTCGCCTCGATGCCATATTTCTTATGATACCAACACAAAGATTTTCCTTTCTCTCGCGAGGCACTACGATTGCGACTCTCTTTTCGCGGAACTGATCGAGTTCGAGCTCGTGAGACTTGCATTTTTCTTACTAGATTTTTTAGCTCCGATATTTCAGTCTGAAGGACTGAAATATCACTTGGATTAGTTTTTAAGGCACACGCGCTCACCGATGCGCCCTTTGACGCTTCCCAAATTTTATCGGCAATGGGCAATATTTCCGCTATGTTACTGTTACCCATAGAAATAATCGCAATCTCGATAGCTTTCGGTAAACGCCCTAACCATAAACGAAAAATCAACTTATCTGAGAATTCCGTTGAACGGGCCAGCTGCATCAACCGTCGATTAAAATCTGAAGGGCTGCTGTCTCCCATCTCGGCATTGTACAGCAGCTTGGAGATCCGTTGCTCTTCGCTGATGGACAGGCGTTGTAGCAAGGCGTCCTTCAGGAAGGTGTAACGATTCTGCGCTGGAGGATTTTGGACGATGTCGATCACTTTCTCGATGATTTCCGGCGACATCGCAGTCAGCAGATGAGCATATTTTGTACGATCCAATTTCGTACCGGCGTTCTCGAATTTTGCCTCCGCCTGTATGAACCAGGTATTTGGCGAGCTGGTCCAAAAGGGCGGTAACTTGACGGACCCGATCGCTTCGCGGCTAGTCTGATCGTAACAATCGAGTAGCGGGATGCTTTGCGTGGTTTGCTCTTCGTCGTTGTTCGTCGCCATGGTTTTGACCGGGGTTCTTAGCATCGAAAGAACTTAAATCCCGAATATTCGACGACGGTGTAGTATCGGCGGCGCGGACTGCGCGTCGACTTCTCTGTGTGTGATGAACAACACTAGGAGAAAATGCCGATCTTGAGAGTGTGGTGGTGCGCCTTGGGATGGCGAGATAGTTCTTCACACAACACGCGCGTTTTATCGAAAAACACTATGCGAATAACTTTGCACAACACTTGTAAAAATGTCCACACTTTACACGACACTTCACTGTACAACGAAACTTTTCACGCGGTAGCGAGGACTTTACGCGGATTTACGTGTATTTACATGTATTCACGTATTCTTACATGTATTTACGTGTTTTTACTTAGCCGCGAACTGAGAAGGCGGGCAAGCGAGTGATGGTAATCAGGACTGTTGTAGGGCTCCGTTTAGTCGTCTGGCTCCAGAGGATGATGAAAACCAACCGTAGAACGGACAATTAAGATAATTCCAATAAGGAATTCTGTAGCTCTCAAAAGAGCTTGGAGAAGGTAACGTGAGTTCTAATAAGAACAATTTCTATTGTCCGTCTTTGGTTTCTTGTTAACTGTTGCTCACTGGATCGAGTTTCGTCCAGGGGGGCGGATCCTCCAAAGGGGGCGTATCCTTCCCGATCACGTCGGGGTCACCAATGAAGTGGGGTTGAACTTCTTTTTATTTTACAGAAATCGGGATCGGAGATCCTCACTGGCTGGCTTGCCAAAACCTTCTGGTTCTTGACCTGATAATTTGCCCTGCTTATATACTATTTGGTAGCGCTCGCTAAATGCGCGAAGGTGATCCGTTTTGATGCACGAACCTGATCCGTTTTCTTTGGTTGAAAGTAGCGTGGATGCTACAGACTGACTATCCGGTTACGTGGTAGCGTTGTTATGAACGAAGCGTTGTTATGAATCAAACTGATAAATGCATCCCTAAACGTTAGCCAATTACCCATCTGACCATCAAAAGACGGTAGGCGTATTTGAGGCAATTTAACCCGTGACTTCGTAGCAGCTGGTGGTTCCACACTTGAGGATAGTTGACGTTCCACTTGCAACGCGAGCTCGAAATGGCGCCTTTCAAACATGGCATACTGTTCCACCTCTACCTCGAATATGTCATCTGACGTCGTTGCCAATCTGCTAGTATGATAGCGAGCGCACACACACAACGCCCACGCCCTGGCTACGTCCACAAGTATCTTCGTAGAAAGCCGAAACAAACCCTCTATGCTTACTGCACGCTTAAGCAAAACAACGCTTTACCGATTGCTACCCCGAATGCAGCGTACGTGGTATTCTAATGCGGATCGCAGGTATAATTTCCGAATCCTTTTTTACTTCGAGAAGATCCCAGGTATAAGTCCCGAACCCTCTTTCGCTTCGCGATTTGTGGACGCGTCCAGGACAGGACCCAATTTTTTGAAATTTTATATGACTTCGGCGTTTTTAGACGTCTCATGAGCCGTCATGAATACCCACTTGGCAAAAGTCGTACGACATTGAGGCTTATTAGCCGGCTTATTAAAGGCTTACTAGCAACTTAGTAAGCCTCGTTCGTGGATCGTTCGCGGGGGTGGGGGAATCGGGTATAGGAGGCGGGGCGTATGTACGCTTGCATACGAGCATGCAAGCTTGCAAGCATGGAAGCTCCCAAGCTTATTTATAATAAGCCTGGAAGCCAAAAAATTAGCTTTATTTTGTCCCGTTCTTTCCTTCGCTTTTTTTTCTTTCTCGCTTTCCCTTTCTTTCCTATTGCTGCATTCGGGACACCCTCGTCCCGAACACACCACGACCGTGAACGAAATAATTACCAGGAAATACATACGATCCCTTTTTTTATTGCACCTACGCTCATCATGCGCAAGCGGTCGCTGGACGAACAGGTAAAAAAAACTGCCGGCGTTCTGCGAAGCGGACGGTGGGATGGGGTGCCTATGTTTGGCAGAGGTTTCTGTAAATATATAGAAGAAAAAAAAACGGAGAGACATGAGAAATCTTTACACTTTGTTTTTTTTCTTTGACTCATTTCGAGTGTTAAAATGCGTACCTCTCAAGACGTCGAATATTCAGCACTCTCTCCGATGTGATTTGTCCTGCCATCCTGCGGTTTAACTCCGGCTTCACTCTTTCCGCTTCACGGCCAAACTCTTTCCATCAGCTGATCGACTCGATGGGATTCACTACGCACAAAACACAAGGAATAGAATTAATTCCCTAATCACATTCACTAGTTTTCACATTACTTACCGGAGCAAAGTATCACTTCACAAAACACGATCACGCTTGCGCACACACCTCCGCCTCCAGCAAAGGCCAAACTCATATGAATACGCCAAAGACAGGGCAAAAGCAATTTTGCAGTGAAAGAAAGGAGACAGCGAAAAACAATATAGTGCCACACTCCTCGACAGGCTTCAAAGTGTGGAACCAAAATTGTCTAACACTTCGAGTATGGGACCGTTCAGGTGTGGGGTGGGTTGGTGATGCAGGTTGCGGTGAGGGTTTACATAGAATATAGGAGCGTGTGTGAGTGAGGTAGGGTGGTGGAGTGAGAGTTTGTCGTACGATCGCTCGAAAGTGAGGGTCAGGGGTAGCGAGAATGAAGAAATTTCCCCCCTCTCATGCGATTTCTGCCAAGTGGGAATCTTATCTCGTTTTATTTCAATTTCGGTGAGTTTATGTATGCTTAAAATTTGAAATTCTCTGTTCCACAATAACTATTAACAAAGCAATCCAGCACACAAACCGCTTCGGTGAAATTTGACAAGGTATAGAGAGTTTCAAGGTGTGACACAGACATGCAAAACAAAATCAAACTGTTTTGTTCTATGTCGTGTTTGTCTGGTTTGTTCTATGCAGTTTGACAGAGCACCTCCATATGATTGCTTGGGTTTGTTCTTGTGTTTTTGTCTGGTTTGTCTTGTTCGAGAAGTGACAGCGCGCTGCCTTAGGCGCTGCTCTGCGATTTGTCGTATACGACAAACATTTGTTGGAACGACAAATACAAACGTCTGGAGCTGTATGAAGGTGCTCTGTCAAATCCGGTAAAACATGATCATACATCTGTCGTTATACAAATCAATTTGTTTTTTCTATAAACCTCGTAAAACTTGTCGTAGGCACATCTTTCAAAACGTGCATCTTGGTTGTCAAAAGAGAACAAATTGTTGCAGCAGAAATTAAATGGACGCAAGTTGTCGAATGTGCATCATTTTTAACTGAATTTTAATTAAAGCGGCCAGTCTAACAAGTTTAGGCTATGGAACTCAGATTTGAGGACGCTTTATTGTATTTTTTGTATGTTTGATGATTTTATGTTTTTCTTCTTATTATTACAGTTTGACGTCCCTTCTCTGTTTGACAGTTTGTGTGACGACAAATCCTAGAGCACCCATAAAACTTGTCGTTGTCGTTCGTCGTATACGACAAATCCCAGAGCAGCGCCTTAGACAGCAACATCGACATCCTTTTATCACCAGACCCAACAAATCAAAAGAAAATCTTACATTTTATACGAATAGGGTAAGTGTACCAATTGTCGTGCTAGCACCAATTGTTGTGCTATCGTCGGAAAAATGGATAATATGAAAACACCAGGGTAATTTATAGTTCCAAAAAAATATCTTCACATAACTTAACCGATTTTCTTCCCAGAATTCTTCCCAGATTTTTCCCAGAAGTTTCATTAATTTTATAAGCTTATTTTTCGAAAAATCTCGATTTTTATTTTTGCTGTCAAAAAATCTGAAATATCTTAACGATTGTCTAAAACATGACCATTTTTTTTTCCAATTTTCAATGAAACTAGAGTGCAAAATCGATGTCCAATGATTTTAAAAACTAGTTTATGGCTAACTTAAGCTAATACCATACTTTTTTCGATAATTAAACGATGCGAAATACCTTATTTATCGTATTGAAAAATAGCACAACAATTGGTGTATGGAAAACCGGAATGCACCAATTGTTGTGCTATTTTTATGCTGTTAGTTTGAGCCATCATAGTAATCGTCAAAGCCTAAATGGTTTGGCATTGTTCATCTAATATATTCATAAACAAAGGGCGTGTCTTGAAGACTTGTTTAGCGAATTACCTACGAATAATTACGAATCAATTACTTAAAAAGATGGCCACATCACCAACAACTCGAGAAGATGCATTAAAGCAATGTTTGCATAGCATAAAACATAATAACCTTAGTGTCTATGCTGCATCAAAAAAATTCGGTATTCCGCCATCCACATGCCGTTACCGTTTAAGCAATGGCTG
The DNA here is from genome assembly GCF_943734845.2 of Anopheles funestus. Classification (NCBI taxonomy): domain Eukaryota; kingdom Metazoa; phylum Arthropoda; class Insecta; order Diptera; family Culicidae; genus Anopheles; species Anopheles funestus. The sequence goes on from NC_064599.1 coordinate 45,121,958, forward strand.
GAAAAATAAAAATTCGCCGGGACCAAACACAATTTTATCAGCCGACGAAGAAAACGAAATTGGCGAATGGTTACAACAAATGCAACAGCGTGGTTTCCCTGTGTCCCGTAAAACACTGACGAATAAAGTCGCGAATTTTCTAAACTCAACTGGTCGTGAAACCCCGTTTAGAAATAATCTACCAGGTATGTGTAAAACACATGTTTTCTTTTTATAATCGTTTAGTTAATACAAAGATTTATTATTGCAGGTCGTAAATGGTTAATATTATTTATGAAAAGACATAAGACCCTCTCTTTCCGAAAACCTGAAACTATCTCATCCGCAAGCAGAAGAGTATCCGATAATGATATAAAAAGCTGGTTTCAAAACATATATGAATGGCTAAAAAACATGAATTTCGCGAAATTTTGAACGATCCATCAAGGCTTTTAATGGTACCGATACAGGTTTTAATTTGCAACCGAAGACGAAAGAAGTGATCGCTGTTAAAGGATCCAGAAACGTTTACGAAGTGGAACAAGCATCGGGAAGGCAGAATATAACTGTTATGTTCACATTCAATGCTGAAGTTAGTGTAGTGTATCCCCATGTTATTTTACCAGGACAACGGATTCGCAAAGAAATTGCACAAGGATTTTCAGCGGACTGGGGGCTTGGACAAAGCGAACGCGGATGGATGGATACTAACAATTTCAAAGAATATATCGTCAAAGTTTTTCATCCGTGGTTAGTGAACCGAGGGGTACGATTCCTAGTTATTTTCTTCGTAGATGGTCATTCGTCACATAAATCAATAGAAGTGGCGGATGTATGTCAATCTTTAGGAATTATACTCATTTCTCTTTATCCCAACACGACGCACATAACACAACCTGCGGATGTTGCTGTTTTTAAGCCATTAAAGGATAAATGGAGAGAACGGTTAACTGAATGGCACCACGAACATCCTGGAGAGGCATTCACTGTCAAATATTTCGGACCCGTTTTGCAGGATGCCTTGAAAGATGGTATTAATCCGGAGAGCGTGAAAAATGGATTCCGTGTTTGCGGATTGTATCCTTTTAGTCCCGAAAACGTTGATTTCTCCAAATGTCTCAACAGATTGGAAAACAATAACGCTACCAATAACATGCAAGAGCTGATACCAACTCCAGATCATAATCAAACAATAGCACCCCCAATATAAAATTCCCGACGAACACCTTTGTTCCACGAACCAACGTATGCCCTGGGACGCTCATTATCATATTTAGAAAACTCGCCAGTCCAAATGGAAGAAAATGTGAAAATTCCAATTGAAAAAATTATCCAAGCACTGGATCTTATTGGTAAAACCACAATTGCAAAGGTAACTCACGACATCAGGAATCTTTCACGCGAGGAGCGCATAATTAGATTCTTCTACAATGAATTTTTAAAGCCATTTGCGGACATACAATGTGCTAATCACGCTCAGCCTGATGATCAGATTATTTTAAGAAAAACACAAACTTCTTCAACACAAACTTCGGGAAATGTGATGAACTTCAATGAAGATACATTAGCACTTGAATGTAATGATGAAACAGTCGACGAAACAGCATGTTCTTTACTTCCACCATATGAAGAAGAACGGCTAGAAGAATATTTAGCTGAACCTAATTCATTAGATGTTGATGCTGGATTGTCGGAAAGCAATAACTTGCAAAATGAGGAAAATACTCTTTCCCAAACTCTTAAGCTACCCCCTGTTCCTCATCGTAGTGGACAGCATAGGAAATATAAATCACGATATTTTCCTGTTCTAACCGCCGGCGAAAGACTGGCAGAAATAGAAAAAAAAAGAAAATGAAAACCAGCATAAAGCTGAGCTACGTAAAATCAAAGCTCAAGAACGGCTTAAGTTAAAACTGGAACGGGAAGCACTGCAAAATATTAAAAAGAGAAAAAAAAAGAAAAGATTAAGAATAATTCTGCTAGTAAGTTAGCAATCTAAATAATGTTAATAAAAGACGTAGGTTAATTTAGATTAAAATAATATAATACATAAATGTGTTCATAATTTCTTGTTTGTAGAAGTAATTGAATGAAATAGTGTAAATAATTGTCTATACCAAGAGGCTCCAAACTACGGCCCGCGGATCGTATGCGGCCCACGAGGCCCTCCCGAGAGATCCCGAGATTGGCCCTGTGACTATTTCACTCAAAGCGGCCCGCCATCTTGGAAGTCTCTGGCCTATAATATTGTACATTATACCTAAATAACATATACCTTTATTAAAAAGTCTTTGCATTTCGTAACCAAACTCAAATTTTCCATTGGTTAACATATTATTTTACTGAATGAGACATAATTAGCTGTTAACTGCTATTTTGAACACACAGCACACTGCCAGCATTTTGAGCTGACTGCACAAATTATTTTGCTGTCATTTGTCATTTGCTGTCAAATCAAAACAAAATTTGCCTCTCTAAACCACGATTTTAAAATCAGTAAAAAACGTGTTTATTCTATATTTTTGAGTGATATTAGTTATCAAAAGTTCCTAAAAAACATGAATCTTCCTTTCTATACTCATAAGTTTAAGCGAAATCAATTCAAATGGTGATTTTGGGCTAGCACAATAGCACAACAATTGGTGCATTGAAGAGGTTTACAAAAATGACGGTAACTTTTGTTTTAAATGTTCAAACTACAAAATTTAAAAATGAAAATACGTAAAAAACGTGTGTCTATCGATTGGACTCTTGTTTATGAATTTTAGTTTAGCAGTTTTGCCACAATCGTCGTTCTTGTGAAAACGCTGTACAAACTCGTCCATAATTGGTACACTTACCCTATCTGGACTCTTTAAAGAATTATAAAAAATGGATTTTACGAAAGAGACGAAAGAATTCCTTAGGAATCATTCCTTAGGAATTCTCTTTAAAACATTCCAACAACAACAACAACAGCACTAAGATCGCACCACGCACAATCTAGTTTGGCGCCACGCACCAACAGACACAATTTTCCCGTTTCCGATTAAACAAGGACGAAAGAATCAAGAACATCTTTGTAACGCATTAGTTTTGCACAGAAGCACAAAATGCTTCTTTTATCATATTGATATTAGAAACCAGCACTGGAGAACCTTAAACAATGTTCTTAGGGTTGGCACGTTTTCAAAGTTTGGTCTAAGAATTTCACAAAATCCGATTTGCAAAGGGCCAATGTTAGGGGACTTGTCTCTCTAATAGTTTCACTGCGACTGATTTATTTTTCTGTTTGAGTGGACTGATACATTTTGTCATAGGTTTATGCCTCATGGTTGGAGTGTTGTATCTTAGCTAACATAATAGCCTAATTTAACCTTACCCAAAAAGCCAACAACCATCTTTTTTAAAATCAGTAATGGATACCGCCGAAAACAGAACTATCGCTGAACCTGATGTGTTCGTAACATCAACTGGCGATGATGAAAATTATAACGAGCAATGTGTTAGTTAGAAACATTTCGTAGTGGCTACAATTTTTGAAGGAGCTGAAGTCGTTCACGAGTTAGAAAAAGTCGAAACTGAAAAAGAGTTGATCTCACAAAACCTAGACCCGATATTTAATTTAAACGAACAGAAGCAGGATGACTTGGAATACATAATGGGATATATTGGAAGAAAATTAAAAAAAGTACCCTAATTTACAATGGGGGACATTTCTCTATCTGGTCGACTTTAACGAAATCTAAGGTCACGCCGGCCATTTCTGACTTACTAGACTTATTTTATCATTGACTGATCCTGCATCAGTCCTTGCTACGAGGGGACGATCCGGATGGAATTTGATCCCCGGTCCTACCATGTGCACCGGCGCCGTATCACATACACCACCGGGCCGTCCCAATTGGGAACACACACGTAACAATTGACAGAAGACCATTGCTATAGCCATCCACAATCTTTTGTTGAGCATTTGTCAGCAGGTGGATTGTATAAGCCATCTGCTCATTTATTACAACAAGGAATAGAAATGGAAAAAATATTGCAACAGTTGCACAAAGATGGTAACTTATTTAAAACCGTCCGAATTGTAAATAATTTACCAAACCTCCTTAAAACACATTTCCCGCATTGCCCTTACGAAATTTTAAAAACTTTTGCTAAGCTTAGAATTATAGCGCGAATGAGATTCCTGTAAGCAACCTTGAACGCGTTTGCTCTAAACGTTGACCTGCGAGCTGATCGATGGACACATCGATCGGCTCGTTCTCACGATAGCCGCAGGCCGATCAAGTTGCCGATGAACACCGAATTGCAAGTCGACAATTCGCACGCTAGGTGTTTGGCTTGCGTGTCGATTATTGCAATCACCGCTGTCTGCAGGCACCTCGCTCAGGGCGCAACATAAATAAGCGAAAGATAATAAATTCAGGTACATTATAAGCCTACACTTCAACGAGTTCGACTCGTTATTTAATATCACGAATGTTGGCGCTAACGCTTGCACCTACGCCAGTAAACGTGCGTTGGATGATAAAACGTCAGGACACGCATCCGGTTAATGAAATGTGCGTGCGCTGCGTCAAGCGATCGGCCTCTTTTCCATCCAACCACCGAGGAGACAGGACGAGTTTTAGTGTTCGCATCACCCCGCTCACACTCAAAACACCTGTTAAACAATAAACGTAACAACGAAAATATACGGTTTGGTTACCACATTCCTTAACAACAAATATAAATTCACTTCATTCTTTCTCGTTGAGTAGATGCAATCCTGAATCACTCCCTGTTATTCTGCGCATTTCTAATGTATTCAAGCTTGCCTATCCTTAGCTCCAGTCACGTCAACATTATTAATCAGCTGTGTTCACTGTGGCGCGTTTTGTTTGGCGATTTGTATTGGTTTATCACCTCCTTTGATAGGAAAAGTGCTTCGCTAAGTGACTAGTGACAATTTATATTTTGCGCAATATCCTTCGGTCACCGACTCATCGCATCATGACCGATCTGTGCCTATCCTGCTCTCGCGCTCCTTCGTCTGAGGATCACAAATACACTTGCGACGGATTCTGCAAGCGCTGGGCGCATCGTACTTGCCTTCGAGGGAATAATGCGGCTGTAAAAGAACTCACTAAGGCTGGCTCTCTTTTCCTCTGGATGTGTCCTGAACGTTCGGAGATTCGCCGTAGTGGACGCACACTAGTAAAAGAGCAGCTCTCTTCAGCACTCACGTCTCTCCAATCTCAGCTATCAGCTGATTTTGACGCTCGCTTGAAACCATTAAACACACGGTTTTATCAACACTCGATCAACGCCTGGCTATCCGACCTACAACGCACACTGCCTCAACCGCTACAGTGGCAACAGCATCCGATGTGACCAAACCTGCAAAAAGACGCCTTGTCGATCACTCTCCACCGTCCGCGACTACTGCTCCCGCACTCCTCACTGGCACGGCTCCAATCTCAACATCATCTCATGCCGCGTTATTGCTTCCCCCGGAATCGCCTAAATTCTGGCTCTACTTGTCGCGCTTTCAGCCGACCACGAGTAGCCAGGATGTCCAGGCTTTTGTAAAGGAGCAAATCGGCATCGAAGATGTCACTGCCATCAAACTAGTGCCTGCTGTTCGAGACCTCAGCACACTAACTTTCACTTCGTTCAAAGTTGGTATGTCGACTGAGCACTGGGAAAATCCACTATCACGTTCTTCTTAGCCGATTGGGACAATCTTTAAGGAATTTAAAGACCTTCGTAACGCATCTAATGCCGTAATGACAACACCTATTAACCGCTTAGCGACCTCTTCAACTGAACCCAGCATAAAGCAACAACATCACTGTTCCTGTTACAACCAGCGATACCATCTGTAATGCTCACACTCCTACAGATAATGGCCCACGTCCTGCGACACTACCACCATCACAGCAACATCAATAGCCATTTCTCACGCACCACCAATGTACCCGAAACGATGTACACCTTAACCTGAGTCCGTATGTCAGCTCATCTTACTAATGCCCTGCGTCGTCATCAGTACCTGGCGTGTCTTCTACAACTACATCTACTGTTTTCTATGTTCCTATCACCGTATACTACCAAAATGTTCGCGGCATAAATTCCAAGTTTACCGACTTCCTGCTCGCTATCTCGGATGTCAGCTACGACATCATAGTTTTTACGGAAACCTGTTTGGACGATTCCACACCATCATCAGTTTTCTCCGGTAGCATACATATATTCAATTTTTCGTTGCGATCGTCATTAGAATGATAGTAACGCCTCTCGTGGTGGCGGGGTTCTTATTGCCTGTTCCTCCCGACTTAAGGCTTCAACCGTACCGTGGAAGCTAGCCTGGCTGTTTCCTATCCTTAAGAAAGGTAACCCTTCCGATGTATCCAGATACCGCGGTATAGCACTACTGTGTGCTCTATGCAAGGTTTTCGAGATCATACTCCATTCCTTCCTCCTGAATCATGTGCACCGTCTTGTCATGCCTCAGCAACATGGATTTTTTCCTAAACGCTCCACAACCTCAAACCTTTTCGTTCGACGTCTATTTGTACAGTAATACCAGTGGCAGTGAAACAGTGACACAAATACGATCAGCGGCATCAATACCAGCAGCGGTAGCAGTTCTACCAGCAATACTAACAGCGGTAACGGACCCGACGTCATAAATGAAGAAGAACCTATAATGGCTCCAAAATTAGACATCAATGTAGCTTTGAAGCTTTTAAAACTTGTAATGGGTCTGCATCGGAATTACATTCACTTATCGAAAGTGTGGAGTTACTTCAAGATTATTCGGAAGGTGTTATGGAAGTAAATCTTATCAAATTTTTAAAAACCACTTTAACTGGTAGTGCGCAAGGAACGATTGATTCTGCTACTAATATTCAGCAAGCCTTCCATTTGCTAAGAAACAGGTTTAGTGTACAGTTAACTTAACTGTCGCTTCACAAAAACAATTAAAACAATTTATTTCAGAATTTGGTTCCGCTATAGAAAAACTTGCAACCAAACTATCAGCAGCCCATGTATCATCTGGCACATTTTCAATCGAAGCAGCCACTATTAATATTGTTGAACCAATACCCAACTAGCCATATCAACATACCTTCTCGTTCTGTCTTATGAACAATCAAACCTGCCAAAGCGAGAAAGCATGTTGGTTTGGCTGGTTGGGTAGCGGTGCGTGCTTTCATAAACGGATTAAAAAATTCAATCACTAGATTCTTTTTACAAGCAAGGAATCCTATAACCCTTCATAAAGCCATTTCCGACGCTCTTGAACAAATTGAAACAAACGATGATGCAGCATTCTGGTGCCAAACTGTCAACCGAGGTACAAAAAATAATATATACTACAATTGTTGCAACAAATTGTCAACAGGGACTACGGGCGAAAAGGGCGAAATAGAAATAGCCAACCCAATCGGACGTTTTCAATGAGTTTCGGCAAAAGTTGCGACCTATTTTTCGTATACCGAAATGTTTGCCGACAGCATTTCCGGAAATCAGTCAGTTTCGTCCAGACAGCAGGAGGACTGCAGGATTTTTGCTGTCATCATGCGGATGTCTAGCAAAAAGCTCAATTTCAAAATTAAAGCAAAAAAGCTTGTCACAGCCGTTGCCACATTACTTTTTTCTATGTGTGGCGGTCGATCGTCTTTTTTTTCTCTTGCTTGCTCCTGCTTATTCTACAATTTGTTCGATTCGCAAGTTCTGTTCTGCGCTGGTGTGTCTTGCATCGCGTTCGTTCGTTCGTTCTGCCTAGGGCTTGTCGGTTTGTTTCGTTTTGACTAGTGGTATAGGATTTAGACCGTACTATTATTTCAAGGTTAGGGTATCCTCGCGTCATGTGCGCAAGGGTAAGTATGATTAGTCATATACTGGAGTGATATTGCCAGCTCGCCCATGTGTGTTTTCTGCAAAGATAGTAATGGTAGGAAATATCGGGAAACGATCCCAGACTTACACTTGGAGGCAATTTGCCGTGGTGTTTCAAGCGTCGGCGAACCGATGGTACCAACAATTTGGCGCCAAAAGGATTGATACGGACCAGGTTTTGTTCTACGTGCAGTGCCTCGAACGAAGTACCATCAGCTGTTCTGTTATGGTTCTATTGCTGGTGGTGCTTCGTGCGCGATGCATCAACATGTTGTGGACTGATCTGAGCAATAATGATTTTTAGGTTGGTGTTTTTGTACGAGTGTTTTTATTTTTCAACATAGATTGGCGATCCTCGCACACGGACCGTTTTTACGTAGCTTTAGTTTGGCGATTTTACAATGATATTTGTTGAATTATGTATGGGTTTGTTGTTAAAATAAACATTCCTTTTTTCGTAGGCTTTCGTGACATCTAATATGCAAAGCCATACCAGAACATTATCAATCGTACATATTCTTGGCTCTTGCTTGATACCGAATAGGATCATTACAGATGTCGCGAAGTACGTTCATGTACAGTGCACTGTTAAATGTTTCATTGCGTTTCAATTCCTACACGCGCCTTTTAATTTAAAGTGCCTGAGCATCTTTCGCACGGCATCGATTGCGCTGGTAAGAAGGAAATGCTAGAGAATATTCCAGGTGTTCCATGCTACGTTCAGCTGTGTTGTGATATGTTTTGCACTTAATATTAGTTTTCCAGGAAGTGTCGCTACGGTCGCATCCAATAGAAACAGTTTGGCTCACGGACTTAGCTGGTGCAATGCAATGCAATGAGCAATTCAATGAAAGGATCGATGGCAAATGAAATGTTGTGATCAGCAACTCTGGCCGGCAAAGACAAGCATTACAAGAATGCTTCGAGGCCACGCAATCGATTTGTATTAAGAGAAATGCAAACAGAATTGTTATTCATATTAAATTGATAGAACTGTTTATCTTTCACAACACGAAGAAAGCTGTAACGTGTTCCAAAATATGTTATGAAACTTAAAAAGAGCTACATTAACACAAAATAGCTGTGTATTATTATTCCAATTCACAATCAATTCCAATGTTGTTTTAATTGTATTGTTCAGTCTATTATGACTATTATTCCACAACCGTGTGAAGCTGTGGTATGTTCGTCAGAACGTCTTGTCACACATAGTTTGCGCATTATTTCATCGGTTGATCATTTGACGATGGATCTGAACGACAAGCCATGCATACATTCCTTAAGATAAAAATATCATTTGAATCATTGGGATCACGAAACACTATTGTTTTACGCTCCAGTTTTTGACTACTCACGACGGTTTTATCATCCACAGCTTCCATGCATATGATACGACGTATACGCATGATACAAATGTTGGGATAATTCTGCAGTGTGAGCATATGACGAACTAGTACTTTGGTGGTTCTTTATTTCACGGTCCTATAATCAAATCGGATTCCATCGCCCAAAACGTCTATCAGCTCATAACAAAATCGTGGTAGAAAACAGCAACAGCTTGGACACATGAGCATGAGCTGTTGTTTTATTTTTGTATGATGTCTTGGTGCATTCGCCTCTCATAATATGTAATAATAATTATGTTAATAATAATGATAAAAATTAAGAAAACAAATGTACAGCGATTCATCAGCGATTCTGTATACGATCCCGCGAACAACTCGGATAGCTTCGATTTGTTGTTGTAAACCAATGCATTTGTTGGTGTTGTTGGTGTTTGGAGCAGTCTGACAACCGCACGGATTGTACACTTTTGTATCGACGGTAGAACGAGCGTGAGTACGAGCAAGAGGGCATAACCCAAGAGAAGCGAACAGCATGAGAAAACTCATCAGACTCGACTTGAGCTTTCTGACCGTCTTTCGCTCAGTGTCAGTGCGAGCAGGCACGGAATATTTTTTAGAGGGAGACGTTCTGTCATTTGCTCTTGACAAGTCGAAACTTTTTGCTTGGGCAAGTTGGTAGTCCTGTTTCGCTCGGGCGAAAGAAGAACGCAGCATTCGGAGTTCAGTTACGGAGAGAATAAGGTTAGAAGCGGGAGAGAAGAGACTAGATTTTAAGCCAGTCAACCAAGAATCACAATTTAAAAAGAATACTGCGCTATAAAAAGGGTCTAGTGTAAAAAAAACCTTACTCTGTGTTAACATTCTTCAAAACTTAATCGAAAACAAGTGATAATGAACAGTTGTGTAGCTTGCAATCGTTCTGACGAGGAAGAGGACATCCCAGGCAGCAAAATTTGGGATGTCGCATGAACTTTTGTATGGGTGCTACACTACCAAAAACCCTACCAAAATGCTTACCCATAGCAGCATGAATGGTTGGGTTTTTCTGTAGCGTCGCACGGGTGTCGCGTGTTGCATGCAATTTATTCTACCATTTTACCCCCACCCCAAACCTTTCGGATCGTACGAAATGAAAACACGAAGGATTCTCTTTTCACTCTCTTCCTTTATTTACTCACCATTTCGCTCACTCATATTTGGGTATATCCCCTCTGTTCTGGCGCCAGCTGATCCTCGCCTCGTCGTGCCGGTCGATCCATCCATCCTAGCCCGTTCGCCTTCCCTCTGGCCCCTCGTACGTCTTCCTTCCTCCACAAGGACTGGCCTCCTTGGAAATGCGGTGCACGGTGTTGGACCGATGAAAAGCTGTTGGAGAAAGCGAAAAAAAAACACTTTTTACACACATATTATAACCCGCAAACATTTCAAACTTACCGAAATTTTCAACAGCAAACATTGCTGTAATTTTATGTACGCCAACTGCACCGTATCCGCCTGCATTCCCGGCAACTTTAGCTGCATTCTCCTATGTCCCATTTGGTCCGGGATAATCCTTTTGCTGCGCCGTCTACCTTCGCACACACGCACTTTTATTCACTTTTTATACATGGCTTACAAGCCCTTCTTACACTACACACTTTCGAGACAAATTCGCGGTGGAAACAATTAATTTAACTTAACTTAATTAGGTTTTAAATAACACGCCACGGAGCTGAATCGTGTCCAGCAAAATTAAAATCTGTTTGAGAAATTGTTTACAATTCGTCCAACAAGAGCGAGAAGAGAGCCAAAACAAATGGCACTATGGGGTATCTCAAATGAAGGATCAAAATTTTTGACCATAAAAATAATATCCATTATTCGACATAAAATTAATTGCATAAAAGGAAGAAATTATTGAAGGAGATGATTGTTTACCCCTTCTTAATAATTAAAATTAATTAATTATTGATAAAATCATTTTTATATACTTAAATATGCATAAAAACGAAATATTTGCAATAACAACTAATTTTGACCAGATACAATCTAATCCACACCATTCACCCATGGTGATCCTAATCGGCGCCATCCTTTGATAACAGCCAATCAGGACGCAGCTTACTTCTGCCGGGTACGATACATGGCCGATATTGTGTGTGCGGTGCGACACCGCGAAACCGAGCAGTTTGTTGCACACCCGAAAATGAACAAGGGCGAGATGAGCGAGAGGGAAGAAAAGCGGCTAAAGTCTGAAACACGACCCCCCCCCCCCACTCACGGTCACTCATCAGCGTGTCAATTTTTCGTACAGGGTGGTTCGGAGACTATGCAATGTGGCCTGAATTTGATTTTTTTTTACAATTACTATTAAATTGTAAGGAGGTTTTCGCATAGTGAAAAGTGATTTATTCATCGAGGAACCAAGTTCCATACGCTGTTTGTGAAACCGTAAAATTTTCCTCATTTTTGGCCCAACTTTGCCCCATAGCTCCGCCGGTATCCAAGATATCGCCAAACTTTCTTCTGGCCATGGCTAGATGGCACTTGTGGCTAGATTTCGTCCATGCACCACTAATCGCTACCATGTCTGTGGCCGGAGCTATTCGCGAAAGCTCCAACGGATCGCCAATCTTTGACCTGTGGTCGATAGATGGCACCAATTGCTACATTTTCTTCTTCGACGGCCATGCCCTCAGGTGTCTGTGTCTCGAAACATAATTAAAAAAACACGCAACCGATTTCGAACCACCCTGCACGAAAAAAAGTCACTCAAATGAGTGCCCGTGAGTGGGGGGGGTCGTGTTTCAGACTTTAGCCAGCAAAGCTCGTATGGGCCAGAATGGGACGGGAACAGCTTGCAACAGCAACTCTCGGACGCGACACTTTCCTTCGTGGGTGCGCTGAACCGCGCGGGGTAGAAATCGCACGTGAAACGAGGGGAAGTCATGCAACATTGCTACCTGGGGTGTCTTGTGACACATGCGACGAGTGGCAACACTACAGTTATGCTGGAGTAGATAGCAGCATTAAGCACAAACCGTGTGTTGGAAACGACCGCACCTCGACCCGACGAAATAAAGTAAATACGATATGCGTGCGCTGATCTAGATCCGGTGAAAGGAAAAAGTACGCGTAGAAAGAGATCCGGTCGGGCAGTAGCTAAGCAATCGTGGTGAGGACTATACTAGCTTTTTATAAACTCAACTTATAAACAAAAATAAAGTTGATTTATTCAAAAACAGTAAACGGCCACGATTCTACTCAATGCCGTGGGTGTGTGCAAAGTGTAGTACGGAGAAGAAGGCAAGTAAAGCGCTTTCATGTGAAGATCGTGTGGAGCGAACAGCCGGGTGAGCGAGTGATAATAGTAGTGGGAGAAAGACGGCGGTAGATGACGAGATGCTGCTGGTAAAACGCGTGATGGAGCGGAAAGATGCGGTCGAAGATCGGACGGCAAGAGGAAGTGCGGTGGAATGGAAGTGTGCCGAAGTCGGTGGACACGCGGCTGCAGAGTGGCAGAACACAGACGATGAGCGATCGTGTGTGAGTGGTGCGGTACAAGGACGGCGGGAGGATGATATGCGTTCGATGTGCAGTAGTATAAGCCAGTGCTCCCCAACCTATTTAGTACCGCGGACCACTTTTTGTTCGACAAAAGTATATCGCGGCCCACATGAGACTCTAAGAACGGATTTTTTAAATAAAACATTAGTAAAAAATGTAATTGTCCGCAATCTGACACATCGAGGGGTGTAGAACGATTTCGTCACGTAAAAACGCTTGAAATGGTAAACAATACGTATTAAAATGATCGGTCCAACGACCGAAAATTTCTTCCGCGGACCACTTCTACTTAAGCCACGGACCACAAGTGGTCCGCGGACCATAGGTTGGGGACCACTGGTATAAGCGATCGCGGGGGCGAAGATTCAAGCGATGAAGAGGTGCAAGAACAATTATTGCGAAATGAAATAGCGTTACTTAGGTTGCAATTAAGCAAACGATTGCGTTCCGAAAAGGAGAAGCAGGAGAAGAAAAGAAAGGAGCAACGTGATAAGAGAATGAAGGAGCGTGAGTTCGATCACTACGGAGGACAAAGTGGAAGATTGGTTACGTGGCGCTAAGACAAGAAGCTGTAAGGTTGTTCGATATTTACATGAAATATTAATTTTCTTTAATTTGTAACGGTCAATATTTAAAATTATATCTTGTTTTGACAATTTGGAATTCGAGCTCGAAAAAGTTGACAGGAAGTACTTTCAGGAAATAAAATGTAGAAGTTTGTGAGCAGTCGGCTCAGTTCACAGACAGACGCGAAGGATAACGGACAAGGTCCGTAACCGCTAAGTGAATTCAAAGAAAAACACAACGTAGGGAAAAATAAAGAGAAAGCAACCCAAAAGTAAAACCATATTATTTTCCACAAACATCAAATCGTCGCGACGTAACATTTGGTGCCGTGGGACCTGGATAGAAAAAAGTGAAAATGTCGCTAACCTCAAGCCAAGAAGATAGCTTCCGTGGTTTCTCGGACGACGGACAGAATACGCTGTTAGATAGTGGTATTCAAACAATAGCTATGGCAAAGGAGGAACAAGACGGTTTGATACGTTGTCTAGCGAGGCTAGAACGTTTCGTGGAAAGTCCTACACCAACGAGCAAAGAACAAGTCGATGCTCGTTTGAAACGGCTCGAGCAGTGCTGGGACCAGTTTCAAAAGATTTCAAAGGAAATCAATAGGTTGGATGACGTTAAGAACAAGCGCTCAAACAATGAAAAATTTGACGATTTTGACGAACGTGTGATGGTGTTGACCGGGAATCTGAAAAGTATGCGGTGGTGCCCAAAAGAAGAAAGCGCTAGTGATTCGAAGAAACTATCGAAGGAAACCATAAAACTTCCGAAGATCGTGTTGCCAGAGTTCACGGGAAAGTATGATCAGTGGTTGCAGTTCAGGGATATGTATGAACAAATGATACACAACAATGAAGCTTTGTCAAAGGTTGAAAAGTTCTATTATTTGAAGTGTTCTTTGAAAGGCGATGCTTTGAAAGTGATAGAAGGTTTTCCTATATGCGCAGTTAGTTACGACGCCGCTTGGGATGCTATAGTGAAGCGTTTTGCAAATCCATATTTGCAGAAAAAGAGGCATGCAAACGAGCTTCTGAACTGGCCACGCATGCGGAAGCTTAACGCAGTAAGCATAAATACTCTCATCGATGGCTTTGAAAGGCATCGGGGAAACTCCATCAATGTGGGGCGTTATTTTAACGCAGCTTCTAACATCGAAGCTAGATGAAGCAACGCAGCGTGAGTGGGAGCGTTCCGTGGAAGGCGAAAACGAAGCAAACTATGCTGATTTAATAAAGTTTCTGCGCGGACAAGTTAGAATTTTTGAGGCTTTGGGAGAAAATAAGTCGGATCAGAGAACCCAACCGGCAGTTGTAAACACTCCAAAATTTACTGTGCACGTGGCAACGGGAGAAAAGAAGACAAAGTGTAGTGTTTGTCGTGAAGAGCATTCTACGGCTAAGTGTGAAAAGTTTCTAGATGCTCCGGTAAAAGAACGACTCAAAATAGCGCGTGCGAGTGAGTTGTGTCTTAACTGTTTGAGTAAGGGACATTACAGGAGCCAGTGTTCGTCAATCGTGCGCTGTCGAGCTTGCAAAGGAATGCATCATTCACTTTTACACTTGTGGCTGCCCAAGAAAGACGATGTTTCAGGCAGATCTGTGCAAGCAAGTGAGATGAATAATGGACCATTTCAAAACGAAGTACAAGGTACTTATGTGGAAAATGCGGCTCTGACTATGGCAGTCACCAGACCAACGGTTTCTTGCGGAGTGCTTTCTACAGCGTTAGTGAGAATAAAATCGCGAAGTGGTGAGCTATGTGAAGCAAGAGCCTTATTGGACAATGGTTCCCAAGTGAACATCCTGACGGAAAGGCTATGCAAGAAACTGAATTTGATTCGTCACAGTAGTGAAGTGAAATTAATCGGTATTGGGCATTGCGAGGTCAGCGGTGAAGCTGCGGTTACAACCGAGGTGTTGTCGCAGGCGACAGAATATGCAAGAAAAATGGAATTCTTAGTGCTCGATTGTATCACGCAAAGTCTGCAACCTGTAAGTGTGCCTACGTCATGTGTGCCCGAGAATGGACAAATTGCTGATTCTGGATGGAGCAAAGGCGGTGAAATAGACATTCTTTTAGGCTCACAATACTTTTATGAGTTTTTAGTGTTGGACGGCGGCCGGCCTAAGATTCATAAAGTAAGCGACGAGCATCCCTATTTCGTAAATACCGTTTTTGGATGGGTATTAGCTGGACCAAGACATCCCCGGCATGAGCCATCAGCTGTTTGTTCCCATTTGAGTCTAGTTGACCAGATAGAGAGGTTTTGGTCGATCGAGGAGCTACACGAGGGAAAAAGATTGACACAGGAGGAGCAGGATTGCGAGCTGAGCTTTGTACAGTCACACTCTCGAGATGAAACTGGGCGCTACGTAGTGAAACTGCCAATGAAGATCAACGGTATTGAGATGCTAGGCGAATCCCAATCGATGGCAGAGCGCCGGTTTCTGCAACTGGAGAAGCGCTTATCTAAAGCTTATCTCAATGGACCCGTATTGCAAGATACATTGTTTAACATGGTGCTTAGATTCAGAATGCATCCAATCGCGCTTATGGCAGATATTGAAAAAATGTATCTGCAGGTCAGAGTTCATCGAGAGCATACATCTTTGCAGCGGATTGTTTGGCGATTTTCTGAACACGACAACCTCAAGCACTATGAGTTACAGAGAGTCACGTTTGGTTTGACACCATCATCGTTCCTAGCGACAAGAGTTCTCTTTCAACTGGCGGCTGATGAAGGCGACCATTTTCCGCTGGGACAGAGAGCGCTTCAACAATGTTTCTATGTGGATGATTATATCGGTGGAGCAGATAACGAGGACGAAGCTGTACGACTGGTGAACGAGTTGGTTGAACTGCTAAAAAAGGGAGGATTCAACTTGAGAAAATGGAACTCCAACGTACCTTCAACCTTGCGGAATGTAGACCCAGGTGACAAAGACAATTCCAACCTAGTGAATATTGGGCATGCGGATGAAGTGAAAGCGCTAGGCGTATGCTGGGATCCGGAAGCTGATGAGTTGGGAATTGCGGTACAGTTGGCTGAAGACTCGCCAATCGAACATCCAACAAGAAGAACAGTTTTTTCTGCCATAGCGAAGCTGTTTGATCCTCTAGGCATAATTGCTCCAATTATTGCTTGGGCCAAAATAATGATGCAGCGATTGTGGATTGCCACAAAAGAATGGGATGATCCCATACCTCACGAATTGGCTGATCAATGGAGCTTGTTTCAGAGACAGTCGTGTCACATTCGGCAAATAAGAGTGCCGCGGTATGTATTGTGTCTCCAGAAAACATCTACTCAATTACATTGTTTTGCAGATGCGTCAGAGGCTGCTTATGGGGCTTGCATCTATTTGCGGGTGAAGGGCCAAGAAAGTCTAGTAAAGGTCATTCTGCTAGCTGCAAAATCCAAGGTGGCCCCACTAAAGAAATTGAGCTTGCCACGTCTGGAGCTGTGCGCCGCTGTACTGGGTGCAAAACTATGGAAGACCATTTACGACGCGTTGAACGATCAAACTGTGGAAAGTTTCTTTTGGAGTGATTCCACAGTCGTACTAAGCTGGCTGAGAGCCCCGTCATACACTTGTGCTACCTTTGTCGCTAATAGAGTAGCGATGGTACAGGATTTAACTAAAGGAAATCATTGGCAACATGTGAAGGGTAGTGAGAACCCTGCGGACATATTGTCAAGAGGAGCATTGCCCAGTCAACTAACGAAGGAATGGTTCAGCGGTCCGAATTGGCTTTCAAATGAGAGATGGTCTTTTCCAGAGGATGTGTCTAGTGCAGAGGAGACTCAGTTAGAGCGAAAACGTCGTAGTAACAACTGTTGAGGCTGCAGAACACCCCATACTGGATAAATATTCTTCCTATTGGAAATGTGGTCGAGTGACAGCCTATTGCCTTCGTTTCATACGACGATGCCGAAAGGAGACCGTTTCAACAGGGCCAATTTCTTATAAGGAGTTTAATGAAGCAATTCGACGCTTGGTGGCCACATTACAACGAATCGAATTTCCAGTAGAGGTGCAGGAGTTGGCTTGCGGGAGAGAGTTGCCGAAAAGGTCGAAACTAAGAAGAATCCGGCCATTTCTAGATGGTGAAGGTGTTATGCGAGTTGGAGGACGATTTTCGCAGACGAACATGAGATATAACACCAAACATCCGATGATTCTGCCAAGCAAATGCAATCTTACGAAGATTATTGCAAAAGCATACCATGAAGTGTCGCTCCATGGAGGTCCGCGACTTACCCTTGCAACCATGAGGCAGGATTTTTGGCCGATTAATGGTAAATCACTCGCTAACTCGATACACAAGAATTGCCTAGTATGTTTCAAGGCAAACCCTAGGCCCATCACGCAACCAATTGGCCAGCTGCCAGAGAAAAGGGTGACACCAGCAAGACCATTCTTGACTACGGGGATAGACTACTGCGGTCCTGTTTATCTCAAGCCGGTTCATCGTCGGGCAGCTGCACAGAAGTCGTATATCGCAGTTTTTGTATGTTTTTGTACCAAGGCGGTACATCTCGAATTGGTGGAGGACATGACGACTCCTGCGTTTCTGGCTGCGTTTCGGCGATTTATCTCGCGTCGCGGATATCCCGCCGATGTTTATACGGACAATGGTTTAAACTTTAGAGGAGCTCAACGTGAGCTTGAGGAGGTCCATCGTTTAATGAGTATAGACTCATTTAGGAATACTGTGCAGGAAGATACGCTAAGCAGTGGAATAAGGTGGCATTTTATTCCTCCAAGGGCTCCCAATTTCGGCGGGTTGTGGGAGGCGGCCGTAAAGTCGGCAAAAAAGACATTGAACAAACTGTTTGTATCCCAACGACTATCTTTTGCGGACATGTGCACGGTGTTAACACAGATTGAAGCTCAGTTAAATTCGCGCCCACTTACACCTTTATCAGAGGATCCAGGAGAGCTTAATGTATTGACGCCGGGTCATTTCTTAATAGGGGAAGCTTTGTTAAATCTGCCAGATACGAACAATACTATGATTCCAGAAAATAGATTAAAACATTTTGAAAGATTGCAACAGCTCGTCCAACGGCATTGGCTGCAATGGCAAAAGGAATATTTGTGTGAATTGCACAACATAAATCAGAAGATGCGATGTGCTAGAAAGGTAGAAATAGGACAGATGGTGATCCTGAAAGAGGATGCTCTACCAAGCGAATGGTTTCTAGGCCGTATAGTAGGAATTCATCCAGGACGTGATGGAGTAGTTAGAGTGGTGACGGTGAAAACCACAAAGGGAGAATACAAACGGCCCATAACTCGTATATGCTTACTACCATCAGACGAGGATGAATAGTAGTTGAATAATTTTACATTATTTCAAGGCGGCCGGTATGTTCGATATTTACATGAAATATTAATTTTCTTTAATTTGTAACGGTCAATATTTAAAATTATATCTTGTTTTGACAATTTGGAATTCGAGCTCGAAAAAGTTGACAGGAAGTACTTTCAGGAAATAAAATGTAGAAGTTTGTGAGCAGTCGGCTCAGTTCACAGACAGACGCGAAGGATAACGGATAAGGTCCGTAACCGCTAAGTGAATTCAAAGAAAAACACAACGTAGGGAAAAATAAAGAGAAAGCAACCCAAAAGTAAAACCTTATTATTTTCCACAAACATCAAATCGTCGCGACGTAACAAGGTAATAAAAAAGGTTAGTGTAGAAGAACCGACACATAAACAGATTGCTGCACGACACGTAATAGGTAAAGATTTACCGATTACCTATATGGTTTTCAAATTAGGAGCAAACTACGTGTTGGAATTTATAGTTTATAGTACGAAAATATTTGAATTCCGTTTTTTGAATTTTACGACATAACGATACAGGACAACACTAGGAGCTATTAGTATAAACCGCACGCACGAAGTAAGGAATAGGGATAAGCTAAAATGAACTAAACGCATGAACTACGAATGAACTTTGTAACCGGACAGAATAAAAAACAGTAGCAAACTGATCCTCTAACGTGCAACACATCTTTTCTCTAAATATCACCTTAATACCGATTTCCTGATCAGTGAAATTCATACACTACGAAAACATGCAAATTTACTACCGTTGAGAATCTTATTAGATTACAATGGTGCTTAATAGGGCCGGCCCTAGAACTGGTCGAAGGTCGACTATTGTTACCAGAAAATGACCAAGTGTCATTGAACTTTTGAAATAACGATTTGGACGACCTGATGCGCTTCTTTAATCTTTAATAGAAAGGGTTAGGATGACACCTTCACCCAGAAGAGATGATCTGCAAAGTTTATTCGGTTTGGAAGCGTAGTGAATAGTTTAGGGCAGTATATCCAAGCGGCGAAAATAACAAACCACCTGAGTAACCCTACGTTACAGGGTTTATCAGGTCAATATGGCATCTGAAAGGCATAGTTCGCCGGCCAGAACATGTATTTCGTTTCCTGTCAAGTATTTCATTTGCCTCAACATGAAAATCCTGTTGCCCAATATGATTTTAGAGATTTTTTTTTTTTTTTATTCATAAAGAACGGCCTGGCCGTATTGCTTATTTCTAACTTATAAATAGAATATAACACCTTTCACTTTAGCTGGGAGGCTTTTCTTCCTCCGAGCCGTGAAAGGGCACCTTATCCCGGGTGTGCTCGGTTGTATCGTTGCGAGTTATTCCGTCATCCAAAGTCAGGGTCGTATTCGTGGCGAGGGTCTTATCGTGAGCCGGGATCATATGGGCTGTTTTGTTGCTATGTGTTCCGTAGTCCATGCGCAAGGTCCTGATGGTAGCTGGGTTCTTGATCGTTTTCCATGTTCTTGGTTGTGTCTGATATTGGGGGTTTCTTTCGTAGCCTCCTTCTCCCTTTTTGCTGGTTTGTTGATAGCGTCGGTCGTTGCAACTTCTTTCGTGTACCAAACCCTTCATACATCGTACTCATTTACACTTTCTTTCATTCATCCATCCATTCATTCATCATTCATACAAGCGAGGTACAACACGTATAAGACAAACCAACAGTAGGATTTAAGGAGAGGGGATCACACTAATAATCCGTTCGCACGGCAAAAACCAAAGATGGCTCTCAGGTAAGCCACGTCACCGTCCCCCAGCAGGTCCCGAACCGGGATGTCCGGCAACCTCCCAATACCACGGACTGCGTTCAACAAGGCGGGTCGAGCAGCCTCGTACTCCTCACAAGACCATAGAAGATGATCTATGTCATGGTATCCGAGGCCGCAGCCACATACTTTGGAGTCGACCTGTTCTATACGCTGCAGATGTGCGCCCAATGCGAAGTGATTAGATCTAAGTCTAGACATCATTCGAATGAACGCACGATCTCCTGAGATGCCATGGAACCAAGGCTTCAAGGTCACTTTAGGAGTGATCGAATATAAAAACCTCCCGAGCTCACCAGTGTCCCATGAACTCTGCCACCGAGCCATGCAGAGAGATAGTGGGGCACGCATGTGCTCGTGAGGAAGGATAAGCCTATCGAAAAAGGACCCTTCCGAAGCACCCTTTTTGGCCAATTGGTCTGCCTTTTCATTGCCAGCTATGCCGCAATGGGCAGGCAACCAAACAAGAGATATACGGAAAGATTTCTCAAACAATGAGCTTAGGACCTTTAATATTTCTTTTACGAAGTGGTCTGGGCTCTTAAAGGCCTTCACAGATTTTAATGCTTCGACAGCGCTTAAGCTGTCGGAGAATATAAAATATTCGTCTGGAGGACAAGCACTTATGATCAACAAGGCGTAAAAGATTGCGGCGAGCTCCGCTACATATATCGAGCATGGTTGGCGTAGTTGAAAATATGCTTCGGATACGATGTTATATACGCCAAAATCGATGCCCTGCTCTGATGAGGATCCGTCAGTATAAAATTGGTTTCTGTTCAAATGGCCATACTTTTCCACAAAAATGCTGGGAATTGACGTCCTGCGAAGGCTATCGGAGATAGACTTAGTTTCTTCTCTCAACGAAGTATCTACAGTAAAACGGGAACTGCAGGACCCTGGCAAGCTGGCACGATTTACATTTTCTGAATTGCTAGGGTGTACCTGTAAGGAGACAAAATCATGATATGTGTTCATGATTTTGCATTTAGATCCTATCTCATGCAGTGTTTGAAAGTTCTCGATTATCAATGGATTTGATACTGTAGAGCGTACGAGAAGGCGAAGCGATAGTAGCTCAAAACGGAGCGATAGCGGCATCACTCCACACATCACTTCGAGCGACATCGTGTGGGTTGATTTCATACAACCCAATGCGATTCTAAGACAACGATACTGGATACGTTGAAGGCGGATCAGATGCGACTTGGATGCCCAATGGAAGCATATGCATCCATATTCCAAGACGGACAGTATCGTTGTCTTGTATAGTTTAAGGATATCTGATGGATGCGCCCCCCACCAGAATCCGGTAATCGTTCTGAGAAAATTGATTCGTCTAGTGCATTTTTTAACCAGATAGTCAATATGTGCCCTCCACACATTCTTGCTATCGAACCAAACGCCCAGGTATCGAAAAGATCTGGCAATGGATATTTTTTTGTTATACAAATGTATATCAAATTGAGGATTAACCAAATTATTGCGTCTATTATTCTCTGTGTCGTAGAAAAACGAGAAAATGAGCATTTCCGTTTTCTCAGGGGAAAACTCGATACCCAGGTTTCTAGCCCACACTTCTAAATTGTCCAGAGTGGTTTGCAAAGGTCTTTGAAGGTCGATGATGTTGTTGCTGGCGACTGAAACAACACCGTCATCCGCCAATTGCCGTAATTTGCATCCTTGTGCAAGGCATGTATCTATATCATTAACGTAAAAATTGTACAGCAAGGGACTCAAGCAGGACCCTTGTGGCAGTCCGTAGAAACTGACCCTTCGAATATTCAAATGGCCGTTATCGAAATTCATCGCCTTTTCCGAAAGGAGGTTGAAGACGATGTTGTTTAGTTTCGGGCTTAAGCCCGCAGCTTCTAACTTTTGACACAGTAGGTGTACTGACACTGAGTCAAAAGCCCCCTTGATGTCAAGAAATAGAGAGGCCATCATTTCCTTTCGGGAATGAGCAAGCTCTATTTCGGATACAAGCAGCGCCAAGCAATCGTTGGTACCCTTACCTTTGCGAAAACCAAATTGGGTACTTGACAAAAGACTGTTGGACTCAAGCCAATTGTCCAATCTAAAAAGAATCATTTTCTCAAAAAGTTTTCGCAGACACGACAACATCGAAATCGGTCGGTACGAGTCGAACTCTGATGCTGGTTTACCAGGTTTCAACAAGGCGATAACCTTCACCTCTCTCCATTCCAACGGGACGGTATTAAGTTCCAACATGATGTTGAAAAGCCTCAATAGCCGTTTCTTCGCCAGGTCTGGAAGGTTGTGGAGCAACTTGTTCCTGATACGATCCATTCCTGGGGAGGAATTTTTGCTGGAATAAAGTGCAAGCGAAAGCTCGACCATTGTGAAAGGTGAATCCATTGAGGAATCACTGCCAGGTGCACTTTGTATGAAAGGTGGTGCTTGAGCGAAATCTGGGCAGACTTTCTGCGCAAATGGCTTAAGCCATTCCCCGGAAACTCTTTCACTCTCGTTGGACGCTCTGCTATTTCGCATCCTTCTCGCCATGCTCTGAAGCGAACTGAGCGAAGTGGAAGGACAGAGGTTATTTACATACCTCCTCCAGTAGCTTCTCTTTTTTGCCTTAAGCAAGTTTTTGCACTTGCGCTCCAGTCCTCTATATTGATCATATAGATCTGTGGAGGCAGTGGCTCTATACTGGGCAAAGGCCTTCCTCTTCGCTGAGAATGCCACTTGGCAGTCCGCATCCCACCAAGGAGTAGGAGGTCTGATAAATTTCCTTCCCTGGAGGGGCGGCCTTGTTTGGGCACCAAGGGCGCACTCGTTTATCGCTTGAACGAGATTTTTATATTCCTCGTATGGGGAAAAACTGGCTACTTTACGGCGCAGCCAAGCGGACATTAGTTCACCGTATTTCGTCCAGTCGATGTTTCTCGTCAAGTCACAATTGACGGGAAAAGGATCGGCTGTACGATTTCCATTGATAATGGAGATCTCAATTGGCAGATGGTCACTGCCAAGCGGGTCTTGGATAACCTTCCACTTTGAATCCAGCCCTAGAGATGACGTACATAGAGATAGGTCTATTGCGCTATTTCGTACCATAGGTGATGACACCCTAGTTGCTTCACCAGAGTTTAAGATTGTCAATCTAAAAGTGTCGCAGAAATCCCTAATGATTGGTGCTCGACTATCATCGTGCGAGCAGCCCCAATCTTGTCCATGAGCGTTAAAATCGCCTAGGATGAAAAACGGCTGTGGTAGAGCCGTACCTAACGTCTCAAGATCCTTTTTGATCTTCTCAGGTTCAAGATTGGCTCCCGGTGGGATATAAATAGAAGCAATAGAAACGTCAAGATTACCTATCTTTGCCTGGATAGCGACGTATTCAATGCCCTCGGGTGTAGGGAGGGGTATTCGGTTGAAGCTGTGACTACTTAGAATACCGATTAATACTCCCCCACCACGCCTATCACTGGCTTGGTCGAATCGATCTTGACGTATAATATTATATCCCGGGAAGGTTATAGTTTTTTCTGGTGAGAGCCAAGTTTCGCTTAAGGCAAATACATTGCAATTATGTTGCCTTAAAATAACTTTAAATGAGTCTATTTTTCCAATAAAGCTTCTGCAGTTCCATTGTAGTATGGTAGGCATTGAACTTTTTAGTCGTCCAAACGGACCATCATACTAAGACAAGGCCATTGTTCCAGCCATTGTTTGACCATTCCTCTTAGGAAAGGAAACGCCAAGGGAATCATACCCGCAAGTGGCTGCGGAAGGTGGAGGGACTCGATCAGAGATTGAAGAATCTCTGTCAGGCTAGGGATCTGGGAGAAGGATCTGGGCTCACTTGGGAACGCCAGGTTTTTGGGACTCGGCTTTCTGCGGGATTTGGAGGAGGAACCAGCATCACGTGGGGGATTATCCCGAGGAGGGCGTTGGTGTGGCGCTGTTTCCACGTGACGCCGTGGTGCCTTTTTGGGTAAAGACTGTGTCTTTTTTTGGGTCCTTTTTGTTGGCAGCCTAGGGAAATTTGATCGTTTTACTCCTGTAAGCGGAGCCAGATTGGGTAACGATTCGTTATCCGCATACAAAGAAAGCGTGTCGAACGGATTCACGCTTGGGGTCGTCTTCAAAACATCGGCGTACGATCCCCTTGCACTGTTTATTACAGTCCGCTTGTGTTCCGCCTGTCTTCTACGGTAGACAGGGCAGACGTTTACCTCGTGCCATTGCTGTTTGCAATGCAAACACTTTTCGGCTGCGGACGTGCACTCCAATGTGGAGTGCGCTCCTTTACACTTACTGCATTTCGTTGCATTCGTGCAAAAAGGAGCAGAATGCCCAATCTGGCTACAGTTAGTGCAGTTCGCAACTTTTGTCACGAATGGTCGACGGATTGGCACACGAAGTCCCTCGAAAAGCAGGGAATTCGGAAGGACTGTGCCTTCGAAAGTGATTCGGAGCGAGGAAGTCTCACGAAGAACCTTCTTTCCGTCGACCAGGCTTGAAGCATACAGCTTTTTAACTTCGAGGATCTTGGCACGAGGAGTAGATTGGTGCAAGAATGCCCCCTCTCCGTACTTCAGGATGTCCTCCAGGGGGTATTCGAAGTCATCGACAACACCGATGACTTCCACCAATCCACCAGGTATGTATACCCGGTAATCCTCCGTAAAGGACGGGTCGGCCGCAATCGCATTGGCTTGTTCCCGGTCTTTTGCGGAGACCCGCATTTTGTTCGGACGCAGCCGAAGAACATCCAGGACCCCTGGATATTTTTTATAGATCGATGCAGTGATCGATCTCACATCCAGGGGTTTGTTCCTGGGCATGAAGAAAACATCATGCACCCTGTAATATACAAAGTTTGTTTAGTTTTAACCACTTAGCGGACTTCGACTTTACACTGTAATTTTACTTTACTTACACTGTAAAGTTTCCTTCTTAAACGTTGGAGTCATCGAGGCCTTACCTTGGGTAGGGGGACTCTCGATGCTCTTGAAATAATAACACTGCAAAGTTGTTCTGGCAGTTCCGTTGTGCAACTGATCTTTGATAACTGTCGACTTGCGATCGATCTCTGGAGACTGACCGCGTTCTAACAATTTTGGTTTATTTTATACTCTGAGTTGTGTAGGTGTACATGGTTTTTACATAACGGCTTATGTATCGAATGTTTCTATTTCTGTGTTTCTATTTGCTTGTAATAATTCCTAATGCATTTCTGTAATTTTCGGTTGATGCGCATTAGCCTATAAATCATGCGTCGAGTTGGTCTTTGCGAAGGCGGGTACGGAATGGAAACTTAGGTAACCTTTTCAAGTGCAATTCACATCGTGAGAAAGTATTGCATATGGAACGTAATGAATGGTCTTCTTATATGTCAACTTTCAGGTACTTGAAAGGGACAAAACAGACGTGTTTAGAAAGGACGTAAAAACCCTAGCCATGTGTTTTATGTTAAGTGTCAGAATGAGAATAGGAGAAAATAGGAAAGGACCAACGCGATTTTACTAACCGATTCAATACTTTGAATTTTAATGTGCTATTTGAGATTTCCCATATGTTAGATTTTTAATGTTTAGCAGATATGCTACACCTTCCCCGTTTAGGAGAATAATATTATGATTGAGTTCAGTTTTACGAAAGAGTAATATTATTCTTTATATTTTGAAAAAAACGGATTTGAAATTTGAGTACCAATATATTTTAAAGTAGCTGTTTAGCAGATATGCTACACCTCCTACCTTTAGAAGAATAATGTTATGATTGAGTGAAATTGTAATGAGCGAAAAAGTAATATTATTCTATTGTTTTTTTTTTCTTTCTTTTATATCTTATTCTGTTACGTTTCAATCTATTGCTATGTTATAAAAATTCTTATGGAGGATAATATTTTATGTGCATTGATTTGTTAAGTAGAGATTTAAAATTTGGAAACTTGTAATCTAATATATGAGGTTTGAACTTGATTTTTGAGAATTTGTTGCATTCACAACTAGATGTGAGTTTTTCATCATGCTTTTCTTCGTTTCTTTGTTTCATTTTAGAAATCAATACATGCAATTTTGTTTGAAGAATCTGTTTATACTCTTCTTTAACTTTGCTCATTATCGATGCTTTGCGCAATTCTTCACATACAGTGGAATAATTTGTATTCAATACTTCATTTTTAATGTATCTAGCCTCTCTTTTTGGGCAATGTTTATCATTTTCTTTCTCATCATATATTCCTTTTTTGAGTGATTCATTTTTCTTCTTCATATTGGCGCTTTGATTTGTATTAATTGCATCTTTTTGTTCTTTGATTGCTTTGTAGTGTACATCAATGTAACTTTCTGTGTCATGTGTAACTTTTATGTCTCTTTCAAATTGTTCATTATACAGCTCATCATTATATACTTTTTTAATTCCTTTTATCTCTTTATCGACGTCATGATTCTCACTAATATTTTCATGTATAAATTGTGTACTGGCACTGTACAAGTCGTATTCATAACTTGCTTCCACTTGTTGTATTGTTTTACTGAGGTTCTCTTCTCTAGTGCTATCATCATTTTTATCATAGTTGCTTTCAGGCTGATATTCTTTATAATAGTCATTATATAATTCGTTTGTTCTGATGCCGTTATTAAAATATTTGTTTGATGTGGTCATCAACATTTGTCTGTTTTCTTGGCTCGTTTCTTCAAAGTTAAATCTTGATTCACACATTTCATGCTTTCTTATATGAAGAATGTTCGTTGTTTCTTCTTTATCTTCACATTTTGATGCGTTAGCATTATACGTATTAATTGATTCATTTTGTAAATTCAAATTCAACCAAAACTTGTGTTGATCTAAGAAATGGTTTCCCTGTGCTTGTACTGACGTTTGATAAATACGGCGATTATTATTTGTTCGCCAGCTTTGATTTTTAGTATTTTGTGGGTTGGCTCTAAATTTTTGTTGTGGCATATTATCTGAATTGTACCTGTTTCTATCGTTGAAGTTGTTAGTAACTCGGTTCTGGTGATATACATTGTTTTGTTTGTATTTGTTATAACTGTAATTTGTGTTGTTATTGTAAGTGTTATTCCTGGTGTATGGTTTGTAAGGTGTTCTAACATTGAAAATGTGTTTGTTAGTATCATCATCCTCGTTTTCCATTACTTTTTGTGTAGCGTCTGCTATGGTCGTAAATGTTCCTGCTTTTAGAATCGTTTTTGTTTCCGCATTATGAATCTTTTCCTTTAGTATATCTATTCCCTTTTTCACAATCATGTCATTTGCAACTTTTTCTGGGATTCCTTGTTCTAGGTACATTAATTTTAACTTTGCTGTCAATAATTCTACTTCATTGCAAATCTTTTGAGTATCTCCGGTTTTTATTGCTCTGAGTTTTGCTATTATTTTGTCCGGATTAGGTTTCTCTTCACACCTTAATTTTATATCATCCAATAGTTCTTTGAATGTTGTTATCGATGTTGGTAATCCTATTCTTGCTTTACCTGTTAATCTAGTTCTTAAAAATTTTACTAGCATTTCTTCGTGTTGTTCGTTCAACTCGAACAGTAACTTAGAGGCATCTTCGAAGGTGCTAAACAATTCAGCTGATCCATCGTAGATGGGTACTAGCGCTGCAGCTGTTTTAAAGTCAAAATTAGTCATTTTTGTTCCTTTTGTTCTTTGTTTTCTTGACTAAGCTTTCTAATGATGTATTTATCAATTCTTTTTTTTCTATTTTGCATCAGATATCTTCTTCAGATATATTGTAATTTTTGAACTAATTCTATTAGCTTTGACATACCTGTGTATTTTGCATTGATTAGTAGTTACTGTTTCATTTGCGGGTGTGGTTTCTGCAATTCATCTTCTGGTGTTAGGTTTCCGGTTGTTTTCTTCTTATCGGGTGCTCTTCGTGGGGTTCCTGATCGATGTCTTCCACGTTGGAGGCTCCTGCCTCTTGGGATCCCACCGGTCACCATTTGTGATCCGTGGTCTCGCCTTCCACAGATTTTCAAATTTCTGTTCACTTGTTTATTTGCTTCATTGTGTTATTTTCGCGATGTGCATTTGTGCTTTCGTGCGATGATTCTTTAACATCGCTAGTAATCAGTTATTAGGCGAAAATTGAAGAACACTGTCTCTTCCGCACTTTATACCTAAGTATAACTGAAGCTTTCACTGTTCGATTCGCGAATTTATTCATAATAAACGAATTTGCTGTCTGATACTCTCATTCATAAATATAATCGAAAGCTTGATTCTCTAAGAGCTTGAAATACCTTGAGCTTGAAATATAGTTCGTTGTGAATCTTCAGATTCTATATGATCGTAAAATATTGATCTGCGTTCGAACTACTTCTTTGGGTACTGAAGAGTACATTTCGTCGCAGGTTTTCCTGAACATTTTTCTGTGTAACGCTTTAACTACGCACTGCCAAAAATTTGCTTTATCATCCACTTTTCACTCACTTTTTGTTTTCTTCGTCATATTTGCATTCGGCATTTTTGTGTAGCTAATCATCACGTACCACGTTTGGTTCAAACGTTTGTCTCTTTTTTCATCCATCAGTCACGAGAATTTTCTACTCCGGATCAGTTCTAAATAATGAAATCATGCTGCGATGCATATTGTTTAGTACTCTGGTCTTTGCTTTTTTTTTTTACTGGTCATGTCGATTGTATTTTTATCGTTGCTATAACTGCACTTTTTCACTTTTTCTAACACTCCCTGCTCACGTATCCGAAGATTGCAGCTTATGGTCACGGTCGCCATGTAATATACAAAGTTTGTTTAGTTTTAACCACTTAGCGGACTTCGACTTTACACTGTAATTTTACTTTACTTACACTGTAAAGTTTCCTTCTTAAACGTTGGAGTCATCGAGTCCTTACCTTGGGTAGGGGGACTCTCGATGCTCTTGAAATAATAACACTGCAAAGTTGTTCTGGCAGTTCCGTTGTGCAACTGATCTTTGATAACTGTCGACTTGCGATCGATCTCTGGAGACTGACCGCGTTCTAACAATTTTGGTTTATTTTATACTCAGAGTTGTGTAGGTGTACATGGTTTTTACATAACGGCTTATGTATCGAATGTTTCTATTTCTGTGTTTCTATTTGCTTGTAATAATTCCTAATGCATTTCTGTAATTTTCGGTTGATGCGCATTAGCCTATAAATCATGCGTCGAGTTGGTCTTTGCGAAGGCGGGTACGGAATGGAAACTTAGGTAACCTTTTCAAGTGCAATTCACATCGTGAGAAAGTATTGCATATGGAACGTAATGAATGGTCTTCTTATATGTCAACTTTCAGGTACTTGAAAGGGACAAAACAGACGTGTTTAGAAAGGACGTAAAAACCCTAGCCATGTGTTTTATGTTAAGTGTCAGAATGAGAATAGGAGAAAATAGGAAAGGACCAACGCGATTTTACTAACCGATTCAATACTTTGAATTTTAATGTGCTATTTGAGATTTCCCATATGTTAGATTTTTAATGTTTAGCAGATATGCTACAACCCCTTTATATGATGCATGATATGCCCTGTATCTCGTATTCGGGTCCACTGCGGGAGACGACAACGAAGCACCGGGAGACAAAACTGGCCTTTTTTTTGCCGTCACTCCAGGATCGGTACTTTTGCGCTTCACTGTAATGAAGCCCGATTCCGAACCATCGTTCGGCTCCACCTCCATGGTAGAGCCGGTGCGAACGGATCAACAAATAACAGATGAGAGGGAGAGGAATTACACGGTATGTAAAGGATAACCTACCAGACAACACTTAGCGAGAGAAATAGTACACCGCGTAAGGAGCGGGAGTACTTACACGTTGTACCGCTCTCTCACCACACACAACACTGCGCGAGACAACTACGCACGGAGACAACACGCACACCTGTACATCAACGCACGGATCGCTTCGCACGCGTTCTAATTTCTCACTTACGATGTATGGTCTAGGGGTCAATAGCTCTGCTGTTTTTGCTATTTCGCCGGTTTCGTAAACAAGGAGCGCTCTAGAACACGTCTTAATCGCTCGGAGGTTGGAGACGGAATGATGATTTTAGAGATTATTGCTTTAGCTTTTTCACCGGGATTGTTGCCTGCTCCTGCTCGTTATTTGTACCATATTTTCTAATTTATTTTTTATGCTTTTTTATAGTTTTTTTTAATCAAATCATATCATTTAATAAAGGGGGAGGGCACAGCTTTACGCTGTTGTGCCGTTTGAAGCAAAATTTGTTAGATTCATTAAATTATGAGAAGTTTTATTACGAACATTTCGAAAGCATATGAGTGCCAGGTTTAAAAATCCCGTAATAGCGTAGAATGCAATAAAACGGTTTGATATTGTGTACGGAGTGTAAAAGAACTAATAAATTATTTTTTGCAATGCAATTATATTTCCTCCGTTCATCTATTCGAAATATATAATTGCTGGAATAAAAAGTACCATGCTAAATTTTTTTTGTTTACATTTTGCTCGGATTCGGTTTGACACATGCTACACATACACATGCATGTTTTCGAAATGTTCGTGATAAAACTTCTCATAATTTAATGAATCTAACAAATTTTGCTTCAAACGGCACAACAGCGTAAAGCTGTGCCCTCCCCCTTTATTAAATGATATGATTTTATTTTTAAAAAAACTATAAAAAAGCATAAAAAATAAATTAGAAAATATGGTACAAATAACGAGCAGGAGCAGGCAACAATCCCGGTGAAAAAGCTAAAGCAATAATCTCTAAAATCATATTGGGCAACAGGATTTTCATGTTGAGGCAAATGAAATACTTGACAGGAAACGAAATACATGTTCTGGCCGGCGAACTATGCCTTTCAGATGCCATATTGACCTGATAAACCCTGTATTGCACGATCTAGTGCACAAGCTTCCGAAGGATTAGCAGTGAGGAAAAGAAAAGCAAGTTTGCAACTTCAGGAGCAATCGTTATGCTATGAACTGGGTTTTAAATATCCCCACTTAACACTTTTTTGACGGGTGACGGACATGTCCGTCCTCGCTCAGCCGAACGTTGTTGACGGGTGGACGGACATGTCCGTCCTCGCTTAGTCGAACT
This sequence comes from Anopheles funestus, assembly GCF_943734845.2. Lineage (NCBI taxonomy): Eukaryota > Metazoa > Arthropoda > Insecta > Diptera > Culicidae > Anopheles > Anopheles funestus. The sequence continues at coordinate 45,153,460 of NC_064599.1, forward strand.
TTTCTGATCCGGGACGGACTTGTACGTCCTGAATGTTGTTAATGTAATGTAATGTTTCTATGTGTGTGACAGATTTCAAGTAACTAATAACATCGTGCGGCGGGACACGCTATACTCTTCAGCGCCGAAGACAACAAACGTATGCGGTGATACCAACACGTTCTGGCCGAAAATCGCCCGTCAACAAGGTGTTAAGTGGCCTACCAATCACGGATTACAAGAATGTTGATTGGATTGGATAACGTAAATCTAATAGTCACGTCGAAAGTCCGCGAAGGTACGTGGAGTGATCCTATAGCTTCCAAATGTAACCTAGGTTTGGGCATCTACGCACGTACGAACTCATCAGCACTAACGTGTTAACAAACGTGTTAACGTTAATGTTAACAAAGCAACGTAGGCGAACCCTGCAACCGGGCGAAACGGTTGTCGGAAGCGCCCGCTCCGACACGGCTTAAGCTGGCCACACTGCTGCTGAGCGGAATTAGTAGCGTGTGTGGGTGTGTGAGCGGGGCGGATTCGATCGGCAGTCAGAGCAAGAAGATAAAAGGCAGCGGATGTAAGGCGGACCTTTTTTTTTGAAGTTGTTTTTTGTTATATTTCCCTCCGTGAACTATTAGAGGAACTTACAAATAAATATTACTTTCAAAACGCCGAACCTGACCGCAATTATCTTTACAATCGTTTGCCTTAAAAAAAAAGTCCTTCAGTGCGTGTCCGACGTGTATTTGTGCTTTAAAGGTAGAACAATGGGCCCGAAAGCCGCACGTGGTTGCAAAGCATGTGGTGATAAAAAAGAAGACGATACTTATGTGCAGTGTGACGAGTGCGACGATTGGTGGCACTTTTCATGCGCCGGTGTAACCAAGCCAATCGAATCCATGCAGGACTATCCTTGGCTGTGTAAAAAGTGTGTTACCAGGACGCGCAAGGTTCATTTGTCCTTACCAAAAGCCACCCAAGAGCCCCATCCTTCGAAACTAGTGGATCCTAACCTCAAACTGGCTACTACGGGGGAAGGCGTGGCAGGCAGGAATACCGCCACGAAGAGCGTACGATCGATTGCTGGGGCGAACAAGGGAACACCATCGGTGACGAAGGAACACGTGGGAGAACCATCGCCTAACCTCAATCAGGACACTGCTGGTGATGACGTGGCACGTCAGCTCGCAGTACTGAAACGACGTCAGGAGGTGGAAAGGAGACGCCTGGAACTGGAAATGCAGCTAAGATTCGTGCAGGAAGAGGAAGCTCTTCTTGGGTTGGGTCGGGACGATTTATCTTCAAATTCACCTCAAGTTAACTCTTTTCAGCCGGGAAAGAGAGCGGTGAAATACGGCGAAGAAGAAGAACCCGATTTGACTAATCGACAGGAAGCTGCGCGGAAAACCATATCTAAGGAGCTCCCTATTTTCTCCGGTGACCCTGGTGAATGGCCGATGTTTATATCGAACTACGAAAACTCTACCAGACGATGCGGTTACAGTAACTGGGAGAACATGCTGCGCCTACAGAAGTGCTTGAAGGGTCCAGCTCTGGAAACCGTGCGAAGTCGGTTGGTGTTACCGGAAGCAGTGCCACAGGTTATCGAAAAGCTTCGGAAACGTTTTGGGCGACCAGTGCATCTACTGAAATCCCTGATCGAGAAGGTGCGTAGGATTCCGGTGCCGAGAATGGATAAGCTGGAGAGCATCATCGAGTATGGCGAGGCGGTGCAGTGCATGGTGGATCACATGGTGGCGGCGGGTGAACGGGCGCACATCACCAACCCACTTCTGCTGGAGGAGGTCGTAAATAAGCTTCCGGTGGACCAGCAAATGCTCTGGTCACGGCACATACGGGATATGGCATCGGTGGACCTGGCTACCTTTGGCGACTATATGGAAGAGTTGGCGGAAGACGCTGCAAGGCTGACGGTGCTTGATTCTGTATCACTGAGTGGTACCGGCAAAGCAAGACCTACGAAGGGATACGTCCACGCGCATGCGGAACCTCCTGTGAGCGCAACTACACCAACGGCGGAAAATGGTTGTCTGTTGTGCAACGTTAAGCTGCGGGGCCACGACAGTTGAGACTTTCCCTCAAACTTCCTCAGTCACTCAAATCTCTCAAAAAGCGTCTCAAAACCAGTGTTCCCGTGGCCGTTTGAGGTTTTCCTCAAATTTGGTCACACAAAAAATCACTCATGCTGCCTCTCTTTTCGTCAGCGACAACAAACAGTGTTTGACAAATGCTACGTATTTCATGTAATTTTTCATGTTTTTTGATCAATTCGATGGAAAATATGGTCAATAAAGAGTTGTTTTAAGGAAAAGAAAGTATTTAAACATTTTATCAATCAAAACAACGAGATTCAAGGATAGTCTTTCACATAAAAAGTTTAGTTTTTAAATTAAAACGTATACATAAATTGTGTCACACACTGTGCAACAAAATGAACAATTAACCGTCGCAAAAAAGAAAAAAAATAAACACACAAATACGGTGTTAAATTATAATTAATGTTAATTTTAGTTCTTCAGTGGGTATTTGCATTAACAATGGCACACGAAAAGTGTACTTTCATTGAAAAAAACTGCAAACAAAAATATGTTTTGTTTACATTCTGAACAGCTGAGGCATCGGAACTGTCAAAACGATTCCTCAAAAAAAGTCTCAAAAAGTTTTTGAGGTTTTTGTAGATCGGCCAGGTTTTCCTCAAAACGCAAATCCCTCAAAATCACTCATGAGTTCCTGAGGTTTTGAGTTCTGAGGGAATCCTCAACTGTCGTGGCCCCGCAGCTTTAGGGGCCATGCGCTGGAAAAGTGTTTTAAATTTCAGGAGCTTCCACTGAAAGAACGATGGCAAAGGGCACGAGAGCTTTCGGTGTGTTTCGGGTGCTTGGAGAAGCACAACTGGCGATCGTGTAAAAATCGTCATCGATGTGGCATCAACGGCTGTACATACCGGCATCATGTGTTGCTTCATGAGCCAAATGAACCGGCTGGGTCATCTTCAGTTGTTCGGCGGGACCAACTGAAACGACAAGGGTCGGAGGGCAGCCAAGCGGTTCATAACCTTCATCAGATGAGTCCGGCGGCAGCGCTGTTTAGAATAGTCCCGGTAACGGTTTACGGGGCAAGTGCAGCGGTAAACACATTCGCATTCCTGGACGAGGGGTCTTCAATGACGTTGGTGGACGAAGATCTGGCCGTGCAGTTGGGTGTAAAGGGAGAGAGGGAGCCTCTGTGTATCAAGTGGACTGGCGATACCACCCGGATAGAACCCTCCTCGATGAAGATCGATTTCGAAATTGGACCTGTTACAGCGAGCAAGAGATTCCCTATGAAAGCTGTACGAACCGTGAGCAGGCTCAGCCTTCCGCAGCAGACGTTCAAGATGGGTGACGGGTCGTGGGATCATCTTAAACAGCTGCCTATCCAGGAGTATCAGGATGCTCGACCCAGAATATTGATCGGACTGGACAATATCCGGCTGGCCGTGCCGTTAAAGACAAGAGAGGGGTCCCCGGGGGAACCTGTAGCAGTAAAGTGTAGCCTTGGATGGAGTGTGTACGGGAAAGCCAGTGGCGCACATTCTGGGAAGGTACTGCACATTTGCGAGTGCAATGTAGGGGACGCAAATCCCTGCATTCAGGAAGCGTTACGCAAATTCTACGAGTTGGAGCAACTCGGGGCGGTTACCAGTGAGGCGCAGGACCCGGACGTGCGGCGGGCACAGACTATCCTGGAGTCCCCGACTAAACGGATCGGTAATCGATTTGAGAGCGGGCTGTTATGGAAACCGGACGATTTCGAGCTACCTTCGAGCCTGGGGATGGCGCGTCGCAGACTGGAATGTCTGGAGAGGAGGATGGAGCGAGATATCAATCTGAAAACCGTGGTTCATTGTCAGGTGAAGGACCTGCTAGAAAAGGGCTACATTCATAAGGCCACGGCTGCTGAGCTTTCCGGGGCGGATCCGAAACGTATCTGGTACTTGCCACTGGGAGTGGTAACCAATCCGAAAAAGCCCGGGAAGGTGCGCATTATCTGGGACGCGGCTGCGAAGGTGCAAGGAACTTCTCTTAACGACATGCTACTAAAGGGACCGGACGAACTGGCGTCTTTGCCAGGAGTGTTGTTTCGTTTCAGAGCGTACGGCATAGCGGTGTGTGCTGATGTAAAGGAGATGTTCCTGCAAATCCGCATGCGGAAGGAGGACACGCATGCACAACGTTTCCTTTGGCGAGAAAATCCCACTGATGACTAGGAGGTCTATCTGGTTGACGTCGTTACGTTTGGGTCAGCATGCTCTCCGGCCACCGCACAATACGTCAAGAACCGTAACGCAAAAGAGCACGCTGATATGTATCCTAGGGCTGAGAGTGGAATTGTCTCCAGCACATACGTGGACGACTATCTCGACAGCTTTGGTACAGTAGAGGAGGCGGCCCGAGTTGCTAAAGATGTCCACAGAATTTTCCAAAATGGAGGGTTCGTACTGCGTAACTGGTTATCAAATGATGGAAATGTGCTGGAGCAACTTGGTCTTGACAACACCTTCTTGAATGCTAAGAGCTTGACGTCGGCCACGGACGAAGGAGAGCGCGTGTCGGGGTTACGGTGGAACCCGAAATCAGATGAACTGACATTCTACACCCAGACGTGCAAGGAAATGGCAAGGATCTTCGACGCAGAACACACGCCCACTAAAAGAGAGGTGCTGAAATGCGTGATGTCGCTCTTCGATCCCTTAGGGCTGCTGGCACATTATACTATCCACGGTAGGATATTGATTCAGGATCTTTGGCGTGCAGGCACTGCATGGGACGAAACTATCGACCAGAGACAGATTCGTGATTGGCGCCGATGGGTGGACTTGTTTCCAATAGTAGCGCAAATCAGGATTCCGAGATGCTATTTCCCGGGAGCGCTGGAAGAGATGTACGACCAGGCGGAGATGCACCTCTTTTTGGACGCTAGTCAGCTGGCTTATGGGTGTGTGGTGTATCTGAGGGTCATCGACGCCGGCGGGGAGCCGCATTGTACATTGGTATGCGGCAAGTCCAAAGTAGCTCCTCTGAAACCGCTGACTATCCCGAAGATGGAGCTGCAGGCCTGCCTATTGGGGGTGCGAATGCTGAGAACAATGGAAAGCCATCACCCATTTCGCACCAAGAGAAGGGTTCTTTGGACGGACAGTATGGTGGCACTGTCATGGATACACGCGGATCCGAGGAACTACAGACCGTTCGTCGCCAATCGAGTGGCGGAGATTCGCGAGAAGTCGGATCTCACCGAATGGCGATGGGTGCCTACTCACGAGAATCCAGCGGACGAGACGACGAAATGGAAGGGGCCGACTAAACTCGGCTGGGACAGCATCTGGTTCCAGGGTCCAACGTTTTTGCTACTGGATGAATCATCGTGGCCGATGAAAAAACCGGTTTCCACTACTCCAGAGGAGGAAATACGGCGGGTTCATCTTCATCTGGAGAAAGTGAATCATGATCTTCTACCCCTCGATGCGGAGCGCTTCAGCCGTCTGGAGAGAATGCTTCGAACACTGGCTTGGATCATCAGATATGCGGATAACTTAAAGCGAAGTGTGGATGGAAAGCCCAAGTATTTTGGCTTGCTTACGCAAGAGGAGATGGAACAGGCAGAAAGGGTTATGTGGCGACGAGCGCAGGGAGAATTCTTTCAGGAAGAAGTACGAGGTTTGAAGGATATGGGCGAGGAAGCTAGATGTCGCACGGTATCAAAGGACAGCCCAATATACGGACTCCTACCCTACGCGGATGAATTCGGTATTTTGCGAATGAGGGGTCGCATTGGTGCGGCTCCCGAACTACCATACTCCGCGAGGTTCCCAGTAATCCTACCGCGTGACTCTCGGATTACTCATCTATTGGTGGATATGTACCATCGACGATTTCGACACGCTAATAACGAAACCGTAGTGAACGAGCTGAGGCAGCAGTATCAAATTCCCAAGATGAGACGGTTGGTGGCGAAGGTGGCCCGATGTTGTGTATTCTGCCTGATCCGACGTTCTTTGCCACAGATCCCCCCGATGGCGCCTCTTCCGGCACAAAGGCTTACTTCCCATGTACGGGCCTTTACATACGTAGGTCTGGATTACTTCGGACCATTGTTTGTTCGAAGGGGTAGAACGAGAGAAAAGCGCTGGGTAGCACTTTTTACATGTTTGACCGTTAGAGCCATCCATTTGGAAATCGTCAGCAGTCTCTCGACGGATTCGTGCATCATGGCAGTAAGGCGATTTGTGGCGAGAAGGGGCTCACCAGTTGAATTCTTCAGCGATAACGGGACTAACTTCCAGGGCGCCAGCTGAGGACAGCTGAGGAGGGAAATTGACACGCGAAATGAGACCCTGGCTACCACCTTCACGAACGCGAACACCCGGTGGACGTTCAATCCACCTGGTGCACCCCACATGGGAGGGGTATGGGAGCGTATGGTGCGCTCGGTAAAAGCTGCGATTGGAACGGTAGCGGAACTTCAACGTACACCCGACGATGAGACATTGCTTACCGTCATGGCGGAGGCGGAAGGCATGATCAACTCTCGACCTTTAACGTATCTTCCGTTAGATTCGGCGAGTCAAGAGGCCCTTACTCCCAACCACTTTCTGATGGGGAGCTCGTCAGGAGTAAAACAGCGACCGGTGGCGTCAACAAGCTTGCAGGCAGGTCTCCAAAGCAGCTGGAAAATGGCGCAACACATTCTGGACGGAATGTGGAGACGATGGATAAGAGAATACCTTCCAGTTTTGGCGCGACAAACCAAGTGGTTTGAGCCGGTGAGGGAGCTGGTGGTAGGAGATTTAGTACTAATAGTGGATGCCGGTCTCAGGAACCAATGGAAGCGGGGAATGGTCGAACGCGTGATACCTGGAGCAGACGGACGTGTGCGGCAAGCCTGGGTACGCACCAACACGGGGACCCTAAGAAGACCGGTGGCGAAGTTGGCATTGTTGGAAGTGAGACATGGTGACCAGCAACCGTCTGGTCACGGGCTGGGGGATGTTAACAAAGCAACGTAGGCGAACCCTGCAACCGGGCGAAACGGTTGTCGGAAGCGCCCGCTCCGACACGGCTTAAGCTGGCCACACTGCTGCTGAGCGGAATTAGTAGCGTGTGTGGGTGTGTGAGCGGGGCGGATTCGATCGGCAGTCAGAGCAAGAAGATAAAAGGCAGCGGATGTAAGGCGGACCTTTTTTTTGAAGTTGTGTTTTGTTATATTTCCCTCCGTGAACTATTAGAGGAACTTACAAATAAATATTACTTTCAAAACGCCGAACCTGACCGCAATTATCTTTACAAACGGGTATCGTAGGTTATCATACTAAGCTATGCCGGACAGCTTAACGCAGTTAGTGCGGGAGTTTATAATTCAGGATACATTAAATATATCCATCCCAATAACACCAATTGAGTCAGACGAAAACAAAAGAGCTCGAGCACTGCTGGATAGCACAACTAAAAGAATTGGGAGGCGTTTTGAAACGGGTTTATTGTGGAAGACAGATGAGCGAAGGTTTCCACCAAGCTACGATATGACATATAAATAATTTCTTGCGTTGGAAAGACGATTGCAAAAATATCAAAGCGTGTAGGAAAGAGTCCGATCTTTAATACGAGAGTATGAAGAGAAAGGGTATGCACACGTAGCAACGACCAATGAACTAGGAGAAACGAAACCGGAAGAATGTTGGTACTTACCGCATGGAGTAGTGACTAATCCTCGAAAACCGAACAAAGTGAGGATAATTTGGGATGCGGCAGCAATCTCACAAGGAGTACCACTGAACTCAGCACTGTTCAAAGGTCCGAATTTACTAAATTCACTGATAGGAGCATTGTACAACTTCTTAAAGTACACGTATGCTTTAACCGGAGACATAAGAGAAATGTTTCATCGTTTAGTAGATATTTATGGAGAGACGACGCCACGCAAACCATCAAAGTATACGTGTTGGACGTGGCTATGTTTGGAGCAGCCTGTTATCCAACGTCGGCACAATACGTAAAAAACCGTAACGCAAGAGAAGTAGGAGAGAATTCAAGCCGAGCTTTAAATGCTATTATAGACTACCACTACGTCGATGATTATCTTGACAGTATTCCGACGGTAATAGAAGCAATTGAAGTGGGAAAGGAAGTGAAAAGATTACACGCAGAGGAAGGATTTGAGATCCGTAATTTCCTGTCAAATCACCTAAAGATAGCAGACGATGTGAGCCAAAAGTCAACAGATATGGAAAAGATAATCGAAGTGGATAAGAGTATAGAGTCAGTACAGGCGTCCTCCTGTAGTTACGACTGTATTTGGGACCGAAAAAAGAGGCCGAAGCAAGGCGTAGTCGTGTTTGTCTGGTTTGTTCTATGCAGTTTGAAGCCAAGAACAGACGGAACATACTTGTATGCGCAGACAACTGACAGCCACCGTTTTTCTTGGATTTTCTTTTGTTCTTGGCGAGGCGTCGCTCGTGTAGCTGTAGCTATCGTGTGGGGGATGTCCCAGACGCAGACATGAACCATGTATCAAAAGAAGTTTCGTTGTATTTATAATGGTGTTCATGGATTCGATGATGGTATCGATTTGTTAATATTTTTCAATAATTATGTTATAAATTATTAGTAAAACAAAATTTAACACATTCAGCACCAATAAATCGGCCCGTTGTTGTATGTGATAAACGGCGCCGCTCCACACGGTAGGACCGGGGATCAGATCCCTTCCGTACCGTTCCCCCGTAGCAAGGACTGATCAGGACTATTCAGCTACGTAGTAATATAAGGCTCGCAAGCCAGAAATGGTCGACATGACATCAGAGGTCGTTACGCCAAGAAGAAGAAGAAGCACCATTAAATCGTGATTTAAACATTCTTGCGCATCTAAAATCAAACATTAATATGCATGCAGAATATACAGCAAGATCCCGCAGTACGCAGTAGTCGATAAGTACAGGACTATTTAGTATGTGTATTATTCAAAGTCAACAGTTTACATCTAAATCAATTTTTCCAAACGTTATATACCCTTGAATACAGTCTTGTTAAAGCAAAAAAAAAATAATATTTTCGGATACATAACGGCTAAAATTTAAAACCAGGAGTTACCCTCCTGCGTTCGCAGGGAAAATGGAAATGTTGAACTGTTGTGAATTTTGTCGTTTTCAGCGGCACAAAAAGAGCCAAAACTCGGTCTTTTTAAAAATATGCAGTTTTTGATTGTCTGTAGACAATTCATTCTTGACATTTATGACTTCTTCAGTAATATTAAGAAAAATCTGTGATTTTCGGTAGGACTCATGAAAAATCGGTAGTTTCAGAGTGCTCTTTTGTGAATCGGTAGGCTTATCAAAAATCGGTAGGAATACATATAAATCCGTAGTTCTGGTCACACTGAGTCGAGAATATAGCGTTTATAACCGTACGTAGAAAGTCGAAAGCTTTATTCAAATATTCCGTTCAGATTTATATTTTGCACACACAGTTAATCGATTATACACCACAATTTCAGACAACAAGTAGTTACATTTTGTAACAAATTCTATATTTCAATTCTATAATTCAATTCAATTAAAATTACAATTATTTTTTTTTTACGAACGTTGGTTGAAAATTTCCATGGACAATTGTTTTAAAGCATTTTTTTTGGTTTTAAATTGCATATAAATAAATAAATAAATAAAATAAATAAATAAAATGCAAACTCATTTTGTACGCGGCTTTTGAATGCTGCGAAATACTGTTTATCGCTTTCCTGCGCTTCGATTTCAGATAGAGCAATGTTGAGATGCTCAAATGTTTTTGCTAATTTCGCAGCTGAAAAATCTTTCTTTTGCACGTTTGGCACCTCACAATTTACACGTGCATCCTTTTCATCAGTACCGTTGATTTGTTCCTCAGTATATTGCATTTCCATCAATTCCTTATTTGATAACGGCTCATTTTGGTAAATGATAAGTTCATTAATATCTTCAACGTCCGCCTCGATATCTAAACGCAACAGTAGGGATGCACATTCTTGTGGTGTGTGTAGCACTTGATCTACATCATTTTCTTCTAGAAAATCGTAACTTTCCACTAGAAATACATTTTTCCAACATCTATTTAACTTTACTTGAGTTACCTCATTCCAAGCCGCTGAAATGTTGCTGATAGCGTCATGTACATTGTATTTTTTCCAGAACTCGATCAGTGTCTCGTGATTTGTTTCGATACTTTCAATTGCCTTTGAAAATGTTCGACGTAGGTAGTACGATTTGAAAGTGACAATCACACCCTGGTCTATGGGCTGCAACAATGCAGTCGTTCTGGGAGGGAGCTGTTAAGCGCTCTTGGCTTCAGTGAATGATACACTGCAAGTGGTTTAAGTTTGCAGTTTCCAGCTAAATTACCTCCTAACATTATGGTAATCCACTCCTTAGCTATATTAAACCCGGGCATTGATTCAAATTCCTTCGAAGTGAAGGTACGTGATGGCATTTTTTTCCAAAATAAAGCCGTCTCGTCGACGTTAAATATATTCTCAGCAAGATAGCCCTTCTTTTTTACAGTGTCGACCAACTGCTTTGGAAATGATTTTGCTGCATTTTCATCTGCACTTGATGCTTCGCCGGTGATCTTAATATTGTGCAGATAAGAAACGTTGTTTGACACGGTTAAACCAACCAGCGCTAGCTCTAAAATTTTCTAGATCCTCTGTTCCTGACTTTGATCGTATGTCTTCGTACAAAGATTTGGCATTCTTCTGGATATTTCTTGTGCTCAACGGAATTCTTTTTTTCAGTGATATTATCTATCCAAATGATTAGAAGTCTTTCCATTTCGATTATTGTATTTGGTCTTTTTTGGGTAACAATCGTTCCCTGCAACGATATGTCACCTTTAGTACAATCTTTGATGCGATCTTTGCTTTTCACGTTTGTTTTAATAGTCGATACCGGCTGATTTTTTTGTCTGGCGATTGAAGCAAAAATTTTCCCGCTTTCATACAGACGTATTGGTGCTGTTTCTGACGAACGATTGTTCGTAGTTCGTAGAAACGATAGTTTGTAGTGAATCGGAGACGTTGGATTTGAAATGCTTTTTGAGGGATTTGAATGTCTGAGAAAATGAGAATATGTTTCAGCAGCCATGGCCTCGTGGCAGTAGAAAACACTGTCCCACTATATTGTCGAAAATATGCCATTCTAATTCTGACTTGAATATCACAAGAGTAGTATGCCATGTAAAGAATGGTCAACTTATTCTGCACTCGTTTAATCGTGTTTGGAATTGTGGGGTCCAAATCGTGTGTTGCATCCACCATTCGATTTCGTTTGCAGTGATTCTGAAGTGATTAGTGATTCAAAATGTTCAGCCTTTTTTATCAATCCTTAACCGACGAGGAAGAAATCGGAAATGAAAAGATTGTTCGCAAAGAGATTCGTGCCAAAACAAATCTGTTGTTCATTGCTTGGTTTTTCCGCCAGGGGAAAGCAATGGACGAGTCGAAGGATTATTCTTTTTTTATCTTTTATTCTTTGCTAGGACCACCACGTCAGTCCGTTACGGTAGCTGCCAACAAACTCACTTTCGCCTGTCATAGCCGCTTGCGCTACTCGTCAGCGCGCTATCCATTTCTTTTTCTCGCTCGCTCTCCCTGTCTCTCTCATATCCCTGACAGTAGCCACTCTCTCCTGACTCTTCCGTCTAGTACGGAACATTGCTGATCAATTGTAAGGATACCAGAATTCAGTTATAAAGGCTAAATTAACACTAAGATGTGATCATTTAGTTTTCTACAAAATTTCCGAGTTTCGAAGGAGACATTCTTGCACATATTGGATGCCATTAGACCACACGTCAATGCAGAAAATTTGAATGGTATTTCTTTGGAAGAAAAACTTGCTGCTTGTCTTAGGTTTTTTGCAGAAGGAAAATATCAGCATGGAGTCGGAAAGGAATATAACATTGCGATCGCCAAATCTACTTTCTCTAAAGTGTTAACAGAAATGTTACCTATTTTAGAGAAAGTAATGTGCACTGACTGGATTTCGCTAAACATGACTGAAGAAGAGAAACATGAGGCTAAATTATACTTTTACGAGAAAAGTGGAATACATGATGTCGTCATGTGCGTAGATGGTACACCGGTGGTGTCCGAATAAAAAAAAAAGCATTCGGCCATTACGATTCTGCAATAGGAAAAAAATTACAGGCTGAACATAATGATAGTAAGTAGTATAAATACGGTAAATTATGTAATAGGTCGTATAATGTAGAGAATCTTTATTTTAGGTGTGTGATAACAAGAATCGCATACGTGCAGTTGACGCAAGGTATCCAGGATCCAATCATGATGCACATGTTTGGCGCATGAGCTTGGTTAAAGAAGAATTGGCACCAAAACGGAGAAAGGCTTAAGATACTTGGTAATAATATTACGAAACCGTGCAATTGCGTAGCTATATTTAATACTATTGTTAATTCTTTACAGGAGATTCTGGTTACCCTACAGAGACCTGGTTAATTTGACCAATTCGAGCACCAGAACATGGTACACCTGCGTCTTTTTTCAATTCGCGACATGCGTCAGGTCGTTGCATCATCGAGAGAACGATTGGTTTATTGAAAAACAAATTTAGATGTCTGCTCAGAGTCAATGGGCAATTAAATTACACGCCAGAAAAATGTGGAATGATTGTAAACGTATGTTGTGCTTTACACAACATGTGTCTGTAAAATAAATGAAATTTGGCGGATGATAGAATTAATTATTTAGGAACGAGCAATGTAGATTTATTCGTGTGAACATTGTTTATTAATACTAGTTTTATTTAGGATTTAGTTAAATTGTGGTCGCAGGAAATATTTTGCCCAATAAACTCGATGGCTTAGTGTATGACCACAATAATGTTATTTTTATTATGTCGGCCGCGAAGATAAATCTCAACCAGCATTCAATATGAACCGTATCATATAAACCATGTCATATAAACCAGCATTATCTTTATTTTATTTTTTTTTATTGATGCGCACACCGGTCCATCGAACCGATTTTATCTAATAATTGTCGCTGCAATTGTATTTGCTGCCCATTAAGCTCTATTTGTTGGGCCTCGCGCTCAGCCTGTCGTTCACGCATTTTTTTGTCAAACTCAAAACGTTCTTCGTCGAACTCCAACCGCTTTTCCAAAATTTTGTTGTGTTCCTGCATGGCTTCCAATTGACATTCGGCTCTTATTTTTATTCTTCTCTTCCTCGTGCGTTGCATTACAGAAGACTGTTCTACATTCTGTTCGTCCGCATTTTGTTGGTCGAAAGATACAGAAACGTTCACGGCAACTGGGGAGGTCTGGCTCGTAGGTTCCAAAGAGGTATCGTGATGGGTAACAGATACAGGTTCATCTTCAATATTTAAGTGTGGGACAGCGCTTTGTTCAGAGTTAGATGGTGGTAGTAAATTTTCATTCTGTGGATCTTGTGCCTGTGAAACATTTGGCTTTGATGGTAAGGTTCCAAATGCAGATATATTCAGCGCTCCAGCAGATTGATTCATATCCATTAGCTCTAACACACGGGATTCTACATCTTTAAAGCTTTTAATATTGCACGGCCCACCACCAGTTGCTCGGTACTCTTTATTGTTATTTGCCAGTTTCCTCTTTAGCGAACATTTGAAATCTGTCCACACCTATAATCGAAAAAATAAATAATGTAGTGACCAAATTAATCAAAGTATACATACTTTTTTCCATCCTGTTGCATCCTTTAGTGGAGGTCCAAGCCGATTTAATTCTTCCGAAACAACAGCCCTAAAAGCTGCAGACCCTTTCATTTTCTCCTTCAATATCATTCGATTTGCCTTCAACATTTCTACCAGCTTCAAATATTGCCGGCGAGAAGTTACTAGACGCTTTGTCTGAAATGTAATAGAATAAATTTTATTTTTTTTTTCTTCTTAGGTCTAGGGTCAGCTTAGGAAGGTTTTGCTTCTCAAACTCCGTATATCTTTTTGAGTGTCGTTTAAGAAAACAACAAAAAAATGCCAAGCAGTTGGTTGCTCTCAATACTTACGGTATCCATTTCAAAATCAGCGAATTTTTGTTACCGATGACAATGATCATTGACCACTATTTAACACTTCCACCGGGATTATACATTTGGTTTCTTGGGATTAAACTTATTTCCGAGCGTCTTCTGTACCGTACCGTGCCGTATTTCCACAAAGAAAACTACACCTACGAACGATCGTTCGATTTGCTGCAGTTGCTCAACGAGTAACTGTAGACGTTACATGATAAATGAAATCTATCGAATAGTACACTTTCAATAAAGCCGTCGTTTTTGTTCTAGTAGAACAGTTTGTATTTAAAAAAAAATCTAGTTAGCATAGCTGAAAAGGAAACACGGAAAAAATGAATGTGGGTGGTTTTGGTTGGCTTTTGTGAATGACTAAAATGAACTAATGACTCCTGAAATGAACTTATAATGAATTAAAATGAATTGAAACGAGGGGTAATCAGTTCATTCATGAACGATTTTACACAACGAACAATTGTTCCTGAACAATCGTTCGTCAGAAACAGCACCATTATCTCTAGTTTGTCCACAAAACTGATGGCACTTTTTTGCTTTGTTTTGCTCTCTGTGATTATCTTTTTTAAACCTTTCTCCATTTTTTATTATATTGACGATCTACAAATAAAATTATTGTAATGCAAAATGCGGCAGTGTAAGTACGCTTGAACAAAAAAGAGAGAAACATGGGGCAAAGTTGGGCCAAATATGAGGAAAATTTTACGGTTTCATGAACAGGGGATGGAACTTGGTTCCTCTATTAATAAATCACTTTCCACTATGCGAAAACCCCCTTACAATGTATTTGTAATTATAAAAAAATCAAATTCAGGCCACGTGGCAAAGCCTCCGAACCACCCTATACGAAAAATTGACACGCAGATGAGTGACCGTGAGAGGGAGAGTCCTTATTTCAGAATTTAGCCCCAGATGGGTCCAGGCAGATGAACGCCATCACTGAGTTCACCCAAAATTCACCAACACTATCTCAAAAAATGGGCTCTGATTGTTACTCGGGAGTGCATTATTTAAACGCAGCAGCAAGACAGTCGGGGGCAGTACAGACTTCGAACGACGAAAATCCGTTCGACGCTCACGAGGAAATGAACAGGACGCCATGTAGCTGCCAATGCTTCAATGTCGTTTATATCTACGATCAAAGGGTTCACAGATTCATGGCTAATAGGAATTTTAAATTTTCTGCCGTTACTGATGTATTTGGCCTTCATGTTAATTTACTCAATGCAACAAAAAACACAAATAAATTCAATTAAACTTACATTTTACTTTTTGAAAGAGCTTATTAACGCTCATTGAAAATTAAAACTGCTAAATTTATTGAAAAAAATCCATTGCCAAACACATTCGTTTAAAATCCGCAGCTCAAAACCTAGCGGATTTATCTCCATACAAACGGGAACGTTCGAATCCGCCAAGCCCAGTTCATTCTTCACGCGCGCAATGTACGGTAACTCAATTTAACGTTATTTTAAAAATGAGTGTCTAGTGAATACTGACTGACACCGGCGGCGAACGGATTTTCGTCGTTCGAAGCCTGTACTGCCCTCGAGTGCGTTCTCCGCCAAGCGGAAACGATTTGCTATCGGAAGGAAGCGAAAAAGAAAACAGCGAAGAGTCAGGTAAGCCTCTCACAGCTCTAGTGCGCGATCCGGCATGTGAAACACATCCGGAAAAACCAGTAAGTGTCGGTGCGCAAGCGATAAACCCCAATGCGGATGACCGAAGGCAGCCAAGACAAGGAACATCTTCGGGCAGGACAGAAGAGCATCTGTTACAAACAGCAAACTGCAAGAAGCTCTAGAGACAACGAGAGAGTTGCACTTCAATACTAAGGATCGCAACGTACATGCGCCGATTAAGAAAATGTCGGTAAAAATTCTGACATCCCTTAGCTGCGTACAACAAAAGCTAAAGGCCTGGAAGCTGCGAGAAGAACAGGCTGAGAAGATACTTAATGAAACGGAAGAAGCACGTGGTCCCCTTGCGACACCAGGAATCGCCCCAGCAGGACCGTTCAAGCGAGGAAGAAGACAAAGAACACCCGAGACTGAAGAAGAGGGACAGAAAAATCACAGAAGTGACAACTTTCTAAAGTCACGGCTAGTCAGTTCCGTAAGCTTAGATGATGTAGCAGCATACACGACCTCAGCGCCCGCTGTAGACGAAGAGTGGACTACAGTGACCAGGAAACAGCAGCGTAAAAAAGCATCGTAAATGCTGAAGTTGTTCCAGTGAACACCAAAAGAGCAACGGCGCGCCCGAGACCAGAAGCCATCGTTTCACGAGTGAAGGATGCTGCATCTTACGCAGATATTCTACGGAAAGTCAAGGTGGATCCGAAGCTTAAAGCCCTTGGGCAATGCGTGTCCAAAATCCGGCGAACTCAAGACGGAAAAATGCTGTTTGAGCTAAAGAGGGCAGACGGTGTAAGCGGCGCCGATAATAAGGACATCTTACAAGCATCCGTAGGAGAATCAGCGCAGGTTAAGGTCCTAGGGAATGACGTTACCGTTGAATGTCGTAACCTAGACGAAGTAACCACGAAGAAAGATTTAGAGGGCGCACTACGGAATCGGTTCGATCTCGGAAACGCCAGCTTAGAGATGAAAAAGAAGCCGGCGTTCGATAGTACGCAGACAGCGTATGTCAAGATGCCAATGAAGCAGCATATTGCCAACAACAAGGAGATGTTTCCGGTGCTGGGAGTACAACCATCTGTCGCGTAATTGTAAGGGACCAGGCAGATCTAACTTATATCTGCGTTGTGGTGAAGAGGATCATTTGGCACGTAGTTGCACCAAGCCGGCAAGGTGCTTTGTATGCCCACCAGGGAAAAATGCGCACCAGATTGGCGAGCCATTCTGCCTAATGCCAAAGCATATATGGAAGTGATTCCACAAATACACCGTATGGAATACCGGCAGGCAGCAGCAACTGGATCACTGATAAAACAGGAATGGCAGCAATTGGGACGGTGGGAAGATTCCCGATCCAAAGAGTTGTATCTTGCACCTTTAAGGGATTCGTCATCGCCGAGGTCAACGGAGTTCTTTTCTGTAGCTGCTACACCTCCGACTCACGACAGACCAGAGCTGAGCCCCACTTACACCGCCCCAGAGACTGATCCTGAACCGATAACCATCGACGAAATTCTTGGACTTGCGGAGCGCCACAAACCTGGGAAAGTACCCGGTCCGGATGTTAACCCTAGCGAGGCAGTGAAAGCAGCTATGGAAGCGTATCCGACAGTTTTCCAGGCAGTTTTTCAAAGCACCTTGTTTCCGGGCCAATTTCCACCGATATGGAAGAAGCAGAAGCTGGTGATACTACCCAAGCCAGGTAAGCACGCACGCAAATCGTCGACCCTAAGACCTTTGAGGTTGATAGACAACTTGGCTAAGGTTCAGGAGATGCCTATACAGGAGCGCCTGACAGCACACACGAAAGATCAGTATGGCCTCTCCGAACGACAGTTTGGTTTCCGGAAAAAGCGCTCGACAGTCGACGCGATACAAGCAGTGGGGTCTATGATACCTTCCACTAGTTTTTTTATATGGACTTTGACGTTTCGCGGCTTATTTGCTGCATGTTTTCCATACAAACCGCTCAGCAAAATAAGCCTGCGTATTTCAGATTAGAAATTTTTTCTAATGTTAGTTTCGATCAGCTGCTCGACAAATGTCAAAACAAGGCATTTTTCTAGCAGGTCTGAAACAGGTTAGGCCATATTTGATTCGGCTGAATGTTGATTAAATTTTGATTTAAAACAACAATGAAATTACATAAGTTTAATTATGTTCAGGTTTTTATGAAAAATAATACAAATTTTTACTTGTGCTATGCCTTTATTTCGAACTACATTTCGACACTGTAATTCCTGTTTCGTCAAAACGCGGTTCTACAAAACTGCAGTATAATGTAATTCTTTATGTCAAAATGCTATGTCCTTGAGGAATCCTTGCATGATGATATTACCTGTCAACAATTTCCCGCTCGATTCTGCTCGATGTTTTGACAGATCCGGGCTAAAAATTTTAGCTTTCTAACTTAAGGTATCATAGACCCCAGTGCTGGAGAATGGTTGTGCGTATACCGATGGAAGACGTGTGAAAATCGTTTCTGCGTGGTCATTACTATCGTCACTATCGCTGTTCGAACTGTCAACACGCACTTTTCTAACGCCCCGTGTTTGGACGGTTGTTTCTGATATTTATCACGATTTTCTCATCGTTTTAAGCGTGTGCAGCTTACTAGTCTCTCTGGTTACCTGGTTTATTGCTACATTCAGTGTTTTCGGTGTAAATTCATCGTGTGGCTTCTGTTTGATTGGCTTTTGTTAAGTTGCGCCTATCTTCGGTCATTGTCATCGTGATCTCTTCAATGGCTGACCAGTGTTTATCGTGTACGAGAGCAGCGGCGCCAGAGGACCCATCATATAGGTGCGATGGTTTTTGTAAGCGTTGGTCCCACCGTTCGTGCCTGGTTGTGAGTAGCGCCGTATTCAGGGAGCTAACCAAAGGAAACTCGCAGTTCCTCTGGTTGTGTTCCAGCTGTGCTGAGCTACGTTGTAGCGGTCGCTCTGTTGTGATAGCGGAATTAACTGCTGCACTGACGGATCTCAGAACTCAGCTTACGGAAGAGTTTGAGTCACGGTTAACTGCTGCATCGGAGAGAATCAAAGGATCTGTGCTCGGATCACTCTCGCATCTCATCAACGTTCGTCACCCTCCCCATGCCTCACCATCAACCATGACGCGGACGGCCCTAGCCACAAACACCTCTGCATCAGCCACTCACACACCTCCTGTTGATAGCCGGCGTTTCGCTGGATTAATGCTGATTGACCGCTCTCCACCGTCTGATGTGATGTCGCCAACGCCCGCACTTCTTACCGGCACTGCCCCGAATAAATCTGCATCTCCCGCCGCACTATTGCTACCACCAGAATCGCCTAAATTCTGGCTGTATCTTTCCCGGTGCCGACCACTGGCTACGGTACAGGAAGTGCAGGCATTTGTTAAGGAGCAACTCGGTGTGGATGATGTCATTGCTAGGAAGCTGGTACCGGCCAATGGGGATCTCAGCACTCTGACCTTTTCTTCGCTTGTCGCTTGAGCTTCGTGAGCGAGCGCTGTCTCGTTCATCGTGGGCTGTGGGTACAGTATTCAAGGAGTTTTCGGAGCGACGCACAATTAATTTCACTACACTTTCTCCGTCCGAGGATCGCCTCGTTAAGATTGCCGGTGCACCACATGCGGTCGCAGATCAAGTTGAAGGCATGGCTCAGCCTGATCCTAACACGACTACATTCAGTACCAGACTTACTCATAATAACAACACCAACACAACAGTCAGCTGCTTAAATCAACTACACACCTCACCATCCAGTGATGACACCACGAGTTCATCGTCTCCAACACCACCTAAGTTATTGCAATAACAACATCTGTAACCGGCTCCAGTTCATTCGCTGCTCCATCCGCTGCCTCATCGATGTCATTCTACTATCAAAACATGCGCAGCATTAGATCTAAGCTCACCGATCTTCGACTTGCTCTCATCGATTCCTGCTATGACGTCATCATTATTACCGAAACCTGGTTGGATGAATCCGTTGCGGCTTCCGAGTTGGTGGATGATAGTTTTTATGTGTTTCGATGTGACCGTTCAACTGACACCGACGCTGCTGACCGTGCCCGTTCTAATTGCGTGCAAGTCGAAGTTCATCACAACACATATACCCGTTCGTGACTCTTCGCTGGAACTTGTCTGGATTTGTATCAAGCTAAAGGACCTTCGCCTCTTCATCGGTGTTGTATACATCCCCCCGGGAATAAGCAATAACACAGTATTACTAGACTCGCTGTTCAGCTCCATCGATGCGGTTCAACGCCGTGTGAAAACTAATGATATTCTGCTGCTTTTTGGTGACTTCAATCAACCAACCATATCTTGGTCGCCGTCTGATGTATTTTTCGTTCCCTCCTTCTCTTCCTCGTCTTATTTTATTGACGGAATGCATGAATTTAGTCTTAACCAATTGTCAGGAGTAAAGAACTCCTTCGATAGGCAGATAGATTTAGTTTTCTGTAAGAATACAACTCTTTCTTCGGTATCGCCCGTCACTTGCGCTCCCTTTCATCTCCGTAAGCTAGATAGCTACCACCCTACTCTTGAGTTAATGATCTCCATCCCTTGATGTTTCCATTCCATCTCCCGTACACCCAACAGGTGTCGCGGTTTAAATTTCCGCAGACTAGACTCTGCAAAATTGACAACCCTATTGATTGCCTTTGACTGGTCTTTTCTAGACTCTAATGATTCTATTGAGTCCATCACTGAGCAATTCGGTAGGATTGTCAATACTGCTCTCCCTTTATGTTGTCCACCCTCCTTCACCCCCCCATCTCCACCTTGGGCCGATTCCACGCTTCGAGCTCTTCGAAGGGATAGGGATAGTCCCACTACCACCGCTGTGTCTTCAAATATGCAGCATCGGCCTATCGCATTTACAATCGAGCAAGATATTCCCTCTATCTTAATAGACTCCAAATCCGCTTCCATTCAGATCCCAAATCCTTTTAGACGTTTGTAAACCATCGTCGCAATTCCTCATCCCTTCCTCCTGTTATGTGTCTCGGGGATGCCTTTGCTGATAACAGTACCAACGTTTGTGCCCTATTTGCAGAGCATTTCTCCAGCAATTGCTCTCATCCAGCGAATGGCCAGCCTTCATGCTACACACCTAGCTTCCCCATCGCGCATCAAGCTGATCTTGTTGTGTCTGCGCTTATTGATGATGTGAGAAAAACTCTCGAAACTGGAAAATATCGCGGTAAAGAAATGTATAGAAAAGAAACCCGTGCAGTCTTGGCGCCGTTCTGTTTGCAACTGTTTATTCATTTGTCCGAGTTCATTTTACATGCAAAGTTCATTATAGTTCGTCCTAATTGTCCCTTAATGTCAATCCTTATAGCGTCAAGTAGTGTGTGTGTTTATAGTTCGTGGTTAAGTTCCTTCGTCGTAGTTCAGAGATAATTCATGTAACATTTAAAAATTATAGCTAACAGTAAATTTCACATTCCCGGCCACCAAAGAAGGAACTTCTTTAAAAATTCATGTAATGTTCTGATCTACTAATCTACTTTTCGCTTTAGAATTTCATGTAACCGCTTATCTCCTAACATTCCGTATGAGTGTAGATGTGTAGATGTGTGTATGTTGGTGTTTTGTACTGACAACCTGAGTGTCAACAATGTAGCGTGGTTTGTGTTGAAAACTATTCAGGTGTAATATCGACTAGCTCCTCTGAATTGCTACTAAGCGGATTTGGTAGGATTGCTACCCGATTTACTGCGCGTACAATTTGTTTTCCTGACGCTGTGCGGAGCGTTATTACCCGAACTACTCCATCCTTTCCGGGATGCAAACTTGATATCCTTCCCGTTGGCCATAAGGTAGGTGGTATGTTATCTTCCCTTATGATAACCAGTTGTCCTATTTCTAGCGGTACCGGATGAGTCATAAAACGTTTCGCGCGGGCCTGTAGCTGTTGTAGGTATTCCGGATACCAACGCGACCAAATGCTCTGCACATGATGTTGAATTTGATCGAATTCCTTCAACCTATTTGGCGCAACCGAACTTCTATCAATATTCCCAATCCCAATATTCTATCAATAGCGTTCCTGCGGCAACGCTAGCATGTTTGACCCTATCAAAAAGTGCCCAGGAGTGAGCGCTTCCATATCCGTGGGCTCACTCGAAAGTGGGACCAAAGGTCGAGTATTTAGGCACTGTTCAAACTGTGCTAGCACCGTAATCATACCCTCCTGCGTGAGGCTTGTGCTTCCCAAAGTGCGTATGAGGTGTTGCTTCGCCGACCGGACTGCAGCTTCCCACAGCCCTCCGAAGTGTGGCGCCCGTGGTGGAATGAATTTCCACTTGATTTCCTCGTTGGCACACCAGTTGAACAGCTCACGACGATCACGATCGCTGCCTTTCAGCATTTCATGGATGCGACGAAGCTCATGTGCAGCACCCTTAAATGTTGTTGCATTGTCCGAATGCAGTTCCGCTATCCTCCCTCTGCGTGCCACGAAACGCCATAAAGCTGCCAAGAAGGCAGCGGTAGTGAGATCACCCACAAGTTCGATGTGAACCGCTCTTGTTGCAAAACATACAAAGATAGCGATGTATGCTTTCGTTGCACTTCTGTTTCGTACCGTAGACTTCAGAAATACCGGACCACAGTAATCGACGCCACTCACAGCAAACGGCCTTGTTGGTGAAACCCTTGAAGTAGGAAGATCAGCGACGGATTGTTTCACCAATACGGGTTTTGCCTTGAAGCATCGAAGACACCGGTGATAAACAGCCTTTGTTAAATTGCGCCCACCAATTATCCAAAACCGTTGACGAATTATGGATAACAATAATTCCGGACCGGCGTGTAAGTGTCTCTCGTGATATGACACCGCCAGCAGTACCGCCAATTGATGCTTAGATGAGAGCAATATAGGATGCTTCGATGATTCGCTCATTTGTGCATTGCGCAGCCGGCCACCAACACGCAGGATTCCCGACTGATCAATAAACGGCGAGAGCCACTTCAATTTCGAGTTGCGTGGAACATCTCTACTGTTCTTGATCTCGTGCAGCTCATCCGAAAACGACTCCTGCTGGGCGAGATGACACAACCGACGTTCTGCTTCAAGCAACTCACTCTTTGTCAGTAATGGAACTAACGTGATCAGCTCCTGAACCGTGGCATGAGATTTTGTAGATGGAGTATGTGATGATTTGCCTGCCCTTAGACAATTGATGAAACGTAAGCAATACGCCATAGTTCGCCTGAGCCTATGGTAAATGGAAAACCGTTTGAAGAGTGTGCTGCTAAACTCGTTTATAGTGGACACAACAGCCATGCGCGGATGAACTCGTTCTTCCTCTGATGATTCGATCTCGTCTCTTGCAGGTTCACTCTGAGGCCAATCTTCTATCTTTCTGCTTAACCAATGTGGCCCGTGCCACCAACGATGACAATCCAGCAATTTGTCTGGAAGTAGACCTCGTGACACATCGTCTGCTGGATTGTCTACACCGGGTACATGCTTCCAGCCCTTGATTCTGGTCTGTTCCTGAATCTGAGCCACCCTGTTTGCCACAAATGGCTTCCATCGTCGAGGTGTAGAATTCAGCCAGTGTAGAACGGTCATAGAATCAGTCCAAGCGAATGCTTCGTAAGTGCCGTTGAGAGACTGAATGACCTTCCGGAACAAGTCTACTGCCAATCTCGCCGCACAGAGCTCTAATCTGGCGATTGAATTTGTGTTTGTCAGAGAAACAACCTTGGATTTGGCTGCCACTAGTTGTACCGATATTTTGTGCTGGCTTTCTGCTCTGACGTAGCAACAAGCACCATATGCTACCTGCGAAGCATCCGCGAAGATGTGCAGCTGCACACATGTTGCTTGTTTAACCGAAGTGTATCGCGGGATGCTCACTTCACGCAGTGAATGAAGCTTAGAATGGAACGCCGACCATTCCCGCTGGAGATGTGATGGTAGCTCACAATCCCAGTCCCATGATTTCCCGTTTGTCTTTAACGACCACAATTGCTGCATGAAGAGCTTAGCGATGATTATGGTTGGACTCAGCAATCCGAGGGGGTCAAAGATTTTCGCTATGTATGATAGTGTTAGCCGCTTTGTCATCACCGGGGCAGCAGTTGGTAGACCAATCCGCACGCGAAGCATATCAGTTGCTGGTTCCCACATGAGCCCCAGGGTGGATACGAATTGGGGATCTTGCCACTCATGCGTCGGGAGAACTGCCAAGTCCTCCGATGGGATGTTCTGTAGTGCTTCCGGTACGTTAGAGGCCCACTTTTTTAATGAAAATCCAGCCGATTTGAGCATCTCTGAGATCTGTGCCCGCATTTCAACTGCCTCCAATACGTCTTCGGTACCCGTGAGCAAATCATCCACGTAGAAGTCGTTCAGTACTGAGTTCACTGCTCGAGGATATTGTGCCTTGTGGTCATGCGCAATTTGCTTTAAAGTCCGCGTTGCCAAAAATGGTGCACATGCGGTTCCGTAGGTTACTGTCAGCAACTGGAAGGTCTGAATTGGCTGTGCAGGACTTTCCCGGTACCGAATACGAAGGTACCTTCCGTCGCTAGGTTCGTGGAGAATTTGACGGTACATTTTCTCCACATCTGCTGATAGCGCGATTGCATGTGACCGGAAGCGCACAATGATGGTGAACAGGTCGTCTTGGATCACCGGCCCAACTAGTAGCTTGTCGTTGAGTGAATAACCAGACGAAGACTTGCACGATGCATCGAACACGATTCGGACCTTGGTTGTTGTGCTTGTCTCCTTCACTACTGCGTGATGAGGAAGGTAGTAGTGCTGAACCGAATCGTCTACCGGATCACTTAACCTCTTCATGTGACCCAAACGCTCGTACTCGACCATGAATTTCACATACTCCTCCTTCATTTTAGGGTTATCGCTCAGACGACGTTCCATACAACGAAGCCTGCGATCTGCTGTGTATTTAGAATCCCCTAAAACGATATGAGGATTGGAATTAAACGGTAAACTAACGACATACCTCCCCGAAGTGTTGCGGACGGTAGTAGCCACGTAGTGTCTTTCGCAGGCATCTTCTTCCACCGATAAGACAGTATCCTCGGCTATGGTTTCGTTCTGCCAAAACCGCTGCATGATGTCTTCTAATGGTATGTCGTTTGCTGCGAGATGACACAGTCGCGGACCAGGCGATGAATGATGAATGTTTCCGGTGACCACCCAACCGAAATGGGTTTCCACCAGCCACGGTCTTCCCATGCCGAGAGAGCGTTTGCGACCGGTGTGAAGCTCCCAGAAAGTATCGCCTCCGATGATGATGTCGACTTCCCCCGGAACGTTGAAGGCGCGATCAGCTAATGCCACATCTGGCATCTTCCACGATGAGATGTCCGAAAATGAAGTAGGGATGGCAGCTGATGGCTTGTCCAAAATCAAGAAAGCCATTTCCGTAGCGAAGGGTTGATTCTTGGACCGAACTGTAGCGACGATCGAACCCCTTACTTGATGTACCACCGCATTTCCGATGCCCGAAACAGCAATATTGACCTTGTTGCGGTTGGTCATTAGTTTGCGAGCGCATTCCTCAGAGATGAAATTAGACATGGACCCCGAATCCAGTAGAGCCCTTGCCTCATGCTCATTACCGTAATCATCTCGAATCACAATCTGTGCCGTCTCTAGAAACACCTTATCGTCATCCAAATGTGCTGCCATGGTAACTGCTGTGGCCGGAGTGATATGCAGAAGTGTATGATGACGTTGACGGCACGTTCTACACGAATAATCAGATTTGCATGATTTGACGTGATGAGTGCCACTCAAACAATTCCAACACAGGTGCTTGTTTGTAACGACATCTCGTCGCTCATATCGGACGTCGGTCGATGAATATCGGACAGTTACGTAGAAGATGAGCGTCGGTGCATGCTAAGGGACACTTCAATTGCTGAGAATGAGCCGGGGGTGAGGAAAGTGTCGCGTTTGATGCAGCTGCATTTGCGATGGACCTTTTTTGCACTGACTGATGATGATTGCCGGCCACCTTTCTTACATTACTAATATGCTCACATGCAAAATCATTCGTTGATTTTAGGATCTGGATCCGATCCTGCACAAAAGCGATCACATCCTTGTACTTATCCTTTGGGAAATGCACGGAATGTTTTTCCCAAGCCAGCAGCGTCTCACGATCCAGCTTCATCATCAGCATATTCGAAAGCGGCGTGTCCCATGCATCCACCGGTTCCTTCAGCTTCACCAATCCGTTGACAAAGCGAGTGAATTCGACCACTAAATGCGTAAGCTTGTCAACGCACACCGATTGCACACCTGGAAGATGGTGCAATTTACGATAATATTCACAGATTAACAACCGTGAATTATCGTACCGCTTCAGAAGTGCCGCCCACGTAACTGGATAGTTGTCGGATGTTAAAGGGGTGTGCTCAAATGGTAAAGCTGCTTCTCCCTTTAACGATGGAAGCAGGTACTGGAGCTTAGCGATGGCGGGAAGTTCTGCAGACGCGTCGATCATGGCTATGAACCGATCTCGGAACGAAAGCCATCTTGTGTGGTCTCCATCGAACGTTGGAAGCTCGATCTTTGGCAGCCGTAGGTTGGAAGCGTTTGGCCGAAAAAAGGCAAGCGTCGAGGAAGCCAAACCCGTCGTGTCGTGTAGCGTACCCTCTTCCTTCGGTTGGTTTTCCCGTAGGAATGATTTAAGCTTCCGATGACGATCCTCAAAATCACTCCTCTCATGGATGTATGCCTCGATGCTGGCGTCGTTTTCATCCAACTCTTCGAGTTTCTCAATCGAGTTGAAAAACCCTGACTTGTGCCTGTCCAAATCCTCCAAAGCCTCTGGAATCTGGCTTGCAAATTCGGGCACAAACTCCGCTTGAAAACGTTCTAGCGTCTTGAGGCCTTCCACTGCGATCCTCTTTTTGAGTTGCGAAGCCTTGATTTTTTTGTCCATTTTATTACTTTACACGAAACACGAACGAAACGAACAGACGAAAGCGATGGCGCGAAATTTGAACGATGGCGCGTGAAAGACCGTTGCCCTTGATAGCGGGGCGAAAGCGATGGCGCGAAGCGTCACTTAAAACTGCACTTTTCCGAAAGAACCGAAATTCACCCTTGATAGCAGGATGATGACCGAAAATACACTTTCTTTACTACGATCCGGTTCGAAGGACCAAAAATGTGAGAAAAACTCTCGAAACTGGAAAATATCGCGGTAAAGAAATGTATAGAAAAGAAACCCGTGCAGTCTTGGCGCCGTTCTGTTTGCAACTGTTTATTCATTTGTCCGAGTTCATTTTACATGCAAAGTTCATTATAGTTCGTCCTAATTGTCCCTTAATGTCAATCCTTATAGCGTCAAGTAGTGTGTGTGTTTATAGTTCGTGGTTAAGTTCCTTCGTCGTAGTTCAGAGATAATTCATGTAACATTTAAAAATTATAGCTAACAGTAAATTTCACAGATGATGTCGCGGTTCTCAATGCGATTGTCAAGTTAAAATTATTCTTTTCCTTTAGATTTTTCTGATCCGTTTTGTCTGAAGGCACTGTACTGCTCGCTGGTTAGGTCGTTGCTGGAGTATTGTTCTGTAATATGGGCCCCGACTGCTCGGATTCATATTGAGCGCATTGAACGGGTGCAGAGATCCTTCACCAGGTGTGCAGTTCGCAAATTTCTGAGTAATTCCTCTGCTGCCCTGCCCAATTATGAGTCCAGGTGTCGGCTGTTCGGTATCGACTCCCTCGAGAACCGCCGCTCTCAGGCACAATCCTTATTTGTTACTTCCCTCTTGCTCGATTGCATTGATTCACCAATATTGCTTTCCTCGATCCCCCTCTATGTTCCTAACCGTTCACTCCGTATTCGTCCTCCCTTAATTATCCCCAGACGTCGCACTGCAGCAGGTCGTTCTGACCCATTGTTGCTTGCTCTGCGATCGTTTAACTCCTCTTCCCTCTTATTTGATTTCCACTTCCCTTTATCCTCCTTTCGTTACCGTCTTAGATTTCCCTTTTAGCCTCCTCATCATACTCAATGAGCTTCGAATATTTTCATGAACTTCCTTTGTCTTAGTTTTAGTTTTAGTTTAGATTTTAGGTATATATTATGGTTTAAGATATAATATGTTAAATATTCTATGTGTAGCCTTACGGCAGATATATTATAATAATAAATTGAAATTGAAATACAAACAACATAACAGACAAACACACAGACATGATTAATGTCCTTCAACAGAACCTTAATCACAGCCAGCTGGCCCGGACATGCTGATGCAGACTGCTCGGAACGAAGGCTGCGACATAGTGTTGATCGCCGATACCTGGGTAACTGGGTCGCGGATCCGACGGGCAGAGTTGCAGCAGTATCGACAGGAAGATACCCTATCCAACGCATAATCGAGAATCGGCGGGATTACTTCGTCGTGGTCGAAATGCGTGGTATCGTTTTCTGCTCCGTGTATCTACCTCCTGTGGGGTCCGATTTGTCAGTGGAGGATTATCGACGCAAATGGACCGAAATTGCGTCGGTGATTCCGCGGAATCGGGACACCGTGATCGGCGGGGACGTCAACGCCTAGTCAGGAGCGTGGGGGATGGAACGCAGACACAACGATGGACAACGAGTTCATAGGGGAGCAGTGGTGATGGATGCTATGGCATCACTTGAGCTAGGCTTGTTGAACCGGGGCAACCGGCCAACCTGGAGCAGTAACAGTGCGCAAAACTGCGACGAAAATCCAAGTGACCACAATACCATCAAGTTTGCGGTCGGGAGGACGACGCAGCGTAACCTGGGACACAGTGCACAGCAGGCTTCGGAGAGCAGATGGGCAACCCGGTATTTCAACAAGGACTTGTTCATTGAAATTTTGGGGTCACTGGACATCTACAACCGCATCCTCTTGGCGGACGAGTTGACGCAGGCAATGTCAACTGCCTGCGACGCGATGCCTGCGACGCGATGATATTGCCAGCAGCACGGGGAGGATGACGATCGGTGTACTGGTGGAATAACGAGATTTCCCAGTTACGTCGCACCTACATCGGGATTCGGAGAAGACTCAGGCGAACCCGAACGGAAGAGCAGCGACAGGATCGCCGTCCGGCGTACACAACAGCGAAAGCAGCACTGGAGCAAGCGGTTAAGCGGAGGAAGAAGGAGCAAGGTGATCAACTTCCGGGACAGCTGGGGCCTCACGGATTCGGGCCAGGCTACAAAATCCGGAGGCAAATGTGGCAAGGAGCCCGAGTACCGATGGAACGGGATCCAGCCAAGCTGCAGCATATTGTTGGCGAACTTTTTCCGGTGCAACCGCCCATGGAATGGCCCACAGCAACAGGATTGACGGACGAGGACACGGCACGGGATGCCGTTACCGAGGGTGAGCTGGTGAGCATTGCAAAATCGCTCAATCCCCAGCGTGACCCAGGAGACGACAACATTCCGAACGTGGCTTTGATTGCGACGATGACGGCGTTTCCACGCGTCTTCATGAGAACGTTCTAGCATTACATCGATTCCGGTCACTTCCCCGTCGAATGGAAGAAGCAACGGCTAGTGCTGTTCTCGAAGGCCGGAAAACCACTCGGAGAATCATCGTCGTACCGGCCAATCTGCCTGCTGAGTGTTCTGGGAAAAGTGTTGGAGCGACTCATACAGCGCAGACTTATGGAGCATCTGGATGCAACCCAATACGGAATGCCCAATACGGATTCAGGAAAGGACGCTCAACCATGGATGCCATCAACAGGGTGATTGCCAACGGAAGGGTTGCGCTCGACAAGAAGCGCAGGGGCGATCGACTGTGTGCGATGGTGACAATCGACTTGAAAAACGCCTTCAACACGGCCAACTGGACAGCGATCGGAGCAGCTCTGCAGCGAAGGAACACGCCACCGTACCTCCAGGCGTTGCTGCGGAACTACTTCACGAATCGCACGCTCCACTACGAAACGGATGAAGGAATGGTCTCGTTACCAGTATCGACAGGTGTCCCGCAGGGTTCGGTTCTAGGGCCAACACTGTGGAATGTTATGTACGATGACCTTCTTTGTTTGGAGCTGTTCGGAAAGCGTGCGGGCATTATAGGGTTTGCTGATGATGTGGCGTTCACCCGTAAAGGGAGGGACCCGCAGGAAATCAGCAACCTTGCTACGAGGAACATGGAGATGATCGAGCGTTGGATGGATGGAGTGGGATTGAAGCTGGCCCATCAAAAGACCGGCTACATGATCTTCTGCACTCATCACAACCAGCAGGTAGGTCAACTACGTGCCGAAGGACACACGATCGTATCCACGGAATCGCTCAAGTACCTGGGGGTCGAGCTCTGCCGCAAACAGCACCACGGTCGGCATTTGGAGAAGGTTTGCAGCAAGGCATCACGTATCACGAATGCCTTGACCGCTCTGATGCCGAAAAAGTGTGGCCCAATAAGCAGCAGAAGGAGACCCTTGGTTAACGTTGGGAATAGCATTGTCCGTTACGCGGCACCATCGTGGGGACGGACGCTTCTTCAGAAGGACATTTCAGAGGACGCACCGCACAGGAGTTCTTCGAGTGGCCAGTGCCTTCCAAACGGTCTCCTACGATGCCGGGGCGTTGGGTTTCTCCGGAGCTACTTCGTCGAAAAAGACATCCTCGACGGCTCGCCAAACTGCCCGGTGGAACCAAGTGGAAGATGTCGACCACGTAATGTTCCACTGTCCACGGTTTGCTCGAACCCAACACGAGATGCAGCAGCAGAGCCACACTCGCTTAACGATAGAAAATCTTGCAGCGGAAATGTGTGCCAACAGGAACACATGGGAAGCAGTCCGGACCGCCGCAAGGACCATCTTCAGAAACCTCCAAGTGAGATGGAATGAGGAAAGTCCACCAACGGCCAGACGGAGACGACAACAACGACGGCGGAACACGGAACAAACGGGACAGCAACAGTTGCCGCCGCGACCGCACCAAAGGATGACGACAACGGAAGCAACAGCAGCAACGAGTAACCAGAGCAGCAGCAGGAGCTAGACCCCACCGGAAGTAACGGCTACGGACGGGCGGAATTAAGCAGCAGCAGCGGAAGGAAGGCACGAAGCAGCAGCAGCAGCTGAGACAACTAGGACGAATGACGCAGTAGCAACATTGGAAAGCAGCAGCGCGTCAACAGGATTGGTGCATCGCACAAACGTTCCTGCATGGAGTACTACGCACATCAAGCGCATCGGCAGGGTTCGGATCAGGTCGAGGAGTGGTTTAGTTAGGGTCCCATCGGCTGCCGGGTCCGCTTCACGGGCCCAGCGTCACGATGAATCCCACATAACCCATCTCGGAGGGATTGGTTTGTAGCCGCAAGCCGCCCTTCGAGGTGGGTACCTTTTGAAGGTTCCCTCCCCGTTAATAAAAAAAAGAGGCTTCATATCCATACCCATATCAGTGCAGTATTGCTACATACACTGACAACTGAACTATTGCAAAAATGTAAT
Organism: Anopheles funestus; assembly: GCF_943734845.2. Taxonomy (NCBI): domain Eukaryota; kingdom Metazoa; phylum Arthropoda; class Insecta; order Diptera; family Culicidae; genus Anopheles; species Anopheles funestus. Next base: position 45,184,663 of record NC_064599.1, read on the forward strand.
TAACAACAGTAAAAAAATAATTATTGCAAGAAATGTAATTTTCGATGAATCAAAGAATAATGCCCAGATAAACGCAGAAAAAACTGATAGAGCTACCTCTGGGAAAGCAAGCAATAGGAAGCAAATGGGTTTTTAAGAGAAAATTAGATGAAACAGGAAAAATAAAAAGGCATAAAGCTAGACTTGTCGCTCAAGGATATGGACAAATATACGGAGTAGATTACTTCAAAAAATATGCACCAGTAACAAAATATACCACGGTGAGAATATAATATCCATAGCAGGTAGAGATAAACTATTACTTAAACATATAGATGTAAAAACAGCATACTTGAACAGTGAAGTAGATGAGCAAATCTATATGAAACAGCCACCTGGATATATAGTAACTGGCCAGGAGGAGAAAGTATGTGTTACCGCCTATGTACAATTCGTCCTGATATTTGCCCAATGTGCAGTTGTGCTGCACGATCGAAGGCAGCTTAGTGCTGTCAGTAAGTGCTGTCAGTGCGTGCTGTCAGTGTGTGTAACTGTCAGTTAGAAAAACGTTACAAAACATTACAACATCACAACAACAGTACCACGACGGAAGAGTTACAATTAAAGCAAACGTGTAAAACCAATATAAATCTGATTTCACGAAAGTGTTGAAACCCCACAAAGATCCGAACCCACAGTTTATCGTTTAACAGTATGTTAACTCAAAAAAAGCATATACGGTCTCAAGCAATCAGCAAGATACTGGAACATAAAAATTACAAACACTTTAAGGAACACGAGATTTCGTACATGTAATTCAGATGAATGTTTATTTGTTCGAGAAGAAAAATTAAAAACGTATTTATGTATATATGTACGTAGATGATATGTTGATAGCTCACAAACAAGAAAATGAAATAACACAGATATATGAAGAATTACAAAAACATTTCACAATAAGCTGGTTGGGTGATGCGAAATTATTTTTAGGAATAGAAATAGTAAAAGATGATTTTGGGTTCTATACAATTAGTGTTCAGAAGAACATTAAAAGACTAATTTTAAAATTAAAAATGGAAAACGCGAAAATTGCAAATACACCCATGAACCAGGGATACAAAAGATACAAAAGAAGCAAATGAAATTTCAAAAGAAATTTCAATATACAGACGAGTAATAGGTGCATTGTTGTACATTACAAATTGCGCAAGACTCGATATAGCGGCAAGGCACGAAAATGAAAATGAATCCAACTAATGAAAAGGATTGGACCGCGGTAAAGCGTATCATACGATATCTAACAGGTACTTTGTCATTCAAACTTGAATTAGGAAGTAAACCTCAAGAGGGAACATTAGCCTACTCAGATGCCGATTGGGCGGAGGATAGAAATACAAGAAAATCTACAACAGGTTTTGTTATTTGTTTCGCAGGTGGAGCTATAAATTGGGTAAGTCGCCAACAAAAATGTGTATCATTATCATCGATGGAGGCAGAATATATTGCGCTAGGTGAAACCTGTCAGAAAATTGTATGTGTCGAAAATACATCAGGAATTTCATGCAATAGTTACAAGAATTAGTTTACAGGAATTAATTAGGATTAATTGCATGAAATATTTCACGGACGAACTGAAAGGGGATTAGTTAATTGGACTATTCATCTAGAGCTGTAAAAGAACTTTACAATAAGCAAAATGAACACTGTATGTATGAACTTGACAGATGAATACACAGTTGCAATCAGAACGGCGCGAAGTCTACTACGGCAATTCCTTCGGAAAGAAATTAGAACTACGTAATTTTTCACGTCCCAGTTTTCAGTGAGATTTTCTCGCAGTATGGTATAGAAAACTACTGTCAGAACTGGGCGAAGACATGTCATATACGACAATATTTGAAGACAACCAATCGTGTATGAGTTTCGCAAAAATGGGCAAAGGAAGTAGAAGATCTAAACATATCGACACTAAGGAATTCTTTATATGTGAATTATGCGATAAAAAGGAGATTGAATTAAAATACTGTCCAACAGAATTTATGGTAGCTCATATTTTTACAAAACCATTAGGAAATATTAAACACAAGAAATTAGTACAAATGTTGAATTTAACGCACGTTGGGGAGGAATGTTGAAAAGAACAACGTAGCGTATAAAAGAAAGTGATATGAATAAAGTGTCATCAGTCGTGTAAGAACCACCAAACACGAAACAACTGGTCTACTGGTTTTACTCTGTTCATTAGAAACCAGCGTCAATTTCTGTTAGAACCGTGTGTTACGGCACAGCCGTTACCTTTATTTATTTGGTTGAAACTCTGGCACAATCTAAAAAATTTTGACAACACTATATTGAAATTGTTTCAGAGATTGTTCGTTTCAAGTTGTTTCAGTTTCAGTGTCAGCTTGGTTCTAGAGCTCGAAATGAACGGACGTAAAACAGGAGTGCAAAATATACAGTGACAACATGGATAAAAGAGAAGCTACTCTGAGGGTAAATTTCTCACATCTACCAGTCAAGCCCCCCGTAAAAGATGTGATGATTTCATCACATCTAAACTGCAAATAACAAAAGAGCAAATATTACGCATACATCTGCGAACAAGCAGCGTCAACGCCTTTATTGATTTAAAGGATGAGAGCGAGGCTCTAAAGATCGTCAATAATAACGATGGAAAGCACACGATGCTTTGCCAAGGACAGGAGTACGCTATTCCATACCAAGGGGATAGACATAGGCTTAGTGAATAATGCAACAATAATTAATACTGCCTGGATTACAACAGAGCTTAAAATTAAAATACTAGGAGTATGGTTTACAAACTCACTAAGACTAATGATTAAACTGAATTGGGATGTCACTACCAAAACATTCGCTCACTTAGTGTGGCAGCATAAAATGAGAGATATCAATCTACCACAGAGAGCTATATTAGCTAACACATTCCTAACTTCTAAATTATGGTACCTTGGGTCAATTTTAACCCCAAATAAACATCATATAGCCAAACTCACTTCAATGTTAGGCCAATTTATGTGGCCAAGAGGTGGACTTAGAGTCAGCATACTACAACTAGCTCTAGCCAAAGCGAACGGTGGGTTGAATTTGCTAACTCCCGACCAAAAGATTAAATCTCTCCTAACGTCCAGGCATTTTAAAGAAAGGAAATACATGCCATTTACTGAGAAATTTTTGAACAATATTGAAAATCCAACAACTGTCTGAACTCAAATGAAAGAAGCACTTACTACATGCTAGTTAATGAAAAAATAAAGACCAAATCGAAAGAATATGAGTTAGGAATAGCAGATAACGATAAATGTCACGCTTGCGGGGAAGCAGAAACACTGAAACATAAATTTATAGAATGTTATAGAGTCAAACAACTATGGAATGATTTGAAAACAATTGCAATTGAATTAGACATAATACTACCCACATTCGACGAACTTACTAAACCAGAACTAAAAAACTGGAAAAAAGATAAGAAATAAAAAATACTTAAAATATTTTCTCGATACATAGAATTCATAAACAACAACAAATCAATTGCACTAAATTCACTAGATATATCTAATTTAAGGTACATAGTATTAAGCTAAATCTGTATTGTTTTAATAAAAACAAAAAAAATTCCCATCGCAATTGATGATGGATCCGTGCTAGTTAAATTGCACGACATTTCTGGTAAAACCACTGACTAATATTGTCAATTTCTCTTCTAACTCAAGCAGAAAGGGGAGAAGCAAGTCCATTTGCTGGACCATTGCTTGTCCATTTGCCAAACGGCTATCGCTTCGTGCGAATAATAACGGCAAAACCGATTCCCTCGTTTGTCCAAATCAACGGGGAAACCTCACTTGTAACACATCGAGGACAAAAACCAACTTGTCGCTACTGTGAGCTCCATGTACACCATGGAATGACGTGCAACCAAAATAGACGTCTGATTTATAAACTGATAACGTCTGAACATAAGGTTGTTCAGGAAATCATCATCATAAAGGTTGTTTAGGAAATCAGTTTTAATATATTTTTAATTTATTCCTTGTTTGGTAGCTTTCAGGGACCAGTCGGAAACAAGAACGACTAGAATACAGTATGAAAAGATGGTTGACATCATGGAAACCGCTCTTGATATAGCTCGAGCCATATTTAAGGGGGTTCAATCGGCTTTTTGGAAAGAACTTGCAGACAACCATAACCACTTACGTCCTCCCATCAAGAATGTGGCAACGTGGAAAAGGGTAATGACACATTTTGCAACAAAATAACAATTTATAACAAATAATTTCGGCCACACGGCAGGACCGGGTTCAAATCCCATCCGGACCGTCCCCCCTTAGCAAGGACTGACTATCCGGCTACGAGGTAAAATAAGTCTAGTAAGCCAGAAATGGCCGGCGTGACCTGTAAGGTCGTTAAGCCAAGAAGAAGAAGAATTTCGGCTAAAGTCTGAAATAAGCACCCCCCTCTCACGGTCACTCGCGTGAGTGACTTTGTTTTGTGTAGGGTGGTTCGCAATCGGTTGCGTGTTTTTTTTAATGTTGTTTCGAAGCACAGACACCTGAGGGCATGGCCGTCGAAGAAGAAAATGTAGCAATTGGTGTCTATCGACTACAGGTCAAAGATTGGCGATCCGTTGGATATCGCCCGAGTTATGGGGCAAAGTTGGGTCAAAAATGAGGAAAATTGCACCAAATACCCGAAAAAGTGCAACAGCTGCTTTCACGAATAGCTCCGGCCACAGACATGGTAGCGATTAGTGGTGCATGGACGAAATGTAGGCACAAGTGCCATCTAGCCATATCAGAAGAAAGATTGGCGATTCGTTGGATACCGCCTTAGTTATGGGGCAACGTTCGGCCAAAAATGAGAAAAATTTTACGGTTTCACAAACAGGGTATGGAACTTGGTTCCTCAATGAATAAATAACTTTTCACTATGCGAAAACCTCCTTACAATTTAATCGTAATTGTATAAAAAAAATCAAATTCAGGCCACATTGCATAGTCTCCGAACCACCCTGTACGAAAAATTGATACGCAGATGAGTGACCGTGAGTGGGGGGGTTCTTATTTAAGTCTTTAGCCATAATTTCCTTACTTTTAAAGGTATGGTTCGATTACAAATGCCAATGGGGCTGGACCAAACCGCACTAAATTGTTAAATGAGGGTGTGGAGGGCAATAGCGCCGCGCCATTCGGAATAAGCCGACCGGGCAATAACAGTATCGAAAACAATCCCAATACCGACAACGTCCCAACATAAAACCAAATCAGCAGCCAGCAACAACAGGAACCACAGGTACAACAAAAACAGCAAAACGGGATAATTACAGGGCCAATAGATCAAATCGAAAACGGAAGAACACAGATGCAGTATTACAACAAAACAAGGCTATGCTGGAGATGATGGCAAAACTAATCAAATTGCAAGAAAAAACGAATTTAGCCATGGTTGAATGTACAAAACAAATTAGAATTTTAAGCAACGTATTAACGAAACAAAACAATAATCTTAATTCAAACTAAATAATACTTATTCAAATCAAAATAAACATGTAAGGCTTAGTTTAATCATAGGTTAAGTCATAAATCAAGGCTGTGAAACATCTGTATGGAACAAACTGTCTGTGTATGGAACAAACTGTATGAACTTTGAAGTATTTTATTTTCATGAAATAAGAAATAGTACAAATCGATATGAATACAACGCATTATAACAAAAACTGACATCGTGTTTCAATTTCACTTTTAGAAAATTTTGTAGTTAATTGATTTTCTAATTACGACAGTATCATTGCTTGTTAATTGGTACTGCATCACAATACAAGAATATCTGAGGATCGGGTTTGAACACAGTTTTGTGCTGGTAACCCTCTGAACGAAGGCTCTATTTCAACAAACTATCCTTGGTTAAGAATCCATCATTTAGCGTATCTACTTTTTAAAACCAAAAATCGTATCAAAGCACTTTGTTGGTATATGCTTGACAGACTGTCAGGTGCAAAAGTAGTTGTGGAAACACATGTCGCGAACTACAGTGCTACATTCACATATATCCAATCGAGCTTTCTCAGTTATTAATGAACGATGCATAAGTTGTTGTTAAATTGAATTTTAAATTATTAATTATTTATTGCTCTATTTCTGCATTTGAACCATCGTTCTCAGGTAAAATTTCCATATTCCTTGCCAAACATATATTGTGAAGTGTTCAACAAACATTTGTAACTTGCGCAGCCTTTTCTGGTTTGTAGTGCAGCTGTCTTGCACCTAACAAGCAACAAGAATCAATCGATTCTTTAGCATGCCAATGGTTCATTCGATCATTTCTCTTCCCTTCGCGTGCCTTGTATTATAGGCAGCATCCAGTGTATTTGGAGCTGCATTTCGTTTGGTGTTACTAGCCATGGCTTTGACGGGTATACAGAATCGCCTGCGAGTAGGAAAAAAAAATTAAATCAGATTTGCAAACTTCTACTAGTTCTTATGAAAACACAACTCACCTAATATTTTGTAGCCTGTTTCACCCCTTTGATGCTTTAACTAGAAATAATCATCAATGCCACTAACACTCCAAATATGAGCGTCATGGTTGGCTCCGCTGAACCTGGCATCCACGTAGCGTATTGCCATTTTGTGATCGCAAACCTTTTGAGTAAATGTCAACTATTATTATATGCAATTCTGGGTTGCAAAAATAATGATTATCTTACCAAGAGAACGTTTAAATTGTAAAACCCCTGATCTAATGCTAATCTCTATCTTGAATGCTGTAATGCTGATCTCTATCTTGAACCGGAGCAATGATTTTTATGTGCGTCCCATCTACACTCATTACAACCCCGAGTATACCCGACTTAGAAAAGAAATGTCGTCGTGCCTCTTGTTGCTCTTCCGGTCTCATTTCCAAACTGATCCAAGGGTTTTAGCAAACACTTTGGAAAATGTCGGCTGTGCTATGGCAATACTAAAGACGGTTCCCACACCATGTTGATAGCTTCCTTCTGCCAGAAACCTCAACGTAGCGGCCAACATTTCCTTCGCAGTCAATCCATTGCGGCCTTTTATAGGAGGAAACTTTGGTGTTATTTGTTTTAAAATTTCCACAAAAATTTCTTTTGACACGCGGAAATTGTGGGAAAACCTGTAACGGATGTAATAAGTTAAAACATTCGTTTTGATATTTTAGTACCATGTAGTTACGCTTGGTTAGATAGTTCTAAGGGGTCGAACATACAACGCAGCATACGACGATCTGCAGCAAGATTTTCTTTCTGCTCGCTATCAGTACTATCGCTATCACTAAAGCGTAAGTCAAAGCATGCCGCTCCTGCTTGTTAGTTCAACAGCCATTGACGTTATGTATCTTGGAGCTAAAATGATACGAAACTCCTGCTTCTCTTGCTAACATGTTGCTTTTTCAGATTTATTCAAAATTTTTCCGAAGACGCTATTCAACGAAGTTCTCAATAAAATAGAAGCATTAATTGCCCCCAAACATAACCGTGGCTTATCGGCATAAGAGAAACAGGCGACCAAATTACGGTTTTTGGCTCAAGGATCCTATCAACAGGGAGTTGGCAACGATTTCATTATGGCAATTGGACAATCCACGGTTTCTAAAACGTTGGATCAAACCTTGGAAGTCCTAGAGCGTAAACTAGCCTATGCCATAAAAGTAGATCTGACCGATGACGAGAAGGCAGACGCCAGGAGATATTTTTACGCTAAATTACCAGTGCCTGGTGTAGTGATGTGCGTTGATGGAACGCATATTAGAATTGTTGCGCCTCACGACAATCCAATTCAATATTACAATAGAAAAGGGTTTTACAGTCTAAACGCTTTGATGGTAGATATTGAAACTGACGTTATTCAATCTCATGTTTTAATTTAGTAAATTTATTATCTAGATATGTGACCACAGGCAAATGATCCGGTTTGTATACGACAGGTTCAGCGGCTCCGATCACGATTCTTTCATTTATAATTCCAGCCCAATTTCTGCATACTTTGAAGAATAATGGAGAAGCGGAGACTGAACCTCTAAACTCTTCGGTTTTGTATATTTACATATAATGTGTTAGGTCACATATTAATGGCTGTTTTAATAATATTTAAGGTGCAACAGCTTATCCTACGAAACCGTGGTTCATAAAGCCGCACAGAAATGATCAAACCGGAAGTCCTGAAGCACTGTTTAATGAACAGCATGCAAAAGCTCATGCCATAATCGAAAGAACTTTCGGCATGCTTCAAGGTCGATTTCGATGCATAAATGGTGAACGGCAGCTGCATTATGCACCAAACAAATGCGGACAAATTATAAATGTATGCTGCATGCTGCACAATCTGCTCATTATAAATGGTGTAACTGACGAGAGAAATGAACTGTTTTAATCAAATTTTTAACTTCTGTGAATAGGAATCTGTGATTTATTATGTAATGTTTGTTCCGCTACTTAAAAAATATAAATACAAAAAAAAATATTTTTTTTTATTTTTCATAAAATTTAGCATTTCGTTATAAATGCCAATAGTTTTAATAGTTCTAATTTGGCCTGCGCTGTTTTGTTAGTCTTCTTACCTTGGTCCGATGGTCCTGGTTGTTCGGTATTATGGTGGTTGTCCGTTTGTCCTGGGTTTTCCTTGTTGTGGTGTGATTCGGTGGTGGTGTGGCTGTCGGCGGATGGTCCTGGTATTTCTTTGTTCTCGTCCTGGTGCGATTCAGTAGCGTGGTCGTGGTCCGTTGGTCCTGGGTTTCCCTTGTTCTCGTCGTTGCTCGATGGTCGCGATGGTCTTCAAGGGGCTGGACTAAACCGACGCATTGGCCTCCTTCAATCCTAGCATTGAACGATCGCATGTTAGTAATCGCGGCTATGCGCTCTTCTAGTGCGTTTAATTTTCTTAGCGCCGGCTTGCCCCCTCCTGTTTTATTGATCTCCCTCTTGTTCTGACTTAGTTTCTTTTTCACAAAAGATTTTTTTTCAATCCATGCCTATAAATAAAGTTAAAAAATTAAGGATAAAAATAAAAATTACAAAATGATTGGATGATCTGTTACACATCCTTTTCCACGCTGCTCCTTCCTTCACAGCTGGCTCCATTGAATTTAGCCACATGGTTATATTTTTCCAAAAAGATGATGTGTTGGAGCCCGCGCCCTTAGCCAGTTCTGAATTTTTCTACATAATATCGACAAGTTTTTCTTGTTGGCACTTAGACTACCGAACTTTCCTGCAATCCAATAAACATTAGTTTCACAGGGTATAGCTATTACATATAAGCTTTTACTTAATCTTTTCCTTCTTTAAGCCCCTCCATAGTTATAAAACTAAAGCTTCTTCTCTTAACCTCTTTTTTCTCTTTTCTCTTAACCTTTTTCTCTAACTTTTGAGTTGTGACTGAACTGTACTGGGAATCGTTCCCGTTTTTGTACGCAAATTGAATCGAAAGGATGATCCATTTAAAAAAAATCCATGCTTCCATTAGCATGGGACATAATTCTCTTAAAGCAAATTCAGCTCTCGAATCTCCACGTGAAATGAGCTTTCCACTGTGTATCTACTGGGTTGAAGCAGTAGATAATTGTTTCGATCGCAGTGGAAAAAAATATTTCTTTCCCGATACGAATTCGCCATTTTTTAATCTACTGCTCGACGTTTTCCTTACGATTTGTACGGTTGCCATGACTATTGTTCCCACCGTTTTACGGGTTGAAAAATGTGATGCGTTGCGATAGCAATCCGCCATGACGGTCAAGTTATTGGTCGATATGTTTTTCCACTGGTGAAAAGATTGTTTAGCGATGAGTACCAATGACTGGTATCGCACAAGCAGTCGATAAAGTTAAACCACTGGTTTGGTTTTAACGACCATTAAAATTATCTACTCGAAACGGTTTTCGCCAACCCTTTCCATCCACCAGTCGTTAAAATGTTAACGATCATTAAGATTACAGATCGAGTAGTTAAAACATCTGTCACATTTGTAGCAAACTTGCGCTACTGTTTGTAAACAAACGCGCGATTTGGCAACTGCAAGTCCAGTCGACAGGTGAACTCCGAAGAGTAAAAACACGTTTTCAAAGTGACCGTTCGTAAAAAAGCCGTTATTTTTGAACAGTGTGCGAGCCTTAAACGGAGTGTGCGTTTTTGCATATAGAGAAGAAATAGTAAAACAGATAATTTTTCGAAAAGTATAAAAAAACGTACAAAGAGAGTACAAGTGGAACCAATGGGGGTCCAAGAAGGGGGGGGGGGGGAGGGGTTGGGGGTAACCCCCCCTAGAAACTACTACACCCTTTTAGAGTGACACGAGGAACCAACAAGAAAAATGGTGAAGAGAAACCGAAACCTCGTAAATCAAAATGGTGACCAAATTGACGAAGATAAGTTTGTAGTAATGGAATCCATTACAGAGGGACCTTAATAAAGTAAATCCGTTCTTGCTTTCAAAGCTAATGGAGAATGCGATCAACGGCAAACCGCTACAGGTTAACCGTTTCAAAGATGGCAAATTACTTATCAAAGTGGTTATCCAAAAACAGGCAGAAAAACTCCAAACTAAAACAATTGAACACCCTACACTCAACACGAGTAAAGGGGTAATTAGGAGCCCAGATATAGAATACATGGACGAGAAAGACATTTTGGAAGGACTAGGAAATCAAAGGTTAGTGAAGTGGCAATCATGAATAGAAAAATCACAGACGAAAGTGGCAAACTTAAGATTGTGAACACCCGAACGGCAATTATAACATTTAACTCCGGAAGAGTGTCGCGAATGGTAGATTTTGACCTGTACCCGGTGACATGTACATGTTCCTAAGCCGATGCGGTGCATAAACTGCATGAAGCTGGGTCATACAAAAAAATGGTGCACAGGTACAAAACGTGTGCGAACTGCAGTGAACCAGATCACGTTGAACAGTGCTAAAATGTGAAATGCATGTCGTGCGGTGATGAACATCACACGCTTGATAAGAACTGCCCAGTATATATTGACGAAGTAGAAATTAGCAGAATCAAAACGGAAAACAGAATTACACATGGTGAAGCCAGGCGGATGAGAAGGAGATAATGCCCCGAACTCCCTAAAAAATTTACAAAAGAGAACATAACCTACGCACAGAGAGTAAAATCCATACCAAACATGAAAACATCTAACACAGAAAACGATAGCACAGAAAAAAATAAGAACAACCCAACAGAAAAAATACACACAAAAGCAACACTAGAAACACAGAAAGTATCAACAAAAAACACAGAAATTTCAAACGAACAAACAACAAATAATGAAACGGAAATAATAACATCTGATACATAGATCAATGAACTATCCCTAAAATCCCTGGACTCATCAGAGTCCGTACATGTAGAGGAGATCCACAAGCCCCTACAGTTGTTCGTTTAACGGCTTAACACACGCGTCCGCAATTAAAATACTACAAACGAACATCACAAAACAGTGGCATGCATATGCAAAATATGGTTGGATGAAAGTAACGAACACAAAGCCAAAATAAGCAACTACAATCTCATCAGCTGTGGGGGCGGCCCGGAGGTGTATGTGATAAGCGGCGCCGTCCCACACGGCAGGCCTGAGGATCAAATTCCATCCGAACTGCCTCCCCCTAGCACGGACTGACTATAGTGCTACGTTGTTTGGATAAGTCTGGAAATAAGTCTGGATACGGCCAGGCCGTTCTTAAGAAGTAAAAAAATGTCTAAACCTGACGTACAAATATTTTACTATTCACAGGTTGTTTGGAACACGTTTAAAGCTCATCTAGGAAACACAATCGATGTGTCGGGAGTCAACTTAAGCAACATGCGCAACTGTTTACAGATAGGTAATATGCTTGAAAAAATAACAGAGGAAATAAAGAGAGCTCATGACTTTGCTGTGTCTAAATACCAGGAAAATACAATATAGTTATACCGGACTCAATCATTGATGAAATTAAAATACGAAATATGTACAGGAAAAAACAAAGACTAAGACAAAATTCGACCTTTAAATCCATTTATATGCAATTAACAAATGAAATTAAAACACAGCTAAATCTAGTACGAAATACAGCATGTTTGAAAAGTCTTACGTCAATGAATTCGCAAAGTAATCCTAACAAAGTGTGCAAATTTGTGAAAATTATAAGAAACCAACCGAAAACCATTCCGGCATTGAAAGAAGATGATAAAATATTACTAACTTCTGATGAAAAATGCGAGTCTTTGAAAACGTAAGCACATAACATAAGCATAAACAATTTCAGTAATCAAGAACACACAGCAAACTCGAACGTCAATAGTTTTTTTTTTTTTTTTTCAAAAATCAACTTTGGCCCTAGACTTTGTCTAAAGCAAGGATATCTTTCGGCTAGTTGGAAAATTTCGAAAGTAGTTTCCATCTCAAAACCGGAGGAAGATAGTAGCTTAGCGGCAAATTACAGACCAATCCGCCTTCTATGCTGCCTTGGAAATTGTTTTGAAAAGATTATAGGTCTAAAGTTGTACACAGCCAGGTACAACATCATTCCCAAATGTTGTTGTTGTTGAAGGTTTAAGGAGTTTTTGGACCTTATCATTTCCAAATGTCAATTTGGATTTCGACCAGGACTACTTGAAACACAACAATTAGATCGACTAAAAAAGGATGTTATATATATTCAAAAGAATCCGCATAAAATCAACCGAATAAATCAATATTCAATATAGATCAATAAATAAAAGTTTCCCGAATACTTCATTCACGTTGTTCAGAGTTTCATCAAAAACTATTAATTTGCTACCAGCTAAACGGATCATTTATTCTATATCCTTTTCTTGTAGATAAAGATCTATTTCGTGAACAACGGTTGGCATTTGTTCACTTATTGCTGTTTCTGTATTATTTTCAAGCTCCATTTACGCCACAGTAATCTTTTAAATTTATCTTTATTGTTAACTCTTAAAAGATCGTTTTGTATACCATTTTCGCATTACCAATTCGCATTATATTTTTCATCTGAAAATTGTTGGATCAAGGATTATGGCTTGATCTGTTATTATGTTATTATAATTATCAAACCTTACTCGTAAATCGGAATCAAGAATCCCAACTAGTGTAGCTACTTCTTTTGACAGATTTGTTTCTTGTACTGCTCTGGCCATTTTAAAACAAAGAGTGTAGAGAATTACCGGTTGTGATATCGTAATTGCTTTAGAAGAATGCGTGTGTTCTGCTTGCTATCGTGTATTCAACTGTTTTTGGAATTCATTACAATGTAGTTCTATAAAATTCATTGTTAAAGTTCATTATTTCAAGATTAAGTTCATTTCTACCCAAGTAACTCCAACATTCCGGCCACCAAAAGAATGAAATTCTTTTAAATTAACTGATCTCCGATTGTAGTGGCTCAGGTAATAATGCTAATCGCGCTACCGGGCGTACGATATACTTATCAGGTGCCGTTCGTAAGGTAACTACACGAATAACACCGTCTTTACCGGGATGGAGCTTTACGATGCGCCCCTTCGGCCACACGGTGGGATGAACATTATCTTGCCTAACGAGTACTAACTGATTTTCCTTGAGTTCTATTGATGACCTACTACCGAATGACGATCGCGCTTGTAGTTGTTGGGTATACTCCCTTTGCCAACGCTGCCAAATGCACCTAACATTTCTTTGGACTAATTGATAATCGTTCAATCGGTTCAACGCAATGCTGCTATAGTCGACGTCGGGAACAGATTCTAAATTACTACCGACGAGAAAATGTCCTGAAGTGAGAACCTCGAGATCGCAAGGATCATCTTACATTGGCACTAAGGGTCGTGAGTTTAAACAGGCTTCTATCTGTGTTAATAATGCAACCATGTTTTCGTACGATATGCTGGTTGTTCCGATGGTTCGCAATAGATGATGCTTTGCTGACTTGACAGCAGCTTCCCAGAGTCCTCCGAAGTGAGGAGCCCGAGGTGGTATAAAACGCCATACCATTCTGTTGTTTACAACAACGGCCCAACGTTTGACAGCGCCAGATGAGCGAGCGAAATGAGGAGCGAAACGACCGAGCGAGACGGTTGCGCACAAGTTTAGGGATATTCATCCGATCCGAAGGATCGCGGGCGGCTCGGATGAACTTCGGAAAGGAGTAACGACCGCGATCGGTTGTAAAAAAAGAGCATAAAAGTGCGTAAGAAGGGACGCTAGTTCTCTTTTTTTCGATAGAAACAGCCTCAGAAGCAACAGTGATTTTTTAATTAAAGATTGTACTTTATCATTAGAAAAACTGTTTCTTGATACTTTTGGCAACGGTTAGAAAGAAAGGGCTCGTTGCTGGACGCAACAGTTTAAAAAATCATTTGCTTAGTTTCACAAACCCGGTACGAAAGCGAAACCGCAACGTTTTAAGCGAAACCGCAGCGTCAGTGTTAAGTGAAACAAGAAGGCCCTTGCAATTGGACAATGGAAGGCAAAGTGTGTGCTGTGTGCAACGGTGCAAATACCGATAATGCAGTGGCATGCGATCGATGCGAACGGATGTTTCATCTGGATTGTGTGAATGAAGATGAAACTGTGTATAGTAGGGATTGGACATGCCTCCTGTGCGCGCCCGGAACGCCGCCCCCCGCATCATCGACTCTGCATCGTGCGACGCCCATCGTAGCCAGTCCAGGCGCCAGGGAAATGGCGGGATCGAACATGGTGAATCAGGAGCCATTCACAAGAGCCAGATCGACAGAAGTGATCGCCTCTCTACCGAATCCTCCCTTTGATTCATCAACTGCATCGCCCGTTCGAAATGCTAACGTCGTTTGGGACGAAATTAGCAGAAGCTTCCATCGCATGATGGAAGAAATAAACGCGGCTCGTGAACCGCGCAGACCGGAGTCTGATGTGGTACAACGGCTCGAGTCAGTGTTAGAGACGTTTGTTCAACGAATGAACAGAGATGATAATCCGCAAGGAGCCAGGCGGGAAAATGGAACCACCTCGTCGTCCATCGCGGTACAAGACGGTACTCTTAACGTTAGTCAGAGTCAGGTGCTAGCGAGACGTTCCGTCAGTTCCAAACTGCCTACGTTTACCGGCAAACCCGAGGAGTGGTCGGTGTTCGAATCATCGTTCTACGAAACGACGGAACTGTGTGGATTCTCCGATGGAGAAAATATAGTGAGGCTGCAACAAGCATTAAAAGGAGATGCTCTTAAAGCGGTACAAGGACGACTTCGAAATGCAGCAAATCTGAAAGAAGTAATGGAAGAGCTGAAAACATCGTTTGGTCGTCCGGAAATAATCGTGCAAACCCTGCTAAGCCAAATTCGTCGTCAAGTGCCACCGAAAACTGAAAAGTTGGAATCGCTCATCCAGTTCGCCATATCCGTCGACGAAATGTGTGCTACAGTGAGAACCAATGGCGTCGAAGATCGATATGACGGTCCCCTGTTGGATGAGCTCGTTGGATGTCTTCCCCCCATGGTCAAGCTGATGTGGGGTCTACACCGTATTACGCTATCTAAGGTCAACCTGGCGGCCTTTGGAAAGTGGATGCAAACCATCAAACAAGCAGCGCAGTCGGTGACTAATCCTGCAGCGCATTCCGACCGGAATAGTAAGTACGTTCACACCCACGTAACTAACTCTCCCTCACAGAACACCACGGAAGCAAAGTGTGCATGTGAAAATGGATGTGCTCAACTGTACGAGTGCGATTCATATTGGCAGAAGAGCATCGCCGATCGATGGGACATCGTGAAGAAAAACTACCTATGCAAACGCTGCTTAAGGAAACATCGAGCGCCCTGCAAAGAAACAAGCGCCTGTGGCAAAGAAGGTTGTACGGCAAAGCATCACCCTTCGCTTCACAATAAGGCAGGTAAGGGAAAGCAGGAGGCAAATTTTTCTCACTCTACAGTCACCGACGACAACATCGTGCTGCGATACATTCCGGTCGAGCTTCGCGCTGGAACGAAGACGGTAAAAACTATTGCCTTTCTGGACGAGGGAGCATCGGTTTCGTTGGTTGAGCAATCACTGGTTGATGAGTTGGGACTGGACGGACCAAACCGGCCATTGTGCCTAAAATGGACCGGAGGACAGCATCGAACGGAACGAGACTCGAAACAGGTGAGCGTTGATATAATAGGGACATCCGCCGGGGCTCAGGTTTTCGAAGCATCGAATGTGCGAACGGTTGGACGCCTTGGCTTACCCGCCCAACTTGTAAATATGGATCGCCTTAGAACAAAACATCGCCACCTAGCTTCCATCCCACTAGCGCAGTATGCTGCTACTCCTCCGCGCATTCTAATTGGGATGAACAATTATCACCTCACTGTGCCGCTGAAAACGATAGAGGGTCGAGTAAATGAACCGGTTGCCACCAAAACGCGTTTAGGATGGGTACTTTCGGGTTGCGATTCATCTTCAATGAGCAATACCAGCAGCATTTTGGCGTGTCATAGGGCTCATGTTTGCGATTGTCAGGACATTGATGCAAGAATAGATCTGGCGCTAAAAGGTAGTTTCGCATTGGAAGAACCACGATGTAAAGGAAAGATCAAGTCGCTCTCGAACGATGATGAACGGGCAAGCATCATGCTTAGTGAAAACACCAAATTACGAGGAGAGCGATACGCCACTGGATTGCTGTGGCGTTATGATGATGTGAAACTTCCTAATAACCGATCTATGGCTGTTAGGCGTTTGGCATGCTTAGAGCGTCGGATGGCGAAGGATGAGAAGCTTCGGATGATGATGCAACAAGTGCTAAAAGAACACATAGAAAAGGGATACGTTAGAAAACTGTCTGAGGAAGAACGTAACATAAAACATCCTAGAAAATGGTATTTACCGATCTTTCCTGTATTCAACCCAAAGAAGCCAAACAAAGTGCGAGTGGTGTGGGATGCAGCAGCAGCAGTAAACGGGATATCTCTTAATTCCATGCTACTAACGGGACCTGATCTTCTCTCTCCTCTACCGACGGTGCTTAGCAGATTTCGAGAATTTCGCGTAGCGTTAACAGCGGACATTCAAGAAATGTATCATCAGGTCATTATCAACGAGAAGGATCAAATCAGTCAAAGATTTTTATGGAGGACTGATCGCCTACAAGAAGACCTGGATGAATACGTGATGGTAAGAATGACCTTCAGTTCAGCTTGTTCTCCAAGCTGTGCGCAATTCGTCAAGAATATGAACGCTGATCGTTTCGCTGATCGTTTTCCCTCGGCCGTCGAATGCATAAAAGTTCATCATTATGTCGATGATATGCTCACTAGCGTAGAAAGTGTTCCAGAAGCGGTCAAGCTTGCCACAGACGTGAAATATATCCACTCACAAGGAGGATTCAAGTTGCATCACTGGATGGCAACACATACCGAAGTACTACGGGCAGTGGGAGGTAGCAACAGTCAGGAAAAGGACATGAATATCGATCCTGCTGCGAGTACACAAAAGGTTCTGGGGATGTGGTGGAACTCGCTAGAAGATACGTTCCAGTTTAAAGTACCAGAACTACCCATCCTTCAGGGGAAAGTAAAGCCGACCAAACGACAACTCCTAAGTATGCTCATGTCCATCTACGACCCGTTGGGATTAATCGCAGGTTTCTTATTCTTTTTGAAAGTGTTGCTGCAGGAAATTTGGCGATCCGGGGTTGGATGGGACGATGAAATATCCAGCGAGCTACAAGAGAAATGGCAAGATTGGTTAGCATGCATACCTCACCTGCAATCAGTTAGAATCCCGCGCTGCTACCGTAAATCAGTTGACATCGACAAGTGCAAGATTCAACTACACATTTTCGTAGATGCCGGAAAAGATGGATTTGCAGCTGTGGGATATTTTCGGTTTGAATCCGAAGATCATCGCGAAGTAGTGTTGATTGGTGCTAAAACCAGGGTAGCCCCGTTAAAATATACATCGATCCCTCGGCTTGAATTACAGGCAGCCATACTGGGGGTCAGGCTGATGAAGGCTATCGAAACAGCGCATCGAATAAAAATCGATCGTCGATACTTGTGGACGGACTCCAAAGATGTGTTATGCTGGCTAAATGCTGATCATCGAAAATACAGCATTTACGTGGCACATCGCGTTAGTGAAATCTTGGAGAACTCGACAGTTAACGAATGGCATTGGGTATCGACGAAACGCAACGTAGCCGATGAAGGAACAAAATGGTCCAACCTGAACAGACACTTCACAAGTGGAAGCTGGTTTCAAGGGCCCGAATTTCTGCAACAACCAGAGAACGCGTGGCAACTGGATAGTTTCCAGCCTAGGATGACCGAAGAGGAGATAAAATCAACGTTATCATTCCATCGGGTATCAACACCAGTTATTAACTTCGAGAGATTCTCTAACTGGAGACGTCTGCATCGCGCCATCGCTTATTTGTGGCGATTTATCAACAATACTCGATCACCCATGGCAGCTCGGCAATGTGGACATCTTACAACGGATGAATTACGACAAGCAGAGCGGTCCATATTCATCGAAGTGCAGAAGACAGAGTTCCCCGAAGACTACCATCTGCTAAAAGAAAATAAATCAGGTACGAAGAATAACAGTAACAAAAACGGTCCTCTTTTTAGACGCAGTGCCTACATCGATGATAACGACGTTTTACGGGTACGTGGAAGAATCGACGCATGTCGTTATGTAGGTGATAATACTAAGAGGCCGATAATCCTCCCTAAAAGATCCTGGGTGACGGATCTGGTGGTAGCAGAATATCACTGGAAGTACAAACACCAAAATCATCAAACTGTTATGAACGAAGTGCGGCAACGTTTTGACATACCTGCTTTAAGAAGCGCGTGTCACAGAGTAAGGAGCAATTGTTTTATATGCCGGATTCGACAAGCGTACCCGCGACCGCCTGTGATGAGTGAACTTCCACTAGCCCGATTGTCACCGTTCACCAGACCGTTCTCCTACACCGGAATTGATTATTTTGGACCCTTTCTGGTTGCCAGCGGCCGGAGGCAGGAGAAACGGTGGGGTGTGCTGTTCACGTGCCTAACAGTTCGGGCAATTCATATAGAGGTTGCTCATAGTCTGAACACAAGCGCCTGCATAATCGCGCTTCGCAACTTTATTGCACGTAGAGGCACTCCTATTGAAATCGTGACCGATCGAGGAACAAATTTCGTCGGCGCTGATCGTGAGTTGAAGGATGCAGCTAAGCAGATTGATCTCGATGAGCTGATTGATGCAGTATACCTTCCAGACACAAAGTGGAGATTTAACCCACCTGGGGCTCCACATTTCGGCGGTGCATGGGAGAGGTTGGTACAATCGATAAAGCGAACACTCTCCAGCATACAGTTTACAAAAACACCGACAGACGCTGTATTTGCTAACTGGTTAATCGAAGTGGAGCAAATTATCAACACGCGGCCACTAACACACGTATCGGTTGACAGCGAAGAAGAGGCGCCACTAACACCAAACCACTTCCTACTGGGTTCATCTTCCGGGGCAAAAACAATAACTAAATTTGATGACTCTTCCGCAGCACTTAGGAACAGTTGGAAGACATCACAATTGTACGCAGATCATTTTTGGAAAAAGTGGGTAGCTTCTTACTTGCCTACCCTTACGCGTCGCAGCAAATGGTTTCAGCCACAACCGCCTCTAAGAGAAGGAGACCTCGTGCTAGTGGTGGATGACGCCTTACCGAGAGGATGCTGGCCTAAAGGAAGAATCGTCAAACTCTTACCATCGAAAGACGGCGTGGTTCGCCGAGTTCACGTGCAACTAGGAACCCGAAAGATACTGGAACGACCGGCCGTAAAAATCGCCTGTATTAACGTTGAACCGCATGGAGGTGTTTAACGTGGTCAAACACCGGGGGTCAGTGTTGTTTACAACAACGGCCCAACGTTTGACAGCGCCAGATGAGCGAGCGAAATGAGGAGCGAAACGACCGAGCGAGACGGTTGCGCACAAGTTTAGGGATATTCATCCGATCCGAAGGATCGCGGGCGGCTCGGATGAACTTCGGAAAGGAGTAACGACCGCGATCGGTTGTAAAAAAAGAGCATAAAAGTGCGTAAGAAGGGACGCTAGTTCTCTTTTTTTCGATAGAAACAGCCTCAGAAGCAACAGTGATTTTTTAATTAAAGATTGTACTTTATCATTAGAAAAACTGTTTCTTGATACTTTTGGCAACGGTTAGAAAGAAAGGGCTCGTTGCTGGACGCAACACATTCCGTTTTCTGCACACCAATCGAAAATAGCCTTACGTTCTTCCTCATTCTGCTTCAGCATTTTGTAGACACGATGCAGCTCATTTGCTGCACCTTTAAACGTTGTGGCGTTGTCGGAATGCAACTCCTTTACCATTCCTCTGCGTGCCACAAAGCGACGAAGTGCGGATAAAAAGGCCGTGGTTGTTAAGTCGCTTACCAATTCGATGTGTATGGCTCGGGTTGAAAAACATACAAAAATAGCAATGTATGCCTTGCTTGGACTACGATTCCGAACGCTTGACTTAATGAATAATGGCCCGCAATAATCTACGCCACAAACCGAAAACGCTCTGGTTGGTGTTACTCTTGACTCTGGCAGATCAGCAACACTTTGTTCAATCAGTGTCGGTTTGGTCTTGAAGCATTGCAGACAGCGATGGTAGATTGATTTTACTAGGTTTCTTCCTCCAATTATCCAAAACCTTTGTCGGAGCGTTGCTAACAAGAGTTGAGGTTCTGCATGCAATAATAGTAGATGATATGCTGTTCCTAAGAGAACTCCCAAGGGATGAGAAGCAGTCAGGACAATTGGATGTTTGGAGTACGTTGACGCTGTCATGTTTCCAAGCCGGCCACCAATCCGAAGCACCCCTGTCTCGTCCAAATACGGTCTCAAATACGGTACTTCAGCTTTGACGGTGATATCAGGAATAGCTGCTTCTGACTTATCTTTGGCGACGTATCTTTGCGTATGCTGTGATGAATATGCTTTGGTTTTCACACAGTGAACATATTTGAAGATGTATGCTACCACTCGGCGAAGTTTGTGATAGCTTGAATATTTGGCAAACAGTGTGTTGAAGAAGTCTCGTGTGGTGGTTGTACAGGTGAATGGTGGTGAAACCTTTCGCTCTTCGTCTACTAATTCACCTTCATCCTTTTGAGGAACTTGCGATATCCATTCGTTTTCAACTTGTACTAACCAAGGTGGCCCACGCCACCATCGTTGTCGGTTGAGCAGATCAGCTGCTGTTACACCACGCGAGATGTCGTCTGCAGGATTGTCCTTTCCAGGAACGTGCTTCCAACACATGCCATCTGTATCTCGTTGAATCTGTGCAACTCGGTTCGCCACGAACGGTTTCCAGCGACTCGGCAGGGATTTCAACCAACAAAATACCGTGGTAGAATCAGTCCAGAAATACACCTTGATGTTGAATCTCGTTGCCTTGATTATCTTCATGTAGAGTTGTGTGGCTAGTTTTGCGGCACAGAGTTCTAGTCTTGCTATCGAATGTGTATTTGTCATAGATACGACCTTGGATTGCGCACTTATTAATTGCAAAATCGGACCAACTAGCAGTGTATCGTTCAGAGAGTGTCCTGATGATGTTTTGCATGACGCATCAAACACTACCCTAACCTTGGTAGTGGTACTTGACTCCTTGACGACAGCGTGATGCGGTATGTAGCAATGAGGAATAGTACCACTCGTCGGTAGTAATTTACAATCTGTTCCCGACGTCGACTATAGCAGCATTGCGTTGAACCCATTGAACGATTATCAATTAGTCCAAAGAAATGTTAGGTGCATTTGGCAGCGTTGGCAAAGGGAGTATACAGAACACACGCATTCTTCTAAAGTAATTACGATATCACAACCGGTAAATTCTCTACAAAGAGTTCTAGTGGTAAAGCTTTCTAAAGTAGGCAAGGGTCTTCGCTTCGTACACTGATTTACTCGTTCGTCGCTAAATAAAAAAATACTGTAAAACGGATATTTTCTGTTCATATCATGCCTAACATATCGAAAGTGGTATTCCTCCGGTTTTAATTTTATTTCATGCAGTTTCAAATTTAGTTGTATTTCATGTAATTTTTTATGCTAAAGCGCTATGTTTGAAACGAGTTGTAATTCGTTTAACTTTATCTATTGTGTACTTTATACTGTTTTTAATGGCGTGTTGCATGATTAAATTTAATAAACTAGCAAAACACGAAAAGTAAAATCATTCTCACTCTAAAGCGTGTTTCTTGATGTATTAAGCATTGTCTGTTTCTAAACATAATATTTTGTTATTAATTTGGAATTTCTCGGTTTTTTAAATCCAAAATGCTATACTTAAAGCCGTATGTGATTTGGTAAATTTTGCAATAAAGCGTTTGTAAAAAACTTCTGTCTTGCTTATAGCAGAAAATCTTTAACAAACAGTCTAAAATACTTATCTTCTACCATGCTACGTGTATCATACAGTTTAGTTTAGCATCACAGCCTACGCCTTTATAATGCACTCCGCGATTTGAACTCTGAACTTTAGTTTTTTATTCATTCGTTGCAAAAAAATATATATTGAAGTGTTATCAACCGTGTGTGTTTCGCATTTATTACCAGGTTATGGGTCCAGTGTGAGTTGTTCTTGTGAAAAATGACAACGTACTAAATTGTGCTTCCGCGTTTGAAAGGCAATAACTTTGAAATATGGAAATTTCACCTAGAAATGAAATTGATTCAGCAGGATTTGACGTCCTATATTTCGGATGTCAAGTCGGAAGAGCCGGGTGCAAAGTGGATAGTTGATGATGCGAAATCACATATTATGAAAAGTTCGACGGTCGAGGACAGTTAAGTAGTTTGTATCGTGAATAAAACTAAGGTAAAAGAGATTTGGTACACTCTCTGTTCGGTACATGAAAGTAACGGTCTCCAATCGGTTCTTTGTATATTGCGAAAACTGTGCTCCTTAAGGTAAAGTGAAGGTGACAATCTTCCTGTTTGCGAAACATTTGGGTTAAACAGTTCTGTGTGCTAACTATTTGCAGAACCTATTGTTTTCAAGTGTGATGAAATGCATTCCCTATGAAAAGTGGTTTTTCCGAAAACCGAAAGTGGATCATCTTCGTGTGTTTGGTAGTAGGGCATGGGTGCACGTTCCAAAAACAAAGAGAGATAAGTTTGCTAGCAAAGCTCGAAAATTGACATTCGTCGGATATTCCGAACAACAAAAGGGGTACGCTTTTGTGGATTTTTCAATCGATCGAATCACAATATGCCGTGATGTGAAGTTTTAGGAAAGATACGCGCGGCGCAAGCAGCCAGTCAGTTCCAGTGAGGGTAAAGTTACCGAGAAGGATAATGCAGACGAGTGTGTCGTGTCGAACAATGGAGATCTTTCAATACGATCTAATTCTGAAGACTAATTGTTTCTTAACACAATTACCAGATTCTCAGAACAAGTGGAAGACGACAGCAAAAATAGTCGAAGAAATACCAATGTTTAGGCGCAGTCGGGGTAAGCAGCCTGGATATTTGAACGAGTACATAATGGTGGGTATCAGATGTCCGTTCCTGGAAGGCCACAATGGATGACGAACTCAAATCACATGAAAAGAACGGTACGTGGGATTTGGAGGAGGTGCCAATAGGTAAGAAAGTCATCGAAAGTCGCTGGTTAATTAAAAAGAAAAGGAACCGAAAAAGGGGAAATTATTCGTAACAAAGCGCGGATTGAGGCACAGGGTTTCAGCCAGCAGCAGTGGTACAAATTCAAATTTTCGACTCAATTGTATGGTGAATTGATGTATTAACACGTTCAGCGCTATGGCGGTCCCTAGGGACCGCCAGTGAACTTTTCCCTGTGCCGGCGGAGTTCCGCTCGGACCGCCAGAGCCGTTTTGATAGGAGAGTATTTTCTCAGGGACCGACAGTGCATATTCTTCATAAGAACATCGCCGGTCTGTATTGTAATGACATTTTTTTTATTTTCCTGTATGATCTAAAATGAAACATAAATGCAGTTTAACACTAGAACCGCCGAACTTTTCAACCTTACTAGAACCGCCATATGGGACAATTTTGTCCCATACGTTATGTATACATATTTAGACATGTTTATAATTACCTAAGGGTTTTTGGTGGTTAGTTGTGATTAATAGGCATCACAATTAGGAATGACAAAGCTTTATTAGCAACTCCATCAATAATAAAAAACAAAACAAAACAAAGCGACCAAGCAAGCCGGCAAGTCCAAGTGCTTATATAGACTAGTCGATTGATGATAGCGAAAAATTAAGCCCGTAGTAAACAAAAGTAAAAGCACGTATGTAGTTGCATACTTTCGCGCACTTTTACTGTTCTATTCTTATTGACATCCCTTGACATCCTATTGACGACTTATCCGTTGTTGGCAGCAGGAATACCAAGCGTCACAACGTATTTTGCCTATGGGACAAAAATGTCCCGTATGGCGGTTCTAGGTTGGAAATGATTTTTTTAAAGTACCATAGGGAATACACAATTTTTTATGAGCGCATTCAAAAGATAGTTTAAAATAAATAAAAGTCAAAAAAATTCAAAGGGTTATCACGACGGCAAGCGGAATACCACACCTTTTTCGAGTGCGATGGGACAAAAAAGTCCCATCGGCGGTTCTAGTGTTAAATTGATTTTCTAATGAATTTTATTAAAACAATTCAAACACATGTGAGGTTTTTTGGGACAGCTCTTACAGTATGTCGTTACTTTTTTAGTGATCCACATCAGTAAATTGTGAATTTAGCCAAAGGTATCAAGACATCGCTTTCGAGATTTGATTGTTTCATTTCTAAAGAAATGTTGCTGAGTGCATGGTCTGGCTCTGTACTCGCTTATCAGTTTTGCATTGTATTGTTTCGCCGTATCGTGTGCGCTGCTCGCTCGCGGTCGACTTATGACGAATTGCCTGCACAGCGGAAAGCTGTGCAAAATACACGTAGCGCTCAACGTGTTAAACCAGTGATGTCAACCTCATTTTGGCTTGCGAGCCGATTTGCAAACAAAAATTATCTTACGGGCCAAGACAAGTCAAAAGGAGAGGGAGAAGTCGGAAGGAAATAAAATTCAACAGTTGTTTGGACTTCAAGAAAATTCAAGAGCATGTTACTTAAGTGTTTAAGAGTACATACACAACATATACAAATATATGTGGGAATGGGAATGGGAGCGGGAGAGAGGAAAAAAGAGAGCCCGAGCGTGCTGACAGGAGCGGACCGAAGGAGATAAATAGGGTACGCCGGGTACAATTAAGACACTCGTTTTCAAACAGTCGAGGAGTGCACTACTAGTTTAGAGTGAAATTACATTTTAATAAATCGTGTTAATTCATACACCCTTCCCTACATGGGGGCTCGTCCGGGAAGAGTTTGACCGACACGATTTGAAAGTGATAAGCGTGAAAAGACGACGTGCTTTTAAAAGACGAAAAGCACACACGACGACGTACTTGAAGAGGACGAAAAGCACACACGATGACGTGAGTTAAGAGTGCGAGTGCGTGAGACAGCGCGTGTAAGCAAAATGGAAGAGGATAAAGTAATAATCCTTGTGCAGAACTACACGCGCACCGGACTCCAAAAGAAGTGCGAAGACAAAGGATTTCCTACGTCAGGCACGAAAGAAGAAATGGCAAGAATGCTCGTTGAGGATGAACAACAGCATTCAACGCTAGAAACATCCACGATGGATGAGTATCATGATGTCGAAGCGACGACAAACCAAGCTGGGGGACAATCGATCGAAATACTCGGTGCTGATCAGCCAATGAGCATTAAACAACATTCGTACTCATTTAAGGACGTGGATGAGAGCATCACAACGTACGGCACGGACGACACGATCGACTTTACTGTGTGGTTGGATGAATTTGAAGCGGTCGCTAAGATGGCAAGATGGTCAGAAGACTAGAAATTCATAATGTGTCGCAAGAAGATGGCAGGCACTGCTCGAAACTTTCTGTCAACAATCACCATCATTTGCAGCATTACGCAAATCGTTGTTGGCGAAATTCGGCAAAAAGGCGCGTCCATCCGACATACATCGACAGCTAGCCACGCGTCGGCGTGCGAAAGATAAAAAGATGCTTGATTTCGTTTATAATATGCAACGCATCGCTAATCAGATCAACTTAGATGAAGAAACCTTATGTGAGTACATAATTGACGGAATAACGTTGTGGCGCCTAAACATTAGGCAACCATAGTATTATAGAAACATAGAATAAGAAATTGAATTTATTATAGCAAAATAAAATATAGGCGTATTATAGTATTATAGTAGGGTAATGTGTACATAGAACTAAACTGTTGTGATTGGTAGAAGAAATGCAGCATAGGTTAGAATAGGATAAACTAACTTTAGAAGCTACATAAGAAGTAAATAAGGTAAGCTAGGATTAGACGTCTAAGGAATTGGTATAAATAGCGCTTTAGGATAAAGCTGAGATTCAGATTAATTTGATCATACTAAGGGGAAACGTTGCCCGAGTAACAAGTGGAAATAAAAAGGGAAATCGCCGGCCCAGTGAAGGATTGTTATAATAAAGTGTTAAACCTAAACTTGTAAAGCTTTTTTCAGTTTAGCGTTTTTATGAATGTAATATCACAACGGACGACGAAGTAGAACGAGCGGCGCTGTACGAAGCGCGTACGATTAGCATGCTAAAAGAGAAAATCAAACTTCGAGAGCGTGCGAAAGAGAAGGATGCTATTCGTAAGAAATCCAGTGTTCCTCAGGACGATAGTGCTAAAAAGAAGAGCATCAGTACAAAGGTTCGTTGTTACAATTGTGGCGAAAACGGGCATCGTAGCTCTGAGTGTGTGCACAAAGAAAATGGAATAAAATGTTTCTCGTGAAACACATTTGGACATCGGGCACGCGATTGTAAAAAAGGCGGTGACAACAAAAGTGACGGACAAAATGTGTTGATGTGCGGATAGAAAGTGGTACAGATTTGCTGTGTGGACTCTTCTCCAAATTCTATTTTTCGAGAAGGTAGCACAAGGGGTGCTACAAAACAAGTAGAGTAAAAAAAAACAATGATTATGGTGACAATAGGGTCGGTTGCGGTGGAAACTTTGTTCGATACAGGAAGTTCCCTGAATCTGATGGCGTATCGCACGTACGACAAAATCGGAAAGCCATGTCTGCATGCCACCACGGTGAAGTTACGAGGATTCGGTAGTGTTAACCAGGGCTTCGTTCAAATACAGTGATATATTTAAGCATTTCGAGAATAGCAAATCTCCGGATTACAATCCAAATAAAGCGTTGCAGCATATAGAGAGTGTGATTAACATTAGTGACGATGAAAAGCGAAAACTAGTGGTGAAGTTAAAGTATGTGGAACATCGATTTAGGGTTCTTTTGACCAAAAGTGCTAGAAACTTGTTGCGTTTCGAAAGTAGGAAAAGGTCTTGGCTTGATAAAAAAAAATACTATGTGATAATCAACAAAGTGAAAAACCTCGCGGCAGACCAAGAAAACCATTCGAAGCTCTTTCCGTAAGAAACAAACGCCGTTTTGTTGTCAATCAACGTGGAAGCGATGAAAATGAAAATATCGAACAAGAACTTTACTACGTTCGTCTATTGGCATACAGAGAAAGAAATCTAAAGTTATTGTCTGTTGTTGATAACATATTAAATCATCCAGAATGTGTCTTCGATAACAACAAGTGTTTCACCAGAAGAAAGTTTAGCGTACTTCATAGATAACAGTTTCTCAAAGGCGCAATACATAGACATTTACAGGGTATCGAAAAAACAGTTTCCTTCGTACACAACCATCACTAACTTGAAATAAACATGTTCACCTAATGAAGAGTTTGTTAATGTTAGTGAAACCAAAGCCAGCGTAGATGTACAAGCAGTGCTGAACCATACGTCATCGAGATTAATGGAAATGCAAAAAGCAAAGGTTCTACAATTTTTAGAGAGTGAAAATTTAAACTTTGTAAATCTAACTCTTTTATGTGCTTGGGGAATCGACGGTTCAAGTGGGCACAGTAACTATCATCAAAAATTTCACGGATCAAATGAAAACATACAATCTGATGGTGACCTGCTAGTTACTGCTTTCAGTCCGATACGTTTGTCATTAAGTGCAAATGAAGAACATAAACTATATAGACGAGATAGAAGAGAGCATGCGATAAACAAATCAAGAATTTGTAATTTAAAGAATATTTTTATGCAGGCTCTTTACTCTTCAGATCCCTATATACATAACTTCTATATCTCTTAAGAAACGCTTGCAATCAATTTTCCCGGATGTTGGCGTTAAAGATTTTGGACAACCTGTTGAACAGGTTGAAAACACAAGTGATATTGGGAGTGATGTCAGTGATGATTACGACACTTACGAAGAAATTATGGAGAATTTGGAATCACTTAATATTTATTAGCTTTATACCTGACCAAAACGTTTTGAAGAATAAAGAGATTGATTGAACTTAGTTTGAAGATATTATTCATTATATTGAATTGTTTAGTATCGTGTTAATAACGTATGCTAATACTTTGCCATCTATCATGCTCACATAAAAAGAAAAATTAATAAATACATATTTAGTATCGCTTAAAGAAATTTTGGCTAAAGTCTGAAACACGACCCCCCTCCACTCACGGGCACTCATTTGAGTGACTTTGTTTCGTGCAGGGTGGTTCGAAATCGGTTGCGTGTTTTTTTAATTATGTTTCGAGACACAGACACCTGAGGGCATGGCCGTCCAAGAAGAAAATGTAGCAATTGGTGCCATCTATCGACCACAGGTCAAAGATTGGCGATCCGTTGGAGCTTTCGCGAATAGCTCCGGCCACAGACATGGTAGCGATTAGTGGTGCATGGACGAAATGTAGGCACAAGTGCCATCTAGCCATGGCCAGAAGAAAGTTTGGCGATATCTTGGATACCGGCGGAGCTATGGGGCAAAGTTGGGCCAAAAATGAGGAAAATTTTACGGTTTCACAAACAGCGTATGGAACTTGGTTCCTCGATGAATAAATCACTTTTCACTATGCGAAAACCTCCTTACAATTTAATAGTAATTGTAAAAAAAATCAAATTCAGGCCACATTGCATAGTCTCCGAACCACCCTGTACGAAAAATTGACACGCAGATGAGTGACCGTGAGTGGGGGGGGGGGGGGTCGTGTTTCAGACTTTAGCCCTGATTTCTCCCATTGTCGTACGAGCCAAAATCATGATGCAGGAGTTGTGGTTGCAGAAAGCTGGTTGGGACGATCTTGTTCCTGATTCTAACTGCAAGAAATGGAAAAATATTCAGCAAGATTGGCCACTCTTATCCGGTTTTAAGATCGATCGCTATGCGCTGTTACCTGGTAGTAAATTGCAGTTACACACCTTCTGTGACGCATCTGAAGCAGCTTACGGGGCCTGCATTTATGTTCGTTGCGAAAGTGAGCAAGGGGAAGTTCGCACCACTTTACTTTCATCCAAATCGCGAGTGGCACCACTTAAGCGTGTCACACTACCTCGACTGGAACTGTGTGCTGCAGTATTAGGCGCTCATCTTCACGATCGAGTCAAGAAGGCGATGGGACTACACGCAGCAGAAGTATTCTTTTGGTCCGATTCTACCGTCACGTTAAAGTGGATCAGCGCCTCACCTAACACGTGGGCAACGTTCGTAGGCAACCGAGTATCGGAGGTGCAGCATTATACTCATCCTCGTCAGTGGAGGCATGTTCCCGGCTCAACTAACCCTGCCGATCTGGTCGCACGCGGCATGTCAGCAACAGATTTCCTGCAGAGCAAGCTGTGGAGTTGCGGTCCGGAATGACTAGCACTACCCGCATCCAACTGGCCCAACTGTAATCCTGAACCAGCTGAAGATACGAATCTCGAAATTCGTCAGGTGAGTGCCGCCTATGTAAACACCATCACTAACCCTTGGTTTACGTTGTGTTACAGCTACACGCGATTGTTGCGCATCGTTGCATACTGCATTCGCTTCACACGTAACACTAAGGAGAAGGCACGCACTCAACGAACACCAACACACTTCGCATCACCTTTAGTCATCACTCCCGAATACATGGAAGCTGCTAAAACCGTGCTATGTCGTTTAGCACAGCAAGACGCATTTTCAGCGGAGCTACGGCAATTGGCAAAAGGTGAAGCAATAGGAAGACAATCACCACTACGGCGACTCAACCCATTCCTCGACGAGCAAGGAATAATACGAGTAGGAGGACGATTGAAGCTTTCGCAGCTTCCCTACCAATCCCAGCATCCCATAGTACTTCCTAAGAAGCACAAATTCGCACATCTAATTGCAACCTACTATCACGAGCAACTTATGCAAGGCGGCGGAAGATTATTGCTGTCGCAAATAAGGGAAGCATATTGGCCACTAGACGGAAGGTGTTTGGTGAAAAAAATCGTGCGAAACTGTTTCCGTTGCATACGTCACGATCCTACACTCGAACAACAACAAATCGGCCAACTTCCACCACCTCGGGTCATCCCCAGCCGGCCGTTCTCCGTAACCGGAGTGGATTACGCTGGCCCATTCTATCTGAAACCAGCACATCGTCGAGCTGCCGCTGTTAAAAGCTACTTGTGCGTATTTGTATGCTTCGCAACGAAAGCGGTCCACTTAGAGCTGGTG
The DNA here is from genome assembly GCF_943734845.2 of Anopheles funestus. Classification (NCBI taxonomy): domain Eukaryota; kingdom Metazoa; phylum Arthropoda; class Insecta; order Diptera; family Culicidae; genus Anopheles; species Anopheles funestus. Next base: position 45,215,287 of record NC_064599.1, read on the forward strand.
GGAGACCTCACCACAGCTGGTTTTCTGGCGGCGTTACATCGATTTGCATCCCGGCGCGGTTTGCCAGCGCACATACACTCAGACAACGGAAAGAATTTCGAAGGCGCTGCGCACGAGCTCAGCGAACTAGTCAACATGCTGAACGACGAACAGCAGCAGCACATCATTGCCACCAATTGTGCCAACAAAGGTATCACTTGGCATTTCACTCCACCCAAAGCTCCACACTTCGGTGGATTATGGGAAGCAGCGGTGAAAACAGCCAAACGACACCTCTATCGTCATCTAGGCAGCTCGAGGCTGTCATACGAAGGATATTGCACTATCCTTCAACAAATCGAAGCGGCAATGAACTCCCGACCCTTACTGCCTATGTCCGACGACCCGAATGATCTGGCAGCACTTACCCCAGCGCATTTCCTCATCGGTACGTCCATGCACGCAGTTCCTGTTCCTGACTACACCAAATTGAAGGCGTACACTCTCGATGAACTGCAAAGGTGGCAGCTAATCGTTCAGCGATTCTGGAAGCATTGGGCTACGGAGTATCTGCAGGAAATGCAGAAAGACAACATGAGACATCACCGAACCAACGATATACTCCCCGGCCGATTGGTTATACTACTGGATGAATCCTTACCAACAACCCGATGGCCCCTAGCACGCATCGTTGCAATTCATCCTGGAGAGGACCAGCTCACACGTGTGGTAAAACTACAAACGGTAAAAGGGATCATCACTTGTCCGATCAACAAAATCTGCTTACTGCCGTTAGCGGACGGTGAAACCACATGTTAGTTCCGTTCGCCTTTGTTATGACATTCTGTCATGGGGGGGAGTATGTTCACACAAGAATCACAATAGTGGTATAAACCGACAGTTTGCTGGTTTCGTCAGAGCCCTTTCACACGGCACGAACTTGACAGTTCGCCAGTTCGACGAACGTAGCTCAATCTGGGTGTTGCTGAATTTAGTGAAATAGCCGCGAACTCATGGCGAGCTCGCGAACTTGACAGTTCAATCAAAACAAACGGGCAGTGAAACAAAAACAAACCGCCAGTGCAAATAAAAAACAAAGTGGTAGTGAAAACTGTTCGTTGTATCGTTGATTTGTAAACCAAAAAAGTAAGTTTAATTGAATATTGCGGATCAAATATATATGGCTTAAGCTGGATATGTTAAAAATATTATCATTGTTTTATAATTGTATAATCTCATCGACTACAGACAAAAGATAATAACATGGACTCGACAGCCAACAAGGCCCCTCAGTTCTGCGAGGAGGAAGTGAGTATTGCAAGCAAATTTTAAGTGTTAAGTTTTCTTAAGTTAAGTTAAAAAAGCTATACTTTTTTGTGGTACGGACATTTCTATCTTTCCTTGTCTTTATTTACGCGTATCTGGATAAGCAGTCATACGAACGGAGGAATGGTGCGGATGTGATTCAGAATCGGTCCTGCCGTATAACACGGGCGCCACTACAATATCCTCTCAAAGGCACTATATAGTGATCACAATAGTAAAAATGTGAAGTTATGTTTAGCTTTCCCGATAGTCTATTTGGTTCTGCTTGAGTTGTACATCGGTTGCATTGCGATGTAACCTAGAAAGATGATTCGAATTTGACTATGTATAGTACATATGATAACTATGACGCAATTTCTTTTCCATTTATAGTTTGTTTTTACGGAAGAAAAAACGCTGGAGTTAATATCGGAGGTCCAGAAACACGAAGTGCTTTGGAAAAAGCAAAATAAAAACTATAAAAATACTACAAAACAGGATGATAAATGGCATACGGTATGGAAAGCAGTTGGGCTTCCAGTAGCCATAATCAAAGCCAAATGGAAGGTTCTGCGTGCCCAATTTAGTACCAACAACGCCAAAGCCAAGCAAAGCTGTCGTTCTGGGGCTGGTAAGAATGATAAGAAATATAACTTGATAATACTTGAAATTAAACTTGAATGATAAAATAAAATGATACTTTTTAGGTGCACAACAAGTTTACAAACCAACTTGGTTCGGTTATGTACCGATGCTATTCCTCCGCGAAACGATGGATGTGGGCTTCACCAGAGACACGGTAAGAAGATAAAAAAAAACACATTACTTAAACTTTCTAAACATTTTTATTATACTTTTTGAAAATGCCTGCAACAGTTCTGTTCTATTTAACTGATTAATATAACAATTCATAATTCCAAATGCAGTTTCAACAACCTGTCGAGCTCTTGAATGACGATAATTGAAATTGCGTTTTAATGACCCTGCAATATTATACCCTCCATAAGGACGAATACAGTAATTTGTAAAGGCAAAAGCCTTATCAGCAACCTGATCAGCATGTACGGTACTTTAATCCCGTATGGAACGCGCAACTCTTTGGGTTCGGGTATATTAAGTTCATTATTTTCAAATAATGCGTGAATTCTAGAATTTCTGAATATACCCCCATCCGATATTCCGCCTTTACCTCCTACATCAACGTACATAAAGTTGTAGTTGGCATCTACAATTGCCATAAGATTTATACTAAAAAATCCTTTATAATTATAGTAGTCACTTCCTGAATCAATTGGTTTTGGTATTCTTATGTGTTTTCCGTCTAATGCTCCGAGAGCTCGGGGAAAGTTCCATTTCTGCTCAAACTGATTTGATACTTCTAACCATTCATCTGGTGTATTAGGCAACTGTAAAATAAAGAAAGCATTTTTAAATAAATATGTTAATAAAATTAATATTAATGAATCGTAATGATGCACATGTTTAAAAATATTGATTTTTTTTTAAATTTATGTATTACAGTTAATGATCACACCAACTACGAGCAAAAGTACAGAAGCCAGAACGCCAGAAGACCAGCAGATAGCTGAACCGGGACGGCCATCAACACCTGAGCCTGGTCCTTCTCGGCGATGTAATTTAATAGGACCAACTCAGACATCACCTATACCTGGCCCTTCTCGGCAAGCAACTTGCTTGCCTGATGTTCAGCCTTCCCTTCGTCAGGACAAGGCTACATCTACCACCGAAGACGGAAGACGATTAAGAGCCAACCGGCATGAAAAAATAGATCTAAAACTTCTAAAATGTTTAGAAAGTTTTGAAGAATCATTAAAGGGGCAAAAAGATAGGCATAAAATAGGCCCATTCATTGAGTTGCTGACCCAACGGATGCTCAAGAAACGGGATGAAGACCTATCTTTAATTGAAGATTGTATTTTAAGCTCCCTTAATCAGTTTCCCGATAAAGATTAGATTTTAGTGTCCTTTTGTTTGTTTTGTTAACCTTTGTATATTATTTTTTTTCTTTTGGTGTTGGGTATTTACTTATTAATTTACTTAATTATTTAATTATCTAATTACTTTTAGTTTACTTTTAGTTTTTACTTTAGTTTACTTAATTAATAATTTTATGTGAGTTTCATGTTATTATTTTTTATATGAACTTTAACCAAAAAGCAATAAAACCGAATTATTTTGAACTTGAATAGATATTTTTCTTTATACACCATCTCTCTTTATCATTTTACTTATTTGAAGATAATGATAAGGAGTTGATAGTACTAACTCTTCGTAAATAATTATTATATGTATAAACATTGTAAAATTATAAATCTTGGCATTTTGACATCTGACATAATTGATATGAACAACCCTGTATATGTCAGATCAAAAAATACAGATGTGTGATCGTCAACCGACGAAGCGGACGAAACTTTGTGCTTGGTGCTTTGTGCTTACGAAAGAAACTAATTTACAGTTCAGAAGTGGGATAGTATTTGCAAAAATGCCCTCCAAGGACGAAATGTTATGCATTCTACAAAATGCGAACATTCCTGTGTCTCCTACTGCTACGATACCCCAGATTCGTAGGTTGTATGAAGAAACGTGTTCAATTGTGTCAGTAGACAATAACGAACAGGAACAAAAGGAGTCTGTACTTGGAAATGAAACCGACGCCGTATCGGTGATGAGTAAAATGGCGACTAGCGAAAATGGTGGCAACATTGCGGCTGTAGTAAATGAAGCAGTTAGCGGAAAAAACAACGAAATTGGTACAACTGCAAATACGCAACTAAATAAAAAAATGCTACCATTATCCGAAGCTATTGTCCACGTGGAAGGCTTAGTGGAGAAATTCAGTGGTGATAAGGGAGAAGATGTATTTACGTGGATCGATCATCTCGAGCAAACATTTATGATGCTCGAAATATACGGAGTGCAGCGAATCATAATCACCCGTCGAATGTTGGAAGGAACCGCTGCCATGTTAGCCAAATCATCTGTGTACACCGAATACGATGAGTTGAAACACAAGCTTGTGACGAATTTTTCTTCTAAAATCCCGGCTGAAGAAGTTTATCGCCAACTTCGCAAAAGAAAGCTGTTAGTGAATGAATCCACATTGCGCTACATAATCGATATGGAGAGTATCGCCAAAAAAGGTGCCATTCCGGAGCAAGAATTAATCTCAATTATTCTGGACGGGATTGGAGATCCGATTAACGCCGCGGCCATTAGATTCGCAACGAAAAATATGGATGAGTTAAGAGCCGCTCTGCAACGATATGAATTTATTCGACCATCTAAAACGAACCGGGCAACAGAGACGTCAAACACCACTCGACCTGACTCCGCTGTAAAATGCTACAACTGTTCCCGTTACGGACATTTCCAGCAGGATTGTCGGCAGCCACGACGCCCACCAGGATCGTGTTTCTCGTGTCACGAGATGGGACATGCCTTCCGTGACTGTCCACGACGCATCCAGTCAACATCGGCTGCAATTCAAGAGGAAGGAGCGAATGAGGCCGTCGGATTTCAACACGTAGAACCTATTCAAGAGGTGAGTGTTGCATTCAAGATTTCCAATGTGTTTGAGACTCTATCCTCACGTGTGCTTTCTCTCTTTGATACTGGTAGCCCCAAGAGCTTTATCAATGAACAGCTTGTACCATCCTTAACTCATGTTCCCATTTTTTCGGGATATCATGGATTGGGTGACCGACCCCTAACATCATTAGGACAGGCAGAAGGAAAAATAAGTTTTCGTGATTCCAATGTTTATGTTCAAATTTAACTCGTGAACAATTTAACCTAGTAGCTTCGGGAATACATTCTAATTATCTAAAGGTACCGAATGAGCAAATCAAACAGTTTAAACATTCGATGACGATTAATGTTACAAACAATACGCCGATATACTGCAAACCGAGGCGGTTATCTTTTGCAGAAAGAAATCAAGTGCGAGACATAGTGCAAGACCTTTTACAAAAAGAAATTATTCGACCCAGTAATTCACCATATGCTTCTGCGCTTGTGTTAGTTCGTAAGAAGAGTGGTGAACTTCGTATGTGTATCGATTACCGCCCATTAAATAAAATTACGATACGTGACAACTTTCCCTTACCCTTAATTGACACCTGTCTTGAACACCTTGCAAATAAAACAGTTTTCACTCTCTTGGATTTGAAAAGTGGCTTTCATCAGGTTAATATGCACGAGGATTCTATTAAATATACTTCTTTCGTAACTCCGGATGGGCAGTATGAGTACGTCAAAATGCCCTTCGGTTTAAAAAATGCTCCTTCAGAGTTCCAACGGTTCATCAATTCAATTTTGAGTGAATATATACACAAAGGTAAACTTGTAGTTTACATAGATGACATAATTATAGCGTCTAAAAATATAGCAGAGCACATTGAGACAGTAAATAAAGTTTTGAGAACGATAAAGGAAAATGGCCTTGAATTACGGTTAGATAAATGTAAATTCGGTTATGATAATTTGGATTATCTTGGTTATCATGTGAATTCACATGGAATACAACCAAATAATCACCATATTAAAGCCTTTCAGAACTACCCGTGCCCAAAAACAGCAAAAGAAGTTCAACGTTGTTTAGGTCTTTTTTCATATTTCAGACGTTTTGTCCCTTCTTTTTCCAGTATAGCCAAACCATTAAGCAATTTGTTAAAAGAAAAGACGCCATTCTTATTCGATGATGCTTGTATCAAGGCATTTAATGAATTGAAATCGAAACTATTAAACGCCCCAGTGTTAGCCATATATGACCCTGAGAGAGAAACTGAGCTACACTGTGACGCTAGTTCGTTAGGCTTCGGATCGATTCTAATGCAAAAGCAGGACGATGGGAAATTCCATCCAGTAGCGTATTTCTCCAAAACTACTTCTCCAAGTGAAGCTAAACTACATAGTTATGAATTGGAGACATTATCGGTAATATATGCTCTTAAACGTTTCCACCCATACGTGCATGGAATTCATATAAAAATTGTCACCGATTGTAATTCACTAGTAGAAACCTTGAAGAATCGAAATTGTTCCGCGAAAATCGCTAGATGGTCGCTATTTTTGGAGGATTATGACTATACCATGCAATATCGACCTGGTAACGTTATGAGTCATGCTGATGCTCTAAGTCGAAATGGAATGACCTGTGCTGTAGATGACGTTGATATTGACATGCAGTTACAGATTGCTCAGTCACAAGATCCGGAAATTAAAAAACTCAAAGCTGAACTTGAATCCAATCCAATAGCTGGATATTTATTGATAAATGGCATTATGTATCGTCAGCCTTCTGACGAAAAACTGCAATTGATTGTTCCGAAAGGTATGATAACTAATGTTATACGTAATATTCACGAGAAGATTGGCCACCTAGGTAAAGATAAATGTTGCACTCAGTTAAGTAAGAACTACTGGTTCGCAGGTATGAAAAATCATGTTGAAAATTATATTAGAAATTGTCTTAAATGCATAATTTATTCTGCACCAGCTCGAAAAGACCAACGTAACTTGCACAGCATACCGAAAGTTCCAATTCCTTTTGATACCCTCCATATAGATCATTTAGGTCCGCTACCTTGCCTTCGATCAAAGAAGAAGTACATACTTGTAGTAATCGATTCATTCACGAAGTTTACAAAGCTTTTCCCGGCTACATCAACGGGCAGCAGAGAAGTCTGTAACGCATTAAAACAATATTTCGCTTTTTACAGTCGTCCCAGACGGTTAGTAAGCGATCGTGCCACATGTTTTACGTCTAATGAGTTTAAACGATTCCTCGCCGCTCACAATATTGTTCATGTGCTTAATGCAGTTGCTTCACCTCAAGCCAATGGGCAGGTGGAAAGAATAAATCGAGTTGTTAGACCTATCTTAAGCAAAATATCTGATCCTCACGATCATGCTGATTGGAGTTCAAAATTACAAATGGTGGAGTATGCGCTAAATAACTCCGTTCAATCATCAACAAGATACATGCCGTCAGTATTGTTGTTTGGTATCGAACAAAGAGGTTCTATTATTGATGAACTAACAGAGTTTCTTGATGAAAAGATTGAACATCCAAGAGATTTAGAAAAATACCGTTCTGATGCTTCTAACAACATAATACGTTCACAGCATACTAACCAGAACCAATTCAGCAAAAGACACCGTCCCGCAGTAGAATTTGAAGAGGAAGACTTAGTAGCCATTCACAACATAGATACAACACCAAATACCAATAAAAAGTTAAATGCGAAGTATAAAGGGGCTTATGTAATACATAAACGTCTCCCACACGATCGATACGTTGTTCGTGATGTTGATGGGTGTAAAATAAGTCAAATACCGTATGATGGTATTTTAGAATCTAATAAATTAAGATCATGGATTGCAGTGAACAACTAAGCCTTCTCAAAAATCGTATCGCAACACAAAAAGAAAAATTGAGGTCAATTTTTGTGGTCAGGAAAGGCCGAGTTATAAACATTGTAAAATTATAAATCTTGGCATTTTGACATCTGACATAATTGATATGAACAACCCTGTATATGGGGTCTATGATACCTTCCACTAGTTTTTTTATATGGACTTTGACGTTTGGCGGCTTATTTGCTGCATGTTTTCCATACAAACAGCTCAGCAAAATAAGCCTGCGTATTTCAGATTAGAAAATCTTTCTAATGTTAGTTTCGATCAGTTGCTCGACAAATGTCAAAACAAGGCATTTTTCTAGCAGGTCTGAAACAGGTTAGGCCATATTTGATTCGGCTGAATGTTGATTGAATTTGGATTACAAACAACAACGAAATTACATGAGTTTAATTATGTTCAGCTTTTTATGAAAAATAATACAAATTTTTACTTGTGCTATGCCTTTATTTCGAACTACATTTCGACGCTGTAATTCCTGTTTCGTCAAAACGCGGTTCTACAAAACTGCAGCCTAATGTAATTCTTTATGTCAAAATGCTAGGTCCTTGAGGAATCCTTGCATGATGATATTACCTGTCAACAATTTCCCGCTCAATTCTGCTCGATGTTTTGACAGATCCGGGCTAAAAATTTTAGCTTTCTAACTTAAGGTATCATAGACCCCTATGTCAGATAAAAAAATACAGATGTGTGATCGTCAACCGACGAAGCGGACGAAACTTTGTGCTTGGTGCTTTGTGTTTACGAAACAAACTAATTTACATATGATTGCTTAACAATAGCTATATCGACTAGCCTTAAAAAGATACGCAATAGAAATACGGGATGCACGTGAATTTCTAAGTGTATGAAAAGAGATGCTCTTCCAGTTTAGTGGGCAAATCAATTAAGGCGTATTGTGCAGTCGTGATGCTTCAGCTTCGTATCGAACAAAACCGGTAACAACTTTTGATATGGTTGAATTACATATTATACCACAAAAACGAATCGCAAAACAGACGTTATAGGCGCACCTCAAATTGATTTTGAATTTAAGATTCATTTGTTAATTTAAATTCTGTGTGATTCGTTTAGCGAAATTTTGATACAACCAACTATATTCTCCGTCTTTGAACATGGCTTTATCATTGTTTGCACAAAATTTACGGGTCGCATGAAAAGCTAGTTAAAGAAGGAAATTGATATGTTAGTTCGAGGTGTTAACATCAATTCTACCTTTACATAATCCTGGAGCACTTGAATCAAACATTCACACACTTCCGGTACAATGCTGCTTATTGTAGAAACACCAACCTAAAAGTATATGTGATATTTTAAACATGAAGGTAAAACGAAAAAGAAAAGACAAGCTACTATACGTTTCACCAGTAGCCAGAAAGCGGAGTGTAATTAACAACCTTTCCCTAGGTGTTATCGATAAACGCATGTTGGTATCTTCCCTCTTTATTTTATGGGATATTTTATCCAAAAGCCAATCGAAATCATCGTGGGTCATCCTTAAAAATTTAAGGACCGTATCGTCTGCTGCTTCGTCTGCCATGTCCGCAAGAAGGCGACTCCCATCTTCGTTTCGACGGTACAACATAGGACGTGTCCACCATCTACGATCCCGAAGGGTTTGTCGTAGGCGGTACATCGAAATTAATCTCAAAAAAGTTGCACTGTTTCCATACATTATAACACTGACTACACAGACGCAACAAACGATGTACGATTGACGATAGTTGGTGGGGAACTAATTTGTTTCCTGTGTATACTTGTTCAATCAAGTATCTGCTTTGGGTTTTATTTTCGCAGAATTCCGATACGAACATAATTGTTTACCGATACAACCATGTGTTTTGATGAAGAATCTCCAGAAAACCGATAATACAACAGTTTAGATCGGTTTAAGAAGAATATAATAACAAAAAGAATATCATTCTTAAGTGTTCAAACATTCTAAACACAAGCCATAAGAAAAACAAAATTTGGATTTCATTTATTAATTTTATTTTAAATGTGTAACCGAAAAATTTTGATTTAATTTGATCATGGAGAACTCAAGTCTTGGATCCGGTTTAGATTACTGCTCATCAGAGTTCGTCCTGCGTTCACACACGACCAGTTCGCGAACCACGCGAACTCTCAGAATTTCATTCATAAATTTGTATTTGAGCAATGTTCGTCGAACTGGCGAACTGTCAAGTTCGTGCCGTGTGAAAGGGCTCTAAAAATACTACAAAACAGGATGATAAATGGCATACGGTATGGAAAGCAGTTGGGCTTCCAGTAGCCATAATCAAAGCCAAATGGAAGGTTCTGCGTGCCCAATTTAGTACCAACAACGCCAAAGCCAAGCAAAGCTGTCGTTCTGGGGCTGGTAAGAATGATAAGAAATATAACTTGATAATACTTGAAATTAAACTTGAATGATAAAATAAAATGATACTTTTTAGGTGCACAACAAGTTTACAAACCAACTTGGTTCGGTTATGTACCGATGCTATTCCTCCGCGAAACGATGGATGTGGGCTTCACCAGAGACACGGTAAGAAGATAAAAAAAAACACATTACTTAAACTTTCTAAACATTTTTATTATACTTTTTGAAAATGCCTGCAACAGTTCTGTTCTATTTAACTGATTAATATAACAATTCATAATTCCAAATGCAGTTTCAACAACCTGTCGAGCTCTTGAATGACGATAATTGAAATTGCGTTTTAATGACCCTGCAATATTATACCCTCCATAAGGACGAATACAGTAATTTGTAAAGGCAAAAGCTTTATCAGCAACCAGCATGTACGGTACTTTAATCCCGTATGGAACGCGCAACTCTTTGGGTTCGGGTATATTAAGTTCATTATTTTCAAATAATGCGTGAATTCTAGAATTTCTGAATATACCCCCATCCGATATTCCGCCTTTACCTCCTACATCAACGTACATAAAGTTGTAGTTGGCATCTACAATTGCCATAAGATTTATACTAAAAAATCCTTTATAATTATAGTAGTCACTTCCTGAATCAATTGGTTTTGGTATTCTTATGTGTTTTCCGTCTAATGCTCCGAGAGCTCGGGGAAAGTTCCATTTCTGCTCAAACTGATTTGATACTTCTAACCATTCATCTGGTGTATTAGGCAACTGTAAAATAAAGAAAGCATTTTTAAATAAATATGTTAATAAAATTAATATTAATGAATCGTAATGATGCACATGTTTAAAAATATTGATTTTTTTTTAAATTTATGTATTACAGTTAATGATCACACCAACTACGAGCAAAAGTACAGAAGCCAGAACGCCAGAAGACCAGCAGATAGCTGAACCGGGACGGCCATCAACACCTGAGCCTGGTCCTTCTCGGCGATGTAATTTAATAGGACCAACTCAGACATCACCTATACCTGGCCCTTCTCGGCAAGCAACTTGCTTGCCTGATGTTCAGCCTTCCCTTCGTCAGGACAAGGCTACATCTACCACCGAAGACGGAAGACGATTAAGAGCCAACCGGCATGAAAAAATAGATCTAAAACTTCTAAAATGTTTAGAAAGTTTTGAAGAATCATTAAAGGGGCAAAAAGATAGGCATAAAATAGGCCCATTCATTGAGTTGCTGACCCAACGGATGCTCAAGAAACGGGATGAAGACCTATCTTTAATTGAAGATTGTATTTTAAGCTCCCTTAATCAGTTTCCCGATAAAGATTAGATTTTAGTGTCCTTTTGTTTGTTTTGTTAACCTTTGTATATTATTTTTTTTCTTTTGGTGTTGGGTATTTACTTATTAATTTACTTAATTATTTAATTATCTAATTACTTTTAGTTTACTTTTAGTTTTTACTTTAGTTTACTTAATTAATAATTTTATGTGAGTTTCATGTTATTATTTTTTATATGAACTTTAACCAAAAAGCAATAAAACCGAATTATTTTGAACTTGAATAGATATTTTTCTTTATACACCATCTCTCTTTATCATTTTACTTATTTGAAGATAATGATAAGGAGTTGATAGTACTAACTCTTCGTAAATAATTATTATATGTATAAACATTGTAAAATTATAAATCTTGGCATTTTGACATCTGACATAATTGATATGAACAACCCTGTATATGTCAGATCAAAAAATACAGATGTGTGATCGTCAACCGACGAAGCGGACGAAACTTTGTGCTTGGTGCTTTGTGCTTACGAAAGAAACTAATTTACAGTTCAGAAGTGGGATAGTATTTGCAAAAATGCCCTCCAAGGACGAAATGTTATGCATTCTACAAAATGCGAACATTCCTGTGTCTCCTACTGCTACGATACCCCAGATTCGTAGGTTGTATGAAGAAACGTGTTCAATTGTGTCAGTAGACAATAACGAACAGGAACAAAAGGAGTCTGTACTTGGAAATGAAACCGACGCCGTATCGGTGATGAGTAAAATGGCGACTAGCGAAAATGGTGGCAACATTGCGGCTGTAGTAAATGAAGCAGTTAGCGGAAAAAACAACGAAATTGGTACAACTGCAAATACGCAACTAAATAAAAAAATGCTACCATTATCCGAAGCTATTGTCCACGTGGAAGGCTTAGTGGAGAAATTCAGTGGTGATAAGGGAGAAGATGTATTTACGTGGATCGATCATCTCGAGCAAACATTTATGATGCTCGAAATATACGGAGTGCAGCGAATCATAATCACCCGTCGAATGTTGGAAGGAACCGCTGCCATGTTAGCCAAATCATCTGTGTACACCGAATACGATGAGTTGAAACACAAGCTTGTGACGAATTTTTCTTCTAAAATCCCGGCTGAAGAAGTTTATCGCCAACTTCGCAAAAGAAAGCTGTTAGTGAATGAATCCACATTGCGCTACATAATCGATATGGAGAGTATCGCCAAAAAAGGTGCCATTCCGGAGCAAGAATTAATCTCAATTATTCTGGACGGGATTGGAGATCCGATTAACGCCGCGGCCATTAGATTCGCAACGAAAAATATGGATGAGTTAAGAGCCGCTCTGCAACGATATGAATTTATTCGACCATCTAAAACGAACCGGGCAACAGAGACGTCAAACACCACTCGACCTGACTCCGCTGTAAAATGCTACAACTGTTCCCGTTACGGACATTTCCAGCAGGATTGTCGGCAGCCACGACGCCCACCAGGATCGTGTTTCTCGTGTCACGAGATGGGACATGCCTTCCGTGACTGTCCACGACGCATCCAGTCAACATCGGCTGCAATTCAAGAGGAAGGAGCGAATGAGGCCGTCGGATTTCAACACGTAGAACCTATTCAAGAGGTGAGTGTTGCATTCAAGATTTCCAATGTGTTTGAGACTCTATCCTCACGTGTGCTTTCTCTCTTTGATACTGGTAGCCCCAAGAGCTTTATCAATGAACAGCTTGTACCATCCTTAACTCATGTTCCCATTTTTTCGGGATATCATGGATTGGGTGACCGACCCCTAACATCATTAGGACAGGCAGAAGGAAAAATAAGTTTTCGTGATTCCAATGTTTATCATACGTTTATAATACTACCAAAATCACAAATGGCTTGGCCCATCATTATTGGAAGGGATTTATTGAAGAAACTGAATATTAATTTGCTTTATGTTTGTTATCGTTATTCTTTTGAGGATTTCATGAAATACAAGAAGCTAAATAAAAATGAACTAAAACCACAGGTGAGGGAGCGTCTTGGACTGTTGGGGATTTTGAAACGTGATTATGAGAAGGGTGTTCAATTGCAATCCATTAGACCAGTTGAATTGAAAACAAGTTTAGAGGCGGAAAGCATTTCCACGACATTTAACGAACTTTGTGCTATTGATATTAACCCAGAGGTTGAAAAATTAGACATTGGTTCAAATTTAACTCGTGAACAATTTAACCTAGTAGCTTCGGGAATACATTCTAATTATCTAAAGGTACCGAATGAGCAAATCAAACAGTTTAAACATTCGATGACGATTAATGTTACAAACAATACGCCGATATACTGCAAACCGAGGCGGTTATCTTTTGCAGAAAGAAATCAAGTGCGAGACATAGTGCAAGACCTTTTACAAAAAGAAATTATTCGACCCAGTAATTCACCATATGCTTCTGCGCTTGTGTTAGTTCGTAAGAAGAGTGGTGAACTTCGTATGTGTATCGATTACCGCCCATTAAATAAAATTACGATACGTGACAACTTTCCCTTACCCTTAATTGACACCTGTCTTGAACACCTTGCAAATAAAACAGTTTTCACTCTCTTGGATTTGAAAAGTGGCTTTCATCAGGTTAATATGCACGAGGATTCTATTAAATATACTTCTTTCGTAACTCCGGATGGGCAGTATGAGTACGTCAAAATGCCCTTCGGTTTAAAAAATGCTCCTTCAGAGTTCCAACGGTTCATCAATTCAATTTTGAGTGAATATATACACAAAGGTAAACTTGTAGTTTACATAGATGACATAATTATAGCGTCTAAAAATATAGCAGAGCACATTGAGACAGTAAATAAAGTTTTGAGAACGATAAAGGAAAATGGCCTTGAATTACGGTTAGATAAATGTAAATTCGGTTATGATAATTTGGATTATCTTGGTTATCATGTGAATTCACATGGAATACAACCAAATAATCACCATATTAAAGCCTTTCAGAACTACCCGTGCCCAAAAACAGCAAAAGAAGTTCAACGTTGTTTAGGTCTTTTTTCATATTTCAGACGTTTTGTCCCATCTTTTTCCAGTATAGCCAAACCATTAAGCAATTTGTTAAAAGAAAAGACGCCATTCTTATTCGATGATGCTTGTATCAAGGCATTTAATGAATTGAAATCGAAACTATTAAACGCCCCAGTGTTAGCCATATATGACCCTGAGAGAGAAACTGAGCTACACTGTGACGCTAGTTCGTTAGGCTTCGGATCGATTCTAATGCAAAAGCAGGACGATGGGAAATTCCATCCAGTAGCGTATTTCTCCAAAACTACTTCTCCAAGTGAAGCTAAACTACATAGTTATGAATTGGAGACATTATCGGTAATATATGCTCTTAAACGTTTCCACCCATACGTGCATGGAATTCATATAAAAATTGTCACCGATTGTAATTCACTAGTAGAAACCTTGAAGAATCGAAATTGTTCCGCGAAAATCGCTAGATGGTCGCTATTTTTGGAGGATTATGACTATACCATGCAATATCGACCTGGTAACGTTATGAGTCATGCTGATGCTCTAAGTCGAAATGGAATGACCTGTGCTGTAGATGACGTTGATATTGATATGCAGTTACAGATTGCTCAGTCACAAGATCCGGAAATTAAAAAACTCAAAGCTGAACTTGAATCCAATCCAATAGCTGGATATTTATTGATAAATGGCATTATGTATCGTCAGCCTTCTGACGAAAAACTGCAATTGATTGTTCCGAAAGGTATGATAACTAATGTTATACGTAATATTCACGAGAAGATTGGCCACCTAGGTAAAGATAAATGTTGCACTCAGTTAAGTAAGAACTACTGGTTCGCAGGTATGAAAAATCATGTTGAAAATTATATTAGAAATTGTCTTAAATGCATAATTTATTCTGCACCAGCTCGAAAAGACCAACGTAACTTGCACAGCATACCGAAAGTTCCAATTCCTTTTGATACCCTCCATATAGATCATTTAGGTCCGCTACCTTGCCTTCGATCAAAGAAGAAGTACATACTTGTAGTAATCGATTCATTCACGAAGTTTACAAAGCTTTTCCCGGCTACATCAACGGGCAGCAGAGAAGTCTGTAACGCATTAAAACAATATTTCGCTTTTTACAGTCGTCCCAGACGGTTAGTAAGCGATCGTGCCACATGTTTTACGTCTAATGAGTTTAAACGATTCCTCGCCGCTCACAATATTGTTCATGTGCTTAATGCAGTTGCTTCACCTCAAGCCAATGGGCAGGTGGAAAGAATAAATCGAGTTGTTAGACCTATCTTAAGCAAAATATCTGATCCTCACGATCATGCTGATTGGAGTTCAAAATTACAAATGGTGGAGTATGCGCTAAATAACTCCGTTCAATCATCAACAAGATACATGCCGTCAGTATTGTTGTTTGGTATCGAACAAAGAGGTTCTATTATTGATGAACTAACAGAGTTTCTTGATGAAAAGATTGAACATCCAAGAGATTTAGAAAAATACCGTTCTGATGCTTCTAACAACATAATACGTTCACAGCATACTAACCAGAACCAATTCAGCAAAAGACACCGTCCCGCAGTAGAATTTGAAGAGGAAGACTTAGTAGCCATTCACAACATAGATACAACACCAAATACCAATAAAAAGTTAAATGCGAAGTATAAAGGGGCTTATGTAATACATAAACGTCTCCCACACGATCGATACGTTGTTCGTGATGTTGATGGGTGTAAAATAAGTCAAATACCGTATGATGGTATTTTAGAATCTAATAAATTAAGATCATGGATTGCAGTGAACAACTAAGCCTTCTCAAAAATCGTATCGCAACACAAAAAGAAAAATTGAGGTCAATTTTTGTGGTCAGGAAAGGCCGAGTTATAAACATTGTAAAATTATAAATCTTGGCATTTTGACATCTGACATAATTGATATGAACAACCCTGTATATGGGGTCTATGATACCTTCCACTAGTTTTTTTATATGGACTTTGACGTTTGGCGGCTTATTTGCTGCATGTTTTCCATACAAACAGCTCAGCAAAATAAGCCTGCGTATTTCAGATTAGAAAATCTTTCTAATGTTAGTTTCGATCAGTTGCTCGACAAATGTCAAAACAAGGCATTTTTCTAGCAGGTCTGAAACAGGTTAGGCCATATTTGATTCGGCTGAATGTTGATTGAATTTGGATTACAAACAACAACGAAATTACATGAGTTTAATTATGTTCAGCTTTTTATGAAAAATAATACAAATTTTTACTTGTGCTATGCCTTTATTTCGAACTACATTTCGACGCTGTAATTCCTGTTTCGTCAAAACGCGGTTCTACAAAACTGCAGCCTAATGTAATTCTTTATGTCAAAATGCTAGGTCCTTGAGGAATCCTTGCATGATGATATTACCTGTCAACAATTTCCCGCTCAATTCTGCTCGATGTTTTGACAGATCCGGGCTAAAAATTTTAGCTTTCTAACTTAAGGTATCATAGACCCCTATGTCAGATAAAAAAATACAGATGTGTGATCGTCAACCGACGAAGCGGACGAAACTTTGTGCTTGGTGCTTTGTGTTTACGAAACAAACTAATTTACATATGATTGCTTAACAATAGCTATATCGACTAGCCTTAAAAAGATACGCAATAGAAATACGGGATGCACGTGAATTTCTAAGTGTATGAAAAGAGATGCTCTTCCAGTTTAGTGGGCAAATCAATTAAGGCGTATTGTGCAGTCGTGATGCTTCAGCTTCGTATCGAACAAAACCGGTAACAACTTTTGATATGGTTGAATTACATATTATACCACAAAAACGAATCGCAAAACAGACGTTATAGGCGCACCTCAAATTGATTTTGAATTTAAGATTCATTTGTTAATTTAAATTCTGTGTGATTCGTTTAGCGAAATTTTGATACAACCAACTATATTCTCCGTCTTTGAACATGGCTTTATCATTGTTTGCACAAAATTTACGGGTCGCATGAAAAGCTAGTTAAAGAAGGAAATTGATATGTTAGTTCGAGGTGTTAACATCAATTCTACCTTTACATAATCCTGGAGCACTTGAATCAAACATTCACACACTTCCGGTACAATGCTGCTTATTGTAGAAACACCAACCTAAAAGTATATGTGATATTTTAAACATGAAGGTAAAACGAAAAAGAAAAGACAAGCTACTATACGTTTCACCAGTAGCCAGAAAGCGGAGTGTAATTAACAACCTTTCCCTAGGTGTTATCGATAAACGCATGTTGGTATCTTCCCTCTTTATTTTATGGGATATTTTATCCAAAAGCCAATCGAAATCATCGTGGGTCATCCTTAAAAATTTAAGGACCGTATCGTCTGCTGCTTCGTCTGCCATGTCCGCAAGAAGGCGACTCCCATCTTCGTTTCGACGGTACAACATAGGACGTGTCCACCATCTACGATCCCGAAGGGTTTGTCGTAGGCGGTACATCGAAATTAATCTCAAAAAAGTTGCACTGTTTCCATACATTATAACACTGACTACACAGACGCAACAAACGATGTACGATTGACGATAGTTGGTGGGGAACTAATTTGTTTCCTGTGTATACTTGTTCAATCAAGTATCTGCTTTGGGTTTTATTTTCGCAGAATTCCGATACGAACATAATTGTTTACCGATACAACCATGTGTTTTGATGAAGAATCTCCAGAAAACCGATAATACAACAGTTTAGATCGGTTTAAGAAGAATATAATAACAAAAAGAATATCATTCTTAAGTGTTCAAACATTCTAAACACAAGCCATAAGAAAAACAAAATTTGGATTTCATTTATTAATTTTATTTTAAATGTGTAACCGAAAAATTTTGATTTAATTTGATCATGGAGAACTCAAGTCTTGGATCCGGTTTAGATTACTGCTCATCAGAGTTCGTCCTGCGTTCACACACGACCAGTTCGCGAACCACGCGAACTCTCAGAATTTCATTCATAAATTTGTATTTGAGCAATGTTCGTCGAACTGGCGAACTGTCAAGTTCGTGCCGTGTGAAAGGGCTCTCAAGTTTCAACAACTGTCGTATTGTGAGTGCCGGTGGCACTCGGTGGGCACTCAGAGAAAAGGTTATAAAAGGAAAAACAAATAAAAAAAATCCCTCTTCTTCGCTTAAAAATCCCGCCAATCGTACGGTAACTATTAGAAAGAAAATTCAGCATCCGAATTCCGCAAGTTTGTTCACGTATTTAAAAAAATGAAAACAGTTGGAAACCTTCACCAAACCAGATGAGTTGTGGCTACAATCGCCAAAACATACAAAAACAAGTGCCAGATTTACCCTTAGACATAATGCGTTCTTTTTAAAAACAACGACTACTTATGAGGATACGATATTTGAATTTAAATCGAGTTTCTGAAAATACGATGAAGCCAAAACGAAAACAACCACACCCACACATCTTTTCCACAAATACAAGATTCTACATGGTTGGAAGACTTTGCTTTTTTAATAGATTTGACAGGACATATGAACATCTTGAATATTCAACACCAAGGAAAATTGCAATTTATAAATGAAATGCGTTGGGGCATGAAATGAAAGTTGGGGCGGCCCGGTGGTGCATGTGATAAACGGCGCCAGTCCACACGGCCGGACCGGGTTCAAATCCCATCCGGACCGTCCCCCCGTAGCAAGGACTGACTATCCGGCTACGTGGTAAAATAAGTCTAGTAAGCCAGAAATGGCCGGCGTGACCTGTAAGGTCGTTAAGCCAAGAAGAAGAAGAAGAAGAAGAAATGAAATGCGTGACAAAATTAAAGCTTTCGAAGCAAAACTGAAGCTGTGGCGCAAACAAGTTTCGGGTAAAAATTTAGTGCATTTTCCTTATTAAAAAGAAATCCTCCTAAAGGTTTGCTAAGATTTGTTAAAATAATAGTTAATTTAAAAGAAGAATTCGAGAAACGATTTGCGATCTTCTTGAATGATAAAACATTATTGAATTTAAATATTTTTGCTTCACCTTATCATATAAATGCTGAAAAGATAGTCGAAAACCTACAAATTTAGATAATTGATTTGCAAAATAACGGTGATCTTTCCCATGCGTTTGATCGTGTGTTTAGCTTTTTGTTTAGCAACATGCTCGCGATGGGCTTCAATCCGAGGCTGGTGGGACTCTTGAGAACGATTGGTGAGCAGTCCTCCTCCCGTATCCTGATCAACGGAAATCTCTCCTATTCCTTCCCAATCCTCAGATCCGTTCGACAAGGGGATCCTCTATCCATGCACCTCTTTATCCTCTATCTTCAACCCCTTATCACAAGATTAGAAAGCATATGTTCTGACCAGGACGATCTGGTCAACGCATATGCTGACGACATCTCTGTGATAACAACCTGTTCCAACAAATCCAGCGTGTGCGAGAACTCTTTGAGGCGTTTGGCAGTGTCTCCGGTGCTCGCCTGAACGTCGACAAAACGTTAGCCATCGACGTTGGACGTGTCAACCCAGCTCGCGAATGGAATGTACCATGGCTAAGAACCGAGGAGAGACTACGGTTGCTTGGAATATTATTTTCCAACAACATACGACAAGCCATGTGCCAAAATTGGAACGTACAGATAGCGAAATTCGGACAGCTGGTGAGACTGCACAGGATCAGGTGTCTCAATTTGGAGCAGCGGGTCATTCTTCTGAATACGTTTCTGCTCCCGAAACTGTGGTACGTTGCTTCGGTGTGTGCCCCGAGGGTTTTCGACCTAAGAAGAGCTACAACTTTGATCGGGTACCTGCTGTACTACAGAAGCGGAGGTATACGCGTTAGTCTGGAGCTACCTCAAACAAAATGTATGGCGCTCCTGACAAACTGGTACGTGAAAGAGAGGGAGTGTTTGGAAGTTGGTTTCCAGCATATGGCTAGTGCTGGAAACCCACCGAACCTCTCGGGCATCCCGACAATGTACCCATGTTTAAGAGCAGTGATTCCGGAGATGGCGTATATTCCGCTAGTTCCGTGTGAACCATGCTCCACAAAAAAGATCATACACAAACAGATCCAGAGATTCGCAGACGCCAAAATCGTGAGGACAACACCTTAAGTTGACTGGAAAAACGTCTGAAGGAACATCCAAAATAAACTGCTGAACTCACTACAACGTTCCACTTTTTACCTATTGGTAAATGGAAAGGTTCTCCATGAGGAGCTTTATAACAGGTGGAACCCAACTTACGCGAACACTTGCGAAACATGCAACGCTCTGGACAGTCTCGAACACAAATTCGCGATGTATCGAAGAGTAAATGGATTCGGGACAAGTCTCCTCCAAGAAATAAATCGTCATGTTCCTGAACTCGTCCTTCAATGTGCTGCGCTTTCCTGCTCTGGGAAATATAAGAGCCAGTAAACGCGTGACTGCGTGCAAACTGTTTGCAAATTATATCATCCACATCATAAACAATAATGATGATGCGATTGATATAAACGTCCTTGATGTAACTTTGTGCAATCCGTAAATGTACATATGTTACGTATGTATGTATACACATGATCTGTTCAAAACGTTTCCTTTATTTCCTTAATGTTTCAATGTTTATTCATTTTAAAATAAGTATGCTAAAAAAAGTTTTATAAAAAAATCTCAAATATCTCATTAGATGTAATATAATGTTTATCTTTCGTATCGTTTTGTAATCGCGGAAATTTGAATTGTTGCAACTGAGCCAAAAATTGAATTGATCTCATGAAATGAAATAAAACTCGTCATTAGTTATTTCCAACTTTAGTTAGTTGTTTCCAGTATAAAAGAAATTGATGGATTGGACCCGAATCTTTTGAAATGTTGCAGGAACATTGACTGCCAAATCGTAAGAACCAACTGTTATTGGGGTCTATGATACCTTAAGTTAGAAAGCTAAAATTTTTAGCCCGGATCTGTCAAAACATCGAGCAGAATCGAGCGGGAAATTGTTAACAGGTAATCACATCGATTTTCATACACAAACGGAAATGTCTTAAGTCAAGTGAGCCAAGACAAACGGAAAATAGATTTGTATTATGAAACCATTCTTGTGACAAGACAAGATTCGTCAAATTTTTTCTTTCGTTAAAGCTGTATCAAAGCAACCATGGATGTGTGAAACTGTTCAAAACAAAAAACCGTTAACAACTCCCATTACTGTTAGCTTGAGAAAAGATTGTGTATTAAATAATTGATTAGGCGCGTCTACACGATGCCAATCTTTGCTCGCCAATCTTACACATACAGTCATAGGAGCCTGTAACAAAAAGATTGGTAGGTGTTTTCGCGTTTTCACGATACCAATCTTTTTAACAGGTTTGATTTATTCGGTGCAAGGTGCTTTTGTGTGTTGACGGAGTGCTGTTAAGTGCAATAAAAAGCAGTGTAGTGTTTTCACCAGAATTTAAACATGTATCATAGAAATATGATGTTAGCTAGAAGTTTACTAGTGGTATCAAATGGTATAAGGTTATTTGCGGCAGCGCGTCGACAACGGGGTTCTCGTGATTTTTGGATGCAAACATTGTTTGAACATCGCAGAAATACTACCGGTGACCTTTTGGAAGATATGAGAAATGAAGGAGTTCGAGATACTCTAAAGAATTTCGTGCGGCTCAACAGAGATGATTTCGATCATCTGCTGCACCTTGTGAGGAATCGTATCGCAAAGAAGGATACAACCATGCGTAAAGCGATTTCTCCTCTGGAGAGACTATGTATAACAATGCGATTCCTTGCAACGGGCGATTCATACGAATCGTTATCCGTCCTATTCCGAGTAAGAATTTGATGCATTTTTCAAACACCTAATTTAAGATATGTTTTTACTGTTCACACAAATACCCTTGTTTACATGCAGGTCTCAAAATCTAGTATTTCAAAAATTATTCCGGAAGTATGTGATGCCATCAAAGATGCTCTTCATGATTATGTAAAGGTAAGATTTTTTTTATTACCACTATCTACGTATTCAGTCTATGTTAAGTTAAACGATAACATTAAACACATCAGTTTTACGCATTTTTCTATAACTATAACTGGACATAGCCTCATAGCTCGTTAAGCCATGAAACAAGAAGTCCTTTTTAAATATAAATAATCATTTGATAATTCATGTTTGGTCATTCATTTGGTTTATTCCTCATGTTGCCCTGTTACAACCTGGTGCATCGCCTCATTACAGAGTTTTATTAACTCCTCCTGCCGAGCCACAGGTAATTGGTTCAGCGTTTCTGTGACGAGGTTGCCAAAAGCAACGTTCCTGCTGTTTTGAACGCTCAAACTATCTATAATTGTCTCCAAGCTGTGTCCTATGGCCGTAAACATTTGATCAAATTTTTCATCGAATTTTTTTTTTCTTTTGACGACCAGTTTCGCATGTGTGTACAGCGGATGATGTAGAAGGATGTTGTTCTGGTTCGACAATTACGGTTTCATCATTCAAACCTAGATCTTCATTTTGTACAGTACCGCATGGCATGGTTGAAGGCTGGATTTGTTCCTCAATAGTTGAGGATAGCTGTGGTACTTCATCCACAGTGGATAAACAAGGAGGAGGTGTATAAGGAGGCTGGTCATGTTCGTTATTTGTGGTATCGCTTTGCTCATTCGTTTGCTTTTGGGATGTTTTGTTCTGAAAATTAAAACAAAATAATTTACTTATTATACTAGCATTAAAAATATTAATAATAATTATGGCATTTTTTTTAGCTGCCATCTACGAATACCGAGTGGAAGGAGGTAGCTACAGAATTTGAGAGGAAGTGGAATTTTCCTCACGTCATCGGAGCTATTGACGGAAAGCATGTCAGCATAATTGCTCCTAAGAATAGCGGAGCAGAATATTATAATTATAAAAATTTTTACAGTATAGTTTTATTAGGTATTGTAGACGCCAATTATAATTTTATGTATGCTGATGTCGGATGTCAGGGAAGAATTTCAGATGGTGGTGTATTAGCTAACAGCTCCATTTTTGGCGAACTAGAGAACAATAATATGAATATTCCAGAACCCGAAGTATTATCAAGGCAACATACAAACAATACACGGGTACCCTACGTGTTTTTAGGCGATAAGGCCTTTGCTCTCAAGCATTATATGCTAACCCCTTTCGGGGGTGTTCCTGTCAGAAATTCACCACAAAGAATTTATAACTACCGCCTTAGTAGAGCTAGAAGAACTGTGGAAAATGCTTTTGGTATTTTAAGCAATGTTTACAGAGTACTTCGTAAACCTATGTTACTCGAACCAACAGTCGCAGAAAAGGTGGTGTTGGCAACGGTCTACCTGCATAATTTTTCCCGTAAAAGGAATTCAAGCCAATTATACACACCAGTGGGATCCATCGATCAAGAAATTCAGGGAGACACCGTCAATGGTTCCTGGCGCATAGACCCACCCACCTCGTCGATGTTACCTCTGGCTGGAATACCACGGCGATCAGCAGCACAAATACAGCAAGTGCGCTTGTATCTTGCGCATGAATTTATCACAAACTACGCAATAGCAAATCAGTACCGAAACCAATAAAACAATACTTGTCTATAAAAAAAGTTGTCTAGAAAACATTATTTTGTACACATTTTGTACATGTACAGTGGAAGCATTAGCAGTTAATAGTTAACTAAGCAGATTCCGGACCAATAACACTTACTATACTACTAGATTATCCGGACCAAGACTAATATTATGTTTCACTGAACACAAATATATTATTGATAACTTACTGTGGACTGGGTTTTCCGAGGTTTCACCGTATTCCCTATGAATCCCAGGCTTTCATACGCAAACCAGGATGAGCGGTATACATCAGAGCGTCCTGCAATAATTTTTTTTAATTATTTGGAACATAACTGGTTGTCGTACATACCTGAACCCGTTATCATCGATTGGTTAATTTTAGCCTTCTCTTTTCGATAGTAAGCACACAAGGAACTCCATTTCTTTCGACACATTTCCACAGGTTGTCCCAAATCCTGGGAAATTTTTTTCCATGCATCCTCTTTCAAATTACTGTCCAAATATTTTTTGGACGTTACTAACCACAAGACTCCATGTTCTTTTACGAGTTCGATCAATTTCAACGATGAAGCTTGATCTTTTATATCCTAAAGAAACATAATAAAATCATAAGTTATTTATGAACCGAAGCTATGTTTTGCAATATAATTAGAAAAACACATAAATCATTGGTTGTAGTGTGAAAATTCTTGGGTCAGTAACAACAAACACGAGAATACACATAACCAACCAAAAAAAAATGCGCATAATGCACACCGTGAATGGTTTAGACTTTAATCACAAAATAGTCTTCAAACATGTCCCCTCAAACTTGCCCCCTAGTAGGTGACCTGCGGACCGTTGAAATATTAAGTGGGAAGTACGGAACCAGGACAGGAGTATCCTGAGTGAGAAAGATACAGGATTGGTACATTGCACTGACGGTATATAAAGCGGAGGTTTACCGCAATTATTGTTCTTGTGTGGGGACTTCTCTCCTTGTAGTATAACAGTACGTAATACCCCGTCGTGTGGCGAACGAGAAAATAAAAGTAGGAAAAGAAGAACTCGCCCATTCTTCACTTCTATTCCTAAAACTGGGAACCCAAATTTAAAAATTCCGCCCGCCTTGTGAAGATAAACGATATATACACAAACCATACTTACATTTAAAACGTATTTTTTTGTAGATTCCATTTTTCTTCACAACAACGTTAAATACACACCGTCTTCCGGAGGATGATTCCTTTCTTCTCACATTTGAGATCTGACATCTGACAAGATATGTAATTTTCATCAAAGTAACCGGGTAAAGATTACAAGCGAAAGATTCGAAGCATCCACCAAAGTTGGTTAATCTTTTCAGGCGAAAAAGATTGCACAACTCTGCTCGAATGCACCAATACATACAAAAAAGATTCGCCGAATGTGAAAAATCGAGCAGGAATCGTATCGTGTAGACGCGCCTATTAAAACATTAAAATGTTTTTCTCCTGCTACGTAAGTGATACAACGGACGATCTGGCATAACAAATACGATCCCTTTAAAGTATTTCTGATCCTTTGCCATTTATCATGCGAGCGCATGTTAAGTATGCGAAATATTTGTGCAACAAATATTTAACATGTTCAATGCCGTGTTTTTTTCTATCTCCATGGTGTTTGCCAAGTGTTTGAGAATTGTGGAAGAAGCTTCACAGTACAAATGGATATGCGAGGCTTTTTGTTGTTCCTAAACATATGCCATATTATGAACGAAAACATGAAAAATTATTCATAAATTAATGTTTTTACAAAAACATTTGCTTATTCCAATAGTTTACGTACTAAAATGCAACAAAAATATGCCACGCGCTCCGAAATTGGCACCTTTCCGTGAGAAAAAGCTGACGGAAAGTTGTTTGAGAGTTTCGGGTTTCCGTTTGTGTATAAGGATGCAAATCTAGCCTGCTTGTTTGTAAACTTTCGTTTCGTTAAATTTGATTTTTCCAACAGATCACAAACTTGATTGTTATAATACAAATCTTACGTTTTTGACAACTTGTCTTTACAATTTGTGTATGATAATTGAGGCTAATATCATCATACAAGGATTCCTCAAGGACCTAGCATTTTGACATAAAGAATTACATTCGGCTGTAGTTTTGTAGAACCGCGTTTTGACGAAACAGGAATTACAGCGTCGAAATGTTGTTCGAAATAAAGGCATAGCACAAGTAAAAATTTGTATTATTTTTCATAAAAAGCTGAACATAATTAAACTCATGTAATTTCATTGTTGTTTTAAATCCAAATTCAATCAACATTCAGCCGAATCAAATATGGCCTAACCTGTTTCAGACCTGCTAGAAAAACGCCTTGTTTTGACATTTGTCGAGCAGCTGATCGAAACTAACATTAGAAAAATTTTCTAATCTGAAATACGCATGCTTATTTTGCTGAGCGGTTTGTATGGAAAACATGCAGCAAATAAGCCGCCAAACGTCAAAGTCCATATAAAAAAACTAGTGGAAGGTATCATAGACCCCATTGGTTGAGAAAAGAAAACCAAGCTGATTTGTTTTATGTTTATTTTAACGGCAAAATTTTTCAAAATAATCAGATCAGATTCAAAATAATGTAGATATTGTTGTAAAATTTTCTTTACATGCATTTGTTTCCAGCTAACGTTGAATCACAGTCCAGTTGCTATAGGTCGCAATCAACAAGAATTAACCATTTGCAGCTACGTTTGAATCGGTTGCTGCTACATTTGAATTCTTTGCTGCCTCAATCGTATCAAAAACCCATGGTAATGTGGTTACAAAGGATGCAAAAGAAGCTGCAAACGATTCAGCAGTGAGAGCAAAAGATTCATTCTTATGAATTTATATCCATAGCAACTGGATTGTGATTCAAAATCAACTGGAAAGTAGTGTAGATTTAACATATATGAACTCTATGCGTAACTATCAGCAATGATCTTGCATTCAAAAGTTTTCAAGTGTGCTAGTCTTTACAGCTACCTTTACAAAATATCACAACCAAAAATAATTACAGAGTGTAATAATTATCAATGTTTGTTGTCTTCGGTATCTATATGAATAAACAAGTGAATTTTAATTATTGTGCTTGTTTGTTTATAAGTGCCTTAAAAATACCTGTAATATGTTGACCTAATTTGGCCAAAATCGTTTCGAGTTGCTGGTTCGCGCAAGCGAAAAAGGGTTAAGGTGCTTTTGTCAGTGAAGGAAACTCTTTCATACATTTTGTATGGAGACATAAAAACGGCGAAAAGAAGGACTAATTCCGCATTAAAGTGGCTGTAAGTTAATAAAATAGTCCAGTGGACGGTGTTCCTTTGAATCAGTGCGAGAGACAGTGCTTTAGGTGTTTTGTACAGGAGAAGAACGTCGGGTGGATCGGTGCGTGAATGAGTGGACGCTCGCGACCCGTACTGCAGTTCTTGTAGGCGAGACAAGCACCGCGGAGTAGACGACAGCGCCACCTGTGTTGAATAAATGTAATAAAATTGTATGCTGAATTTTTCTAAACCTTTCCCCGACTTTTCATCGGCTTATCGTCGGTGAGGAGGCGGTTTTATCATGGATCAGAGAAGCACCCGCTCGACTCGCTCATCTACCGTCCCAAAACCGACGGTAGAAAAGTGTAGCTAGGCGAAGCCACGAACGGTTTTTAGTAGTCCCGGATCGTTGATGGTGGAACTACGTGTTTCCCTCGGATTATTACGCCGTGCTGGCTGATGACGAAGGTCGAACAACATATGCGGAAGTGGTAAGCCGTAAATTTCGCAACCGAGCGGCAAACATGGCGGTCCAAGACGTGGGACATCATGGGCTGCATTATCAGCAGCAGCAGCCACGACAGCAGGGACAACAGCAACAGCAGCAGTATCATCAGCAGCTTCAGCAGACGCAGTGTCACCGGTCCGAACCGCAACAGCGACAGCGGCTTCAGCTGCAACAACAGCAGCAACACCGGTCGAAGCGGCGAGTGGTCCGTGTCGACCGTATAGACATTGCTCCGGCAGATGGGGTAACCTGGACGTAGGTCTACCTAAAACTTCGCACTTCTTCGGAACTGGAAGATGCTCGCGCTTACATCGGTATTGGTCGCCGCACCGGACTTGGCCATCTCAGTGTGCCCATGAAACAGTCGGCAAATAGTGTGCAGTTGGCTCACCGCATCCAGGAAGTACTTGGAGAGAAAGGAGTGACCCGAGTGGTGATGACATCAAGAACGCGATTAATATCAAGCTCGGGGAGGACTCCGGAATTACCCTCGTCGATATGTGGGAGCTGAAAGATGGCACAAAGCGTGCTCGTGTTCGTCTCCCGTTGGCCAAGGCGCGGACGCTCTCTGGGCCATTGTGTTAGCAGTGTTCGACAACTGCCAAAGCGTCCAATCGGACAACAATATTTTCTTCGTTGCCTCGAGATGGGGCACTTTACTCGGGAGTGTCGAAGCCTGGTGGACCGCCCAGGGCTGCTTTAAGAACTGTAAAGCAGACATCAGCTACATTATCTGCAAGGGTCCTCACATCATTGGTCATCCCAGCTGTAGTGTTCAGTCGACGGTGCAGTGCCATTTATACTAGTGACAGGCATACTGTCCATCGGACAACAACGATAATTGGGCAATAGACTCGTCGGGGATAGTTGCAGTAGTGAGCACCGGGACCAGCCCCATCCAGCGGGTGTGGAACAGTCCAACGCCTTTCTTCGAACGAGTTCAACCGATGATTAGAGGCTGTATAATTTGAATCCTACTCCCACCCTCAAGTAGCAGTTGCAGGCGATTAAAACGCCGCGCTCGAGGAATGAGATAGTGCGAGAAACAATAGGCGCGGTGAAAAGCTGCATAGCACTATCCAGCAGCCGAGAATCCGAGTACTAAACAAGGTCTCCACTCCTACGTTTGTCAGGAACAGCATCGCCCTGCCCAGTATTGTGGATGTGTCGTTTGTAAGCACATCTATTGCGTGTCCGGACGCGTGGGCTGTGGCTTCCGACACATCGATGCGGTTCTACTCAGTATCCGACCACCGGTACATTCTTTTCACTGACGGTCCGCCAACTTCGCAGCAGCAGGGAGACCATCGGCAGCAGCAGCAGCGTGGTCGTCAGCAGAGGCATGAGTCGTCTTTACATCACGCCGGTCGGAGGTGGAAGAGCACCCAGTTTACAACTGAGGCATTCCGGGTCGCTCTCAAGGCGGCAGGATTCCCGCAGCGAGCAGTCCGCCATGAGGGGATGGTCGATGCTGTGTTAGAGACCGACCGGGTGGAGTTGGATCGCATCGTCAGTGATCTATTTCCGACTCATCAGCCTGCTGACTGGCCGGAGGTCTTGGTGGCCAGCGGCGAGGGATAGCTGACGATGACATGGATTATGAATTTCAAATTCTTTGGAAAAGGGAATAGAGACTCTCAAAACGGAGCTTTGCACACTAGTTGATCGCAAATTAGAGACAACTTTTCGTGAGACAGTGAGAGCAAAAAAAGCCCCTGATATGGCTGAGGCAACCATGCGTGAAGCCTGTCTTAGCCGTACAACCGTTAGTACAGTGCAGGGCGAAAGTTGGTCTACAGTAGTAAAAAAGAGAAAAAGGACAAATAGCGGGGACAGTAATGTTCAAACTATAATAAGTAAATTTGACAAGGGCAATACAAACTTCAACCCGAAAAGAAATGACAACATTATTGAGGCCAATAAAAATATATCGGAAAAAATTAAAGACACTAAAACACTGGTTATTGTTCCAAAGGTAGATCAATCGTGTGAAACGACAAGATCTGATTTACGAGCGAAATTAGATCCAAGGAAACAGCAAATCTCGGACTTCCACAATGGTAGAGCCGGTCAAGTGTACGTTCAATGTTCTGCTTCTGGAAATTTAGATGAAATAAGGAAAGAGGTGGAATGTATGTTGGGAGAAAACTATTCCACTTCTTTACCTTTAGGAAGAATAAAAGTTATGGGAATGAGTGAAAAATACACGGACAGCCAACTCATCGATTTTTTGAAAACCCAAAACGAAGGAATTCCCTGGAAACAGGTTAAGGTCCTTGGAATATTCGAAAATAAGGTTTTAAAATACCATAAATACAACGCTGTTTTGGAGATTGACAATGAGTGTTAAAAATTTCTGGAAAAAGTAGACAAAATTAATGTTGGCATTGACAGATATAGAATATCTAGGGCCATTCATGTTTTAAGGTATTATCGTTGTGGACAATTTGGACACAAAAGCACCGACTGCAAGAATAAAGAAGCTTGCTCGAAGTGCAGTGCAGAACACAGAACAACTGAATGCGCATCAGCTACACTCAAGTGTGTGAACTGTGATTTGGCACATACGACAAGAGGCCTTAAGCTTGATGTAAAACACGCGGCCAACAGTAATTATTGTCCACTGTTTAGAAAACAAATAGAGAAAAGAGCACAATTTTCCTAATAGCAGGGGGGATAGAACTAGGGTGGTTCAAAGAAATCCTGTATTTCAATGTTGCCGGCCTATCTTCCTATAGACCTATATATAGCTATGCTATGTTACGGGAGACAGTAGATAGAGTTCAACCAATGTTGGTCTTTATCTCTGAAACTCATGTAACGGAAGTTGAAGCTTTTGAACAGTTTTATGTAAAAGGTTACAGGGTTGTGTCGTGTTTGTCCCATTCGCGTCATACAGGAGGAGTTGCCGTGTATGCCAGGAGCGAAGTTGCTCTTCGCGTGATCTTGAATGATTCATTAGAAGGTAACTGGTTTCTTGGGATAGTAGTTTCTCGAGGGATGGCGTTGGGAAATTACGGTGTGCTGTACCATTCTCCGAGCACAAGTGATTCAAGATTTATTGAGATCTTGGAAGAATGGTTGGATAGGTTCCTAGATTTTAGAAAAAAATAACATCATCGTCGGTGATTTCAATATCGACTGGTTGAATATTGAAAAGTCCGCCAAACTGAAACGTTTGATGGATTCGGTAAATATGAGACAAAAAGTTGATGAAGTTACACGAACCTCAAGGTAAAGCAGAACATTGATTGACCATGTTTACAGTAGCACGGACTTAGTCAACGATGAACGTTATGTAACGATTCAACGAAAATTTAAATGCTGGAATAGGTATTCCAAAGAAGCTCTTTGCTATTATGTTGCCCAAGGATTGCCAAATGATGTGTCAAGCTTTGATGAAGCTGCTGATGCATTATGGAGCACATTAAAGAGTGCAATGGAAAAATTGGTTTTCGAAAAGACGGTACATACTAGAAACTCTAATAAATGGTATACCCTTGATTTGGCACGTTTAAAACGGAGGAGAGATAGAGTGAACAAAAAATTTATTAGAACAAATTTTAGTATCTATTGGTCTGAGTATACAACACTTAGGAATGAGTATTGTAGAGCTCTGAAAGTTACTCGTAAAAACTATTTTTGTAACGAGATTACAAAACACAAAGGGAACAGCAAAGAGTTATGGAAAATTCTAAAAAAACATGTTGAAGCCGGATGATAAGAATGTTTCATTAGTGAAATTTGGGGGTACGGTGGAAACAGAAGAATCATCAATAGCAAGCAAATTTAATTCGTTTGTTGTGAACAGTGTCAAAGAAATCCATGAAAATATATCAACTGTATGTGCGTCCGAAGAGTTGATCGATACTCAGACTCCAAGATATAGTTTCAAATTTCGAAGGATTACTATTGAACAACTAAAAACAATTTGTTTTAACATGACCAAAAAGGCAGGCCTAGGAAATGTAAATGCTCATACAATTCAGGATTGCTTTCATGTAATAGGGAAGAACCTTCTTTCAGTGATAAATAAATCATTAGAAACAGGTATTTTTCCGAAAACATGGAAGGAATCATTGATTATAGCTATCCCTAAGGTGGCTGGAGCTATCAATGCGGAAAACTTTCGACCCATTAACATACTTCACGTCCTCGAAAAAGTGTTAGAGATTGTTGTAAAGGAACAACTAGTACAGTTTCTTAACAACAATGAGTTGCTGATTCGGGAACAGACGGGATACAGGGAGGGTCACTCATGTGAAACAGCCCTGAATCTTGTACTAGCGAAGTGGAAAGTGCTAATGGAGCAGACAAATTTTATAATTGTTGTTTTTTTGGATTGGAAAAGACCATTAGAGACAATTTCCAGACCCTTAATGCTGAAAACTCTTAAGCGGTTTGGTAATGTGGGGAAGGAGCTCAATTGGTTCGAAAATTATTTAAAAGATAGAACTCAGAGAACGTTATTTGGAACATCTATATCAGAGCCTCAGAGGAACATCTAGGGGCGGCCCGGTGGTGCATGTGATAAACGGCGCCAGTCCACACGGCCGGACCGGGTTCAAATCCCATCCGGACCGTCCCCCCGTAGCAGGGACTGACTATCCGGCTACGTGGTAAAATAAGTCTAGTAAGCCAGACCTGTAAGGTCGTTAAGCCAAGAAGAAGAACACCCTTGGAGTTCCGCAAGGAAGTGTTCATGGACCAATTTTGTTCATAATGTATATAAATGACATGAAACAGGTTTTTGAAGTCTTGTGAGATCAATCTATTTGCCGATGATACTGTAATGTTTATCTCGCATAAAGATATCAAACGAGCTGAGTCTCTATTAAATATCGATCTCGAAGCGTTAGATGGATGATTGAAATACAAAAAGCTTGCATTGAACATTAGAAAAACCTGCTACATGGTAATGTCTGTGAGTGAATTGTACAGCCTTCCTCCTATCACCATTAACACAGAACGAATCGATATAGTCCACCAGGTGAAATACATTCTTACTTGACGATAAATTGAAATTCGACGCTCATATAGATTGGGTCATCGCCAAAGTTGCAAAAAAGTGTGGAGTGATGAGTAGACTAGCGAATGATCTCAACTTGGTTGGGAAAGTTCAGCTCTACAAATCAATAATATCACCACACTTTGATTTCTGCTCGACAATCTTGTTTCTTGGCAATATAGGACAAATGAAAAGGCTACAGCGATTGCAAAATCGTATAATGACGCCTGTGCTAGGTTGTGGTCGACGTACATCGTCTAATGTGATGCTAGATATCCTTCAGTGGATGTCGGTTGAACAAAGGATAGTGTACCAAACTATGACCTTTATACACATGTTATTAAAAGGAATGTTGCCAGGGTATTTGGGGGAGAGAATAGTGCGTGGTTCTGACGTTCATCGGTACTGCACACGCAGATGCACCAAGAATACCCAGAGAGCTAGAAACTCTCTATGCTTTAAGGAAATCCAGATGTACAACAGGATGCCAAGAGAAATCAAAGATGCGAGCAACTTATACCAATTCAAACGTAGATGTGCCGATTATGTCAAGCAAACTGTGTAATGTGAGTTCAATGTAATTTATGAATGTAGTTGTCCCATGTGACTGAATTATGTGTAACTGCAGTTGCCATCACGATCTCGTTGATAAGTATATAATTTTGCCATAAGTAATATTTTAAAAAAATATATGACTGAGACAACATAGTTTGAGACACGCGCGCGTAGAAGTGGACAATCTAGGGATACCTAAGGAGTCTATAGATTTCCTTGCATTTTAGCAAGGTCACTACGATATTCATTCATGGATGTTGTAAGCGACCAATCTTCTCTCCCAATCAGCTTCTCCTGTTCCGGAAGGTAGTACCTTACACCATGTCGGTGTTTGAAGTACTGGCCATATGCAAGGAACAGTGCGTCCCGAAAGCTGGTAAACCGTTACCCTATCAATGGTACCCGGGAGACCAATTTAACGGATACTAGGGAACTGGGCCGGAGAAGTTTCACTGCTGGAAGTGTAGGTGATTCGTAGGGTACCTGAAAGTGTTCCTTGATGCCACCACTTATCGACCACTTTTGTTTTTCAACATGGATATTAAAAACATGTATTAGAGTTTAAAAATCTTAAAAATAATTTCGTCTTTCTCAAACCTATGTTGGGGTATGAGGTGGGACTTATCATCATCATCAGGAGTTGCCGTGTATGCCAGGAGCGAAGTTGCTCTTCGCGTGATCTTGAATGATTCATTAGAAGGTAACTGGTTTCTTGGGATAGTAGTTTCTCGAGGGATGGCGTTGGGAAATTACGGTGTGCTGTACCATTCTCCGAGCACAAGTGATTCAAGATTTATTGATATCTTGGAAGAATGGTTGGATAGGTTCCTAGATTTTAGAAAAAACAACATCATCGTCGGTGATTTCAATATCGACTGGTTGAATATTGAAAAGTCCGCCAAACTGAAACGTTTGATGGATTCGGTAAATATGAGACAAAAAGTTGATGAAGTTACACGAATCTCAAGGCAAAGCAGAACATTGATTGACCATGTTTACAGTAGCACGGACTTAGTCAAAGCCGCTACAGATCCGTTATTAAAAATATCTGATCATGAAACACTTGTTTTGCATATTAACGATGAACGTTATGAAACGATTCAACGAAAATTTAAATGCTGGAATAGGTATTCCAAAGAAGCTCTTTGCTATTATGTTGCCCAAGAATTGCCAAATGATGTGTCAAGCTTTGATGAAGCTGCTGATGCATTATGGAGCACATTAAAGAGTGCAATGGAAAAATTGGTTTTTGAAAAGACGGTACATACTAGAAACTCTAATAAATGGTATACCCTTGATTTGGCACGTTTAAAACGGAGAAGAGATAGAGTATACAAAAAATTTATCAGAACAAATTCTAGTATCTATTGGTCTGAGTATACAACACTTAGGAATGAGTATTGTAGAGCTCTGAAAGTAACTCGTAAAAACTATTTTTGTAACGAGATTACAAAACACAAAAGTAACAGCAAAGAGTTATGGAAAATTCTCAAAAATATGTTGAAGCCGGATGATAAGAATGTTTCATTAGTGAAATTTGGGGGTACGGTGGAAACAGAAGAATCATCAATAGCAAGCAAATTTAATTCGTTTGTTGTGAACAGTGTCAAAGAAATCCATGAAAATATATCAACTGTATGTGCGTCCGAAGAGTTGATCGATACTCAGACTCCAAGATATAGTTTCAAATTTCGAAGGATTACTATTGAACAACTAAAAACAATTTGTTTTAACCTGACCAAAAAGGCAGGCCTAGGAAATGTGAATGCTAAAACAATTCAGGATTGTTTTCATGTAATAGGGAAGAACCTTCTTTCAGTGATAAATAAATCATTAGAAACAGGTATTTTTCCGAAAACATGGAAAGAATCATTGATTATACCTATTCCTAAAGTGACTGGAGCTATCAATGCGGAAGACTTTCGACCCATTAACATGCTTCACGTCCTCGAAAAAGTGTTAGAGATTGTTGTAAAGGAACAACTAGTACAGTTCCTTAACAACAATGAGCTGCTGATTCGGGAACAGTCGGGATACAGGGAGGGTCACTCGTGTGAAACAGCCCTGAATCTTGTACTAGCGAAGTGGAAAGTGCTAATGGAGCAGAAAAGTTCTATAATTGCTGTTTTTTTTTGGATTTGAAAAGAGCATTTGAGACAATTTCCAGACCCTTAATGTTGAAAACTCTTAAGCGGTTTGGTATTGTGGGGAAGGAGCTCAATTGGTTCGAAAATTATTTAAAAGACAGAACTCAGAGAACGTTATTTGGAACATCTGTATCAGAGCCTATAGAAAACACCCTTGGAGTTCCGCAAGGAAGTGTTCTTGGACCAATTTTGTTCATAATGTATATAAATGACATGAAACAGGTTTTTGAAGTCTTGTGAGATCAATCTATTTGCCGATGATACTGTAATGTTTATCTCGCATAAAGATATCAAACAAGCTGAGTCTCTATTAAATATCGATCTGGAAGCGTTAGATGAATGGTTGAAATACAAAAAGCTTGCATTGAACATTAGAAAAACCTGCTACATGGTAATGTCTGTGAGTGGATTGTACAGCCTTCCTCCTATCACCATTAACACGGAACGAATCGATGGAGTCCACCAGGTGAAATACCTGGGGGTCTTACTCATATAATTCGACGCTCATATAGATTGGGTCATCGCCAAAGTTGCAAAAAAGTGTGGAGTGATGAGTAGACTAGCGAATGATCTCAACTTGGTTGGGAAAGTTCAGCTCTACAAATCAATAATATCACCACACTTTGATTTCTGCTCGAGATTCTTGTTTCTTGGCAATATAGGACAAATGAAAAGGCTACAACGGTTACAAAATCGTATAATGAGGCTTGTGCTAGGTTGTGATCGACGTACATCGTCTAATGTGATGCTAGATATCCTTCAGTGGATGTCGGTTGAACAAAGGATAGTGTACCAAACTATGACCTTTATACACAAGCTACTAAATGGAATGTTGCCAGGGTATTTGGGAGAGAGAATAGTGCGTGGTTCTGACGTTCATCGGTACTGCACACGCAGTTCAGATGCATCCAGAATTCCGCACTTGATTTCCCAGAGAGCTAGAAACTCTCTATTCTTTAAGGGAATCCAGATGTACAACAGGATGCCAAGAGAAATCAAAGATGCGAGCAACTTATACCAATTCAAACGTAGATGTGCCGATTATGTCAAGCAAACTGTGTAATGTGAGCTCAACGTAATTTATGTATGTAGTTGTCCCATGTGACTGAATTATGTGTAACTGCAGTTGTCATCACGATCTCGTTGATGATGATAAGTATATAATTTTTCTATAAGCAATATTTTAAAAAAATATAAGACTGAGACAACATAGTTTGAGACACGCGCGCGTAGAAGTAGACAATCTAGAGTAAGGACCTAAGGAGTCTATAGATTTCCTTGCATTTTAGCAAGGTCACTACGATATTCATTCATGAATGTTGTGAGCGACCAATCTTCTCTCCCAATCAGCTTCTCCTATTCCGGAAGGTAGTACCTTACACCATGTAGGTGTCTGAAATACTGTGGCCATATGCGAGGAACAGTGCGTCCCGAAAGCTGATAATCCGTTACCCTATCAATGGTACCCGGGAGACCAATTTAACGGATACTAGGGAACTGGGCTGGAGAAGTTTCACTGTTGGAAGTGTAGGTGATTCGTAGGGTACCTGAAAGTGTCCCTTGATGCGACCACTTATCGACCACTTTTGTTTTCCAACATGGATATTAAAAACATGTATTAGAGTTTAAAAATCTTAAAGATAATTTCGTCTTTCTCAAACTTATGTTGGGGTATGAGGTGGGACCTATCATAATCATAGCTTGTTCTATGGGCTGATAAACTCTGTATTCAATTTCTTGAGTTCTTCAATATTTATATATGAACCACATGAACACAAATAAAGTTAGTCTTGTTCTGAATCCGAGTAGACGTGTTTTCTTGGCTTTATGCAACACAATGCTTCGAAATTTGTGTCCTCTAGGTGACGAAAACGGCTCCACAGCCGGAGCCGGCTGAGACCGGCTACAAAAAGTTTTGAAACCGGCCCTGAACCAACGGTTAAAAAACCGCCTCCGGAGCCGGCTTTGGTATTTAACCGACTCGGGAATCAACTACTCCGAAGCCGGATTCCAACCAACATCTTCGTTGGGAGTCATCGTCACAACAAAAATGGTGCGCTATAACCAACCATAGTTTAAACAGATGAACAGGTGAAGTGAAGTAAAACAATCGTTAATTAAGAAAATGTCCACCAAAAGATGGAGGAAATCCGTTTATCTATATAAAATACGCGATAAACGTGCAAAATTGCTAAATAATGAACCGGAAACAACATCATCATCTGGTGAGTTTAATAATATTTATCTTGTGCGGCATTGTACAATGATTATAATTATTCCAGGGTTTTTTTATTCAGTTTAGGCTCACCGCACACTTTTTCCTGCTCTGCGCACTTGATGTTTGACGCGGATAGGCAAAAACACATGCTTCTTACTAAAACTCAAGTGGGCAGAGCACGAAAAAGTGTGCGCCTAGCCTAAACTGAATAGAAAACCCCTGTATTTATCTTATGTTAGAAGCGAATACAGATCAATCTGTAGTTCTTACATCGGATGAAGATGCACCAGATATCTTTTACAAAGACAAATATTCTGAAGAAATCGAAAATATTTATTGCGATCAATCATTTCCAGATTGTATCCGATTATGGGCCATATCAACACATCAAACCCGTCGAGCGCTAGATTTGCTATTGGAATTGTAGAGGAAAAAAACATCAATTATACTTTCAATCAATTATAAAGATGCGCATACGCTAATGAAGACTCCTGTCCAAACGGCATCTACAATAGACAGTATTAAAGGAGGACGTATGTGGTATAACGGTATTTCTAAATGTTTTCAAAATTATTTCAGGTATGATAAAGCATCATAATTTTGTAATACGTACAATAATAGATTCATTTTTATTTTTACACTTACACCGTCATGCTCCAACATTTAAGAAATTATAGGTGGACTTTTCGATAAATGGTCTTCCATTACACAGGAGTGGACCAACTGAATTTTGGCCGATTTTAATAAAACTATCTGAAATACCTGATGCACCTATTATGACTGTGGAAATTTTTTGTGGACCCTCCAAACCCCACGACGTCAACGAATATCTGAGCATTTTTGTTACGGAATTGAACAAGCATCCGTCGAACGGTATCATCATTGGTTCACAAAACTTTCAAGTATGCTGTAGAGTACGGCCTACTCCGGGAGTTTATGTGGGGAAAGGAGTCAAGAAGTGGTCGATGGACACGCCAATAGACCACCTTGAGGTAGAGTGGAAGGGAGGCCAAGAGTAATCGATGGACAAGCCAACAGATTAAACCTGGTGGGAAGGGAAGGGATATAAAAAAACTACAGTTCTTAAACTGTGTATGTAGCTGAATTAGTATAAGAATAATACTAACTCAATGCGTTTGGAAGATTAACTTAATTTCAGTATATTTCACATTGGGTTCACATTGGCCCTAGACGTGGTTCGTTTGCGATGTACAGCGAGACGAACATTAAACTATTTAAGTTTACTCCTAGGACAAAACTAACATTTTCCGATAGATGGAGCTACCGTTCTTTTTTTATCTCTCTTTGTCCTAACTAAT
This sequence comes from Anopheles funestus, assembly GCF_943734845.2. Classification (NCBI taxonomy): domain Eukaryota; kingdom Metazoa; phylum Arthropoda; class Insecta; order Diptera; family Culicidae; genus Anopheles; species Anopheles funestus. Next base: position 45,254,240 of record NC_064599.1, read on the forward strand.
CTACTATCCCCTAGATGGCGTTACGTAATCGCGGAATGCCTATCTTCGTTTCCAACATATGCTTACGGGCTGTTATAGCAGATTCGCCAGCCAGAGCTTTTATTAAAGTTAGGCGTTTACAAAATTTCTTAAAAGGCTTGGTAGTGTTATGTTTTCAACCTAATATTTGCTATTTTTTTCAGGATTAGTATCATTCAATGCCGGTAGCGGATGCTTGAAGTGTACGTGAGAAGCTTAATATGACAAAACTGCAAATGTATTTTGAAAAAATGGATGCAACCAGGCGAACTGATGAAGAAATTCGTGCAATGACATGTATGTATCATGTGAAAAATCCCACACCTTTGTCGAAGATAAACAATTTTGACATAATTCAAGACGTGATTGTTTCCGACCCGCTTCATCTACTGCATCTGGGATGTATGAAAAAAATGTTGAAAATTTGGCTTTCGGTTTTGGAAAGGAACATAGTTCCAAAGCTTTTTGCATTATTTAAATTTCATCATTCTCAAAGGAACAATCCCTGTTGCTTCGTGGGCAACGGAGTAACAAAATTTGATTTTTACGCTAGTTTGAGCACTTTATTTAGCTAACCGCAATTTAGCTTTCGTCGGTCTAGTTTGGTAGGATTTAGGTTTTTGCTTGGGTCGCTTTTAAAACGTATTCTCTTTGCGTCTACTTTGCTACTAACGTTTACCGATCAGCTGACCTGGCGCCAGGCGCCCCCGACCTTTGTAGCCCTGATTGACCTATTTTCTTATTCGTCCTGCGTTAATGCATCCCTTCTACTCGCTCTAACGCAGCTCTTATCTCTCGCTCACAACATAGACTAGCGCCATCTAGCGCCCAATAGCACGATCGTGGATGTATCGAGTGGATGATTAGATCAACTCGATCACCCGATGACAGCCGGTAGAACAACAACCGGGTGTCAATATCCGCAATAATATTGTGCCAACAATCCCAAATGAAACATATGAGAACTTCAAGCTATTTTTTTGTACTGTGACTTTCTTATCATCAACGTTCTACGAAGCACATTGGGAATATGCCAGAGATTTGCTAAACCAGTTTGTAGTTGGATTTTATACAGTGTGTATGTTACTGCAATCATAGGTTTTGCCATATAATCTGGAGCACGAATTCGACGATGTGAACATATTTGGGCCATTAGAGACCCAATCCCAATATCATAATCCAATATCATAATATCCCTTCGCAAACGAACTCCAGCAAATTGTAGAGTTAAGAAATTAGTTCATAAGTATAAACTAGGTTAAGATTGTAATTAGTATGTAAGTATTGGTAACGCAGCACACGCATCATACGGTCACCCGTAATGTGCGTACAGTCAGTTGAATAAATGCCACTAACGAGTACACAACAGATTGGCGACAAGGATAAAGTCAAAGAGTACAAAAGTCAAATGGCAAAACAAGTGATCGGAACAGTGCAGCCGTATGTGTTTGGAGAGGAAATAGAAAATTACCTGGAAAGAGTGGATCTTTTTCTGGAAGTGAACGACGTTGAAGACGACAAGAAAACGGGGTTCTTACTAACGATTGGTGGCGCCGAATTGTTCGATGTGGCAAGGAAAGTGTGCTCGCCAAAAAACCCTAAGGAGATTGTTATGCTATTTGGGTATTTTTGAAATTGGTAGTTGGGAGCCAAGTATACCTCAGTCGTAAGGACACCTTGGCTTCCTGTAACGTGTGCACAAATACCAATATGAATAAAGCAGAGTGCAAGTATTGAACTTAGTGAAAGGACGTGTTTTTTCTTTGCTCCCGAAATTCATACTTGTGTCCTCTCTTGCAAACATATACAGTCCACTCGAAGAACAGTTTGGTCCTACGGAACCGGATGCGTTGAAAACCAGTGTGTGTTATCTGTGCCTTTTCGCGTAAAATCGGTTTATGGAACATCCACAGTCGGATGTTAGTGGCGTGACACGTGGTGCGTCGCTACCGAGCCAATAGAGTAGCACTATCCGAAAAACAAAGGACCGTAATTCGGAAAGTGTGATTCGTCGGATGTCAGCCCGAAGGCATTCCGATCGAAAAAAGTGCGTATTCAGTATAGAACCGCGTGCAACTTAGCTTGGCGTGGGTTTTGCCTAAAGCAAATGGCGGACCGGCGCAAGTGAAGTAGTGTGAGTGTGCATACGTAGTGTACAATGCAATCACCGTTTACACGGTCAAAGAAACTGAAACGAACACCAGAAAAACAATCGACATCTCATTCTCTAGAACCAACACAGCAACAACAGAAAGTAAAGAAAGATTCCAACAAAATGGATGCTCAGTTGAAGGTTTTAGTGAAGCAACGCGAGGCAGTGCGTCGAAAGCTAAGTCGTGTGAGTGCAGCCTTGTGTGATAGCGATGAACAACCCAACACCAACGTAAAAAACGTGCGCTTCCTTCAGCTCCAAGAAAAGTCTTTAGCAAACGTGTACAACGAATGCAATGAAGTGCAGAATAAAATCTACGAACTACCGCTCTCTGAAGCCGATGACGAAGAGCAGAACGATCAGTACATCGAGTTTGAGAAAGTGTTTAACGAAGTTTCGCTGAAGTTGAGCATGTGCTTAGATTCCGTGCCCAAAATGGAGGCAGCAGCTCCAGTTGTGCCATCGATCCTGCCGCAAGCTCAGCCTTACCTTCCACCGTTGAAAGTGCCCTTACCGACTTTCGATGGATCGTATGAGAAGTGGTACTCATTCAAGGCTATGTTTACTACCGTAATGAATCGATACCAGCAGGAAGAACCAGCCCTGAAATTGTTCCATCTCCGGAACAGTCTGGTCGGAAAGGCGGCAGGTATCATCGACGACGAGCTAGTAAACAACAACGATTATGAAGCAGCTTGGAAGATCCTTACGCAACGTTACGAGGATAAACGGGTTGTCGTAGACAAACACATAGAGAACCTCTTTGGTCTAACCAAAGTCAGTCGCGACAATGCAGCAAACTTGCGTAAGGTGATCGACACCTGTACGAAAAACGTCGAGGCGTTGAAAAATCATAGTTTTCCGGTAGATGGTCTTGGTGAGCAAATGCTGGTAAACCTTATAGCCAACAAGTTGGATAAGAAACTAAGGGTTGCGTGGGAAACTAAACAAAAGAAAAACGTGTTTTCAACTTACGCTACATTGATCGAGTTTTTGGAGGAGCAATGTAGAATTTCAGAGAAGATAGACACCGGCGTGAAACCTTGGACGGAAGCTGCGAAGCCAAGGGCAGTGGCAAAAACGCTAGTTGTCGGTGAATCTCAGCAACAGGAAAAATGTCCAATATGCAGCGCCATGCATGAACTAAGACACTGTGAGCTTTTCAAGCAGAAGAGTGTCAGTGAAAGGCACGAAATAGTGAAACGGTGTGGCGCTTGCTTCAACTGTTTATCGAATGGTCACCGCATCCGAGCATGTCAGTCTGGTTCTTGCCGTCGATGTGGCAAGAAACATCACAGCTTACTCCACGAAGACAACCCTAGCCATGTTCCCGCTAGTGTAGCGCCAACGTTCGTGCCTGCTGAAGCTCCGACCACCTTGTGTGCAAAAGAAGTGGATCCGGAAAGACAAACCGTGCTCTCGACCGCAGTTGTTTTAGTAGACGGTTTGTGTAGTACGCCATACCCGTGCCGAGCAATTCTGGATTCTGCATCACAACTAAACTTTGTCACCGAACGATTTGCTAACCTTCTCTCGATAAAAATGGAAACCACGGACGTCATCGTAAGTAGTTTAAATAGTAATAAAACACGTTTAAACCGTAGGTTGCGCACGACGATCAGGTCTCGTGCCGGAGACATTGTTGCTGAACTGGATTTTCTAGTGACCCCACGAATCACTGGTGAACTTCCATCGAAGTCTTTTGACATATCACAGTGGCCCATCTCGAGCGAACAGGTGCTGGCCGACCCTACCTTCAACAGAAGAGGACCTGTCGATATGCTGATTGGCGCCGATTGTTTTTGGAATTTGATGCAAGATGGCCGATGGGAACTCGGTCCTAATCGACCTGTGCTGCGATACACGAAGCTAGGTTGGATAGCCGGCGGTGTGATTGCGAGTGATACGACGATCGTTGCGCGCACACTTTGCCATACTGCTGACGATGAGCCGCTCATCGATCTACTGAGGAACTTCTACAAGGTAGAATCCTGCGACGAGCCCCGCTCTTCTCCGAAGGCGGACGAAGAGGTGTGTCTGGAACATTTCCAACGCACTCACGAGCGAACTGCGGAGGGTCGGTATGTGGTTCGACATCCCTTCAACGAACGTAAGGGCGAGTTAGGAGACTCGCGTGAAACAGCGCTGCGACGTTTTCTGGCTCTGGAGAGAAAACTCGACAAGCAGCCGGACCTAAAGGAGCAATACTCGCAGTTCATCCGAGAGTACGAGAAACTCGGACACATGCGCGAGATTGTGGAAGCACCGAACGAGGATCCAGGGTCGGTGTTTTATCTACCTCATCACTGCGTGCTGAGGCCTTCAAGCACGACAACTAAACTCCGAGTCGTGTTTGACGGGTCGGCGAAGACGTCAACAGGTGTTTCGATAAACGACGTCTTGATGACTGGACCAACAGTCCAGAACGACCTCACTGCAATTTTGCTTCGTTTCAGAGGTTTTAGATACGTCTTCACACTCGATATTCCGAAGATGTTTCGTCAGGTGATCGTCCATCCGGAAGACACTAGGTACCAGCGAATCTTTTGGAGATACAATCGGAACGATCCACTTACAGTAAGAGAGCTGCTCACGGTTACGTATGGCTTGGGACCCTCTCCATTCCAAGCAACCATGGCGCTCAAACAAGCTGCAAACGATCATCAGGACGAGTTCCCGAGGGCTGCCGAGGTGGTCAACAAAGGAACATATATGGACGATACACTGACGGGCGCCAATACACTTGCGGAAGCATGCCAACTACAACGAGATGTGACAAAATTGCTAGCGAAAGCTTGTTTCAGCGCTCATAAGTGGTGTGCTAATCATTCCGATATCGTTGCAGGAGTAGCAGAAGAGTTACGAGGAAATTCTTTTGAGGTTACCGACAACACCTGCAAGACGACCGTTAAGACGTTAGGCATTACATGGAATCCGTTTGAGGATTGGTTTTCGGTATCCGTTCCTGACTTCGACAACCTAGAAGGAATGACTCGTAGAAGACTTCTGAGTCAGCTGGCCAAGATTTTCGACCCGCTTGGATTCTTTGGGCCAGTAATTACATATGCTAAGCTGATATTACGAGAGGTCGGTGAACTGAAAATCGAATGGGATGACCCAGTCCCAACCGAAGTCAACGAGAAGTGGCAACACTTCCGAACCGAAATGACAGCGCTGAGGGAAGTCCGAGTTCCAAGATGGATTTCCTGGGAGGATGTGCTCAAGTTGGAACTGCAAGGGTTCGCTGACGCATCCGACCAAGCCTATGGTGCATGTTTGTACATACAGGGATCTTTTGCCAACGAGGAGTCCAGGATGCAACTGATTTGCAGTAAGTCCCGAATTCTACCGAAGAAGAGAAATCCGAAGGAGAAGGCCATTACGACCCCTCGAGCTGAACTATTGGCGGCACTGTTACTAGCAAGAATGGTCGTAAAGTTCCTGAATGCTACGGAGCTTCAAATTGAGTCTGTTCATCTATGGAGCGATTCAAAAATCGTCTTGTCTTGGCTTAAGAAACCACCGGAGCTCCTGCAGACGTACGTTTCAAATCGGGTAAGGGAGATTCAACAACTCGACCAATCATTCCACTGGCATTACATTTCCACTTACGAGAATCCAGCCGATTTGATTTCCCGTGGAGTCACGCCTAAGAAATTGATTAGTTCAACGATGTGGTGGCAACCGTGGCCACTGCAACTCATCACCAAGAATGCGGACGAATTGGAAATACCAGACAACGAGCTACCAGAAATGCGATCTGGAGTGACGTTGACCATGACTGTTCCTTTCGAACGTTTCGCGATGTTTGAGAGGTTGAGCAGTTTTACAAAAATGGTTAGGAGTATGGCCTACTTGGTGCGTTTTGCTAGGTTCATCAAGTCACGCAAAACGGAGCTGGTAAAGGGTCGACTCACAGCGATAGAGATGCGTACAGCGACGTACGTAATTGTGCGGATGGTTCAACGCGAAGCTTTCCAGCCAGATATCCTCGCGCTGATGGACGGTGCAAACAAAAACCGTCGACTAAATGGACTGAAGGCGTTTTGGGATCCCGACGATGGCATTTTACGAGTAGGGGGTAGAATCAAGCGAGCTCTCATACCATACGATAGTCGTCACCAGATGCTGCTACCAGCTAAGCATCCTGTCACCGAGGCACTTATTCGTGAACTACACAACGACAACTTGCACATCGGACAAAGAGGTTTGCTTGCAGTTGTACGTCAACGGTACTGGCCACTGAATGTGAAGAGCATCATCCGTAAGGTAATACGAAAATGTATCGTATGCTTCAAGGCAAATCCATTGAAGACGACGCAGATAATGGGTGATTTGCCGTCGTATCGTGTTCAGCCAGCACCTGTCTTTGCGAATACAGGTGTGGATTACGCTGGTCCCTTCTTGATTAAGTCTTTCACAACTCGCAAGCCACAAATTACGAAGGCCTACGTCTGCTTGTTCGTATGCTTGCAAACTCGAGCCGTACACGTGGAATTGGTCTCGGACTTGACGACGGATGCCTTCCTTGCAAGCTTGCGACGATTCACCAGCCGTCGCGGATACCCGAAAACTATACGTTCTGACAATGCAACCAACTTTGCAGGGGCCAAAACGGAGTTGCATGAGCTTTGGCGTATGTTCCAGAACGAATGCGCCACGAAGAAGATCACCGATTATTGCACTGACAAGGGTATTGACTGGTCGTTCATACCACCTCGAAGTCCGCACTTTGGTGGTATATGGGAGGCTGGCGTGAAGCAGGTCAAACACCACTTGAAACGAATTGTTGGTGAAAGAAAACTAACCTACGAGGAGCTCTACACGACGCTGACACAAATAGAAGCGGTATTAAATTCTCGACCTTTAATACCGAGCTCTGATGATCCGTCCGATTACACTGCAATCACCCCAGCACATTTCCTGATAGGGAGGGAATTGCAAACTATTCCTGAACCTGACTATTCTATCCTTAAAGAAAACCGTCTCTCACGATGGCAGTTGGTGCAGTCTATGCTGCAACACTTCTGGAGACGGTGGACTGCAGAGTATCTGCCGGAGCTGCAGAATCGTTCGAAATGGTTGAAGCGGAAGGAGATCAAGGTGGGATCTCTTGTGCTGCTGATAGACCAGAATACACCACCTCTGCAGTGGCCTCTTGGAAGAATAGCGGCTGTACACCCCGGAGATGACGGTGCAACGCGCGTCGTTACTGTTAGAATGTCGAATGGAGCGGAGTTCAAACGTGCGGTAACCGAAGTCTGTTTGTTGCCGTTAGACGAAGATGGAGATTGAAATACTATTTCAACGCCGGGGAGGATGTTATGCTATTTGGGTATTTTTGAAATTGGTAGTTGGGAGCCAAGTATACCTCAGTCGTAAGGACACCTTGGCTTCCTGTAACGTGTGCACAAATACCAATATGAATAAAGCAGAGTGCAAGTATTGAACTTAGTGAAAGGACGTGTTTTTTCTTTGCTCCCGAAATTCATACTTGTGTCCTCTCTTGCAAACATATACAGTCCACTCGAAGAACAGAGATAAAGTACGATGTGCTTACAAAAACATTAACATCGCACCTAAAGCGCAGCACAAATGAAGTGGCGGAACGTTACAAATTCCGCTTGGTGTTTCAAAAGGAGCTATCGATAAACGAATACATTATCGAATTGAAGGCGGCCGCACAGTTGTGCAATTTTGAGTCATTCCTTGAAAAAGCGCTACGTGACCAACTAGTAGCCGGGGTCACCGACCAGGAGCTGAGAAAGAGACTTCTCTCAAAAAGCATGCTCACATACGAAAGTGCGTGCAATGTGGCATTGTCCTGGGAAGCAGCAAAGCGACAGAATGATGAGATGAACCCAAATGAAGCACAAAAAGAGATAGCAACAGTGCGAACCAAGGCGACCAGCACACCAGCTAGATCAGCGTCGGAAGAGCAGGACGAATGTAGGCAAGCGGAAATGGCGGCGTTACGACGTACAAAATGGAATAATTATTCGCCTGCCGCACGTGGTGAGCGAAATCGAGTAAGCAGAAGTACAAGAAGTATATTGTGTTATCGGTGCGGTAGACAGCATGATCCAAATCAGTGTCCAGTTAAAGCGTGGAATTGTTATGCGTGTGGTAAAACGGGACAAGTCGCATCGTGCTGCAGGAGCAATCGAAAAGGCATGAGAGCCTTCGAGGAGGAACAAGAGGAAGAAGGCGTAGAACATATGGGTACAGTAGTGGCATTACAAAACGTAAATGCAATTGGAATGGGAAATTTACCAATTAAAGTATCCTTATTTTGTAGAGATGTACGACCAGAATTTGAGATTGATTGTGGGGCCTGTACCAGTGTGATACCAGAAGAAATTTTTCGTAAAAAATTTCACAAGCACGTTTTAGAAGAAACGTACGTTACGTATGTATCTGCGACCGGACAAATAATACGACCACTAGGAAAGTTTAATGTAAAAGTACGAACTAAAGACGGGAAAATAGGCGTATTGCAAATTACAGTAATTCCGGCACAAAGAAAAGTAAACTGTTTGTTAGGAAGAGACGCCTTGGATTGGATGTTTCCCACCTGGCGAAGAGTATTTCAAATCAATGCGCTAGAATCAAATCAAGAGTACAATATACTAAACGTAATAAGAAAACAATTCCCGAATACTGTGAATAATAGTGAAAATAGTATGATAACCGGTTTTGTAGCCAATTTGATTCTTAAACCAGATGCGACACCAATTTTCCATAAGGCTTACACCGTACCGAATTCCTTAATCGATGAAGTTGAAAATGATTTGAATCAGTTAGTTAAAGACGGAATATTAGTTCCTACCGAAACGTCACAATGGGCAAGTCCAGCTGTTATAGTTAAAAAGAAAAATGGTAAAGTTCGAGTTTGCCTCGATGGCAAGGTTACCGTGAACAGAATGTTATCCACAACACACTACCCTTTACCACATGTAGATGACATACTATCCAAAATTTCCAAGTAGAAATATTTTTGCAAATTAGATTTGACTGCCGCGTATTTGCAAGTACCATTATCACAAGCCTCACAAGAAATATGTACAATCAATACCCACAAGGGATTATATCGTTATACACGCATGCCATTTGGCATCAGTTCGGCACCAGCTATTTTTCAAGGAATAATAGATCAAATTCTGTTGGGGTCACCAGGAATGGCCTACATAGACGACATACTAGTAGGAGGAGCGACGACAAAAGAATGTAAACGCAATCTTTTTCTGGTGCTAGATAGGCTAAACAAGCACAGAGTAAAGTTGAATTTAGAAAAATCGGAATTTTTTAAATCTAGTGTTAGAAATTTTCGGGTAATTTTCTAACTAAAAGACTTTTTTTTGCCAATCACCGCTCTATGGTGCGCCAAAAAATTGGTCTTTATTCGCGTGCGTATTAAAAGAGACCCTCCGTAGGCGCATCCTGCGGATTTTATACCAGTTTTTCTTCCATCCTAGTTTCTTCTTCTCCTGACATCCCTATTTTCTCCTATCTTTTGACAGGTCGTTGGGACCTGATCTTCCTTCCTTTATAAGGTTCCAACATTGTCCCTCCAAGTGTGGCACAGTCGTGTACGTTCCCCTATCGCGGTCACGTTTCATCGATTCGTTACGCTCGATCATATCGTTGCCGCATGCAACGTTTCATCGATTACCCTATCTCGCGACTCGTGTAAACGCGACTGTGCTTCACTTCCTTTCAAGACCTGTCATATCGCCGCTATCGTACTTGTTTTGTTAGTGCCTTTGTTTTTTTTCTTTTTTGACGCCTACACCTAGTGGTAAGTTACTATTAGTTATTATGATTTGTTAGTTCTCCCTCGACGTCTAAACGCGCTATCTTGTGTGCAGGCCTAATATACGTGCCGGTCGCCGTTTCTACTGTATCCTGCCTAACCTGACCGTCCTTTGCAACGACCGCCGTCACCACGCGTCCTTTCGGCCAACAGTTCCTAGGAAGGTTATTATCGGCGACCACCACCACGTCTCCTACTTTAAGCGGTCGCACTGGCTGAAACCACTTTGTCCGGCGGGTGAGTGTGGGTAAGTACTCGGCTACCCATCGTTTCCAGAATAGATCCGCTGCGTGTTGCGCCATCCTCCAAGCAGATTTTATCGCCGCTGGACCTTCACGGTACTCGGCCGGCGGCTTGCTTCCATCTATGCTGCCGAGTAGTAGAAGGTTCGGCGTTACGGGCTGGGCGAGTTCGTCAGCTAAGGGCACGTAAGTGAGTGGACGCGAGTTAAGGATGAGCTCGATCTCTGCAAACGCTGACATAATCACTTCGTCCGTAGGTCGCCTAGGAAACACGAACTGGTTCAGCACCTTCTTCACCGAGCGCACCAAGCGCTCCCAGCAACCGCCGAAGTGAGGTGCCCCAGGTGGGTTGAAGGTCCATTTCATGCGCGGTCCGCAAAATTCCGCCATCAAGGCTTCACGATCAACCTCCTGTAGCGCTTCGTCCAGCTCGCGCGAGGCCCCAACGAAATTAGTGCCTCTGTCGCTGACCATCTCGAGGGGCGTTCCACGTCTTGCGATGAACCGTCGTATCGCCAATATGCAAGAGGCGGTGTTTAGGGAAGCAGCTATCTCCAAATGCACGGCTCTGGAAGTAAGACAGGTAAAGATCACTCCCCACCGCTTCTCTACCCTGCGACCGACTGCTACCAAGAACGGCCCGAAATAGTCGATCCCTGTGAACGAAAAAGCACACCGACCAACTCCGGCGGTAGGTTACCCATCATAGGGGTCTATGATACCTTAAGTTAGAAAGCTAAAATTTTTAGCCCGGATCTGTCAAAACATCGAGCAGAATCGAGCGGGAAATTGTTGACAGGTAATATCATCATGCAAGGATTCCTCAAGGACCTAGCATTTTGACATATAGAATCACATTAGGCTGCAGTTTGGTAGAACCGCGTTTTGACGAAACAGGAATTACAGCGTCGAAATGTAGTTCGAAATAAAGGAATAGCACAAGTAAAAATTTGTATTATTTTTCATAAAAAGCTGAACATAATTAAACTCATGTAATTTCATTGTTGTTTTAAATCCAAATTCAATCAACATTCAGCCGAATCAAATATGGCCTAACCTGTTTTAGACCTGCTAGAAAAAGGCTTTGTTTTGACATTTGTCGAGCAGCTGATCGAAACTAACATTAGAAAGATTTTCTAATCTGAAATACGCAGGCTTATTTTGCTGAGCGGTTTGTATGGAAAACATGCAGCAAATAAGCCGCGAAACGTCAAAGTCCATATAAAAAAACTAGTGGAAGGTATCATAGACCCCATAGGTGGCTCCGGGAATGCGTTGTCCACCTTACACTTCTTATACCTAGACAGAAATAATGAATTCGGGGAAAAACGGTTCTTAACTCTTCGCGCCGCAGAAGGTAAACAGCTACCCAAAAACCCATGGATTCTCAGCGATACGATCAAGCGAGCAATCGGTAAGGTAGAACAGGGACGACAAATCGATGACAGAAACTTCCTCATCGAAACCAGGTCAGAAAAAAATTTCCACGAACTCCAAAAAATCACCTCGCTCATAAACGGCGATACAGTAACCATTACACCACATCCGACCCTAAACTCAGTAAAATTCGTTTTCACTTGCAACACAATAAGTACCATGGACCTCCAAGAAATAAAAGAACACCTAGCAGCCGACAAAATAACCGATATTTACCGATTTGCAAAAAAAACAAACGGTCAAACGATCCCGACCAACTCATACGTTGTAACAATGCAGGCTACACAAATACCAGAGTACATTTTCATTGGAATGGAGAGAATCAAAACCAGAGTTTATTACCCGCGCCCTATGCGCTGTAATAAGTGCTTAAAATTCGGACACACGACAAAAAATTGCAAAAGTGTTGAAATTTGTGCAACGTGTGGAAAATTATCCCACGGGCCATGTGACGCCTCACCTAACTGTACCAACTGTAACGGTAATCATAATAGTTTTGATAAAAAATGCCCTCAATTCACCAAGGAAGCGGAAATTATAAAAATAAAAGTGGACAACAACTACTCTTTCCGAGACGCGAGAATAGCTTTTGAACAGATGACACATAGCCAAACCATAAACAGTTTCGCACAACAAAGAATAGCCGCAGCCCAAAATATAGACCCAAAGGACAAAATTATCGAGAACCTTACCCAAACAGTCAATATGCTAAAGGAACAAATAAACTCGCTCACTAATACAATAGACAAACTGACAAAGAAACAAAACAAAACAGAACAAAATTACATCGTTTCGGACTCAGATATGGACGAAACTTCAACGGTAAACACTGATGACACAACCACCAACAAACCAGTTATATTCAAACACCCACTGTCCTCATCTAGTGAAGATGTAACTGTGAAAAAGATAAAAAAGGGAAATCGAAAATAATCCACATAGTATCCAATTCAAAAGTTTAAGCCGTGTAAAAGAAACCACTTTCAAATGCCATTGTGGATTCTCAACCACAAATTGATAATACAAAACCACAACACATGCAAAAATTGATCTTGAATTGGAATATTCGTAGTTTTTCCAACAACCTCAACGAACTAAAAATACTGATAAATAAACACGAACCTAAAATAATTACACTGCAAGAAGCCTACACAAATCCCACTCTCCTTGCCAGAGCTCCTTTAAACAACTATGACTGGGTTGCTAGTAATTCCGTTACTACTGCGCACAGCATCTGTATAGGGATTCAGAAAAATTTACCTTACAATAGCATAACCATCAAAGCAAATTTTCCGGCACTATGCATACACATAAAAAGTCCCATAGAATTACATGTTCTCTGCATATATCTATCGCCTAATAATAACATGGATGTAGAAACTGAGCTAAATAAAATCCTCACAAACATTCCTCACCCAATCCTTATTGTAGGAGATTATAACGCACAGTGCTCTGAATGGGGATGTTTTCAAACAAACAAACGAGGCACAGAGATTTGTAATACCCTTGAAAATAACCAAATTCATACCCTATATCACAAATTCCCAACTCGTATAGACCCATCTTCTGGACAAGCCAGCTCAATTGATCACTGTTCAATATCCTCCACTATAGCAGCAAATTTCAACATCACATCAGAGAAGGATCTTTTCGGAAGTGATCATTTCCCACTAATAATAAACCATAGCCTCTTTAACCCAATTTCTAACCATCCCTCTTTCCGCCCTCGATGGAAGTATGAAGAGTCGGATTGGTCAGAATATCAACGAATCCTAAATAGCTTCCCATGGAATATGCTAACAGTTAATGAGTCGCGACTCAAAGAACTGATTCTTGAAGCTGCTTATCGAAGTATACCTCGAACCAACGGGACTATTCCAAAAAAATACGTTCCTTGGTGGAATAAAGAAGTAGCTGAAGCTATAAAGGTTAGAAGAAAATACCTAAGACAGCTCAGAAAACCTGCAAAAACTTACTGTACTGACCTCAATCGTTCTGACTTAATTCAAAAATACAAAGAAGCAAACAAACTTGCTAGAACAGCAATAGCGAAAGCTAAACAAGAAAGCTGGGAGAAGTTTGTACAGGAAATCGACCCGTCCATATCCTCTAAGGAAATGTGGCGACGAACAAATATACTAAATGGTAAAAAATCACACTCAAACTTCCCTACCCTGCTTAATCCCCAGAATCCTATCAGTGACCCTCCCTTAATAGCAGAAAATTTCGCCGATCACTTTCAATCGATTTCATCTGATAATAGCTATTCTAAGTCTTTTCTAGCTCACAAAAAAAATGCTGAAAAAAATAAACCATCATTTATTACATCATCAATTAAAAAGTACAATAAACCCTTCAGTATTAATGAACTCCAATATGCTCTAAAAAAATGTAAAGGCAAATCAGCTGGCCCAGATGAAATGGGTTATCCTCTACTTCAACACCTCCCCCACAGTGCACTACAATATCTTCTAAAATTATATAATAATATTTGGAATTCGGGAAATATTCCGGATCATTGGAAAAATAGCTACATTATCCCCATCCTTAAACCACACAAATCCCCCTTTAAAGTAGATAGTTACCGACCAATCTCATTACTGAACTGCATATCAAAAATCCTAGAACGAATGGTAAATAGAAGACTTTGTCTCGAATTAGAAACAAGGAATCTCCTTCACAAAAACCAACATGCATTTCGGTGCGAACATGGTACGGAAACATATTTTGCTCAGCTAGAAAACATCTTAACAATAATGAGGGACAATAATAAATACATAGATCTCGCTGTTATCGACCTCGCCAAAGCTTATGATTTAACATGGCGACATGGCATAATTCAACAACTTGACCGTTGGGGTTTCAAAGGTAATCTCCCTATATTTATAAAGAATTTTTTAGAAAACCGTACATTTGCTGTGAGCATTGGTGATATCCAATCCCAAACTAAATCATTGGCTAACGGAGTCCCGCAAGGTGCTATCCTTTCCCCTACATTATTCCTAATCAGCATCGAATCGTTGTTCTCTTTCCTCCCACGCAACATAACACCATTAGTTTACGCTGACGATATTGTATTAATTTCTTCAACATCATCATCCAGTCAAACCAGGAAAAATCTGCAAATATGCATGCAAAAACTCAGTAAATGGTGCAAAACTACAGGATTCCAAATAGCACCAGAAAAATGTAAAATACTTCGTATTGGCAAACTGGCACATTCCAAAAATTTAAAGCTCATAACCATAGAAAAAATGGCTATCCCAAATGTCACAACAGCTAAAATTTTAGGAATTACCTTGGACTCTAAACTATCATTCACCGCACATTTTAAAAATATTAAATCATCCATCAAATCTTACATAAACGTGCTTAGAATGCTAGGATCTTATAAAGTAAGAGCATCCCGAACTATATTGTTACGTTTAGTAAACTGCTGGATTGTTCCAAAAATTTTATTTGGAATAGAACTCTTGAGTTTAGAACTGGACAGATTAGATAAAACAATCTCCCCTGTTTACCATGCGGCGATAAGATGCGCGACAGGTGCTTTTGTTACAAGCCCTTTAAAATCACTGATTTGCGAAAGCGGCATGCTTCCATTTATACACGTAGTAACACTCCGATTGGTAGGAACAGCGCTAAGAAATTTAGAAAAAGACATGGAGTGTGCTTCTCTTGTAGAAAGGGCCAAGCGATTGTACGAAAGCGTCACCAATTGTACCCTACCGGACATCATCAGCCTTTCTCGCGCGTCTGATCGTCCTTGGTTTAGAAATCCACCCAACATAGATTGGACTATTTTTAAACTAAATAGACTAAACAGCCAACAAACTTACCAAACCACTGTAGAACATATAAACCAAAAATTTTCTAAGCACCATAAAATATACACCGACGGCTCTATCTGTGCAAGCTTCGCAGGATGTGGCATATACTCCCCGAACACAAAATGTGCAATAAAGCTCCCAGACCACACATCTATATTTTCAGCTGAGGCGATTGGAATACAAATAGCAGCAGAAGAAAGCTATAACCCGGAAATACCTAATGCTATATTCACAGATAGTGCCAGCGTACTAACCGCAATAGAACAAGGACATTTAAAAGACCCACACATACAGACAATAGACACAATACCCCATATCAACAACATAACTTTTTGCTGGATTCCGAGCCATATTGGAATCACTGGCAACACAATAGCGGATTCACTTGCTAACGAAGGACGGCTTTCAAGTGATCTGATTACCTACCCCATATCTCGAAGAGACGCTGTAAAACTGGCCAAACGCGAAATTTTTGCATCATGGCAGAGTGCCTGGTTGGGGGATCATTCAGGGCTGCTAAGATTTATTAAAATCTCTACGCACCCCTGGGATGACCTCGAAAATAGCAAAGACCAACAGGTCCTATCGAGATTACGCATTGGTCACACCTCTATTACACATCGTCACCTTATTTCCAAATCACCCCCTCCACTTTGTCAATATTGCGGTACGCATATCACGGTTCGACATATCCTAACTGAATGCTACGGATACGATACACAAAGAGATCACTATCACTTGGACAATAATTTGGACAAGATCTTATCACCTAATCCTACAGAGCAGAATAAACTATTAAAATTCCTAAAAAAGACTGAACTGTATAAACAGATCTAATACAAATCAACTCTAAAAAGTATATATTTTTAATTTCAGAGAGGAATAATGATAATCCTGGGACGAATTCGACTAGTTCACTAGTCTGTCGCCACTTACAAGAGAAATGGTCTGGGTTACCATAACAACCCTACTTACTAAGGAATAGATTTTACTACTACAAGTAGTATGCTATTTCCAAAGTAAAAAGGTGCGAGATACCTAAAAATCTCAAATTCTCCCAACCTTTCATCCCCTCCTTCTTCCTCTTTTCTCTATCCATCTTCCCATCAGAGGCGAAAGTGACCCCCGTGGTCCAAAACCTCTTTAAACCTTTAACAACAACAACAACCTTACACTTCTGGCATCTACTCCTTACGCGCCGGTATTCTCCCAGAAGCTTCGGGATGTGGTATCGCGCTCGCAATGCACTCAACACGGTGGCGTGATTACCATGTTTGTATCTCTCGTGGTACTCCTGCATGATGAGATCCGTTCCATACTCGTTTCTGGGGAGGATTATCGGATTGCGTGACGGTTCACTAATGCCTACGCATTCTGTTAACCGTCCCCCCACTCTTAGTATCCCGTGATTGTCCAGGATAGGCGACAATTTGTAAAGTCCGCTACTTTTATCGACTCCCTTTTTCCACGGATGTGGTTGCCGATTTTGTTCACGAAGGTTGCCGATTTCTCGGCTATACTTCCCTTGCTGAACGTTTTTGATGAGAATACGTTCAGCCTCCGATAGCTCGTTCTGTGTCAGCTGTCCTGTCTCCTTTTGGTCCCTTCTGAGTAACCGACGAATATTACCCACAAATCGAATTACGAACGCCATAGACCGTAGCGCTCGGCTCCATTTAGAGAACCGCTCGAAACGAATGAGGGGTTCCGCGATGCGATGATGGTGTACATTCTTTCGGAGTTCTGCCGGCGTATCTTTTTCGATGGCACTAGAAGCGGGCCAAGCGTTCTCCGTTTCCCAAAGAAACGGTGGTGCGCGAAACCAGCGCCCATGTGCGGTGAGGTCCGGCGCGCTTGTCCATTTCGTCCCGTCATCTGCCACGTTCAGTTTCGTCGGTACCCAGCGCCATTACTCCGGGTTGGTACTCTCGAGCAATTCCCCTACCCTGAACGCTACGAATTGGGTGTAACGCCTGTGGTCGGAATGCAGCCAGCTCAACACGTTCATCGAGTCAGTCCAATACGTAGTTCGCTTGACTACTACTCTATGGCCTTCCACGATCGTTTTCGCCAAACGCGCCCCGATTGTTGCAGCTTGTAGCTCTAGCCTGGGAATAGATAAACATTTAAGCGGCGCCACGCGCGTTTTCGATCCTACCAAGGCACACTCGATTTGGCCGTTTTCCTCGAATCGGAAGTACGCGACTGCCGCCGTCCCATTCTCGCTCGCGTCACAGAAAATGTGTAGCTCCACGTTGGCCTCTGGCGAAGTCAGCTGTCGATAGCACCGTGGAATGACCACCGTTTTTACTTCCGGGAGTAGTCTCCGCCACGCCGCCCATTTCGTTTCGGATACATCGTCCAGCTTTTGGTCCCATCCGAGTCCGCCGCGCCAGACTTCTTGCAGCAGCACCTTCAAATACATCAAGAAGTGCCCAAGCAGTCCCAACGGGTCATAAATGCTCATCAGCGTACGCAGGATCTCGCGCTTGGTAGCCGCCTTCCGACCGGATAGCAGATCCTCGTCGTGCTTCGGGGATAAACGGAAGGTTAAAGTGTCGGACGCCGTGTCCCACCACATTCCTAGCACTTTCTCGGTCGACAGGTCGTAACTGGTGTTGATGTTCTCCTTTCCTCTGAATTCCTTCTGCAGATGTTGGACGACCGATGGAGAGTTTGAAATCCAGTTCCTGATCTCAAACCCGCCACACGAGTGAATATAGCGAACCGCGTCCGCCAACGCCTTTGCCTCCTCGTCGGTTTCTACACTGACGAGCATATCGTCGACGTAATGTTCGTGTACGATACATTCGACCGCCCGCGGATATTCTGCCGCAAACCTTCTCGCGTTCAGATTTTTTACGTACTGCGCGCTGCTAGGTGAACACGCGGCCCCAAATGTCATCACTGTCACCACGTAAACTGCAGGCCCGTTGTCGGGGTTATCGCCGTCCCACAGTATCATCTGGCACCGCTGGTCTGCTTCCTTGATGCCGACTTGATGGAACATTTCCCTAATATCTCCTGCTACGGCGACACGATTCTCCCGAAACTTTAAGAGGACCGAAAGCAGTCCCGCCAGCAAGTCGGGTCCGGAAAGAAGATTGGAGTTTAAACTCACTCCTCTCACCTTAGCCGCCGCATCGAAAACCATCCTAATCTTTCCGGGCTTATTTGGGTTGGTCACCGGGAAGATAGGAAGGAACCAATCGTTCTTCCGTCGTGGGATTGCAGCAGTGTCGGACAGCTTCTTGATATAGCCCTTCGATAAGTATTCCCTCATTTTTGCATTCACGGCTTCGGCTAAAACGCGATCTTTTCTCATCTTTTGTTTTAGGCATACGTACCGCTTCATTGCAGCGGCCTTATTGCAGGGCAGATCGAGGGCGTCGTATCGCCATAGTAGCCCGGTCTCGTAGTGATCATCCTTGAACTTTGTTTCTCGTTCCAATATGGCTAGTGCTCGTTCATTGTCTTTCGACTCCAACACTTTGCTCGATTTGTCGATACCGATGGATTCGAGAGTGAAATACTCCTTCACGATGGCGGTTAGACGATCATCGGATGAGCCACCGCACGTGCAGACGTGGAAGCTTTGCATATGTCTTGCTGGTACCGGACAAGGAGCGTAAACGACCCAACCTAGACGGGTTTTCGACGCGACCGGTTCGTCGCATTTACCCTCCGCGGTCTTCAGCGATTGGCTCAGATGACAATTGTCCACACCAATCAGTACACGAGGCACAGCATGCTCGTACGAATACAGCGGTAGTCCCTTTAAGTTGGGAAAACTTGCAGAAAGACGGATGACGTCGACCGACTGCGCCGGAAGTGCAAGTTCCTTCACAGTATGTACTTCGGCCAGTTCATGCACGGTGGGAAACGCGCCGCGACCGGATATCTGCACTGGCAACCTAACGGAATCGCCTTCCTCTCTGGACACGTCTCCTGTCCATTGCAGACACAACGGGTGAGGCGTCCCAGATACACCCAACTCAGCCAGTAGTCCGTGGTCCATAAAGGTGGAAGTGGACCCGTCATCGAAGAAGGCGTACGTATCAACACGCCCACCAGGTCCGTGTAGGGTTACAGGGACGTACTTCAGCAAGGCACCTTCTGTCGTTCCTGTATGTGCGAGAAGACTAACTACGCCAGTGTTCGAGGCGTTACCTGACTCGGTGCGTCTATTGTACGAGGTAGGGCTGTTCGGGTTTCGCTCCTCCATATGAAGCAGCCGGTGGTGTTGAACCCCACACCCGTCGACACCGCACGACGTCGTCACACGGCACCTACCACCATGGTGAGAAAGACATTTCCGGCATATCTTTCTTTCGTTCACAAAAGCTCTCCTTGCGGCCACTGAGGTTTTCCGGAACTTATCGCAGCGGTCCAGCGACTTGCAACTCTTGTCGCACAAAACACATGCTGGCACCGCGGCTGGAATGTCTTCTTCTGGATCTGTAACACTGCAACTTACCCCCTGAACTGTGGTCGCGTTAAGGTAAGCCGGGTGAGCGCGACCCGTACCGGTAGGTTGCCCTGGTTGCGGACGAGCAGGTTGGGGTCTATGAGGCTGGAACCGCAGAGACTGGGTTTTGTTCGACTGTAGCGTAGTTTCCGGTTTTCTACGATCCACTTCACCGGCTCCGGTTGCGGGCGCCATGTCAATGACAGCACACAGGTCATCCGCCAACTCTCCAATCCACCGACCAAACTCAAACAAACTCACTTCCGGGAGCATTTTCCTCGTTCTTGCCCACTCGATACAAGTAACTGGAGGCAGCTTCCGCACCAGCTCCTTCAGCAACGCTACATCGTACATGTACGCATGAAGACCGGACGCCTTCACCGCAGCAACCAACCTCTTCACCGCCAATCCAAATTCCACTAGCGTGGTCATTTTCTCAATCTTAGGAGGTGGCATGCTCCTGATCTTGTTTATGGTCGCTTCTACGATCAAATCGGGTCGTCCAAAGCGAGCTTGAAGCGTTGACATCGCTTCGTCCAGCCCGCCCGGGAAAGCCAAAAGGTGTCCGACCATTTCTAGAGCCACTCCCTTTAAAGCGTGCTGCAATCGCATGACGTTTTCGTCCTCCGTGTAGCCGCAAGTGGCGGTGGTCCGATGAAATGCGGCTATAAAAATCGGCCACGATTCGACATCTCCGGAGAAGGTCGGCAAATCCCGCTTGATCGGCTAGCGAGCCGCTATCTGGCTTTGGTTAAGTGTTGTGCTGTGTAGTGTAGTGTGATGATTAGGTGTAGTGTAGTTCAAGTGTGTGTTGTATCCCGGATGTGTAGCATTATCGATGCGTGGTGCGTCACCCAAACGTGTCGCACGACCTAAGTAGGTCGGATGTGCTGCGCGACATGCGTACTCGGGATATGTCGCATGATGCGTGTATCCCGGCTGAGCAGCGTATCCAGAATGCGTTGCATAAGCCGAACGTGTCGCATACACCGGACGCGCCGCATCAGCTGAGCGTGTCGCGCGCTCCAGATATGTCGCGCGCTGATGGTTAGTGGTGTGCGTGTCGTGGAGGTCACCACTGATGACCCTAGGGTTTTGACCTCTCTCTGTGCCATCTTCCCTGGCGACGTGCCGCATGGAATCCTCCATGTTGCGCACCCACTCGTCGAACTCCGGCTCGCGCGTTCCACGTGTGCCGCGTTCTATGGCCAACATGCGGTCTTGCCGGTCAGCCTCTTCTATCGCCCTAATTTCGCGTTCGAGCTCGCGTTTTCTCTGGCGTCGTTCGTCGTACGCCATCCGCGCCGTCTCCGACTCAGCCCACGCATCACCTTGCCTCGCCTCGTTACGATACGACTCACCCGTCTTACTCCGCACCGGTTCGCGAGGTATCGCGTCTCCTGCATCAGGGATGATCCTCTCGGTGTTTTCTTCCGACGGTTGAGAATAACGGCGATGAGTGTGTCCCGCCTTACTTTGCACCCGCGTTTGTGGTATTGTGTCTATCGCCACAGTGTGATACCACGGAGTGCTTACTTCCGACGGGAGGTCATGTTCGCGTACTGTTCTCGGGGTGGACGGTGCTCCGCTGGGGCCGCTAGGCATATCCTCGCGTGCCGAGACTCGACTCGTCCCTCCAGTGGCGGTTTCCGACCCTTCCATCGCGTGCGTGTGCTGATCCATGCTGGTCACTTTCACTCGTCACACGATACCGCGCGCGTAATTTACTAACTTCGATTCGCGAAACGGTTACCCGACGGTCGTGGAAAATCAGACGCGCGCACGAAACTGAACGATAATGAGACGACACAACTTGATTCGAATCGAACCGATTGCGCTATTCGATCCAATTTTTTGGAATGTTAGAAATTTTCGGGTAATTTTCTAACTAAAAGACTTTTTTTGCCAATCACCGCTCTATAGTGCGCCAAAAAATTGGTCTTTATTCGCGTGCGTATTAAAAGAGACCCTCCGTAGGCGCATCCTGCGGATTTTATACCAGTTTTTCTTCCATCCTAGTTTCTTCTTCTCCTGACATCCCTATTTTCTCCTATCTTTTGACAGGTCGTTGGGACCTGATCTTCCTTCCTTTACAAGGTTCCAACATCTAGTATTGATTACCTCGGATACAATATCTCGGCAAGCGGCATAAAACCAAATCTAGATAAGGTTAAGGCGATAGCGGAAGTGGCAAGCCCGTGAAACGTAAATGAACTACAAGCATTTTTGGGATTATTAAATTTCTACCGTAGATTCCTACCCAACTTGTCAGCTCAACTTTATCCGTTACATGCGTTACTTAAAAAGAATACAAAATTTAATTGGGATAATAAATGTGAGGAAGTTTTTCAAGAAACAAAACAAATGTTAATAAATCATAAAGTCTTAGAACCTTATGACCCCAGTAAACCAATAGTGTTAGCTGTGGACGCTAGTCCATATGGAGTGGGAGCGGTGTTGTCTCACGTCATAAACAAAATAGAAAAGCCTATCGCATTTGCCTCAGCTACACTTACAGAAGCGCAAAAAAATTATGCTCACGTACATAAGGAAGCGTTAGCCGTAATGTTCGGGGTAAACAAATTTCATAAATATATATTTGGGTTCAAGTTTAAGTTAGTAACCGATAATAGCGGAGTTAAAGAAATTTTCAACCCAACCAGAGGAACTTCTTCGATCGCAATGGCTCGTTTACAAAGATGGGCCTTGAACCTTTCAAATTACGATTATGTTATTGAACAAAGACCAGGTACAATGATGAGCAACGCAGATGCTATGTCAAGGCTTCCGCTAGTGGAAGCACCAAGTGTTGAAAATATTCAGTTAGGAATAAAGGCGGTTGAAGAAAGTGGGCTATTAAATGATGTTAGAATACGTTACAATCAGCAGGAAGACCCTTTGATTAAAACATTATATGAAAGAGTAAAAGGCGGCTGGACGCATGAACCGGACTATAGTTTAAAACCATTCTTTAAACTCAAAACGCATTTTGGATTAGAAGACGGAATTTTATGTTTTAACGATAGGATAGTAGTACCGGAAAGCCTAAAAAGTCTGACGCTAACAAACTTACACCAATATCATGAGGGTATAGTAAAAATGAAAATGAACGCACGGCAGCACGTGTGGTGGAAAACCATGGACAAGGATTTAACAGAATTTGTAAAATCGTGCAAAGTACGCCAGTTACGTCAAATAGTGCCAAAAGAAGTGGTAGCAACTAAATGGCCAAGCGTAGAAGGGCCTTTCCAGAGGGTACATTTGGATCTTTTTTATATAGAAAGCCGTACCTTACTCATAATAGTAGATGCTTTTTCAAAATATATAGACGTTAGACTATTAAATCTTTCGCGGGCGTCCGATATCATAGAAAACCTAGAAAACTTTTTTGCATGTTTTGGATTGCCTCAGGAAATCGTGACCGATAATGGTCCACCCTTTAATTCGGTTGCTATTGAAAATTTTCTAAACGTGAGAGGTATAAAGGTATCGAAATCACCCCCATACCACCCACAATCAAACGGGTTAGCGGAAAGAGCTGTTAGAACAGTAAAGGAAGTCATCAAAAAATGTATGATTGATGAGGAAGTAAAACATCTATCCCTAACTAGGAAAATCAATAGATTTTTAACAAATTATAGGAACACACCGTGTACTGTAACAAAAGTCACGCCAGCCTCACAAATATTTAGTTATGTACCCACCACTATAATGAATTCAATGAAACCTAAAACGGGAGCGACACCTCTTAAAAAATCACCAATGAAAAAGCAATTTAGTAAACCTAACGTATTTAATACGTCGTATATGACAAAGACGGTAGAATTTAAAGAAGGAGAAAAAGCCCTATATAGAAATCATTTTAAGGCATTATTTAGATGGATTCCGGTTACTATTTACAAAAAACTTAGTATTTTACGATATTTGGTAAACATTAATGGAAATATTAGAATGGTACATGTTGCAAACGCAACTCTCTACGCCCGTGATTTACCGTTTAAATAACGACGCTACAATCAATACGTTATAATTCGTATAACACTTTTATTTGACTCTGTGGCGGGTTTTTTAAAAACGCGGTACTTGGACGGTTTATAATGCGCAGAGGCCGTTTGCCCTACGCACGCTCCTTATATCCCTTTTTTCCCGCGATGGCCGTTGCGCTCTCGCTTCGCTCCGATCATTGCCCTTTCGATCATGTTCGAAATTCCTATTTTGTCACTTTGACAGCCAAGGTGCCTACATCCTACCCTATCCTGTCATGGCTTGTTTATGTTTCCCTACCATTGTCCTGCTATAACCGCTACCATGCGGTTCATCGGCACGGTTACATCGTAACAGTACACATCAACCAATTGAAAAAGAATTCTAATTACGAACCAATAATCTTGGCCCAACCGCAAACAACAAAATATGAAGAAGAAAAGGAAATATCAGATAAAGTAAAACTAGAACCAAAACCGAGTAGAAAACGAGCCAGAAGCGAATCTTCCTCACCGCCCATTCGAAGATCTGAGCGACTAAAGGGACAACCTAGGAAAAAATATCCCAAATAAGAACAATAGTTTAGCAGGGAGAATGTAGAGTTAAGAAATTAGTTCATAAGTATAAACTAGGTTAAGATTGTAATTAGTATGTAAGTATTGATAACGCAGCACACGCATCATACGGTCACCCGTAATGTGCGTACAGTCAGTTGAATAAATGCCACTAACGAGTACACAACACAAATTAAACATCTCTTGAAATGTGGTTATAGAGAATTGGAACAGGTTATTAACAGATTAACAGAAGTCAACAACATGAAACGAAATCAACACAAAAATATGGATAGCAAATATCCTATGGTGCTAACGAAAGGAGAAGACACAGAAGTCCATATTAACGAAAAAAGGAACTAGACATCAGTGGTTTCTGTTGAAAAACAAAACTATCATGAAGTACTCGAAAGCATCGCAGTCATCAACTGCTATAATAATACATGGGGCATGGTTTGAGAAGCAGTATGAAGTTTTCAGAAAACCATGCTCATCAACATTACTACATATTTATAAAGTTCAACATCAAGAACATAGTAGCTAGCAATAAATTTTAAAATAATACAGCTATCAAACAATAATTTTTGTATTCATCTAAAAATGAACATAAATTTTTATGTGGTTGTATTTGGATTGTACATGTTACATGATAGTATTACTGTAAGATGTACAATCCTTGCATATGGACTATGTTTTTAGCTTATTTAAATTTTTTGGTCAAAAATTCTTCTATCTCTGTATTTATACAAGCTGCATGTAATGCTACAACAGTAGTTTTAAAAAGCTTCATCATGCCATAGATATTTTGGCTACACCAAGCCGCTTCATTCCTGCATTGCGACAGAAATGTACGATCGAAAACAAGATCTAAAGTTTCATGGAGTCGATTTTCTACATCATACTTGGTCAGTCCAATTTTCAACCACTTTACAACATTTTCAAAATATTCTTTATCTTCACCAAATCGTTTCTCAGCTTCCGTCATTTCTTCAACAGTTTTTATTTTGTTGAATTGAAATTTTTGCACAGCTATTGCTTCAGTGTCTTTTTGATCCTTCAGGTAAGCAATAACTTTGTTCATCGTGTTAAGATTTTTTTTTTCATTTGCTTGTGATTTGGATCTTTATACACAAACGGAAAGCCGAAACTGTCAAACAGGTTTCCTTTAGCTTTTCGTCACGGAAAGGCGCCAGTTGTAAAACGTGTGAATATTGTTCAGTTGCAGTTCGAACCAAAATGTAAGTATTTTACTTCGGAAACTATCGGAAAAAACAAATGAATAAAAATTTCAAAGTATGATTGACGCCATGCATGTACAAGTTATGTAATTCGTGGTCGATTACTAACAAAAGAAATAATGTTTTATTTTATTTTTCTTTTTAATTTATATGAGAGACACCTTTGCTTGCGACTGTAGCCTAAAGACTAAAGCTTGTTCCCTATCTGGCCCTAATTTATAATAACTTTCCTACGCACTCAGCATTTTACCTTTCAGCCAATCGCGGTCCCTCGATGTCGTCATCCGTAGATCGCGCCATCGACTTTCCGGTGGTTCCTTCGTTCGTTCCTGAGGGCTGTCTTCCGGTTTTGGGGTTGTGCTATCACTTGCTACGATGGCGACCTCACGCTGTACCGTTGAACGTTGCTACCGTGGTGGCGACCTCACAATCGTTGTTACCATGGTGGCGACCCTTCGTTGTAGATCAGGCTGGTAACACGAGTATCCTGTGTTTGCCTGACTTCCGTGGTGGAGCGAATGAGTGGACCGTTGGAATGTGTGACCAACGTCGGTGTTGCATCGTCATGTCTAACATGTTTGGCTGGTATGTGCGTAACATAAAATTTATATATGTTTGCTGGTGGCTGGCGAGATTCCAGTATATCGTACTGTTGTTTCTGCTCAAGAAAGTACTGTTGTTGTTACTACCTCTGTTGTTGAATGGTAACCGCAGAATGACCCGGCGCACAGGAAGGGACATCAGGTTTACGTTCAATAGCACCGAACGTCAGTAACTTCTTCGACATTCAAAAGCATATAATTACATATGTATAATTGTATGTTGTCACTCATAACACTTAATATTTTTAGGACTACCAAGGAGCCACGCACATCCAAGGTGCAATACCAGCACTTGGTAGAAAAGCTGGAAGATGTCCCCGACATAGCGCGGGGAATGTATAAGGGAGACCAGACCGCATTCTGGGAGGAAGTGGCCCAACATCTCAACGCCCTTGGATCGTCAATTAGAACGGGTGCAACGTGGAAGAGGGCAAGTTTACTAGTGCAACATAATTTTCTTCATTTTTTTTTAATATTCCCTTTCTGTTTTACAGGTGTGGTTCGCCTACAAATGCGCCGTAAAAAAAAGCTGCGCCAGAATCGGGCATCGTTGTTGGCGACTGGTGGCGGTCTTTTCCGTCAAAAGCCCTTGAACGACATCGAGGAAAGGGTAGCCAGCCTCACCAACCTGAAGGCTACAATAGCGGGCAACTGGGGTCATTCTTACGGCATGCCAACGGTAACAGCTACCAGCAACAACGATAGCAACAACGACAGCAACAACAACGACTGCGACGAAAGCAACAACCAACAGCCGGACAAAGATCTGTCTGAAGAGCGGGCCGCAGCACCTCCACCGGCGCGAAAAAGACACGTTAAGCGTAAAAACACGGAGGAGGTGTTGCGGCAAAATCAACAAATGATAGACCTCATGCGGCAGAGCATTGAGGCCCAAAAGCAACAGACAGAGGCCCTGAGGAATGCCACAAGCGCCATAGAAAAAGCAACAGAATTATTGAAAAATATTTCTAAGTAGTATTAGTTTTTTCGTTTGTTAGTTAGTTTAGTTTAGTTAGTATAGTTTATTTAAATCAAATGATGTTTTAGTTAGTATAGTTTAGTGTTTCCATGAATTTATTAGTTTAGTTTTAGTTAGTATTGTTTAGTTGCTCTAGTTTTAGTTAGTCTAATTAGTATAATTACAGGAATTTTGTGATGAACTAGTATGTGATATATTTAACAAAGAAAACCATGAATTTAACTGTTAGCCATCTACCTTTTTTAATCAGAACTTGGCTCTTCCATTCCATACGCAATACACATGTTGTGTAAGATCAGAGCCGTAGCGTGGTCACTTGGCGCCCTTGGCAGAAAGTCAATTCAGGGTCCTCCTCCCCTTACAACTTTTAGACAAAAATCCAAAATAATTCTGCTTGTGCCCATGTGAATGCTTTTTTTGTATTATAATGGTTTCTATTGCTAAAAGCCGTAATAATAATTTATAAATAAATAATGATTGCCGTAGTTTTGTTTTTATTTATCATAAGAGTTTATTAAATTTTAAGTTTAATATTTCGCGCTGCTACATTTGCAAACTCAGTAACAATTTCACCTACATCAATGTTCGACAGTATTTTGTTTTCAATTGAAATTAGAGCAAGGATGGCGTTCCTGTCCCATTGCTGATCGCAAGTAATTTTTAATAATTTTTAAGTTATTGAAGCTCCTTTCGCAAGACGCTACTGAAACTGGAAGTGTTAAAAAAATACGCAAGCTTGTCGTAATATTTGCATATAGTCATTCTAATGAATACTTCTGAATACATTTCAGGAGATCGCTGCTAGGTGTTGCATTTTCGATATTATTCATCAGATATGGCATTGCAATCTAAATACTTCCAGTTCAGAGATGAGTTCTGCCGCTTCAACATCCCTAGAATACTTCATAGCGAACTCAGTAGCATGTTTCTTCAGTTCGCTCCATTTCATCGGATGAGTTTTAAAGTTATGGCCGTAAACAAAACAAACAATCTAACCACTTCCGCAAGTCCTTTGAATCTAGATAATAATTCATCATTCATTTTGCAGAAGACGTTTTTAGTTTCTCCAGAAAACTATTTCTCACAAGTTAAATTAAGCTTGGGCGTATCGATTGATTCATTTGTCAATCGTGTTTTCCTACGCTGATTTCTTTACGGTAATAAGTCATCAATACCCATTTTTTAGCATATACGTTTAGGCGCTGCTCTGGGATTTGTCGTATACGACGAACGACAAGAACAAACGTATGGCAATGTATGAAGGTGCTCTGTAAAATTCTGTAAAACATGAACATACAACTGTCGTCATACAAATCATTTTGTTCTTTCTGTAATTCTTCCCCCAGAAATTGTTGCAGCAGAAATTAACTGGACCTAAGTTCTCCAATGTGCATCATTTTTGACATAATTTTAATTATGTCAAACAGTCTATGGCGAACAGTCTAACAAGTTTAGGCAATGTTCATTCAATGTGTTTATAGAAAAAAAAAAACAAATTCATTTGTATGACGACAGATGTTTTACATGATCATGTTCTACAGGATTTTACAGAGCACCTTCACACAGCGCTATATATTTGTTCTTGTCTTTCGTTGTATACGACAAATCCCAAAGCAGCGCCTAAGGATTTTCCAATACAAATTTGCCTGGTGATTGTATTAAGAAAACTTATTATTTTGGCGCCCCTTAGACCTGGCGCCCTTGGCGGTGGCCAACCCCGCCAACCCCACGCTACGGAGCTGTGTAAGATACAACATACGTTCGTTATTTGAGTTGCTTTTACTGGAGTGTAGTGCAACTGTCAAGCACCTAACAAACATCTAAATCTATTTTTGAGCAATCCAATGGTGCGCTCTACTATTTCCCTACCTAAAGAATGGTTTTTATTAAATGCAGCATCTGCTGTGTTTGGAGCAGGATTACGTTTGGGGGTTATCAACCACGGTTTTGATGGGTATCCAGCATCACCTGATAACATTTAAAAGATTGTTCACATAAAAGATTATTTACAGGATAATTTAATGTACAGGTATTCCCCGATATACGCTATCAATGCGGACCGGAAGCAATCGCGTATCTCGAATATTAGCGTATATCGAATTCTTGGATACTTGTCGTTTATACTTCAATGTTTCAGAATCGAACCAATACATCCATATAAACAACAAATAATAACAATGTATCGTTGAGATCATTTATTCAACACGTATAGGAACAAAATAAACATTTCAATTCATGAATTAGACAATGAAAATAATAAGAAATACATGAAACATTAACCTAATCTATGTTTACAAAACTATCCAAAGTAAGTTGCTTGCTAGCACTTTTTTTTTGTCGATGAATTTCTTTATATATAGCCATCCCTTTGCGGATGTTTAGACTTACACTATTGAACCTTTCTTCGTCTTCGTCCATTTCTTCTATTGCCGATAAAGCTTTTTCCATGTAACTAAAAGCTAATTCTAATTTTTTAGCAGTGAAATTTTTTTTACTGCTGCATGGCACATCCTCACTATTATCATCGCCTTCACAATTTTCCAGTGCCTCTAATGTACTTTCCTGTATTAGCTTCTCATTACTTAGCGTTTCTCCTGCATTCACTATCAGCTGTCTCATTTCGTCAATATTTACTTCTATTTCCAGCCTGTTGGCTAATTCTACACATTCCTCGACTGAATTATGAATTTGATTGTCAATGCAATCGGAGTGTATAAAATAATCCGGGATTATTTTCTTCCAGCAACCATTCATTGTTTCCTGTTTCACTTCTTTCCATGCCTCCGAAATATTTTGTATGGCATTAAATATGTTAAATTTTTTCCAGAATTCTATCAGTGTTATTTCGGGAACATTTTCTATGGTCTCTATTGCTTGTTTAAATACGCGCCTCAAATAGTACGATTTAAGTGTTGCTATGATTCCTTGGTCCATTGGTTGTAGCAAACATGTGGTTCGTGGAGGCAGAAATATGACTTCAATGTTAGGATGCAAATCGTTCAATTCCGTAGGATGCCCATGAACGTTATCAAGCAATAACAAAGCTTTAAAAGGAATATCCTTTTTAGCACAATATTGTTGGACCTCAGGAATAAAGCTTACATGAAACCATTCAACAAAAATGGAGCGTGTTGCCCAAGCTTTAGAGTTCCATTTCCATACAACTGGTAGCTTTTTTGCATCTATGTTTTTAAATGCTCGTGGTTTGCGGCAACGGTAAACGGCAAGGGGTTTTAATTTAAGATCTCCAGCCAAATTTCCTCCTACCATAATGGTTATCCTATCCTTTGCTGGTTTGTATCCAGGCATTGCTTCCATTTGCTTGGTAATATAGCTACGAGATGGCATTTTCTTCCAGAAAAAAGCAGTTTCGTCAACATTAAAGATTTGTTCTGCAATATAACCTTTTTCTAGAACCATGTTTGTAAAGTAATCGGGGAAGCTGTTAGCAGCATCTTGATTAGCACTTGATAATTCACCGTGAATTTTTACATTGTGCAATTTTGCGCGTTTCTTAAATCGACAAAACGGATTACAGGCTGCGTGTGCTAAAGAGAGACAAGAATCGCCTTTTTCGCTTATATCGCCGTTATAGGTCAGATTATTATAAGCGCGCTTACAAATACGCATTTTTTGCCTACCGAATTTATAACAGAGCTCGCTATCGTAGGTACGTTGGTAGACTTCAACTTCAATTTCACTCCAACCCCCGCTCCTTCTGGCATTTCGTCAATGAACGCCGTGGAAGCAGCTCCCTGCCTTCTTACATGACCCTGAACTCATCGTCTGCTGATACAACTCCACAGATTTGTTCACTATTCGCTCGCCATTTCTCGAGCATTTTCGCTGACACTATTACTGATTCCGATTGTTTCATCCCTGGACTGGCCAATATGCCTAAACATACTTTAAATATTGACTCTATCAGCGTTAGTGTTCCGCAAGTCGTTAGTGCCCTGACAAAACTCAAACCCTCCTTCTCCCCTGGCCCTGATGGGATACCGGCCTCTATATTAAAAAACTGCAGTTCAGCCTTAGCTGCTCCTTTAGCTTACTTGTTCAACCTTTCGCTATCCTCCGGTGTCTTTCCAGACACTTGGAAAACTGCATGGCTATGTCCGGTCTTTAAAAAGGGCAATCGCTCATGTGTTAGCAATTACAGGGGCATTGCAAAACTGTGTGCGAGCTCGAAAGTATTTGAATCTGTAGTTTTTGAATACATGTCCTTTTCATGCAAATCGTGGATTAGTGCCAACCAACACGGCTTTATGCCAGGACGATCAACTACCACTAATTTACTGCAGTTTGTGTCATCTACGATAGACCGTATGGATCAGGGACTCCAGGTCGACGCAGTGTACACGGATTTTTCTGCGGCATTTGACCGAGTACAGCACTACCTATTATTGGCTAAACTTGAAAAACTGGGGTTTTCAATGAAGTGGATACAATGGCTCAAAACTTATCTAGTAGGTCGCCGTTACATTGTCAAGATTTGCGATTCTACGTCCTCGGCTATTGCGAGCACGTCGGGGGTCCCCCAAGGTAGTGTCCTTAGTCCTTTCCTCTTCCTTTTGTTTGTCAATGATGTCACTTATATTCTTCCTCCTTCTGGACATCTACTCTATGCGGATGATATTAAAATCTATGCATCGATAAATGACCAGAAGGACTGTTCGTCCCTTCAATCTTACATAGATGTATTCTCCTACTGGTGTTCCGTCAATTTCCTAGAGTTATGTCCCAGTAAATGTTCTATTATCTCCTTCTCTCGTGCTCGTCATCCTATTATTTATAACTATCACCTAAATTCAACTCCGCTATGTCGTGTCCACGAAATCCGCGACTTGGGAGTGACCCTCGACCATAAATTAACTTTTACCGCTCATCTCGATGCCATTGTATCGAAAGCCTTCAAAGTGCTGGGCCTTATCCGTAGGCTTACAATCGACATAAAAGATCCGGCATGCCTTAAGGCACTTTTCTGTTGCCTTGTCCGTGGTCCCTTGGAATACGCTTGCGTTGTCTGGAGTCCTGCGTCTGTTGTTTGGACTACAAAAATCGAACGGGCGCAAAAGTATTTCACGAGGATGGTTTTTCGCCGACTCCTGGATACCAACCAAACGCAGATGCCTCCATACGAATCACGATGCCAAATTCTTGGCCTGAAATCGTTGGAGACTCGACGGGATCATGCCCAGGCATTTCTCATAGGCGGGCTGCTTCTAGGCGCCACTGATGTGCCATACCTTCTTTCTCGCATCCCTCTCTATGTCCCTTCCCGCGCTCTTCGCTCACGTCCATTCCTCTCGGACTCTTCCAGACGTACTACGTATGGCTCAAATGATCCGTTTCTTGTCTCTCTTCGGCACTTCAACATCCTGTACCATCTGTTCGATTTCAACTCCTCCTTGGCCTCCTTCCGTTCCCGCATATCACAACCTTCCTATCCTCCGTCTTCTCCACTTCCCCAAAATAGTTAGCTATAGTTTTGCTTTTAGTTTTAGTTTAAGTTTAGTTTTTAAGTCAATTTTTTGTTAAACCTTTATGGCGGACAATTCAAATAATCAAATAAACAAAATAAACAAAACCATCCAGCACTCGCTTTGAACGAACATTCCGTCGTAGGCTGCCCTGTTTCTGCTGCATGTTTTGCTAAATCATCGAACAATGATTTTACTTTCGATTGGATAGTATTCAAACTTAGTGGGATTCTTTTGCTGGTCAAATCGTCAATCCATATTGTTAATAGCTTCTCCATTTCTTCAATCATTCCATTCCGTTTCCGTGTTCCCGTTGTATTTGCTGAATGAAGAACTTTGTCTTTAGCTTTGATGATGGTTCTCACGGTTGATTGGGGTCGTTTAATTTGCCGCGCTATCGTTGCAAAACTTTGTCCTTCTGTATGCATGCGGATCATCGCTAATTTGTCCGCATTCGTTATAGCACATCTCGCTCGTTTTTTGTTAATAGTCGAAGCCATTTTAATGATGTTTTAGCGTGTAAAGTTATTGCTACTGCTAAATTGGAACACGTTACGACAGGCTTTGAAGAAAAATTCTTTGAATTTGCTTCTTTGCATGTTCAAGTTGTGCCTGGTTATTCAGTTTTGACCAGCATATTGAACACTTCATGATTTGCAAACTCATATTAATAGTATGACAAACGTTGTCAGAAAGAATTCAACCTGTTGCAATAAACGAAGTTAAATGTCAGTTTCGAAAAAATCGCGTATAGCGAAATCGCGTATATCGAGTATGGCGTATACCGGGGAATACCAGTATTACCTAGTAGCTTTAATATAGTTTCTCCACTTCGATACTTGCTTTCGAAAAAAGCATCAACTCCGGGTACATTCCAAATATGTGAATTGTGATTGACTCCCTTGGCTCGTGTAATAACCCTTTCGGTAAAAATGCTGGTCGTAATCGTCCGCCGGGGCAATAATTTTAATGTGTGTACCATCAACACACATCACAACACCAGGGATGCCACTTTTGGAGAAAAAGTATCGTCGCGCATCTTTTTGCTCATTTGCTTCCATCACTAAAGAGACTCATATGTTCCCAAGGGTTTCTTCCATTACATTCAAGCATTTTGCAAAGGCCACGGAGAAAGTAGACTGAGCAATAGCTATGTTGAAGTCATTCCCAGTTCCATTTTGATAGCTGCCTTCAGCGAGAAATCGCAGAGTAGCAGCCAACATTTCTTTTGGCGTAAGCCCTTTTCCCTTAACCGGTGAAAACTTTGGCTCGATCTCAGAAAGAATGTCGAGGAAAATTTGCTTCGACACACGAAAATTTTTCTTAAATCTAAAAATAACAACCACGAAATGAAACATGTTTAATACGATTTGCACAAGTGATGGGCTTGTGTTACTCACGCTTGGCTTGTAAGCTAGTAGCTGTAAGGGGTCGAAAACACTTCGAAGGAGTCGGCGTTGTTTTGCCAGATCTTCCGTTGCTTCTTCTTCACTGCTACTATCGTCACTTACGTAGTAGGAGAAAATCATTTTTAATGTTTAAATTTTTGATTTAAACCACAATCTTTTTTCAAGCTAACCGTAACTGGTGGAGGTAACGGAATTGTTTAGGTTTTTTGTTTTGATTTTGAACAGTTTGACACATCGATGGTTCCCAGCGGTCAAGCTTTCATGCGTTTCACCTCGTTTCATCCCCTTCCAACCCTCGTTGGCCAATCTTTTGCATGTCAACACAAGCTATCTCTGTTTTTTCGTTCGTCAAGCATGTTCTTGTCTCGCTCTTTTCACACTTTGCCGAAGTTCGACGTGCTCCGCGTTGTGTATTTACACACCGAGCTCATGGAATATCTTTGTGTGTGTAGAAAACCATTTTGACAGCACCTCCATTCTTCGGCCATCAAATTTTGTTTTGCTTTTCAAGTGCAAGGTTTGGTTAGTTCATTGCATAGAACAGGGAGATAAAATGGCTATAAAAGGGTAAAAATGGGTTCGAATCAAAAGAGCACGCGTTTTTCAAGTGACTGGATAGTTTAGTTAGGGATATGGTGTGAAAAAATACATGGAAATAGGAAACGTGCCTCCGGAACAAAGTGGTGCTGAAACTGTTTCATGGCTGCTGAGAGTCTGGTAAGGCGTTTAATGCAGCGAATTATATCAATTACATGCAATTTACATTACGCTTTTACAATTTCAGGTACATCCGAAAAAAATTATTGGCACGGACCGCAGGAAACCAAACAGCAAACACAGTGTACAAAGTACCATGCAGAAAGGACACAAAACTTATTGAAATAATTGCTAATTTCAACTATTTTCTGTTTACAGACCAACACATTTGCCCACATTTTCCAGCAAGTGAAGTGTAAGTGAGAAATTTGTGAATAAAAAATAGAATAATTAAACAAAAAAACATTTCATGTTTTGTCCTTTTTAATTGATGACAACTTTCCACTATGCATAGCCAATAATGCACCCATACCTACGCGGCTACCGCGCTACACACTAACACATGCGCAAAAAAGCTCTTCGGAGGGGCTTCAGCCGGGCTTCAGATTGACGTCCTGAAGCCCGTCTGAAGCCCGCTTTGATTCTGTTTTAACGAAAGAAAAAATTTGACGAATCTTGTGTTTAACAAGAATGGTTTCATGATCCAAATCTAAATTCCGTTTGTCTTGGCTCACTTGTCTTGTCAAAATTCCGTTTGTGTATAAAGATTTATACTAATATGTTATTATGTCTAACATTTCAGGCGTACCTGGAAGGCGAATCACCGGCCCCATCCACATCAGCCATGCTGCCGGGGCGAATTCCTCAGCCGAAGCGGAAGCGAACGCAAACGAATCGTTCCGACCAAACTGTGAAGAGCTTGGGAGCCATGAAACGTCTGACGGACACTACTCCTCGTTCAATGACAAAGGACAGAGCTCTGGGCAACTTTGTAGAGGCGCGAGTTGCTGCCTACGAACAGAGCAATCCAGCGTTCTGTGACCGGCTTATAGAAGCAGTAACAGCTACATTGAACGAGGAAGTATCTAAATTCAACGCCCCTGGCTCCTGCGACCACGACTATTTTTGATCGTTAACAGAACCACGTATGAGAAGATGCAGTGACTCCAGTGTAATCTCCAGATAATCCAGTTGTTGTAAACAAACGGTGTTTACACCGACCGCTGCTGTCACTGTCGGACATTATGTCGAACTTCGTATTTACGAAGTTGTCGGAAGAAAGCTTCGCGATCGGGAGAACTGAGTACCGCGGTGAGAGAAAGACCAGGACGAGAAAAATGTAGATAAAAGGGCAAAACAACGCGTGAGCGGATTATGACCGCTAGAAAACAGAACCAATAAAACAAACTAATTTTTGATTCGCTCCAGTAAAATAGCGTGCCTAATTAATTCTAGACTTTTTTTTTGCGTTTTCTACACCAGTGTTATCTGGTTAATTCACTCTACGCATCTTACCGTATCGATCCATCTTACAGCCGTTGCCACCAAATTTTAGTCCTAAGTCACGAATTTTTGACAGTGCTCATCAAATTTTGTCTGTAAAGCATCAATTTTTGACAGAGCGCATCAATTTTTGACCATAAGGCATTAATTTTTGCCAGTGCGCATCAATTTTTGACTCTAACGCATCAATTTTTGACTCAAAGTCACATATTTTTTTCCTTATACATCTATTTTTGCACGAAATAAAAACAAGAGCAATTCACTGCCTTACCGGAGAATTAAGAACTGTTGATTTGTAACAGTTAAATTGTTGTAATAGTTAAAATTTAAGAAAAACATATCTAAAAATTAAATACATTTCTGTTCTATTTTTCTCGTTCAATCATCCCAACTAGCAATATCAACATACCTTCTCGTTCTGTCTTATGAACAATCAAACCTGCCAAAGCGAGAAAGCATGTTGGTTTGGCTGGTTGGGATACATGTACCATCTTAGACACTTGTTTTCAAGCTTCCAACATGCTAACTATAAACCATATAACGAAGCAGCCGTATACAGTAGGCGCTTATGAAAAAAACTTATGAAAACAAACTTATGAAAAAAATACATTTCTATAATTCGATAGTTGGGAACGCGTAGAAAATAACAACCAAGAATTGTGATTAACTGAAATTACGTTATTAAAGTTAAATGGATATACATAACTGCATAACTACGTAGTATTGCAGAGTACTGCATACAATTGAATAGCAAGTACTGTACTAATCATTTGTCATCGGACAATTTGACAAAACGTCTTAAACGTAAAATTGTAGTCTCAACATACCGCATCACGGGATAGAAACAGCAAACAACTTGACAAACTATCGGATTTTCTTCAAATTTCAGAGTTTTAATATTTGTAATTAGTAAGTTTATCAATGACCTTTAAAATTTGGCTTCAAAACACATGAATGTATACTTTCTTCCAGCATAAATTCGCATCGGACACAACCGCAACGGAAAAGGATAAACATGACAGTTTCCTTATTTTAATTTGCCGTATAGCACAAATCAAAGAATGGGAAGAACAAACAATTTAACAACAGATGCAGACAGAGAACGTGTGTGCTGTTTGCACAACAGTGGAAAGCATCCCAAAGAAATTGCCGAAATTTTAAGCATTAAGCGTACTACAGTACTAGCAATTATAAAAAAATATCGAGAAACGGGAAATGTCGCGAAAGAAAAACGAGGAAATCCGACAAGTTCTAAAGTGAGTGAAGAGGCACAGGAACGTATTAGGCAATGGTTAGATGAGGATTGCTGCTTATCGTTGAAGGCCATGAAAATCAAACTTGAAAATGAATGTAACCTAATAGTAAGCACTTACACTATACAGCGATCCATCAAAAATTTTAATTTTAATTTAAACGCACCTCAAAAATACCCGAAAGACGTAACTGCAGCTCTACGATTAGCGTAAGGAAGTTATACGCACTGGAGTTTATGGCGAATCTAGCAACGATGCCTGAAAGTAACATATTTTTTATTGATGAAGTAGGGTTTAATGTATCGATGCGATCTGGATACGGCAGGGCTTTGGTAGGACGACGAGCAGTTCAACGCGTACCTTATTTGAGATCGAGAAATATTTCAATTTGTTGTGCGATAAACAAACATGAAATCGTTAGTTACTCATCTCAACCTTTCCCATTCAATACGGATTCTTTCGTATCGTTTTTGGAGGAACTCTTTGCCACTTTAGCTGGCAAAAATATCACATCTGGTGTATTAGTGATGGATAATGTAAGGTTTCATCGCTCAGTTAGAGTTAAAGAACTAATTAAAGCTAAAGTAGGGTTCAAAATACTATTTATTCCTCCTTATTCTCCATTTTTGAACCCAATAGAGAACATGTTTAGCAAGTGGAAGAACATCGTAAAAAGAGGAAATCCCGAAAATGAGGAAATGTTAAATTCCATAATAGAAAACGGTAGTACGATGATTACCAGAACTGATTGTGAAAATTATTTTAGAAATTTATTGAATTATTTACCGCGCTGCCAAAATGAAGAAGTTATTGAAGATTAGTATTAGGTTGAACTGAATTGAATTCGACTGAACTGAATTGAAACGTAAAACGCATGTGTTATTTAATCTGTAAGTTACATGAATTTCCTATTATTCTATTAGTTACATGAAAAACAGAATTATTATGCCTTACTATAATTATTCCTTACATATGCCTCTATTTTTGACATGAAATAAAAACAACTGTTGATTTATGACAGTGAAATTGCGTTAAAATTTATGAAAAAATTATCTTAAAAATAAACAATTTTCTGAACTGTTTTTCTCGTTCAATCGGACATGTATTCATCATGACTCTTGTTTTCAAGCTTTCAACACGCTAACTATAAACCAAATAATGAAGCAAACTGGTTGTCATGTGACAAAATTTGGCGACTTAAGGCAGTGTGACCAGATTGTTTTCCTCGATATCGGTAGGAAAGCAAAAAATGTATCGGTAGTTGTCGGTATGATCCTAATTCTGTTCGCCTCATGTTCTTTTCAGCTAATACGTGTGAGCGGAGGGGGGGGGGGGGTGTTCGCAGGGTAAATGGAAATGTTGAACTGTTGTGAATTTTGTCGTTCTCAGCGTTACAAAAAGAGCCAAACCTCGGGAGAAACATTCAGTGTTTCATTGTCTGTAGACAATTTATTCATGACGTTAATGACTTCTTCACCCATATTAAGAAAAATCTGTGATTTTCGGTAGGAATCTTGAAAAATCGGTAGTTTCAGAGTGCTTGTCTGTGAATCGGTAGGCTAATCAAAAATCGGTAGGAATACAGATAAATCGGTAGTTCTGGTCACACTGACATAAGGGCCGATTACATTATGTACTTTTGCTTGGTTTTTACCATGGTAGAATGCAAAGTGGGTATAGATATCAGGTGGGCTTATCCCTAACGATGTGACAGCTGCGCTGTAGAAAAATGAATTAAAATTTGACGTTTATGGGTTCGATTTTTTGTCAATGTATGTGAGCGAATCCTTTGGGATGTGCTATGTGTGTGAGTGAAAATATATGTATCACAATCGAACCCACAACCTTCTAATTGGTTTTCAATATGTCTACCGCGTCAAAGCTATAAGCCCACCTAGTCTCTTTACCCACTTTGGTAGAATGTGTCAAAATAACTTCAAACTGCACTATTTGACAGAAAACACCATGGCTCATGTGTAATCGCAATCATGGAACAAAGTTGGTTTTTTCTATGCTCCTGTCAAATCGAAATTTAAAATGACGGGTTGTTACATATTGTGGAAAACCGGCGGACACTGTGACTTTAATCCACGCTCGCACACGTCTACCATCAAAAAAGCAAAAGCCATAGATTCGTTTTTTCTCTTTATTTTGAACGCTAAAACGGAGCCAAGCGCAAGGATAAAATTTATCAGTGTTCTCTTCTCCGCTTCTCGTATTCCACTAAACGCCATCTGTACTTGTTCCAGTCTCGTTGACAGTGGGCCTTCCTGACAGTTCGCCAACTGTCACCACTTACTGGTGATGGCCGCACACATTACACTCCCCCCCGAGTGCGGAGCAGCTGGCCTGCTGCGTACGAGCGCTAACGCGGACATCCAGTACTGCCAACTTGACCGCTGGCCTTTCGTATATACCCAGAGCGGTCTGCACGGTTGCTTTACGGACTTGGCCATCCTTCGATCTAGTGACTGCGATGACTCTTCCTTTCGGCCATGAGTTACGAGCTTCGTTGGGGTCCACAATCACAACGATATCGTCCACGCTGATTGGTTTGACGGGGCTGAACCATTTGGTCCTACGTGTGATCGTGGGAAGGTAGGCTGTCATCCAGTGTCGCCAGAAGATATTTGCCATAGTTTGTGATAGCTCCCATCCTCTTCTAACTGCTGCTGCACCATCGTCCAGGATAGACAATGGCTTGAGTCCGTTCGATGATCCAAGCAGAAAATGGTTTGGAGTCAGCACTGCTGCAGAATCGTCATCTATGGGAATATGCGTTAATGGCCTAGAATTGATAGTATTTTCGATCTCAGCTAAGGCATTCCGTAGAACTTCTTCCGTAGGAAGCCTTGGCAGACGTTTTCCAGCTAGATTCTCCTTCACCGATCTTACCAAACGCTCCCAAGCACCTCCCATATGTGGGGATGCGGGAGGAATGAACTTCCATGCTGTTCTAGGGGACACGATTTCTTCCACCAGTTTGTTGTTATCGACATTTTTTAGGGCCTCTACCAGTTCTCTAGAAGCTCCACGAAAGTTTGTTCCGTTGTCACTATGTATCTCATGCGGAACTCCTCGTCTGGCCATGAAACACCGCAAGGCCATAATGCATGAACTCGTCGTAAGTGAATTCACTAATTCCAGATGAACTGCGCGGGTCGTGAGACAGGTTAAGATGACACCCCATCTCTTCTCACTTCGACGACCAACTGATACCATCATGGGGCCAAAATAGTCAACACCTACGTATGAAAATGGCCGGTTGAAAGCTGCTAAACGTGCATCAGGCAGATCGCCCATCATGGGTGGAGTCGGCTGGCATGCTTCATTTTTGCACCGTTGGCAGTTTCCACGCATCTTTCTGTAGAATTTTCTTAGGCCCGGTACGTAGTACTCCAATCTTATTTTGTTGATTGCTGTTTCGTGGTTTCGATGAAGCAAACCGTGGTGAATGTGTTGAACAATGAGCTGAGTTAGATAGTGTTGCGAGGAAAGTATGACTACATGCTTAACATGCAAATCAGTGAGCCTTTGAGCGTCTATTCTTCCACGCGCTTTCATAACTCCGTTCTCGTCTAGATATGGTGTAAGTCGATGAAGACCACTGGAAGTTTTGATCTGTTGATGTTTCTCTAACTGTGCGTAATCGTCCGGAAAGTCTTCGGTTTGAGCCATTTTGTAGAGCCAGTTTTGTGCATGGAGCAATTCGTCTTTTTCGAGCGGGGGCACCTTTCCTTTTCCTATGTTGGGGTCTATGATACCTTCAACTAGTTCTTTTATATGGACTTTGACGTTTCGCGGCTTATTTGCTGCATGTTTTCCATACAAACCGCTCAGCAAAATAAGCCTGCGTATTTAAGATTAGAAAATTTTTCTAATGTTAGTTTCGATCAGCTGCTCGACAAATGTCAAAACAAGGCATTTTTCTAGCAGGTCTGAAACAGGTTAGGCCATGTTTGATTCGGGTGAATGTTGATTGAAATTGGATTGAAAACAACAATGAAATTACATGAGTTTAATTATGTTCAGCTTTTTATGAAAAATAATACATATTTTTACTTGTGCTATGCCTTTATTTCGAACTACATTTCGACGCTGTAATTCCTGTTTCGTCAAAACGCGGTTCTACAAAACTGCAGCCTAATGTAATTCTTTATGTCAAAATGCTAGGTCCTTGAGGAATCCTTGCATGATGATATTACCTGTCAACAATTTCCCGCTCGATTCTGCTCGATGTTTTGACAGATCCGGGCTAAAAATTTTAGCTTTCTAACTTAAGGTATCATAGACCCCGTTGTTAGTGGAGATATTATTATCTTTCCGCCCACCATTTTTGAAGCATTTTATTCCTCTGAAGACAAATGCCATCGTACGATAGAGTTTCGTCCATTTAGAGAAGTTTTTTATCTCTATAACTGGGGTCAACATTCGGAAATGTAGTATAGCGTGTGGACGAAGCTCTTCTGTCGTAGTTTCCTTTCTGAACTGCATTTTAGGCCAACCTGCTTTTGGCTTATAAAGAAATGATGCACCTCGGAACCAACGGCTTGTTGTGGATACATCCGGCAATCGTTCCCATTTCGTGCCGTCGTCGGCTACGTTATCTTTCGTCGGAACCCATCGCCATTCTGATACATTGGAGTTCTCCAGGATTTCTCCAATACGGCAAGCAACATACGGTGAGTAACGTCGATGGTCTGATTGAATCCAACAGAGAAGGTCGCGTGAATCTGTCCAGAAGTATCGTTCCGTAACCTTGATCGATAGTGAAGCTGTGACGTTGTTCGCTAGTCGGACGCCTAGAACACCTGCTTGCAATTCAGCTCTCGGTATCGATAAGTATTTCAACGGTGCAACACGAGTCTTCGCACTGACCAAAGAACATTCTATTTTTCCCTGTTCGTCGAACCGAAGATACACCGCTGCAGCAAATCCGTTTTCACTCGCATCTACAAAGGTATGCAATTGAACGATATTATCTGAACTTACTGAAGTTAGCATCCTGTAGCATCGTGGTATCTGTACTTTCTCAAGTGACGGTAATACTTTAAGCCAGGTCTGCCATTTGTTTAAAGTTGATCCATCGATTTTATCGTCCCAGCCAATATTTGTACGCCATATATCCTGAATAAGTACTTTTAGGTACATCAGTACATGCGATATGAGTCCTAGCGGATCATACACCATCATTAGCATGCGTAAAGCTTCTCTTTTCGTTGGAGCTCGATAACCATTCAACAGTTCTTGGTCGTATCGCGGTGACAGTTTATAGGTAAAAGTGTCTGATTGGGTACACCAATACATCCCGAGTACCTTTTCTGTCGGAAGCGGGAGGCCAATGTTCAGGCTTTTTTCTGTGGTTTTATTACCGTTCAGTTCATCAAGGACGGCCTTTGAATTGGACAACCAATTTCTGATCTCAAATCCACCTTCGCTGTGAACGTACTTTACCTCTTTAGCTAGTTTTATCGCCTCTTCCTCGCTTTCGACACTGATTAACATGTCATCGACATAGTGTTGCTCTAGTATAACCTTCGTGGCATCAGGGTATTGATTCTCGAAGCGCCTAGCATTCAGATTTTTGATAAACTGTGCCGTGCTGGGGGAGCAAGCTGCTCCGAAGGTCATGACACACATGACGTATTCAGTGGGCGCTCCCGATGATATATCTGGCTTCCACAGGGATCGCTGACAGTGCTGATCTTCTTTGCTGATACGAACCTGGTGAAACATCTCGCGGATGTCACCAGTTATGCCGATGCGATTCTGCCGAAATTTCATTAGTATCGATGGAAGAGACGAAAGCTGATCTGGACCCTTCAATAGGACTGAGTTCAGGGATATTCCATGGGCCTTAGCGGCTGCATCCCAAACAATTCTAAACTTTCCAGGTTTATTAGGGTTGCTAACGGGAAACATGGGTAAATACCAGACACGCTTATGATTTTCATTCATCTCCGCTGGCGTTAGCTTTCGTATATATTGCTTATCCATGTACTCCTGAATTTTAGTTTGCATCGTTATAGCGAGTTCTTTATCGGTCGTCATTTTGCGCTCCAAGCATTTCCATCTATTAATAGCCATTACTTTACTCTCAGGCAGTCGCACATTGTCATATTTCCATAGAAGACCGCATTCATATCGTTTGCCAATCAATCGAGATTGCTGTGAAAGTATTTGTAGCGATCGCTCATCATCTTTGGATAAGAGTGCCGGAGAAGATTTATCTATTCCCATACTGTCCAGGGCAAAATACTCTTTCATTGCACTGTGCAAAGTGTCATCGCAATTGCATTCGCATTTCCTGACTTGAAGAGAGTAATTATGAGTCGAAGAACTAGCTCCTCGCTCGTTGCCACAGTAACCATAAACAGTCCACCCTAGTCGTGTTTTGCTAGCAACCGGTTGGTTTCTTCCTCCTTCGCGACTCTTCTTTACTGTGCTCAATCTTGCGTTATCCAAGCCTATCAAAATGCGTGGTTTGGCATCACAGTACGATTCGACTGGTGTATGGGCAAGGTAAGGATACTTCTTGATTAAACTATTCATATTTAACGTTTGCTTTGGAAGATCCAGCCCCTTCACTGTATGAATAGCATGGAGGGAGTGTATTTCATTA
Source organism: Anopheles funestus (assembly GCF_943734845.2). Classification (NCBI taxonomy): domain Eukaryota; kingdom Metazoa; phylum Arthropoda; class Insecta; order Diptera; family Culicidae; genus Anopheles; species Anopheles funestus. Next base: position 45,298,364 of record NC_064599.1, read on the forward strand.
CCTTTTCCAGATAGTTTAATGCTTACGGTTTTGGAGGCTTCTTCGTGATGACGCATGTGGTTTGCCCATTTTAGACATAATGATTTGTGAGGACCTTCTAGCTGCAGTTCATCCGCTAATGACTCATCCATCAGGGTGATCTCGGATCCGTCGTCCATAAAAGCATAAGTGTCTACTGATACGTTTCGTCCATACACTCGGACGGGAATCATCCTGAAAAGAATATTATTTTCATTATTATGATGAACACTGCATTGACGTTCTGGTGTTTCTTGGATCTGCGGCTTCGACCGGTGTAAAAGTGAGTGGTGTTTAAAGGTGCAACCTTCCACCCCGCATGGCGTTAGTCTTTTGCAGAAACCTTTGTGCTGACGCAGACATTTCCGACAGAGCTGCTTTTCCTTCACCACCGCCCATCTGCCTTCACCACTCAACTCAGCAAAGCGCGCGCATCGGTCAACGGATGCGCATGACCCTTTGCAAACCACACATATATTAGACGCCTTAGCTGCTGTTGATGCTTGAGGTGCTTGTTCAGCATGGGTGTTCACAAATGACCCTTTTAGACCCTTTCGATCGTTGCTAGGACGCACAATATTGGCCGATGATGGTGTAATGGTGGAGGCCGCCTTCGCTATATTTCCTATCCAACTACTGAATGTCTGCAACGATACCTCGTCCTTTTCCAACGAGAATTCCGCCCATCGAAGTCGTAGCGTAGGCGGGAGTTTATTAGTTATCTTGTGGAGTAACGTTTCGTTGTACTGGTAACCTTTTAGATTACATACTTCCACCGTGGCACAGTAATTTCTCACCTTTACTGCTAGGTCCACAACTTCTTCAAATTTTCCTTCTGGGATGCTTGGAAGAGAAAAAAATTTATTGGCGAGCTCGTGAATAATTCGTACAGGTTGTCCGAATACCAGTCGTAAGGTGTCGATTATCATTGGAACATTTTCTGGATGCATAAGAAGACATTCGACTGTTTCTCGAGCTTTTCCTTCCAGACATTTGTTCAACCGGGTCAAATTTTCGTCATTATTGTATCCACACATTTCAGTAGTTCGGTTGAAATTGGAAATGAACGATGCCCATGCCGTTTGACTTCCTTCGAATTTTGGTAGATCAGAGAGCTTTGACTGTCGTGCTGTCAATTGCGCTTTTGTCGGTTTGCGTGATGTAGAGGGCGTTGCTAGCAGCTCTCCTTTCCGTTGAGCTGCAGCCACTGCTTCTTCTTCTACAGCTGTTGTTCCAGCGTTGATCACCCAGTTTTCTATCCTTTTCTGCTGGTACATACTGCTACCACTACTGGACGCTGTTTCAGAACCTGCGGCTATGAGTTCGTTTCGCCGTTTAACTAAAGCCAATTTCCTTTCGATGAGCTCTTCTTCTTCCTTGATCTGCTGTAGCAACAATTTTCTATTGCTACTAGCTCGCGTGGTCTGCGAACCTTCTTCGTGTTTAGAAGCTGGCTTATCTTTTGGCACCATTGTCTCGGACGTTAGCACAGAATCCATTGTTGTGTCGAACAACACCGGTGATCCGGACGAAACTCGCTTTTCATCTTCTTTTCGCTTGCTCTCACTACGCGTAACACGCCGTGTGCTTCCTCGAATACTCCTTTCACTCATTTTTACTCGCGATTGTATTCTTGATCCGTACTGAGAGATAAGCTCCTTTGATCACACGTGCAGTTTTGTCAACGTCGTTTGTTAAACATTCACAGAACTCAAAAATGTCTTTCAGAACACGCAGTTATAGTTATTGCTCACAAATGTTCTTATCTGTTGCTTCACGCCTTAGAAGACCGTCTGTTGAGCTTCACCAAACCAGCGTCCTCTCTATTTCAAGATCTAACATGAATCATCCTGTTCCCGCAAGCCTTGTCCTTCCGTGAACGATCACACGTCGCCGCTGTTCAACCGTTGCGCTCACGAACACTCTTTTCCCGCTACTTTCCTTCGCTGGTGTGTGTGTACCGGGAATCCGTTCTCTTACTTCCCGCTTAAAGAACGTTTTCAAACGCTATCCTTGTGTGTTTTACGTGCTTCACCAGGAATAGTCCTGACCGTTGCCTCTCGCCTTGGATACAGTGTACTTTTCCTCGAATCTCGCTCGCGTTCTTTTGGTCGGGAGTCTGTCGCCGAGTTGCGCGAGCCCACACACACACAAATTCACGTTCTCGATTCTCGCACGCACGGTTTTACGATTGTCCGTGGTTTCACGCTTGTGGACAATAGCTTGCACTGAACTATTTTATCATTTATTGATGATTTTCTATTAGACTGATAAATTTTATAATGTGGAAAACCGGCGGACACTGTGACTTTAATCCACGCTCGCACACGTCTACTATCAAAAAAGCAAAAGCCGTAGATTCGTTTTTTCTCTTTATTTTGAACGCTAAAACGGAGCCAAGCGCAAGGATAAAATTTATCAGTGTTCTCTTCTCCGCTTCTCGTATTCCACTAAACGCCATCTGTACTTGTTCCAGTCTCGTTGACAGTGGGCCTTCCTGACAGTTCGCCAACTGTCACCACTTACTGGTGATGGCCGCGCACATTACACATATAATGGAATTGAAAAACTAAATCATAAATGAGTCTAAAAATATCGAATTAATAAAAATTGACCAAAATTTGTGCTGCATATAAACGTATTTCATTTGTAAGTGTTAGTGATTTGTTCCACCAAAATCGTATACGATTTTGTCGGTCAATTCCCGTATAAAACCATTCGAAAATAAACGGAACGCTGGAGCTGTGCCACCAGCTTTACCAAGAATTCTCTACTATTGTGGATAACTATCAACTCGGAGACAATACGACTTACGCTTACGCTATTGTACACAATACTCTATAGACTTCTATGGAAAAATTCGTCAATATTGAAGCTACTGTTGCAGGATTTGAGAGGAAGCTTCAGTTTACCACCAACTTTTGTGCTCTTCGGTAGGGTTTGAAATGTGCAAAAATGCCGAAAAATAAAAATTTTATTGTTGATTTAATCGAAGCATGGAAGAATTTCCCATGCATTTGGAAAAAAGAAGATGCTCTTTATAGCAATTCTCTCGCAAGACACAGTGCTTTTAAAGAAATGCTGAACATATTGAAGATCTACGAACCAGACGCAGATGTTCAAGCCGTAAAAAATAAGTTAAACTACTTTAAAAAAGCATTCCACGCAGAACGTGTGAAAGTTGAGAGAAGTTCGCGAAGCGGTGTAGGTACGAAGGATGTTTACCAGCCAAAGTTGTGGTATTATGAACTTCTGCAGTTTTTATCGCCAACATGTGAAACGAACCATTTTTCTAATATGGATAGTACCGACGAGGAAGCTGTGGAAACAAGTATCACTCGTGATAATACGGTAATGTAAAGCACCGCTTAAAAGTTCATCAAAGTTTTATGAAAACCCGTTTATATGAATAGTTTATTTTTATTCCAGGAGAATACATACGACGAGGAGTATTTGGAAGAATCATTTTTAGATGAGAGTTCATCATACGTGCATGATGATGACAATGTTCCCGGGCCTTCGAGAAATCATCGCGGAACGCAACAAGCTAAAGCAAAAGACAATGAAAAAGAACTGAGAAAAAAGGTAATGAAACTCGTGGCAGACAGATTAGAGAAGAACACAGAAAATGAATTTATTGAATATATAAGAAAAGAATTGCTTGAAGTGCCACCAGAAATGTTACGATACACCAAAAAAATGATAAGTGAAGCCATATTATTAGGGCAAGAAGGACAATTGCGCATCAATTCTCGAATTGTAACGGACTAATTTTTATTATTACTTCCATTCTACTGAATTCAAATATACTGCCGAAAGAGAAAAATACATGAAAAGTAATGAATTATGTGCATTATTCGTTTTGAATGGATTCGTCTTGCCAGTGAACTCTACCTTCGTTCATAAAATATTCTACATATTTTGATCTTACATTTTTTGCCTCTGCTAACACATTCGTAGAAGACGACGCTGGCGGGATAATTAATTCTGATTCCGAAATTGCATCATAATCGCCCAAACTATAGGAGCTTGAAGTTTGTGCAAGAAAGTTATGCAGATAGCAACAAGTTAAAATTAGCAATTTAATATTATCGACGTCCTTGAGCAAAATAGTGGAATGAAATATTCTAAACCTACTAGCTAAAATACCGAACACATTTTCCACTACTCTTCTAGCACGGGACAAGCAATAATTAAAAACCCTGCGTGGATAATTCAATTGCCTTTTGTTAAATGGTTTTAAAAAATTTGTTCGCAGGGCAAATGCTTCATCGCCTATAAATACATAGGGGAGGTTAACGCAACTATTCGGAGGAGCAGCATCGGGTGGTATATTTAATTGGTTTTCAACTAATTTCTGATAAAATTTGGTTTTTTTAATACAACCACCGTCCGACTCGCTCCCTGCTCCACCTACATCACACATAATAAATGTATAATTTGAGTCTGCTATTGCCATCAGGATGACACTGTTGAATTTTTTATAATTAAAAAAATTGGATCCGCTGCTTGGAGGAGGCGTAATTTTTACATGCTTTCCATCCGCTGCTCCCAGACAGTTTGGAAATTGCCATTTGTTGCTAAAACCACTGGCAATATTTTTCCATTCCTGTTGGGTGCGAGGCATCTGTAAAAAAAATTGGATGTAAGTGTTTGTCCACAGGAACATTTATAAAAAAAAATGTTTTTTTTTTTAATTTTGTGGTCTAAGGTATAGAAACAGTAGCCCAAATAGAAACTATGCACGAGGCACGATTAATATACTGCTCAAGAACACAAACCAGAAGAATCAGAAGGCATGTCCAGATAAATAAGTATGAAAATACAAAGTTCTTATACTGTGAGTTCTGCATTTGAAAATTATGTTTTTGATCTGTTTTTAAAATGATTCCTTACACAAATGATTTGAAAAATGATCCCGAAAGAGCAAACAAATTCGTATAAATAATCAATGATAACAAAACACCGGATGAATCAGTTACTAAAATGTTAAGTTTGATCATGTTAGATTTCTATTTTAAGTTAAATTGAGGCAGTTCGTTATTATTTCAGATTAATGGTCCGATGACTATGTGAATTTAATGGTAAACTTTTGTAAAATACCTTCATGTACTCCTTCAAAACGTGTATTATGGCTCGGCATGTTTCAGGTATTATATTCGTTAGCGATGGTTGAGAAATTCCTGTGTGAAACCGTACATCGCGGTACGTTCCACCGCTGATTAAAAAACGCAACGTTGCACTTAACCGTTCATGTGCACTGATCGCCATTCTGAGATGCGTGTTCTTGCGCTAGTTAAGTTTCGGACGAATGATGAGCGGATGAAATAATTGTTAACGCGTCGAGTGCCGATTACTGAATGTTAGTTTATTGCCTTTACAGCCAATAATTGGGTGGATGGAGGAAGGGAGGGAACGGAGGTGTACCGAACTGCGACGACGTCAGAATTGTATCGATGCACTAGTTCTGCCGAATAGCAATTTTGTTGCTAATTGGTTTTATGCTGTCCGTGCATTTGGATGCGGTCGGAAACAGCAACGGACATCGATGTTGCTGACATTGATATTGCTGACGATGACGTTGACTCTTAACTCGCTCAATCAGAGGTGTAACTTTTTGAAGAAGCAGGAAATAGGATTCCTCGTTCATCCTTACATAATTAAGCCAATCATGCGGTGTCGTAACTCCTCCATCATGTTGACGTGGGAAAATTTGGCCCGTTTGGCGTGTAACCGTTTAACCCACTTTTCTCGTTTTTTCTTTTTCGGTGGAATTGCAAGAACAACCGCCACAGCCAACAGCAAATCTTCATCCATTTCAACACTATTGATAAAGTGAATACAATGTGATTAAATCGCCTGAAAAAACAACTACAAAATCGTTTGTTTACATTACCCTACGCGGGTTTTCCAGTGCAAGTCGATTCAATGACAGATTCTACCACACGGTGACAGAATCTACACAGGACAAACCGAATGTTTTTTACCATGCCTTCCATGTCAAATCGATTTTGACACATTCTACCATGGTAAAAACCAAGCAAAAGTACATAATGTAATCGGCCCTTTAGAGTCAAAAATTTATGCGTTAGAGTCAAAAATTGATGCTCACTGGCAAAAATTGATGCGCTCTGTCAAAAATTGATGCTTTACAGACAAAATTTGATGAGCACTGTCAAAAATAGGTGCCTTCGAGACAAAATTGGGTGACTTAGGATTAAAATTCGGTGGCATCGGCTGTATCAGGTCTATCCATCTTCTGACTTATCCTTCTTGTTCACAATGTGAACATAAAAATCATGACGAAAACCCATTGTCACAGCTCATCGGCTCTTATCAGAGCCACCAGATATATACAAAAAGATATTTTTGAGACCTTTGAAAACACTATACAATGTAAGAGATCCTTGAATGATCTTTTTTTCTTTTTAGACGACGACGATGCATTTGCAACAACTGAGACATTTATTTTGCATTGGACCATCAAACACGGAAAAATCAGTCCACCATGCTGAGGGACCATTCGGATTGATACTGTCATGTGAAAAACGCGTGCTGTTGCCACAGAGCCACATTAATTTACATTAAGAGCCACCACTAATTTTTTATTATAATTATTACAATTATTTTTAATGCGGAAATAAATTATTTTTTATGCAAAAAAATCGGAGCGATGGAGCTGTGCCACCACCCTTATACCTTTTGATGGGTCTAAAATACGCAGGCAACAAAAAGCGTCGGACTTTTAATGAAAGCAAGCGTCGCTTTGAACGCTGTAGAAGAAGCGAAACGGCATATATACGCAAGTATCTTGTTCGGAAAAGTGATGAAAATCGTGCGCTACCAAAGCCACCGCATTTGTTTTACGACCGTTTCAAAAGATGCAATAATTTGTGTTACTGCTTCGGATTGATTTAAGCTTGATATGTAGGGTAAGTCTGCCAATATTTGGCATCATGTAATTACCCGAGAATAAAGGAAACCATGCGTCGGGTTTAAACATGTTTAATGGTGCAGTTTTGCGAATTTTCATATTAACATAATTGTTTCACTAGGGGCGGCCCGGTGGTGCATGTGAAAAACGGCGCCCGTCCACACGGCAGGGACCGGGTTCAAATCCCATCCGGACCGTCTCCCCGTAGCATGGACTGACTATCCTGCTACGTGGTAAAATAAGTCTTGATACGTCCAGGCCGTTCTAACCGAGCAAAAAAAAAAAAAAATTGTTTCACTACAACACAACTGGTTCGGTATAGTTCTAGATCATCGGTGCACTTCTTTAGTTGTACTCTAATTCGAATCCATCCTGGACTGAAAAGCACTATTGTTAGATACAATCAGTTTAAGAACATCAACAAAAAAAATTGTGTGTCGTGTTTTTGTCTATTATTTAACGATGAAAGGACTGAAATTTCTGTCAGGAGGATGCATGACCCTAAGAGAGTAAGTTAGGAAATCAGTACTATTATGTAGAACAACAACAGAATTGGCTTTAGGTGATTTTGTTTAGTTGTATGAGAAATCAAAGTGCATCAGTAACGCTTCAGCGGCAGAACGAACAGATAGTTATAGAAAAGTGTATTGCGGCTGCAGATATGGTTAATCTTAAAGACATTACCGGTGGAAAATAGGAGTATTATACGATAAGTTTTTGATAAACGATTTTTTTAAATAAATGTTTTTTGTTGGAGCAACATAACCAATGCCATGGATTTTATTGTGTTATGGATTACTACGAAGCGTACGAAGGATGAATGTAGTCCTATCCATTGTAAGCTCCTTCACGTAAAATCATATTTTCAATCAGTTTTATTAGTAAAATAGGAATGCGGTATAAGCAAATAGACATGATAGACAAAATATACAAACTGACTGTTGGAAAAAGGCTCTCTTTTTCATCTCAAATCACAGACCATTTGGCAACAGTTGCGTTTCACCCTCGGCCAGATGAATGAGCATCGCTTTGTACAGCAACAATATTCCAAGTTGCTTGCGTTTCTTCATTGGCCACGAAAGGCACGTGGACTAATAATCGCCCCGCTTCAGATTAGTCAAATTTTGTAGCCCAAACGCGTCTATAATGGCGGCCTCACGTGTGTATGCCTCCGCCGGCATGATGTTGTGGAAGATGTGCAAAAATACAACTCCCTTGCCAGCACACCAAATATCGATGAGCTTCCTGCTGTCAGCAGCCATTTGTTTGCGATTTAAAACCTTCCCGGTCTCACAAAATTTATTAACCTTGTTGACACATTCCTCTTCGCTAGATCGAAACACAACTTTCTCTGCTGCAACCATCAAATCACCCACATTGCGGTCACAATCGTCTTCCGACCGGCATTTCTTGTGATGGTAAAGCTTCATTGCATCGTACAGATGGCAGTAGGGTCGGTTACTTTTACCCTTACCGACGTAAAATACTGAGCTTAGGCAACGCTTCCATAGCTCGAGTGGCTGGAGAAGCTTTTGCTGTGCTGGCAGGTTGTTGCTTATGCAAGGATCAAGTAACAGATAAATAAAGCTCTTGTCTAGATGTCCCTCGCGGAAATTGCGAACTGCTTTAGCTGTGCTCGATTGAAATTCGGAGGCCATCTCCTGCTCCAGACACTGTTGCTCAACGATCCTTTTGAACATATCCTCTTTCCGTATCGTCGCCATCAACTCGACGGAGTAACCTAACAGAATAGCGGGTAAATATGTTAATGATTCGTGCAAAAAATAAATTACCGGATGGCGCTGGAATTAGACGAGCTTCCGCAGGTAAAGCTTTTTTGTACTTTTTGTAATTGGACCGGGAGCCTCACCGAAGGTGGTCAGTTCTGCACGCAATACATCCGTATCGTAATCTAGTGGAGGCAACGTAAGCGTGGTTGAAACACTAGTTAACGACGCAGTTCTTCCCGTTACTGATGGCGGATATTTTAGTTCTTGTGCTGAGACAATTTCGCGACCGTCTTCCGAGATCGCCCGAATCGACGCAGTATTGCTCATTTTCTTCTCCCGAAACATCACACCCGCCTCAGTCGTCATACAGATAAGTGAAGAATACATTCACACAGACGATGTGTCCCCTGCCGCATCCAATTCTCCATTACACTCGTCCAATTAATGTACAGACGGATCATGTTCAGTTTTAGTTTCAAATCCTTCCAAGGTTGCCTCCGGTTTGTTCATCTCCAGGGTCTCTAAATGCATTTCCGAAATGACAGGTTTAACGATAACCTCCAAAGGGTTCTGTTCGTCTGGTGCAGTCACGAACGTTTCGTCAATGATCGATCCCACGTTCTCCGAGAAGCTGTTCAAAATCCTAGCGATGTCATCTAACCGTCGCACGTTGGGACAGAGGGCGGACATTTCAGAAAAAATGGAAGTGTTAGCTTCTTAAAGTAAGTTATGTGAATAGATAGTCAAATAGTTGAATAAGAAGAATCTAAAGTTTCAACCCAATACATTAATATATGTATGAGTTACATGCGACCAAAGTTGAAAATGTGTAAAAAGTGTTACGATTTTTCGGTTTTCCTACATTGTTTTTAAATAATTTTTTTAACGTTTCCTTTTTGTTTTCCGGTACACAAATGATATTGATGGAAAGGTTTTGAACTTAGCTAATTGAAAATCATGAGAAAAGAATAAATTATTTGTCGAAAATTAACTTTCAACATCTTTTTAAATGAATTCTTCTACAAAAAATCCACTTATCCAACTTTACTAATCCAGAACTAAAAAGGTTAGAAACAAGACATTTCAGTTTTTGTACGAAAATATAGATACACATGTTACCTAACTATACTGAAAGAATCAGCTGCCCGTTCTTGCCCGATTTTGAGTTAGAACGGATTTAGTGTGCATTCTGTATGGCCATTGGGTCGACATTGTTAGCTATGCCAGGTATGAATTTTGACAGGAGCAGTTTAGACTGCGCAGTTCCCTGACTGTGTAAATTGCCTTAATAACCACTGTTGAGGGCTTTTTCAAGACAGATATGCCCTGATAATGCCTTAATAGGCAGATTTTGCCAATGGGGTTCAGTGAGTTGTATGACACTTGCGTGATCTCGTCCTCTGCGAGTAAACAAATCAGTAGCGTTGAAACTTATCGAGGATTACTTAAGGAGCATTCAACGAGGATTACTTGTAAGCGTTTATTAATAAGTTAAATGCTTTTGTGTGTGAGTTAATGCACTTATCTAAAGCTATTAAAAGATATAAAACAGAATAAATCACATATATATATTCTGAATTTCAGTATTAGCTGCGCTACATCATAGAGAACACAATGCAATCTTTTCCATTGCGTGACATAGTGAATCAGTTTGATTTTCGTCATTCTCAATCCATAAACACGAAAAAAGCTTTAGATTATATCAATACAAAAGTGTCACTTCAAGATTTAGATATCGACAGTACGTGTTGTAAAGTGAAAAATGTATTTGTACGAGCTAAAGAGGAATGGTGCAAGTGTCATCGTATGCGAGAACGCTTTGAAGCAAATAATAGCTTGTGGTTGAATTCAGTTTTTAAAATACACCCTGCTAAACCGACCACTTTAAAAGTAACAGAAAAAAGCAATAGAAGTTCATACAAACTATTCGGAGAACTAAGTGCAAGACAAAAAAGAAGGCGTATCGATACTTTAGAAAATTCCGTGAGAATACAGTCTGTAGAAGAAGTCTTACATTTAGCACGCCGGAAAGCTTATCAACAGAAAGAATACGAAATTATGAAAAAGATCAGTTGCTTATTAAGTTCACCTTATGACTTAGTGATATTAACAAAACCTACTGGTATGCTAAGTGTTGAGGAAGCATTATCGTTTTTTGTGGATCACGATTTGAGCAAAGCACAATACATAGCAATACATGCCACTTTTTCGTCACGATTACCCTCTTACCAATCCATAAGACAGGCAAAAATGTCATGTATGCCTACGATTGAAATCATTGGATACACAGAAAGTGAAATTAAAGTGAACTTGCAGAGCCTTGTTGACTGCACAGCACGTAGGATAATAGATATGCTAGAAGATAAAATAAGTGAATTTTTAACAGACAATGGGATGAGTGCGATTAAATTAAAGCTTCTTTTTACTTTTGGCATGGATGGATCATCGGGGCATGCACAGTACCATCAACGATTTGTAAATAGCCAACAGTCTGATGATGCTAGCATTTTAATCAGTGTAACAAGCCCAATCCAGCTTTACGTTGATGACGCATCCCAATATCGATGAAGATCTTATCACTCGGTTCAGAAATATTTTAATTGCGATAAACAGTCATCATCCACTAAATCCTGAAAAAGTACAACAGTACTGCAACGATACTTATCGCAGGTATTTAGAGATTTACAGTTGGTTCAAAATACCCGCAACGGTGCACAAAGTTCTAGCTCATGCCGGGCAATTGATCCTACATTCTCCAGTACCCTTAGGTTGTATTGGCGAAGAGCCTGGAGAGGTCAGACATAAATATTTTAGAAAAGATAGAGAGCACCATGCCAGGAAAAAATCTAGAAAAGATAACTTAACCGATGTTTTTGTTCGTGCTCTAATAAGTAGTGATCCCAAGATAAGTACGTTATCATTAGGTAATAAGGTTCAGCGAAAACGAACAACGGCTTATCCGGAGACTGTAGAAACTTTTTTTACTTTTCATGGTAGTACGAACAATGAAATAGACAACAAAGATGAAGATAGTGATGCAGATTCCTTAAATATGTTATGGGATGAACTAGATAGGTTAAACGAAATGTTAGAAGACGATAATTGTTAAAGCTGCCGAATGTTTAGTTTATGTACTTGGGCTTATTCTGTTATTATCTTTCTCATTTAAATTGTTACTTGTTGTAACTTAGATACACTGTGCACTTAAATAGTTGATGGCATAACGGTCGGACCGTACTTTAGGCAAAAATAAACAAATTAATGAATAAAGAAAAGTTTTCAATTGACAATTACTATAACTTATGCGTCAATATTTGGTTAACAAACGTATTGCATTTTTATTTAACCCTATTGTCAATGACCGCCTACCTGGGTAAGTTTTGCACTTTTGTTTCTTAATATCTTTTTATAGGAAAGTCGTACAGACTTGAAATTTTTAGAATGCCTAGAAAAACATGTTTTTCACCATTTCGTACAAAGAAAAAAATTTAAAAATAATTTTTAACATTTTTTAAATATTTTTTTCGATTGATACCCCTTATATCTACGACCGCCTACCCGGGTAGGCCATACGATTTGTATGGGGTTTTCATTTTTTTCGGATTCTGAAGCGTATATCTTTTGATCTGCTCGTCTTATTTGCATGAAACTTTCAATATGGATTGGTTTTTTAGTTGTCCAACTAATATCATTTAGCTGATAATTTAAAAAATTCTGGTTTCCAGTTTTTTTGCATTTTTACAAATTTTTCTCCGTATATCTATGATCGCCTGACCGGGTAGGCCATGGGATTTATAAGGGAGTTTTTATTTTCTCGGAAGTTTTCTGGGACAACCATCAGCCGAGATACCTCAGGAAGAACCAAACATAAAGGAAATTGCTATTTATGTCAAAAAACTTGCTTGATCTTCGCGTTCTGAATTTAACACATATTTCTCCAAATGTAAATAATTTGAAATATTAGCACTTAGGGTTAGTAATATGATAACATTTGAGGTTTATAGTAGCTTACGTGGAAAGCTCTTAATTATAAAAAAAGGATTTATTGTTTTTTTAATAACGCCGAGTTGCGAAAATAATGCACAAAAATTAAATATGAATAAAAATCATTAATTGGCTACAATTAACCCCGAAAAACTAGATATATATGCTTTATACATGATTTAGAATCCGAAAACTGCAAAATCCCATACAAATCGTATGGTCTACCCGGGTAGGCGGTCGTAGATATACCGAGAAAACTTTGTAAAAAATGCAAAATACACAAAACCAGAATTTTTAAAATTCTCAGCTAAATGATATTAGTTGGACAACTAAAAAACCCATCTTTCTTGAAAGTTTTATGAAAATACGACGAGCAGATCAAAAGATATACGCTTCAGAATCCGAAAAAAACGAAAACTCCCATACAAATTGTATGGCCTACCCGGGTAGGCGGTCGTAGAACAACGTGTATTTTTTTGGTCGTAGACACTACGGTTAAATAATCCCATTGACCTCCGACCTTCCCACTCCAATACTGTCCGCATATGTTTGTTTGCTCAGTGGCGCTATCTGGATTTCCAAGCGAATGCCTTCCTGTCATGATGTTTTAAATCAATATCAGCAAGTTTTCATCAAAATTCGTAGTAAATTTTATAGAAAACCGAAATGTCCTCTTGTTTATTCTACGCTGTCCCACTGTGCTTCGGTTCTTTCCTTCATTTCCGTGATCTTTTCCCGCCAAGATTCTATGAAGGACGTTCTTCTACCCGTAGGCTCACTATCTCAGTTCTACCTCAGTAAAGTTCTACAAATTACCCTTGGTTAGTTCAAAAAGGTTCGTACTATTGGGAACTTCTACGGTACAATCTGGCTGCTGTTCAACTCGTTTCTCTGTGGCGCAGGGGAAAGATTCTTTGGAAAGCATAATGATCGCTTCTGCTGGTAGAATGTTTTCCACATTGCAATTGGTGTCTTCGGAAAACAATGTTTAAAATCGATCCTTCCGCCGGCGCGTAATGTTCACGTAGTACGGACTGATAGCGTCAAAATTGTAGTGAATTTTATTTGGGGTGAAGGCACGCTCTTCAAGCACCTTTAGGGAAGTTGAAGGTTTAAGTAGAGTTGCCGGCAGCAAAAGATTGTTTTGATTCAACTGCCGTTGCTGTTCGAGCAAGAGCTGTTGCCGCTTACGCTCCATCTTCTTTTCAAATACGTGGTTCTGTATCACCTCCAGCGCTTCGTAATGACCCTCGTCGATAGCATGCTGAATCGGTGTACGGCCTTCCTCGTCCTGTAGTTCCACATTGCCGCCCGCTTTCAGGAACATTCGCAGGATTGTAACGCGCCCAAGATTGCAGGCCACATGAAGTGGGGTTAGCAACTGTTCGACCGTCGGCAGATTGGCATCACCACCGTGTTCCAACATTAGCGAGGTGGCTTTTGCGGCAAACGATTCATCGTCCGCTCCGATCACTAGATGCATCTAGGTGCTTCATCTTTGGCCAGCACGATCGTGTTCGGATTTGCACTGTGTTTAACGAGCAGTAGTTGCACGTCCCCAATGTTGGCATCTTCGATGGCGTCCAACATACACAGCGCAAGATATTTATCCGAACGCGACATAGCTTAGTGTTATCACTGTCACACGTATTAGCTGAAGAGAACATGAGCTGAACAGAATTAGGATCATACGGACAACTACCGATTAATTTTTTAGCTTTCCTACCGATAACGAAGAAAACAATCTGGTCACGCTGTTGTTATGTAACAAAATTTAATGACTTACAGTCAAAAATTGGTGTGCACTGGCTAAAATTGATGCTTTACAGACAAAATTCGTTGCGCGCTGTAAAAAATAGGTACCCTCGAGACAAAAATTGATGACTTAGGATTAAAATTTGGTGGCAACGGCTATAAACCGGAGTAATTACTCCGGAATTACATTCGGGTCGCCCGGTCGGCATAATCAACACCAACACATTGATAAAATCACTCACCGCAACGGCAAAAAGTACTCAAAAATAGTGAGAGGTCAATATGAAATCTTCGGAAAATGTCATTTGGGTATTCACCACCGTTGCACAATTCAACGGTGAACAATGATCACATCGGATCAAGGATTTCCGCTTGCAGTGCAATCCATTGATCTAGCGAAGCGAGGCGACGCTTTCTGTCTCGAGCGAACGGACGCTTTCTGCCTCGAGCGAACGGACGCTTACTGCTTCGAGCGAACGGACGCTTACTGCCTCGAGCGAACGGACGCTTTCTGCTTCCGAACGCACAATATCCGTTCATGGCTCTCGATTGTTACGATCGCCATGGACAGTAGGCAATCGATCTGCTACCGCTATACATGGGGCGAGTTGCGGTGTAAATGCGCCAAAGCTCCAAGCTCCCCTTTTTCCACCACCGCTACTGTACTTCAGCGACATTCCAATAGCAAATACGGCACGGGGGTCGCATTCTTCGCCTGGCAGATCTGCCGGGTACGATACTCCGTTGCCAAGGCCGCCAGTGACGATAAGCCTAGCAGATGGGGTGTTGTATCCTTCGCCTGGCAGGTCTGCCGGGTACGATGTCCCGTCGCCAAGGCCGCCAGCGACAAAAACTGGAGTACTTTGTGTGAGGTGGCTCGCATTATCATGAAGACACTACAGGAATGATGGTGGGACGACAAAGTGGCCGAAGCTGCGGCAGATGCAGCAGCTATCACGAATGCCTCTGGGGAGGCGGATACCGAAATATCGAATCGGCTACAACGATATCGAGTGCAAAGGAACCGGCGCCGACGTGAGGGCCGTGGAGCACTGCTGGATATATTCCCTACACGGTCAGCGATTCATCGGCGTGAATCAGTGTCCTCTTCACAGCCTACAACAATACGGCCGGAAGCGCAACGTACGGCCTCACAACCGACTCTGACCATTCTCGCAAGTCGGGTGGTTTCCCGTGAGCGTGCGCAACATACTAGAGCGCGGAGACAACAGCAGTAACGGCAGCTGGAGGATGAGGACGATCCTCCAATCCCAGCCGATCTTCCCGTCACCGAAGAAGGCGGGAACAGTGGAAGTGACGAGTGGAAGTGACGAGTGGAAGTGACTTAGTCCCATGTCGTCAGACGAGGAGGCGGCCATCACCGCAGCGAAAACCGCGGCTGGTTAGTTTTGACCTACCAAAATAAAGAGAGGTGCATGAAGCACCCTAGCTGAGCAGCCGAAGCTGATTTAGTCTACCCACCAATCCACGGTAAAGATCGCCGCTTAAAAGTGCAAGCCATAGTCGCTTAGCCGCGTTAATGCTCCAGAAATGAGCAATGTCCCTTCCCCCATAACACCTGGCGGTATCAACCTGTGGGAGATGAGGGCTGCGCACATCGTGTGTTTTTAGTCGGTAAAAATCCGGCATGCGTTTTCGCCCGTATCTTTGGAAGATTTTACACGATGTAAAATAAATAAAAAACAAGGCCGCCAGCGATAAATTCCTCTTTACAACCGGTAAATTGCTCTTTGCATCGGGTAAATTGCTCCGAAGCAGTAAATAAAATGAAAAACGAGATACACGCAATAAGCAACAGTATCGAGACAATGAATGCGCATATTTTAAAACTTACACGAAAGCTGATACAGCAGGACCACCAACGAACAGCCGTTGTCGCAACTAGTGACACTAGCCTAAATATACCATTCTTTCCTGTAAAGACCGAGGAGGAATTGTATAAGTTAGAAATTTTCTTCGGCCAAATGGCAAATACGAATAACACGGTGAAACGACTAGGTGATATGGCGTCTGCGCGTGATTCATCAGGGAGACTAAGCGACGCGCTGTATACCGTGTTGAGTGGCAAAATCTTGTCCAAATGTAGTTGGCTAGGTGGTAGCAAAACCGGAGCACAACTTTCCCTAAAAAAATTTACACATGTAAAAACTATGTTGCGGTGCGTAGCCGGCATGAACATAGCTGAAAATAGAGAGTTTGAAAAGCTATTAAAACTGAAAGTGTTTCATGCCAAAGAAAGGCACATTCGAAACAAAAATAAAACAGCTGACTTTAGCGAAAAGCTAAAGCAAGCGACAGAAAACTAAAAAAAAAAACTAACATTCTTTCACTCTTTGATACATCGTGTATCGGACTTCATCTGCTCAGAACTGAATTCACCTCTATCCGAATAATTAGTACTGCATACGAAAATCGATCTGAATGAAATTTTTGTATTCAGTCCCATCGCTAGTAAACATTCCGTTTTGATGACATAATATTTGGCACCTCTTCCGTCGTTTGAATTCACTTTGTTGTGTAAGGTCCTGTTTTATTAGCTGTAGCGCTACAAGTACAAATAAATATTGTGTTGTTAGATACTAAGAACAATACGGTTAATATTAACAACAAGGCGTTACCTTATGTTCAAATTTTAAAAAGTTTTGAACAAATAATTTTGATAATTTTTCTTCTTAAGATCGGCCTGACCGTATCGAGAATTTTGATAGTTTAAATGATATACCTAACTAAATGTAAATGCAATGAAATGAAAAAAAAAATCTGAAAGCGTTAGTAAAAGACCAGTGAATTTGGATTAATTAATTTACGATTTCTATAAGATAGGTTGAGTAAAAAACAAATTTAGTATTACAAAAAAAAATCCCATTAAGAATCCTTCCTTTATGTTGTTAGTAAGATAAACAAGCTCACATCAATCCATGAAAATCACCAATTTCCCCTCTCATTTTAGCCACGCAAAAATATCACATGTTGCCATTCGGTAAGTCGTGGACGTAATGAGTAGGAGTTAGGGAGGAGAGTCTATATTAGCCTTAAAAGTGGCAAGCTACGCAGTAAATGTGTTCGGTAGTTTTATATTGCGAAAGAGGTGTCCCCGAGTGACATCGAATGCATACTCTTACCGAACATGTTAGTATTGTTAGCCATTTTAGTATTGTTAATATAAAGCGCACGTCTAGGAGAAGGTTGGCGGATCACGGTGTCCCGCAAGCTCGAATGTAAAATCCTCGATGGCTAATCCGATGCGACCTTAATCCCCAATCGTCCTACCCAGCTGCTAGCCTCATTATTGATGTTTCTTTTTGCAGCTCTTCTCTACTGGTGGACAATAACTGGCGAGTCTGGCTGCAAAATCAACCTAAAAATCAACTAAAAATACAAAATCAGGAAGCAGATTTGGAAAGGAGCCCGCGTACCAATGGAACGGGATCCAGCTAAGCTTCAGCACAACGTTGGCGAACTTTTTCCGGTGCAATCATCTATGGAGTGGACGGGCGGAGCGGTGCAGCTGAGATGGCTGGGAATGAAGACGAGGAGACTTATCCCGGACATTATGTCCTGAGTAAATCGTAATCGTAATCGTAATCGAAATTGATTTTTATCTCTCTTTACTCTTTACAGGTCATGGGTTCCTCCGGAGCTACTTCGTCGAAAAAGGCATCCTGCCCGGTGTGTCGGGCTGCAGTGGCGGCCGAGCAGACTGGGACAGTGCGGCTTCCCGTGCCTCACCGCGTCAGGGGACGGACGACATCCCCCTCAGCGCTGCGGCTGCGGCATGAACGGCGTCTGTTCATGCTGCGGTTGTGTAGAGAGGCCGACCTGGTCCGACGTCGACGTCGTCGAATGGAGATGGAGCGCTAAAGAAGAGCCGCAGCAGCCGATGCAGGTCGCATTCAGCGACGACAACAATGAGGGTTGTCGCTAGCGGAGGTAGCTGCGGCAACTGAGGCCGCAACGTCCGGTCGCTGAGGTGCGGTATGGGGACGAGCGAAAATTGCACCGCGACATGGTGTGGCGAAAATACGACATGGTTCCTTACGGTAGAGGAATGGTGCGAAAAGGTACAAAAAAGAGATAATAATAAAAAAAAACATGGTGCACGATCCGCATTGGCGGCTCGCTAAACTGTGTAGGGTTAATCCCTCGCGAGGAAAACCCTATGCACAGGTGTTCAGGTAAAAATACAAATAAAACCAGCAAATGTTAAAAAAAAAGCTGCCCGGTGTGTGAACACGAAGTAGAAGATGTCGACCACGTAATGTTTCACTGTCCTCCGCTCGAACCCAACACGGGATGCAGCACCAACGCCACACCCGCTTGACAAAGAACAATCTTGCAGCGGAAATGTGTGCCAACAGCAAGACATGGGAAGCAGTCCGGACTGCCGCTCGGACCATCTTCAGAAACCTCCAAGTGAGATGGAATGAGGTAAGTCCACCAACGGCCAGACGGAGACGACAACAACGACGGCGGAACACACATCAAACAAGGCAGCAATAGCAACCGCCGCAACCGCAACAAAGGACGACAATAACGTAAGCAGCAGCAGCAGCAACGAGTAACCAGAGCAGCAGCAGCGGAAGGAAAGCTCGAAGCAGCAGCAGCTGAGACAACTAGGACGGATGACGCAGTAGCAACATTGGAAAGCAGCAGCGCGTCAACAGGATGGGTGCATCGCACAAACGTTCCTGCATGGAGTACTACGCACATCAAGCGCATCGGCAGGGTTCGGATCAGGTCGAGGAGTGGTTTAGTAAGGGTCGCATCGACTGCCGGATACGCTTCACGGGCCTAGCGTCAAGATGAATCCCACATAACCTTGGGATTGGGTTATGGGATTGGGAGGGATTGGTTTGTAGCCGCAAGCGTAATGTGAAAAGATCGAACTAGTATTCTAGCGTGTTCACTTAACAACTCTGATTTTCAAACACAAAAGAACTATGGAACCTAATAGGAAAAATAAACTACAACAGACCGTCAAACAAAGAAAATAACATAATCCATAATGATTTACAGAAAGCCAAAAACTTTTTGAAACTCAACTTTCAAGCAAATAAAAAATCAAAATACCAATTAAAAATAGACCTGAACAGACAAATAGACAGAACACTACTGGGAAACAAGTTTTGGAGGCACATAAAAAAAATCATAGATATGGATATATATCATAGGTATAGATCAAATAACATACGAAATGTTACGCATTATAAACGAACCAACACTAGAAAAAATAACAGATGGATCAAACGAAAAATCAACAAAAACTAAGCAACTACAAAATAATAGCCATACCAAAACCAAACAAAGACCAAAACAACATAGATAACCACATACCAATAGTATTGATACCTATCCCAACCAAATCTTGAAGGTCATCGTACTCAAACTAAAAAAACACACAGAATCTCAAAAAGTATTGCCAGACAACTTTTTCGGATTCAGAAAAAAAACAAAACTACAAATCAATGCGTAAAGTTACTAACAAACGAAATCTCCCAAAACAAAATAAAAAACAAAATAAATGGCGCAATATTCCTAGACCTAGAAAAAACATACAACAAAGTACAAACTAGAACACTAATAAAAAAACTGACTGACACGAAAATACCTTCCCAAATCAGCATATGGATCAGTGCGTTCCTAAAGAATATAATAATAGAAACGGAAAGCACTAAAAATATCAAAATGCTAGTCACAGACGGACTACCTCAGGGAAACGTCAGTCGCCCACTCTTTTTAATATTTACACAAAAGATATACACAAAAAAATCGAAAACAAGAACAAGAAGAAATTATGCAATATGCAGATGATTTCGTAATCCTAGGAAATGGCCCATGAAAAAAGAAATCAAAAGCAAGCTACAAACAGCTCTAAACCAATTCGCACAAGAAATAGAAGTTCTATACTTGCCAACAAACATAGACAAAACAAAATATATGATATTCAAAAAAAAAGGTAATGATAATCTCAAAATAAGGAACAAATATATACAAATACCTAGGAACAACTACAGACAAACAACTAAACTTCAACAAACACATGGAACACATAAAAATCAAAATTATGAACAAACTCAATATCCCAACGATCCTATGCTCCAGGAAAAATAACCTAGATCCAGAAAAGACCCTAACAGTATAGTGTACAGAGCTAAAATCAGAAATATTAGAGAAACTGGCGCAACAATAACAATAACAGCAACAAAAACAACCGGAGCTACACAATTATAAACTAGGCGCTAAGAAAAATAAGAGGATGCACAAAATCTACAATAAACAAGCGTTAGCGGCAGAAATACCCATAGAAATAAAAAGGAAATTCATTGCAAGAAAAGAACTAGTTTAAAAACATTGTCTTCTCCATCAATATTAAAGAACAGATGAAAATATGCCAAAAAATAATGAAAAAACGAAAACATACCAAGAAGAAACCTACTTGCAAGACATATAAACAATAAACCACCGACACATTAGCAAACCACATAAAGGGTGACCCCGAAAGTATAAACACGATTTCTAAATGACGTTTCTAGTAAACGGATGACATAAAACAGCTGATTCTTGATATATTTCATTGGTTACATTCAAAGCTACTAGCTAGTACATTGAAACTATTTTTTTCAATAGCGTCTGTTAAAATGCGAGGTATTTCCGTCGAAAAGCGCAAAAGCATTGTGCACAAATGGTGCTCGACTCCTAACATTTCGCTAAGTCAATTAGCGAAATCGGAAGGTGTGAGTATCGGGGCCGTACGAACCGCCATCCGAAAATTTCGGGAGGAGTCCAGCATCGAGGATGCTTCAAAAAATGGCCGAAATCCTGGTCCTGTCGATCAACAGTTGGACCGGGAAATAGCAAAAGCGTTCAAGCAAAGAAAGGAAAGTTCCATTCGCGATGTGGCTCAAAAACTGGTTACATCAAGAAGTAACGTCCAACGTGCCAAAGCAAGATTGAATTTAAAAACATATAAAAAGCAAAAGAAACCGAACGGAGTACAAAGCAGGCCGCATGCGTTAAATATCGGACTCGGAAGCTGTACGACAAGCTGCTGTGTCGCCAATCCTCATACATCGTGATGGACGATGAGTCGTACGTAAATTTTGGCTACAAAACTCTTCCGGGTAGTCAATACTACACCGTGCCTGAAAGCCAAGATGTCGAAGAAGCCGACAAATCTATATGTCTTGAAACATTCGGAAAAAAGGCGATAGTGTGGCAAGCCATTTGTGAATCCGGGATGATGTCCGAACCGTTTGTGACAACGTAGACGATGAGGACCGATACTTCATCCGTGAGTGTTTGAATCGACGCTTGCTGCCCATGATACGAAAACATGCTGGTCCAGTGTTGTTTTGGCCGGATTTTTCCTCTGTTCACTATGCCAAAGACACGATCGCATGGTATGAAAAACATGAGGTACGGTACGTGCCGAAAGAAATAAATCCCCCGAACTACCCTGAAGCCAGGCCGATTGAGTTATTTTGGGCGCTAACCAAGGCACATTTGAGAAAGCATTTTAAAGCTGCGGACAACATCGATAGTTTTAAAAAAGACTGGAAGAAAGTGTCGAAAATCGTTTGGGACAAGTCTGTGCTGAACCTGATGGGAGGCGTCAGATCAAAAGTGCGATCATTGGCATAAGATTGAATTAAAAAATTTTTTTTTGGGAAATAGTCCAGAACACACCGCAAATACTGTTTATCAAATATACATTAAGTTTCTGGAACAGGTTTAATTTTTTATCTAATTTTTAAACCGTTCTTATACTTTCGGGGTCACCCTTTATTAGACAAAATCATAATTGATACCGAACTAACAAAGGAAATTGGAGCAAAAATTAACAAAAACAAAAAAACCATCACCTAACCCAACCAAAATGTCAGCAAGAAACAGCACATGACCAAACATCTTCACGGATGAGAGCGTGATTTATGGCCTGCTATTTCTGCTTTATTTTTGTTCAGGCTCCCATATAAGTAAATATATAATACGTCGTGGTTCTCGCTTGATACGTCACACGTTTTATTCCATTAGTTCTGGAGTGAAGAGAGCGTTTTGGGACGAGGCTGCCTGTCTGTTCGAACTGACCTTTTATAGATGTCAGATGGACAAGGTTCTTCAGTCGGGTATGCCATTATACTATATTCACATACAGTGTAATTATACCAACTATAATTTATATGTGTATATACAAGACAAAACATATTGTGCAATTTAAATAACACAACATCCATAAAAACAATAGAATTGACAGCAATAGAAGCAGCACTCACCCGAGCAGAAAATAAAAAAAAAACTAGAAAAGCATAACCATGTACACGGGCAGCCAAGAGATACAAAATACTTGAAACAGCACTAACAGAACTACAAATAGAGGAAATTACATATAACATACAAAAAAAAAGCACCGAGAGGTAGGTAACTATAGTTTGGATACCATCTCAGCATAAAAGGAAACGAACCAGCTAACAGTCCAGTGGTCAAAAAATCGTATAAGGAGCTATCAAAAAACATAAAGGCAAAAAATGCGTAGAATTCTTAAAACAATTCCCCTTCAAAATATGGCACAAGGACATAGATATGAACCACACAGAAATTAAAACAACAAACAACATACTGGCAGGGCAAGACCTATCAAGCTATTGGCTTGAGCTTGAGATTAGCTAATAATGAGGATAAAACAAAACGGAAACTGTGATAACTGCGATAAACCAAACACAGGATGGCATATGATCTTCGAACCTCCAAAGTACAATACCAAAGATAGAGTAACAAAACAAGAACCTTAAGAAAATGGCAAAACGAAAATGTACACATAATCAAGAAAGTAACAAAATTTATCACACAAAAAAGCACAAAAAAAGAAATATAAAAATAAGATTAACATGACACTAGACGAAAAAAAATTACTCTTTCGCCCTCTTCCAAACCGAAGAAGACTGAAACGAGGAAAACTTTTCTCTTGACAAAAACACAAGATCAGGAAAGAAACAAAGCAAAAAGGAACTAGATTAATAATTAGGAATGTATACCTAAGAAAAACACGCAGAAGCTTCACTACATGTATTTTGCCTCTCAAAATACATGATAGGCAAATAGCAGCGGAAAAAACATAAAGCAAAAACTAAAAAGAAATAAAAACATACAGAAAACCAGAAAAACCAAAGACTAGTAGAATACACGACAAAGAAAAGAAAAAAAAACAAACATCAGCCAAAACAAACCAAAGATTAAAAAGACTGGAACAAGAAAACCTAGAAAACAGAGAAATAGACTGACAAGTCTACTCTACGGAGATAATCAAGGCGCTGACCGGAGTACCAGGAATTGTTTCGTGTGTTGTTCCAGCACTGTTTCGGCACCGGAGACTTTCCCACTATGCTACGGCGATTTCCATGAGGAAGTGGCAGTCCGATTGGGATTGCTTATCCAAGGGACGACGGATCCATATGTTGATACCGGATGTCGCAATTTGGACGGGAAGAAAACACGGTGAAGTGAACTTCTTCATTACGCAGTTTCTTTCCTGTCATGGGTGCTATCTTTTCAAGCACCGGCATGCGAGCTCTTCCCGCTGTCCAGCGTGCGCTAACGACGAGGAATCAGCGAAATAGGTGTTGTTCCACTGTCAAAGATTCACGGAAGACCGACGTGAATGCAACATAAAATGCGGAGCAGAGATCAGCAAAACGAATTTCGTTGGGTTGATGATGAAGAGCTCCGAGCTGTGGCCCGCCGTTGAGTTTGCCATGCGGTCAATGGCGTTAGTTAGTTAGTCGTTAGTGGAGCCGCGAGTTCAATTCCGGGCGCACTAATGATCACGACGAGGAGAGAAGTGGCCGACCGTCGGTCTCGGATGCGATTGTTCAAGCAGTGGAGGCAGAAATGCTCAAAAACCGCCGAGCGACAATTAGGGACTTGGAAGAGAAGCTTGGAGGAGTGTGTAGAAGCTTCGTCGTGCCATAAAAAACAAACGCCCGGGATTGCTGAGCAAAGGAGTGCAAAGGAGTTTCACCACGACAACGCGCGCCCGCACACAGCCAACGTTACCCTTGACCTGCTTAAGAAATTTGGCTGGGACATCGTCGATCACCCTCCCTATAGTCCCGACGTGGCCCCAATTGACTACCACATGTTCCCCACCCTGAAAAAACATCTCGGAGGGAAGAAGTTTGAAAGTGACGCGGAGGTTCAGAAAGAGGTCAACACCTGGCTGCGCGAGGCGGACGGAGAGTGGTATTCTGCCGGCATAGACAAGTTCATCGTGCGGATGCGCAAGGTGTTGGGAAAAATGGCGATTATGTAGAAAAGTAGCCAAGACCTTGGCCTTTCCAACGGTGTATCGCTTTTTGTAAATAAATGTCATTTTCTATGAAAAAAAAAAAATTGGAGACCTTACTTTATTGTCAGCCCTCGTACAACGTGTGTCGTAAGTACTCTATGTTCGTGAACTGTCCTTTTGTCTCGCGTTTGTGGCCCATGATCCACTGCCTCATCCGTTTCTTATACATCCATGACTCTTCTACATATAGACAATCACCACCTCCCTCTCGAGCTATTTCTATCCGTTCCGTCATAGCACGCTAAAAGTGTTCAATCTAGACGCGGCTTTAATTTTCGTAAAATAATGTACGTCAAATTTAGTGAAATTATTTCTATGACCGACTGGTCACTTCTAGACAATTATTATTCTGCAGATGTCGCAGTAGATCAGTCGAGCTTGGAACTCCTGCGAGAGAACATATAATTTGGAGCATTGAGAAAGCATGATCATAAATTGGTCCTTCGAACCGGATTCGTTACGGCATCACGAAAGGTGTTCGAAGCAATCATCAAGGCGTGTTATCACGATATCGTGAATAAGAAGCAGTGGGATACGTAACTGTGCGCTACGAAACCGTCGAAAAATATTCTACCGATGATGAAGCCGATAAATACACTTCGTTAAAGAAGTTTTTGGAAAAACGGATAAGAATATTAAATTCTTCAAAGGTATGTGATGAAGGTTCTCACGGAAGAAAGGCTACAACCAATGCCAACAAGGTAAACAAGAGCAATGTAAGGAGACAAAACAACGGTGACGTCGCTTCTAGTTCATCTTCTGCAACTAGTACGCGACCATGTGAGGTATGTAAGGACACCCATAGACTGTGGCAATGCGGAAAATTCACAAATTTGCCAGTAGAGGAGCGAAAACGGGTGGTAAAGGAGAAGGGCTTGTGTGTTAATTGCCTCAATAAAAACCATATGTTAATTATTTGTAGAATACCCGCTAAAATACCAACGATGCAGGAGAAGACATCACACGAAACTATGTGATATGGAAGCCACATTGGACACTGATGCAACAAGAATATCAGCTGTCACGAAAGCGGAAACGACAATGAAGGCATCGCTACTGGCTACGGCGCAGATTTGGTAAATGAACTCGAACGGTGAGTATATTTTAGCAAGAGCAATACTGGACCCGGGACGCTTAGCGAGAAAATAATCTTGAATTAAATTAAATTATTTTAACCAAAGAAAATTATAGGAAGTATTAGATATATGTATTTGTTTACGGTTTGCATTTATTATTTTTCGCGTTGATATTTTCACCGGGGTAGCGTTACCGTCACATAGTTTAGTGGTGTTAGTGTAAGGACCGTTAGGCTAAGAACAACCATCGCAAAAATCACTGCAGTTGTAATAAAAGACATACGCCGAACAGTCAAGCGAGAAACCTCGCTCAACATTAATTTTCACCGTTCCGAAAGAGATAAAAAAGCACAACGTAGGGATCGATCGCGAACAATATTATTTTGATGAAGTCAATGACAAAGGCAAGCTTTTAAACCTATTGACGATGTTTCAAAACAACGGACCATCAAGAAAGCTCGTCGCAGATTTGTACCGCAGATTTGTCTTGTTTGTTTCCTTGTGTGTGTTCCTTGTTTCCTTAAAAATAATATTGACATTCACAATCATTATGCACAAAACGTACGTACTTTTAATAAATAAATAGCGCTCGATTTTTTTTTAATTTTCCAATATTTAATGACACCGATTAAAATTAAATGTTGTAAAAAATATTAAAATCAACCGATTTAATTTTTTAATTTGTATTTGTTTACCTTGTTATTGCCATGTTTACCTTGTTATTACAGAAAACTGTCATGGCGTCAAGTCGCACTTCAAATAGCGATTTTTCGCAAAAAAAACACGTATAGCTACTTTTTGCAATTTTTTTATAGGGAGTTTTGTAAAAAATTTCTTGTTCGCAAACGCGACAATTGCTAAGCGTTTAGCGACGACGTAAGAGCGTAATAACTTGCACCATTCGTGGAAGAGTGTCAGATTATGAAGGTACAGCTGACTTTTTGGTTATCCCAAAAATAACTATAAACGGTTCTATATAATGACTATAAAGAGATCGCGGCGCGGTGGTGCATGTGATAAACGGCGCCGGTCTACACGCCAGGACCGCGGATTGAGAACGCAAGCGTGGATTGAGGATACCGAAAGTGCATTGACATTGTTCAAACATCGTAAAGGATCATCCATGTATGATCAATTAGTACGAACATTAATGTGCAACATCACTGGTCAAGCTAGGGAAGCGTTAATAGCTGCAGGAAACGTGAACACGTGGCCAGAAATCAAAGACGTGTTAACGAACGCATTTGGTGACAAAAGAGATTTGACCTCACACATACAACAACTGTTTTACGAGCGCCAGGGAAAGAAATCTATAGCAGAATACTAGAATAGTTTGACAAAATCCGAAACAAAGATAAGGTCGATTACCGCATCTGCAAACGAACATAAAAATTTCACTAGGTACTGCACCTAGGTACTAGGTACATCACCTGATCGGTGTAATCACACTCACAAGTTTTATCGATGGACTTGAGGGAACGTTATCGTCGTATGTGAGGAGTTGTAAGCCGAACGACTTAGATGAAGCTTGTCAACTGACAACAAAACATCATCAACATCGTACACTAATCGGAAAAATATGCAAAGCGATAAACCTTGGTCAGATAAGTTTAAGAACAAAACATGGCAAAAGAAAAAAACGAACGATGACGTATCAATGCCTATATTCAAATCTAGAACTCAAATTAACAACGCGGAAACTGATAATAAAACGGTAGTTAATCAGATGAATTAAATTTTCCCGTGGTTTTAGGAGAAAGATCGGACAGTTGAAAAATATAAATTTTATTCCATACTTGCAAATCTTCACTACAAAAGCAATACTTAAATTCTGGATTGATACAGGTGCTAACAAAAACTATATTTCACCTAAACACGAAAATTTGGAGAATTGCATGAGCGAAGAGAATGTCGTCTTTCGTCTTTAAAAGAAAATCAAAAAACTCTGAAATCTGTACAATTTGACATTTTTGAGAAAAATCAAATTCTACGTTTATTCGTTCCATATTTTCTTTCGATGGGTTAATAGTCTCTCTCTCTTCTCGGCTTTAACGACCTTACAGGTCACGCCGGCCATTTCTGGTTTACTAGACTTATTTTTACCACGTAGCCGGATAGCCAGTCCCTGCTACGGGGGGACGGTACTAACTCTTCACGGCAGATCACACCTCGCGAGTATAATGCCTATAGATTTTACACACGAGACGGCCAAACGTTTCTTATACATCGTGCTGCCCGTTTGGTCCAGAAGTATTACGTGGATCAGTCCTGTCGCCGACAGGGTCACTCCGTTAGAAGCGCACGCCGCGTGTGAGACATAAGAGCTGCATCGGCAGTCTGGGTGCAGTGATTGATCGAGTTTCACGCCCAAGCCGGTGCCGCGGTTTTCGCGGCGTCAACAATTTGGGTGCTACGATCAATCGCAGCCCAAAATGCTGGTGCATCGTTGATCGCACGCACCACGAACCTTGCCACGGCTTTGCATCGTCGGCAATTTGAGTGCCGTGCAACGATAAAATAAGCCAGCAACAGGTGGTGCGCGTATGGTAAACATTATTGTTAAGTAAGCAAAAATTTAGTATTTAAGAACGTTAATTTTAACCAATAAAGGCAGTATGTCTAAAAGTACCCCGGTGTGGAGGCTTCAGTTATTAGTGCTTGAGTCGGCGTGAACTGCGCCTGTCTCGAGAAGGTTTATCCGAAAACTCGCATAAACTACATGGTGGCTCCAGAGAGGAAACTTCCTCACGCCTGAAACTCTCCCGCGGTGGTATCTTAAGAAAGACAAACTCCCTCGGGACGCGTCGACGACCAAGTTTCGCGCGCGTCAAACCGTGGTAACGGCCGTCATAGGCAACATAAAGCCGACGAGCCACGAAAGGCGGCTCTTGTGCGATTAGTGCAACACCGGTTACAGGTGAACAGTGAAGTTCGTCAAGTGCTATTGACGCTTAAAAGTCACATAGGTTCGTGACACGCGAGAAACTGTTCACTGAGAGGTGCCAGGAGCAAGAAGTGCCGAAAAAAGTAAGTTGGGGTATCAACCCAACGACATCATAGTGAGAAGAATAGGTCAGCGGTGAGCGGACGGCTCAACCTGCAGCGACCTCATAGTGAGAAGTGTGAGTCAGCGGTGAGCGGACGGCTCAACCCACGACGACCTCAAAAGTGCAAGACAGCGGTGAGCGGACGGCTCAATCAGTGACGATCTTGTGAAAAGTGCCAGGCAACCCTGAGCGGACGACTCGACCCGCAACGTTCCAGAAGTGCGCAGTATTAACGACGGTGAGCGGACGGCTCACGTTGAGGTGCTTTGAAGCGGAGGACGCCAATCCTGAGCGGACGGCTCAACCCGCAGCGTTCCAGAAGTGAGCAGTGTTAACGACGGTGAGCGAACGGCTCACGGTGAGGTGCTTTGAAGCGGAGGACGCCAATCCTGAGCGGACGGCCAACCCGCAGCGTTCCAGAAGTGCGCAGTGTTTACGACGGTGAGCGGACGGCTCACGGTGAGGTGCTTTGAAGCGGGGGACGCCAATCCTGAGCGGACGGCTCAACCCGCAGCGTTCCAGAAGTGCGCAGTGTTTACGACGGTGAGCGGACGGCTCACGGTGAGGTGCTTTGAAGCGGGGGACGCCAATCCTGAGCGGACGGCTCAACCCGCAGAGTTCCAGAAGCGCGCAGTGTTTACGACGGTGAGCGGACGGCTCACGGTGAGGTGCCTTGAAGCGGAGGACGCCAGCCAATTGAGCGGACGGCTCAATCTACTCCCTGTAACGACGCACCGTTCGGATCTCACAGAACAAGCTATCCAGAGTAAGTAAAATGGATTACAAATATAAGAAAAACCCAAACGGGCACTGTAAGCTGTGTGTCAAAGAAGATGAACAGGGAAAAATGGCAGAATGCAAGGAGTGTGACAGATGGTTCCACTCAGCATGTCTTAATTTAAAAACGGTTCCTAGCAAGTTCACATGTCCAAAATGTGAACAAATGAAGTTAGAAAAGGAACAAGCTAGGCAAACTATAATGCAAACTGAACGCCTATTATCAGAAAAGATAGCAGCAGAAGAAAAAGAGAAGAAAGAAAAAGCAAAATACGAAAAGGAAATTGAACGGCTAGAAGAAATCATTAGGGCAGAGGAAATCTTAAATCAATCAGGGACAAGCCAACACGACGTTCACGAGCTGACTAAGAATGTCGATAAATTGGTAGATGCGTGGAGCCTCGGCCCAAGCTGTCGCAAGAATGCGTTACTGGAACTCCCAGAGTTCTACGGAAGCAGTAAAACCTGGCCAAGATTCAAACTGCTTTTTAAAGAAACCTCGAAGACGGGAAAATTGACAAACTTGCACAATCTAAGCCGACTTCAAAAACACTTAAAGGGAGACGCCATACGAGCAGTCAGCGGTCTATTGGTTAATCCAGAAAACGTCGACGCGATTCTCGACCGGTTGGATAAACTCTATGGCAGTCCAGCTAGCGTATATTCGGCGCTATTGAAGGACCTAATGGCAATTAAAGGAGCGTCCTTAGACAATCCCGTAACCATAATCGACTTTTCGAATGCATTAAGTAACATGGTTGAAAACATGGCAATGCTAGGCCATGAGGAATATCTAATGGACCAAAGGCTCCTCCAAGATTTGGTAGCGAAGTTATCACCGGAACTGAGAAATGAATGGCTAAAAGAAGCATTGAAATCCGAATCGAAGGAGGCAAAAACGCTTACTCAATTTTCCAAATGGTTGAAACCAACCGAAGAACTAGCGATCGCCCTCCTTGCTTCGGAAGGAAATCAAAGATCGAAACCGGTGAAACTGAACTACCATCAAGCAAGGCCACGCGGGGAAAACAAAAAGGCATGTGCCGTTTGCGGTAGTCATCATAAAACTGTCGAGTGTCGCAAACTTTTAAGTATGCCGAATCAGGAAAGATGGAAGGTGTTTAAGGACAAGAATATATGTAGCAATTGCTGCGCATCAAATCATTCAGCGTACGATTGCCGCTCTGCCCCACAGTGCACAATTGCCGGCTGTGGTAAAAGGCATAACACCGTCCTACATCGGCATGACTCTTTCGGACAAACACGTTTAAACTGTCACCAGAACGCAGCGGAATATCTATTCCAAATTATCCCTGTAACAGCGTACAACGGAGATAAATCAGTGAACACCTATGCGTTCATAGATCCTGGTTCTTCTTCCAGCTTAATGACCGAAGAGTTAAGATCTGAACTAGGAGTACAAGGACCTCGGAAACCACTAACACTTGCATGGACGAACGGAACCTTCCAAGTGGAAGATCAAAGTACCTCGGTCGGAATTCAAATCCGTGGACCAAACAAGAGGCTATTGGATATAAAAAACGTTCGAACAGTAAAGGAGTTAGATCTACCTAGGCAAAGTATCGACGCAAAAGAAATGAAGAAGAGATTCGCTTATCTTAAAGGGATCAGCATGAGCAGTTATTCTAACGCTCGTCCCACAATTTTATTAGGTCTACCTCACGCCTATTACACCCAAGCCTTAGGGCACCGAGCGGGGGAACCTGACGAACCCGTAGCACACAAAACCCGACTAGGATGGGTTCTATTTGGTAAAGACACAGCCGTTAGTGAAACGGATAATTATCATATCTTCACAATGGTAGAAAAAGTAAAGGAGGAAGAAAAAACTTTAAACGACCTAATGAAAGGTTTCTTTTCGACGGAAGAGTTCGGAGTGCGGGGAAACAATGAAATAATAACCTCAAAGGCTGACGCGAGGGCACTCGACACCATGAAAAAGACCTGCAAACGAATTGACCAGGGATACGAAATAGGACTACTTTGGAAATATGACAAGCCTACGCTTCCTAATAGCTACGCTCAAGCCCTTAGCCGTTTGAAAAGCCAAGAGAGAAAAATGGAAAATGATCCGAAGCTCAAAGAATGGTATTTCAATGAAATCTCCTCATACGTCGACAAAGGGTATGCACGAAAGGCCGACCCCAAAGAACTGCTCCAAACGACAGGCAACATAAACTATATCCCTCATTTTTCGGTGGTTAATTTAAACAAACAGAACCCGAAGCCAAGACTTGTGTTCGATGCAGCGGCGAAGAATGAAGGTATATCACTGAATTCGCAACTCTACTCCGGACCTGATAACACAACCCCTATATTCGGGGTGCTATCGCGCTTTAGAGAACATAAAATTGCATGCTCAGGTGACATAAAGGAGATGTTTCACCAGGTTAAGATCAGAAAAGAAGATCAATGCGCGCAGAGATTTCTTTTTCGAAAGTCTCCCTTGGAAGCCCCTCAGGTATATGTCATGCAAGTCATGACCTTCGGCGCCACATGTTCGCCAGCTTGCGCTCAATACGTAAAAAATAGTAACGCGCTACAATTCTCTGCATCGAACCCACGAGCAGTGAAAGCCATCACGGAAAACCATTACGTCGACGACTATCTCGACAGTTTTCCAGACGTAGAATCGGCGGCGCAAACAATTGAAGAGGTTTGTGAAATCCACAACAAAGCCAATTTTTTTATACGGAATTTCATATCGAATTCTAAGGAGTTGGTAGCAAAAATTCCAAAGGACAGGGCTTCAGAACAAAAAACGTACGACCTTCATGATAAGACCCAAGATTTTGAAAAGGTCTTAGGGATGTACTGGGACACGAGGAACGATGTATTTCGTTACAAACTTAAAAACCTTTACGAACAACCATTAAGTAAACGAGAAATGTTAGCGTATATCATGAGGATTTACGACCCCCTTGGGTTATTAGCAAATATTATAATTCAAGGGAAAATCTTAATGCAGGACTTATGGAAAGCCGGCATTAATTGGGACGATTCAATCCCCGAACATCTACTTGTTGGGTGGAACGGATGGCTCGAAAGAATAAAGAAAGTCGAAGAAATTGTAATACCAAGATGCCTTTCGCAGGCATCATCGATTAAGATAAGGGAGATGCATGTTTTTGTCGATGCATCCGAAAAAGCTTTCAGTGCGGTAGCATATATGAGAACGATCCACGATCAAGGAGTGGATGTTAACATAATCGCTGCCAAAACGAGGGTTGCCCCGACTAAACCTTTGTCAATTCCGAGGCTTGAGTTACAAGCCGCCGTGCTCGGGGTCCGACTAGCCGAAATGATAAAGAAGGAAGTCAGAGTAAAGATAGACAATGAATATTTTTGGACAGACTCCAAAACAGTTCTGGCTTGGATAAACTCAGAAGCGAGAAATTACAAACAATTTGTCGCGCTACGAATTGGGGAAATTTTAAACGATACCAGAGCATCGCAATGGCAGTGGGTAGCTTCCAAAAGCAACCCCGCCGATGAAGCCACAAAGGTGATCCTAGAAAATTCAAAATGGTTAAAGGGGCCAGAATTTTTACAGGACGTGGTAATAAATATGACACAACCGAAACTATTCGTAACGTTCGAAGAAGTGCGCCCAGTCCATACCATAAAGACGATAACGAAGATCGACTGGAACGTTATCGCAGTTGAGTGGTGTTCAAATTGGCACAGGCTAAAAAGATCGTTAGCGATCGGTTTAAAATATATCGATTGGCTAAAGGCCAAAAATAACGGCACCGAATTTTCCAGCACCATCACCAAGGCGGACTTAGACAAGGCCGAACGATACCTTCTAAGGAAGGTACAATGGGAAAGCTTCTCGGAAGAGATGACGCATTTATCACTCAAGATCCCGACGGCTAATAACAGCAACATTCGAGGTCTATGCCCAATGCTAGACGAAGAAAATCTGCTGAGATCACGGGGTCGCTTGGAACATGCAAAATACATGACATTTGAAGCAAAATGTCCCATCATTCTTCCCAAGGGACATCATGTCACGAACCTTATAATTGCCCATTATCACGAAAGGTACTTCCACCAAAAGGCAGAATCAGTCATTGCGGCTATCCGCCAGAAATTTTGGATACCTGACATAAGAACTGCATTGAAAGGCATCATCAACAAATGTCAATATTGTAAAAATCAAAGGGCCAAACCGATACCTCCTATAATGGCGCCGCTGCCAGAATGTAGAATGGCCGCGTTCCAAATGCCTTTCAGCCACACCGGCGTGGACTACTTTGGTCCTCTGAATATAACTATTGGAAGACGAGTGGAAAAGAGGTGGGGTGCGTTATTTACGTGCCTGACGACAAGAGCAGTATATTTGGAAGTTGCTCACGATCTAAGCGCAAACACATTCATAATGTGTTTACGCAACGTTCAACATCGAAGAGGTAAAATTGAACACTTATATAGTGACAATGGCACGAACTTCATCGGAGCAAATAACCAAATAAAGTCATTAGTGGAACGATGCGCTTCCGAAGGGATCACGTGGCATTTCAATCCACCAGGAGCTCCTCACTTTGGAGGATCGTGGGAACGCTTGGTCAAGGAAATAAAAAGCCTTCTCCCCACAGATAAGAACTTCCAGGAGGCCACTCTTAGGGCCGTATTAACCGAAATAGAATTTATTATGAATAATAGACCCCTCACCCACATTCCGCTTGAACAAGAAGATGACGAACCGTTGACACCGTTCCATTTTCTAATAGGTCATTCCGGTGAAGCAGTACCCAGTACTGCTGGTAAAGAGCTGTCACATACGACCCGAACCAACTGGAAGGCTGCGCAAGCGATAGCGGAGCAGTATTGGAAACGTTGGATTAAGGAATACCTACCAACAATCTCGAAACGAGAAAAGTGGCTAAAACTATCCAAGCCGGTGCAAGTAGACGACATCGTCACATTCCCCGACGAAAATAGGATAGGAAAGTGGATTAAAGGGCGAGTCACAGAAACCTTTGCTGGTCAAGACGGGATCGTAAGATCGGTCAGACTCAAGGTAGGGCAAAACGAGTATCGTAAGGCGGTGGTGAATCTAGCAGTTTTGGACGTAAAACCAAGCGACCAAAACCAAGACAACTCCCCACCAACTTGGGGAAGGAAAGGAAGCTTAGACCTAAAGCTAATTAAAGAGAAGGCAAGCGCACTAAATCAAAGTATATCAAAAAAACGTCCCAGAGTGACAATCAATCCCGTGACATGGCAATTGTCATAAAATTCGCACTTGTGGTGTGCTGTGCCGTATCCGCTCTTAAAATAGAGCCCGTTTTGGAGGCCGGGTTGTTCTTCGATCACGCGGGCACGTTACTTTTAGAAAGGGGCAAGTGGGATACACTATATTTTACTCGTATACGTCCTGAGAACGATACGAAATTAATATCTACAATCGAACTAGAGCTGAAGAACGCCGTGTTGGCAACCAATGAAACAGATATAAGGGTTTTAAACCTAAAGACGTCGCTAGATAATGAATGTAGATACGCAAGGAAACTAATCCAAGACAACATCAAGTTCAGAGAAAAAAGAAGTCGAGGAATATTCGGAATCTTAAAGGACTTTTTATTTGGAGGCAGTGATATCGACGAGCAGCTCGCTCTGTTTCGAACTTCAGAAGATCAGAGGCTGGCAGTTATTACAAATAAACTAGAACGAGATAACGATGACCACAGCAAGGTTGAAAGTCACTTGAGCACAAGAATACATCGATTACAAGACGGAATAACCGCATTAAACAAAGCCGTAAATGAAAATAAAAAACTCCAAATGTCCAAATATATCGAAGAAACACTAATTCTAGCAAATGTAGTAATTCAGGGAATTATAACCAAGTATAAGGCACTAACCGACAACCCATTAACAAACGAAGATCAGAATGCCATGATTAAGGAGATAAAGACACAACTTCCGAACAACGAAGTTCTGAAAAACCCCTTTGTAAAGAACAAGGCTCTCATAAACGGAGAGATTATTCTTCACGTAGAATATACAATACTTAGCAATGAGCATTTCGAAATACTAAACGTCATTCCGATTCCATGCATGCAGAACTACTCAATACTGAACATCAAAAATGAACGGATAGCTATAAGCGACAAAGGTAACTACTTATACCCAGAAAGCTTTACGATCATAAATGACACGCACGCCTTATCGCACGATACGACGATTCGCAGGAACTTAGATTGTATTGTAGCGGCGATATTGCATAAGGAATCTAATATTACGTGCATGGTATCAAAATTAAATGTCCCGTTTACAAAATTTGTTACTCTGCACTCGCCGAACAAAATTTTGTACTATACGACACAACCAAACAAAATTTATTTAAACTGCAATCGAACAATAACCAACCCTGCTCACAGTATAGGGGTAATCACGCTATCTGAAACATGTAGCGTAGAAACAGATGAAATAACCATCCAACCAGTGATAGCAAGGCAAAATATACTCCACAAAACATATTTTAAATCACTTAAACAAATGTCGTCGGTTTCGCCAATAAACGAAAAGAAGAGCGAAGATCCAATAATAGCGATTACAATAGGAATAGCAATAGGCATGATATCCGTTGCGATGATAATAGCATTCGCTATTGTAAAGTGGCATCCCCGAAATCAAAAGAAACCATTCCCCCTAC
This sequence comes from Anopheles funestus, assembly GCF_943734845.2. NCBI lineage: Eukaryota > Metazoa > Arthropoda > Insecta > Diptera > Culicidae > Anopheles > Anopheles funestus. The sequence continues at coordinate 45,334,733 of NC_064599.1, forward strand.
CGTCAAATGATATAGAATTGTAACCCCTCTGAAAGGAATTACGGGGGTGGGGATGTCGCCGACAGGGTCACTCCGTTAGAAGCGCACGCCGCGTGTGAGACATAAGAGCTGCATCGGCAGTCTGGGTGCAGTGATTGATCGAGTTTCACGCCCAAGCCGGTGCCGCGGTTTTCGCGGCGTCAACAATTTGGGTGCTACGATCAATCGCAGCCCAAAATGCTGGTGCATCGTTGATCGCACGCACCACGAACCTTGCCACGGCTTTGCATCGTCGGCAATTTGAGTGCCGTGCAACGATAAAATAAGCCAGCAACAGGTGGTGCGCGTATGGTAAACATTATTGTTAAGTAAGCACAAATTTAGTATTTAAGAACGTTAATTTTAACCAATAAAGGCAGTATGTCTAAAAGTACCCCGGTGTGGAGGCTTCAGTTATTAGTGCTTGAGTCGGCGTGAACTGCGCCTGTCTCGAGAAGGTTTATCCGAAAACTCGCATAAACTACAAGTCCTGTAAGATCTAAGAACAACGCCTGAAGTTTCAACGTGAAAATCAAGCGCAACTGCGTGCCGTCGTTTAAGCTGGGATCATGGAATTTGCCGGATTTGCCGTGGCACTTTAACGTTGGCTCAAGTTGGTACGCGCGTCATCCTCGCGCCATAATTCCCTGGAAGCGAAAGATACATACGCGCCCAATATCAGGGGTCGGTGAGCATTGTTCGCGCAGTCGGAAAGCCGAATCTTTTTATCACTATTACGTGCAATTCGAAGATGCTGGAAATTATACAAAATCAGCTACTACGACAACAGCCCTACGGTCGGGCTGATCTCACAACACGCGTTTATCGGTTGTAATTGAACGCTATCCTAGAGGAAAATTTTAGCGGGTGTGCTCGGAATGGTGATCGCACGGATACGCGTTCCAGAAACGTGGGCTTCCGCTTGCAGACTGTCTGGTGATTTTGAGTGGTGCTGACAAACCACGATCGGCATTCGGCCGATTACGACCGACTGAATTCAGCCGAAATATCAGGCTCAGCAAACAAACATCTTCATTACACGTTGCGAAAGTGTATGATGCACGGACCATGCGGTCGATCCAACCCGCAAGCACCTTGCATGAAGGACGGCGTATGATCTAAACGACTCCCGAAGCAGTATATCAGCCAAACACGCCAGACAGAGGCCGTTTATCCGCTGTAACTTCTCCGCAACGATGGGCGCAATGTCATCGTTAAGGGCGTTCCATTAGATAACCGTTATGTGGTGCCGTACAACCCGCGGCTTTGTCACAAGTACGACTGCCACATCAACGTGGAAGTATGCTCAAGTGTGGCCAGTGTGAAATATTTATACAAATATGTGTACAAGGGCCACGATCGCGTTGCGATCCTTGGGCGAGATTCAGCAGTACCTCGACGCACGATACATTTCCGCGTCTCAGGCCATGTGAAGTACATTCGACTTTGAGATTCAGGCAAAAACAGTAACTTTTGTTCAGCTGCCGATACATCTGGAACACCAGCAAACCGGAGAACGATAAACTTTTGCTCCTGTGCTTGAGCGAGGACACCACACAATGCTCAAATAGTTTTTTCAACAGGCGGCATACAATCGCATCGCTCGAAGACTAACGTACTAAGACATTCCGGCGCATTACGGATACGCTAAATTGACCCGAAGATTACCATGGCACGAAGGTACATGGTAACCAGTGGGTCCCACGGGTTCGTCAGACCGACAACGTGGTTGGACCATGGTTCAAAGTCCTATATTGCACATGGAACGCTACTATGTACGTCTTAGCTGTGCTACCGCAAAGGACCTACGTCCTTCGATTACCTGTGGACAGTTGATGTTATTATGTGTGCCTTCCAGCAGACAGCCACCATGTCCGGAGTACTGCCTGACTAGAGGAAGAATTACCACAGAATCCTCGCCGCCTTTGGGACGCATACTTTAACCATCTATGCAAAGATTTCCATCGACAAAATCAGAAACGATAAACGGTTGAAGACTCGGAGCAAAATCGGTTGTTGCGTTGAACAACTTCAAACATTGCACGTGATAAAAAATTACCTTTGTGGAACAAACCCAACGAAATCGCTAGCGTCTTTCCCCGATATGCCACAGCTTGCTAGATTCTCTCATCTCCCGACTCATCTATTCCAGCCCGACCAAACGGCGAATACCAACCAGCTAATCGATACAGAATGTTCTTATAGCATCAACACACTGGACGAAACACTTGTATGGTACCATCACAACAGCGATGGACCGTATGGAGCAACAGCAAGAAGAGAACAATTAGTTCTTTTGGATGGGCCTGGCGGCACTGGCTTATATGTGCCGCCATTCGAAGATCAGCATCAAGTAGAATAGGCGCGTTGCTCCTGAGTGGTGGAAAAACGGTGCACTCTACTACCTTTAAGCTGCCACTGGTGCTGGACGAAAATACAATCTGCAAATATCCGTCCAGTCGTCAATTGCGAACCTGATGCGGCAGGTGTCGTTGATCGTCTAGGACGAAGCCTCAATGAGCAGCCGCTATGCTCTCTAATCGTCGATCGTACCCTGCGGGACATAGCAGGTGTACGTCAGCCATTTGGTAATAAAGCTGTATTACTCTGTGGTAACTTTCGTCGTACCGAAAGGCACAGATGCACAAATATTACAACAATGTATGAAAAAGAGTGTACTATGACAGCAGTTTTGGGTTTTGCGATTAAACACAAATATGCGAGTCTAAACGGCACCTAATGCACAGCATGCAAGTATGCTGAAGGAATTTGCCGATTTCTTACTCCGCATCGGAAAAGGTCGCCATGCAACGTTCCCAAGAATAGACATGTCAATCGCAAAACTCTCTCGCGTTATGGTACTACCCCGTACGGCCAACCCGGAGCCCGATATACAAACACTAATTAGCCTTATTTATCCAGAAATTCGACTCACCCATCATCATCCGCAGTATTTTACTGATCGGACCATTCTATATCACCGACGAACGTGTGACGTCGATCAATAACAGCGTATTAGAACAGCTCCCTGGCATTGAGAAAGAATCCTTATCAATTGATACTTTGGTCAACCAATAGGAACACGATACGCTACAGCTGCCGAATGAATTCCTTCACTCGCTCAATATGAGCGGAATTCCGGTCCATCGATTACGGCTGAGGCAGTATACACCGTTACTAATTGCGTAATCTGAACATCAAACCAGGAAACGCAACGGGACACGCCTGCAGATCATCACACTAAAGCCACATTGCATACTTGCACGTATTCTAACAGGCAAGCGCCGCGGAGACGACGTGCTGTCACCCCGCATTTCTGTGACAGCAATGAAGCGAGTCTACCGTTTCAGATTCGTCGAAAGCAGTTCAGGTGTGTTTTGCGATGACAAGGCTCAAGGCCAATCGCTGCACCACTTTGGCCTATGCGTACCTACAGAGTTATTCACGTATTTTCAGCTGTAGGTTGCAGTGTCTAGAGTAACCTCGCGATCGAATGTAGTAGTGCTAAATGTGAATCGTGAACGAGAGATTCGGGATAGTGTCGGTGTAAAGTGAAAGCACACCCTGCATTAGTTGTTTTTGACAGTCATAATCGACCATGGGCGCTACTGTAACCCATTTTTGTACATACACGTTGGTAACACTAAAATACATGGATTCCGAAGTTAACGGCAATAGTGACAACACGCGTTTATCTTTTCACTGCATAACGTTAGGTTATGGACCCAGTGTTAGATGAACATGAATTAGTTACGTGTATCAAATCGGAATCGGTTGTTGTCGCAGACTTTCAGAATACTGAAGAAGCAACAGATGAGAAGAAAACTGAAAAAGCTTTCGCACGTGATTATTTAGAAATTATTAAGAAAAAATCGAAAAAAGCAATAATAAACAAGTCAGAAATATTCTAATTATTTGCCAAAACAAAGAAAACTAATGTATGTAGCTGTGTACGAAAAATGTTATTATTCAATACAGCCTGAGTTATTACAGTTTAAAGACCAAAAAGTTCCATTCGCCATCCAAAAAGGATGGCATACCCGGGTATGCCGGTCGTAGACTTGAGGGTGTAAATTTGGTCGTAGACATAACGGTTAAACAGCCGAAAGGCAGTTTACGTAATTTTTCAAGTATTCCGATTGAATTAATTATAATGTATGTAGTGGTTTAGAGGAATTCGGGAGTAAAACTTAAATTACGTTAAAAAGACCAAAAAAAAACAAACAAAACAGTTAAGAAAAGGAATTGTGCTGAAATGAAAAACAAATGAGACGCAGAGCGAAAATAACGTACAAAATTTAAATTAGGGCGAAATAGGGAACTGTAATGTGCGCGGCCATCACCAGTAAGTGGTGACAGTTGGCGAACTGTCAGGAAGGCCCACTGTCAACGAGACTGGAACAAGTACAGATGGCGTTTACAGGGTGGCCACTCAAATCAGAATTTTAGATTCCCGGTTTTTCCCGGTTTTCTCCCGGTTTTTTCCAAGTTTTTCCCGGTTTTTGGCGGTTCGCTACATTTAGTTTCTCGGTTGTAAATACACATTGCGCGGTAGTTTAATGCCGAAGTTCTTTATCATATATCATTTAACTCAATTCCATGCAAATGGCTACTTGAATTACGATAAACCGATTTCGATTGCTCATTTCTCCTTAGGGCTCCAGAAATTACGTTCATGTGTGTAAACCACATTCGGGTTTCTCTGCAACTTTAGAGGCCTGTAACTTGTTCATACGTGATTCAATTTCGATGCATTAATCTAATAATCTAATAAATGCATTAATCTAATAAAAAATTAAATAAAATCTTCTAGTTTCAAGTTAGTATAAGCAGTTTACATGTTTTGGTATTTCAAAGTTGACACCATTTTCAAAGAAATGGGAATTTAGGAATTATGAGCATTTGAATAAGTTTAATCAAAACTAAACACAATAGGTATAACATTAACATCCTAAAAATGTTAAATGAAAGTAAATGATACAAGGTGCTGATAGGGTCCGTGATCTTGGCGTTCTGTTAGATGACAAACTTACTTTTCGAAATCACTATGAAAACATAATAAGTAAGACCGATAGGACTTTTGATTTAGTTCGTAAAATGACTAACGAATTCAATGATCCTGTTCGTATAAAAACTCTGTTTGTTAGTCTAGTCCGTCCTTTCCTTGAGTTTGGATCTATTGTAGGGCACTCATGTTCCGAACTATGCATCAAAAGAATCGAAAAAATCTAAAAATACATGTCTAGGTTTGACATAAAGATACTGACATGCACTAGGACTGGAAACATTAGGAAACAATAATTTTCCCGGTTTTCCGGAGAAATTCCCGGTGTTTTCCCGGTTTTTCCCGGTTAAAAAAAAATCCCGGCTAATTCCCGGTTTTCCCGATTTCCCGGTTGAGTGGCCACCCTGCCGTTTAGTGGAATACGAGAAGCGGAGAAGAGAACACTGATAAATTTTATCCTTGCGCTTGGCTCCGTTTTAGCGTTCAAAATAAAGAGAAAAACCAAACTACGACTTTGCTTTTTTTTATAGTAGACGTGTACGAGCGTGGATTAAAGTCACAGTGTCCGCCGATTTTCCACAGGGAACGAATGAGAGAAAAAGAGCCAGAGAAAGATAGCTATACGCGGGCGAAATCAAAACAGGAGCTAATTATTCGAACAGCGAAGAACAGAAGTCAGTCTTATGGTTAAGTTTATGGATTGAAGTTGTACCAAGAAAAAAAATAAATATAAAGAGATCAAACAAATAAGCAAGGAACAATGGCGCATGTCGATAAGTGTACAAAGAACGCTCAACTGAGTGTTATTATTTAAGTGAAAAGTCGTATCTACGGGTTCAACTAAGAAAATTAGTGCATGTGATCTGTGATTCTACGGATAATAAAAAACGGAGGTGAATTTATGGGACAGGTGATTCATTTAGAGAGTAATTCTTTAGAGAATATACATAAAAAAGAGTCCCCTTGGAAGATTCATGTATAAAAATAAACTAAGGATCCGCGTGTCAGAGTTTCTGCAGTTAGGAGAGTATTCGATTTGGAGGAAGAATTCTACGGGGATGACGTGTCTTTGGTATGGTCGTAATTATGTGTTAAAATGCGTGTGTAAAACAGCAAATTGAAGTAAATGATTAAACGGCCTCAAGTGACGATACCGTTTCGATTGGGTGTGTATAATCAAAATGCGGTTCCTGGAAGTGCTAATTTCGACGGAAGGTAAGAGTGTCGGGACAAGCTCTAGGCGCGTGTTTTATGCATATGTGTCGCATACATGTGGTTGTACTTAGGAAGCGCAAGACTAGAAAAGCAGGAAGGGGCAGGATTGAGAAAAAAAGATTTCGATTAGTTGTGTACCAGTGAAATTTGATAAAAGCGTTTCCTGGAAGTGCTAATTTCGAGGGAAGATAAGAATGTCGGGACAAGTTCTGAGCACGTGTTGTGTACGTGTGTGAGTGTCTCGTATGCGCGGCTATACTTAAGAAGCGCAATGGCTAGAAAAAGCAGGAAGCGACAAGATTGTGGAAAAGGTTTCGATTAGGCATGTACCAGTGAAATTAGTGAAAAGCAAATTTCGGGGGAAGATAAGAATGTCGGGACAAGTTCTGAGCGCATGTTGTGTACATACGTGTGTGTCGCATAGAAGTGTGCTTAAAGAATCAAAACCATACGGTTCGTTTAGTTCATTACAAAGAACGAACGACCTACGTTCATTTGATCAAGGTACAACAGTTCTTCAGTTCAAAGTAGGTCGTTCAATGAATGAGCGATCTACCCGTCGAATTTAAGAACGTCGTGTACTAGGTCTAGGTCGTTCTTCTCGCTAGTTTTTCAATTTAAAGTATATCGTACAATGAATGAACGACCTAGCCGTCGAATTTAAGAACGCCATGTACGACTAGGTCGTTCTTCTTGCCAGTTCTTCAGTTCAAAGTAGGCCGTTTAATGAATGAACGACCTACCCGTCCAATTTAAGAACGTCCTGTACTAGTATAGGTCGTTCTTCTCGCCGTCACACTTTGAGAACGAGGTGCATAGATTTAAATTTGATTCATAAGACGGTACCATATTTAAGGCAAAAATCAGCAATCGCTGCTGCTAATAACATCAATGAAGAAGCTGGGCCTTCCGGCTTCCAAACAACCAACCAATACCAATATAGGTATAAAATGTTATTTGAAAAAAACCAATTAACAGCTAAACGAAACGCCTTTTGGACTTGAACTAATTTGTAAACTAATTTCAATGTTTACCGTTTAATTTGGTGGATAGTGAAATTTAAAAAAAAATTACATATGTTAAATCCAAACTATAGCTTGCCAACCAGAAATCAAATGCCCTACTTCCAAGTGTATATATTGAAGAATTTGAAAAAGTAAAACAAAAGGTAAATACCACCAAAGCTGCGGCAATTACATCAAACGGTTGGACAAACCTAAATCACACAAGTTTTTTAGCATTAACAGGACATTACGTAAATTCATTTAGCATTAACAGGACATTACGTAAACTTAATTCAACCTTGCTAGAATGCTCAGAATTTGAAGATTCACATAGCGGTAAAAATATAGCTAACTGGCTCACAGAATGTTTAAACAAATTTGATGTAAAAGATAAAGTTCTAGGCCTTGTAACCGAAGTTTTATCACATTCCTTGTTTTGCCCATACATTAAACTTAGTGGTTCAGCATACAATTTAAAATAGCGTTAAACCATTAATGGATGAGGTAAAGAGAGTGGTAATGTTTAAAAAAAGTCCTAAATCTACACAAATGATAATAGAAACTCAAAAAGACGAAATTTAGATCAACTAAACTTAAAACAAGATGTACCAACGCGGTGGAATTCTTCGTACGACATGCTCAACCGATTTTTTTTAAATATGATAGCTTTCCTCTCCTGTGTTGACAGTTTGAAATTTAAACTCAATTTACAAAATCGTGATTGGGACACAATGGAACAAATTATCACTGTTCTTAAATATTTAAATTCTGCCACTGATATAGTTTCTGCTGTAATGTACTTTTAGCCAAAACTGCACAATATCGGAATGATGTGGAAATTCGGTCAGATGTCCAAACTTTTAATGTCTTTATTCATCTAAGGTTTACAAAAAACACTTGAATTTTTTCGATGTAATGAACAGGTGTTAAAAAGTATGGTTTTAGACCCTCGAATTAAAAATGAGATTTTCGGATGAGACAACAAAATTTCAGAAAAATTACGATAGCAAAATTACAGAGCTTATTCCACTAAAAAAACCAATACCGGAAGGGACTAATGTTATCAGAAAAGCTAGCAACAATATAGAATGCTTTTTGGGGATTTAGTTAAGCAAAAGTCATCTCAAAGTTTAAAAACACTTAGACAAATAGCTATCATTGAACTGGATCAATATTTAAATATTGAGAATATCGATTTGGAAACAGCTCCACTTCTTTGGTGGCAAGAACACCACTTACAATATCCGACACTCTGTATACTCGCAAGGCAAACATTATGCATACCACGTACGTCTGTCCCATGCGAAAGATTATTTTCAAAGGCTAGCCAGATCTATTTCGAAAAGCGGTCAAGATTGTTACCTAAAAAATTGAAAGAAATACTTTTTATACAACAAAACGTGCCGAAGAAATTTCTGATTTATTGCACACTAGAGGGCTTTTCTTTTCAAAATTTCATGAAGTATTGTAATCTTTAGTTATATTTAAGTTTGTTACATGAAAAGTTGCGGGAAATAAATGAACAACACGTTTTGTTATAATTTTTTTTTATATTTTTTAAATGCTAGCTTTTGTTTTTTTAAATTAAGCACAATTTTTTAATTAATATATTGTACGTATGTATTATTCGTCTTTTTAATACAGTTCTTTGATATATATTTAAAGTGAACGGAAGAACCACAGTTCACGTTCAGTTCATCTAAATGAAAAAACTGGTTAGTTCACGTTCATGTGGAAGAACCGAATTGCCCAAGCCTGCGACACTGTCGCATACATGCAGCTATACTTAGGAAGCGAAAAGGCTAGAAAAAGCAGAAAGAGACAGGAGTCCAAGTAAAAGATGTGACTAATTTAGATTTTCAGAACAAGCTATACCTGAAGAACCTTCCTGCAAGTGACCCTTCTTCTTCTTGGCTTAACGACCTTACAGGTCACGCCGGCCATTTCTGGCTTACTAGACTTATTTTATCACGTAGCCGGATAGTCAGTCCTTGCTACGGGGGAACGGTCCGGATGGGATTTGAACCCGGTCCGGCCGTGTGGACTGGCGCCGTTTATCACATGCACCACCGGACCGCCCCGCAAGTGACCCTATGTGTTTTTTATTGTAACCGAGTAAATGGGAAAGGGATGAGTTCGTTCTAAAAGTTTTAGTTTGAATAAATTTCTATATAATGGGATAATATAGGAAACTAAGACGTTCTTCATAGAATGTTGAGTATTTTCATGATTCAATGATGCAATTATAAAGGTAACCCAAGAGTACAATAATAATAATAATAAATTTACAAAACAAATTAAAGGGGTTGAAAAGTATTCATCGGAAGCCGTCGGAGTCGTCGCAGCCGCCGGAACCGTCCGGAGCCGTTGGAGGCGCTAGTTGACAATGATATAACCTAGATTATTGCTCTATCAGGAAATTTTATACAATCTGATAAAAGTAACCAGTTGATATGAAATTTTTGCTTATTGATTTACTTTATAGAAGATTTTTTTAAAGAAATAAATAAATATACTAACAAAATTAAAAATTAAAGAACATAAATAAACCCTTTGCGAAAACGTTTTCCATGTCTAGGTAAAGTACTTAAAATAAATTCTTTAATAAATGCCTTATACGAAATTTAATAATATTTAATAATTTAATAATAATAATAATAATAACATTGCATATTTTGTAAATTTACTCCAGTAATGATGTTTTAAATCTAATTGCCATATGTTATTTTATAACAATAGTAAATACAAGACTATGTTTTTCAAAAACTGTAAATGTAAAATTTTGTCAATAAATAAATATTCGTTGTTTTTTGACTCATTATTAGTTCATTTTTTATTTCAAACCCCAATAATTTAACATTTTGCACATAGATTTTAAATATCATTAGGGGAGTAAATATACAAAATATGTAATATATGTAAAATGAAGTATAGTTCATTGAATTTCGTCTGAGGCATTTATCAAAGAATTTATTTTAAGTACTTTACCAAGGCATCTAAAACTTTTTTGCAAAGGATTTATTTATGTTCTTTAATTTTTAATTATGTTAGCATATGTATTTATTTCTTTTAATTCTTTAATTCTTTTAAAAAAAGCAAATGTTTCATTTCAACTCGTTACTTTTATCAGATTGTACTATATTTGCTGATAGAGCACTAATCTAGGTTATATCATTGTCAACTAGCGGCTCCAACGGCTCCGGACGGTTCCCGACGGCTCGGGACGGCTCCTGACGGTTCCGGACGGCTTCGGACGGTTCCGACGGCTCTAGACGGCTCCGGACGGTTCCGAATTCGGAGTATTGCACCTACCTTCCGGAGCCGCTAATTGAGATGACACACGTTGTTTAAGCGTTTTTCACTGTCGTTAGCAACAGATGGTGTGCGGTGCCATGTCGATCTTAGTGCCTTATATCAAGTAAAACTAGTATTAAATTTTCTATTTTATGTTCTATTATCCTCTACAATTGAAGACGATACAGCGCAATCAACTAACGCTTTGCAGAAAGATGACTCATTAGGCGCGTCTACACGATACGATTCCTGCTCGATTTTTCACATTCGGCGAATCTTTTTTGTATGTATTGGTGCGTTCGAGCAGAGTTGGGCAATCTTTTTCGCCTGAAAAGATTAACCATTTTTGATGGATGCCTCGAATCATTCGCTTGTAATCTTTTGTAATAAACGGTTACTTTGATGGAAAACATATCTTTTCAGACACTTTTTATTTGTGCTGGAAGCACGAAGAAGAAAGCAGGCCTGGTAAAGATTGGTATCGTCAAAACACGAGAACACCTACCAATCTTTTTGTTACAGGGTCCTATGACTGTATGTGTAAGATTGGCGATCAAAGATTGGCATCGTGTAGACGCGCCTATTAGGCGCGTCTACACGATACGATTCCTGCTCGATTTTTCACATTCGGCGAATCTTTTTTGTATGTATTGGTGCGTTCGAGCAGAGTTGGGCAATCTTTTTCGCCTGAAAAGATTAACCAACTTTGGTGGATACCTCGAATCTTTCGCTTGTAATCTTTTGTAATAAACGGTTACTTTGATGGAAGAAGATATCTTTTCAGACACTTTTTATTTGTGCTGGGAGTACGTAGAAGAAAGCAGGCCTGGTAAAGATTGGTATCGTGAAAACACGAGAACACCTACCAATCTTTTTGTTACAGGCTCCTATGACTGTATGTGTAAGATTGGCGATCAAAGATTGGCATCGTGTAGACGCGCCTATTATGTAATGTCTATCGAGGAACAATTGACGACGGATGGATTACCGGATACGTAGATGGCATACCCAAGGGGACGATTCGAGCATATTTCGGCATAAATTTCGACCTATATTTCGTGTATCGAAATTTTTGCCGAAATTTGTTCCGGAAATCAGTCGATTTCGCCCAAACAGCAGGAGGACTGCAGGATTTTTGCTGTCATCGTGCGAATGTCTAGCAAAAAGCTCAATTTCAAATTCAAAGCAAAAAAGCTTGTCACAGCCGTTGCCACACTTTTTTCTATGTGTAGCGGTCGATCGTCTTTTTTTTTTCTCTTGCTTGCTCTTGCTTATTCTAGTATTTGTTCGATTCGCGAGTTCTGTCTGTTCTGCGCTGGTGTGTTTTGCATCGCGTTCGTTCGTTCTGCCTATGGCTTGTCGGTTTGTTTCGTTTTGACTAGTGGTATAGGATCTAGACCGTACTATTATTTTAAGGTTAGGGTATGTGCGCAAGGGTAAGTATGATAGTCATATACTGGAGTGATATTGCCAGATCGCCCATGTATGTTTTCTGCAAAGGTAGTAATGGTAGGAAATATCGGGAATCGATCCCAGACTTACATTTGGAGGCAATTTACCGTGGTGTTTCAGACGTCCGCGAACCGATGGTACCAACAATTTGGCGCCAAAAGGATTGATACGGACCAGGTTTTGTTCTACTTGCAGCGCCTCGAACAAAGTACTATCTGCTGTTCTGTTATGGTTCTATTGCTGGTGGTGGTTCGTTCAAAATGTTGTGCACTGATCTGAGCAATACAGGGTTTCGAATCATATAAGGGAACAGTTCAATCGGTATGGAGAAAGATTCAACCGCTCAGGGGATGTTTGCAACGCTTTGGTGAAACTTTTCAATCGCTTAGGAGAATTTTGCAAGCATATAGGGGAATGTGTCAAGCAGTTAGGGGATCCGTACAATCATAGTAGGGAATTTTGCAACCGCTGAGGAGAACAATCTGTTTGATTTTACCGGGTTCAAATCCCATCCGGACCGTCCCCCCGTAGCATGGACTGACTATCCTGCTACGTGGTAAAAAAAGTTTTGATACGGCCAGGCCGTTCTAACCGAGCAAAACAAAAAAAACAAATTTTTTGATGTCATTTGCATTTTAATGTTTCAATAATAGCCCGTTTACATCTAAACTAAACTGAATACAGTGCAGAATCAGATTTTCCTTTGTAAACGTTACGCGATATGTCTTTTGGGTGGCCCCACTGTCACTTTTTCTATTTTTTCCACGACACTGAACGTATTCTTAAAATGCTATATGCAAATCGCTAATTTCAATCCAGATTATCATAAAATCCATATACTTTAACAAATATTCATGGTATTTACATCTGGTTATACGAAATGGAACGTGCTACAATGAAAAAAATAACAACCAACAAAGATCGCGAGCGCATTGTTCGAGCCTACGAGCAAGGCAAGTACGTGAAGGCAATTTCCGAAATGTTGCAAATCAAGTATTATACGGTCTACGGTATCATCAAGAGGTACCAGCAAACCGGTGAAATTGAGGCAACAAAAAGAACGCCACCAGACACACGAAAATTAAACGGACAACAGATTGCCAGCGTCAGAGAGTGGATTGACGAGGACTGCTCTTTATCGCTTAACAGTTGGTGGCAAGGCTACGAGAGCATCACGATGTAACAGTCTGTACTACTACTGTAGCTCGTGCAATAATAGGATTCAACTATTCTTCTAAAAGAGTACATAAAGTAGCCGAACGAGCAGTACTTCCAAGATTAACAAAAGACCGGAAAGCATATGCGGAAAGATTATAGGTGCTTCCTAATGAATACGCCGCTGATGCAGTAGTATATATCGACGATGTAGGATTTCAGGTGAACATGCATGTCAGTTACGGACGATTGCCTGTTGGTGCACGAGCTGTTATGATGGTTCCTGCGTTGCGGTCGCGCTATATATCTATTATGTGCGCAATGACACGGCAAGGAATCGTGCACTACCAACACCGAACCTCAGCCATAAACAAAGCAACGTTTATGGCATTCCTCGGCGAGCTAAACATAAAGATTGCTGGTTTGAACATTGGTAGATGCATATATGTAATGGACAACGTGCCTTTTCACCGTAGTGTGGAAGTAAGGAATTTGATCGAAGAAGGAAACAATACGCGTATGCTACTTCCACCATACAGTCCTTTCTTCAATTGCATTTGCATTGCAGCCCCTCAATCCCATTGAAAATTTATTTGGTAAGTGGAAGTCGTTGGTCCGACGTTCACAGCCATTAAATGAAGATGATCTGATGGCTGCCGTCTCCAACGGATCATCCGTAATATTGGACGAATTTACGCAACTGTGCGAATGGTCAAGAACACTTTGAATAGTTTGAAGTCTAGTATTAGGGTAGTGTATTTTGTTGCAGTTGTTTTTCTTGATCTTATTAATTAAGTATTTTCTTACAATAGATTAGATTCAATAGTTAATGAATTATTGTTGTTGTTGATTAGTTTAGTGTTTTACCCTTTTTGTTACACACAGTTTTAGAATGTATATCATTGAATTAATGCAAAACATTATTACGAATTCAAACGTGTAAAAAATGGTACCTCATGAGTTGTGGGAAATGAAGGCAAGCAAGCGCCGTACCCTACATTTTGGTCCTTCGAACCGGATCTGCATTCAGTGCACCCCGGTCCGTCGGAAACCGGGCAACGCGATGGAAGTGTGTGAAGTTTGATTCCAGCTCGCCGATAACCGCCTCATCGTGTGTGACGATGGCAGCGGTTCGCAAGTACTCGTTGGATAGGCCAGCGGCACACGGATCGTCAGCAGCAAGTACGACTCACAGACATCCGCCTTATCGTGTGCGACGATGGCAGCGGTTCGCAAGTGCTCATTGGATTGGCCAATTGGTGGCACACGATTTTCCCAAGCAGCGACAGTGCTTGAAAGCAATCGATTCATTAAATTAACGTACGTTAAGCCAGATCGACATCATGTCGTAAACAGCACCATCGCCGCTGGGCGAAAAACGAATCTCAGAAGTAGCATCTATTGCAGTACCATTTCGAGGTTTTGGTGAAGATGATTTACTTATCATCCCAAGGGAACTCAAGCTTCTGAGACTACAACATTCGAGCCAGCTTCGAAAAATAACCCAATTAGTGGAGGATGTAACAGCAACATCAGTAACTACAGTTACGCATAAAGCAAAAAGGAACATCTCAAAGATTTGAAAACCAAAAAAAATCAAATCTTAGACCAGATATTTGCTTTATCACCAGACGACGCAGAAACAGACTTCGATGCCGATGAAACGTGTGGAAATCTGTACATGAAGCTGGATACGTTGATTGCACATGGCGCACCTAGTGAGATCCCTAGTGTTTCGACGCCAAGTGTTCAGCAAACACCACAGCTGAAAATTTCGATGCCCACGTTCGACGAAACATATGAACAGTGGCCAATGTTCAAGGCAATGTTTATGGACATTGTAAATAGATGAGCACACTTGAGCAAAGCATTGGTTGGGAAGGCTGGTGGAATTCTAAACGCAAGTGTCATTGCGTCTAACAACTTTGGCAGTGCATGGCAGCTGTTGGAAGACCGCTTTGAAAATCCGAGAGCCATCGTGGATCGACACATTGCCGGGCTTCTCCATTTGAAACCGTTAACAAAGGAATCGGCCGGAGGACTGCGTGAATTGCTGGAAACATGCAAAACCCACATCGACGGTCTCGCGTTTACGAAAAGAGAGATTGATGGCACAAGTGATTTGTTCGTAACGCACATCCTGGCGTCATGTTTCGATCCCGAAACGAAGAAGCTGTGGGAAAGAACGATGTCTCGTGGACAGTTTTCGGAGTTAAATTCTACGTTAGAATTTCTCTGTCGTCAGTGCGAACTGTTGGACCAATGCGCGAGTGATAAAATCGAAAAGAACAAGAAACCAGATTCCAGTGTCTTTGCTACTTTTGTCCAAAATTGTGAGTTTTCTCACAGCGACCAACGTAGCATACATCAATGTACCAAGTTTTCAGCGGTCTCTCTGGTTGAGAAACAAAAAAAGGTTCATAAACTCCAACTGTGTTACAATTACCTTGGTTCCGGGCATTCCTCAGCAAATTTTGAATCAAAGAAGACATGCCACAAGTGTAACAAACGGCATCATACGTTGCTCCATTTTGAAACACGTTCACCAGCAGCTAAGTCTGACAATGTTGCATCAACAATGTTGCTGTCCACGGTACTTGTCAACATCATGGACGATCAAGGTATCGAACATCAGGCGTGTGCATTGCTTGAGAGTGGTGCACAAACGAACTTCATTGCTGGGAGATTGGCAAAACGCTTACATTTGCCGCGGAAAACTGTGAACATCCCTATTGTCAAGCATTGGTTGTAGCACAAACATAAATGTTCGAAATTCTGTACGAGCAACAATACGATCGCGCTGTTTTATTGATACATTTACGTTGGAGATGTTGGTGTTATCTAAAACGACAGTCACATTACCAACCCAGCCGTTGAACAATAGCAAGTGGAACATCCCTGAAAACTACAACTTAGCGGATCCAACGTTTAACCAACCAGGACGCGTGGACATGATTCTTGGAGCAGAGCTGTTTCATGAATATTTGTTGGATCGACGTGTATCATTCGGTTTACATCAACCTTCCCAAGAATCCAAGTTCGGCTGGATTGTGAGTGGGAGCACGCCCATTGAAGCAACATCTCCATCGCAAGTATGTGTTACAGCTGTAAGTAATATTGACACACTCATGAAAAAATTCGACACAGCATGAAAAAAGGATTTGAGCAGCACACCTAGCTGGAGTATAGAAGAACAGACGTTTGAACACCTTTTTGTGGATACTACTACTCGCGATCAAGCATATTTATCGTTCAGCTTGGCGACTCGAGGACCATCGCTTTACGACGGTTCTTAGCGATAAAACGTCGACTTCAACGAACGACGAGAACCCGACAGCCAACGGGCTTACGTCGATTTCATGGACGAATAGCTTCGCTTGGGCCATATGAGCAAGGTGGCAGGTTCTTCTGTGAACGATGAGTCGTTTTATCTTCCACACCACCCGGTTTTTAAGGCCGACAGCACCAATACTAACTGCCGCATGGTATTTGATGCCTCCAGTAAATCATCAACGGGTGCCTCGTTGAACGACACACTGATGGTCGGACCGATCATCCAACAGGACGCCACTTTCATCTTGATACGATTCCGGACGCAGCCTTTGGCACTCACCGCTGATGTCGCCAAAAAGTATCGACAGGTCTGGATTCGTCCAAAGAGTCGATCGTTGCAACGCTTTCTCTGGCGGAAATCACCCAACGAGCCTGTTGAGGAATACGCGCTCAACACCGTAACCTATGGGACAGCGTGTACTCCGTTTTTGGCTGTGCGATCGTTTGCAACAAACAGTAAAGGACGATGGAAGTGATTTTCCGGCAGCAGCACCACGTTCCTATGACTTCTACGTTGATGATTTTGTATCCGGCGGGCAGTCAGCTGAAGCTGTGCAGACGTTGCAGTTTCAAACCGAGCAACTTTATGGCAAAGCAGGGTTTGAGCTACGGAAATGGGCTTCCAGCGAACCAACCATACTGCAGCATATGAACCAACAGAAAGTAGCTTCCAGCCTGTTATGAATCTAGTAGGTGGGGTGTTACAAGTGTAGTAATCGGCATGTTAGGAAAATGTATAAGTAACGTTTGTACATGGTTAGGAAGTTTAGTTGAGCTCCAATCGTTATCCTAACCACAAGTTAAAAATATATTGAAGTTGAATACTTCGAACTTCTACATGTTATAGGCCCAGGACACAAAGAAGTAGCCGCTCACGGTATTCCCCAGTTCGCCGGAACTGGCTACGATACTTGGAAATTCCGCGTCCAGCGTTTTCTTGAAGCTTCGAAAGTATGGGATGTGCCGTCAGAGGCCGGTGAAAATGCCAAGTTTAAGGAAATGGATGCCAAGGCCAAATCCTTACTGGTAAGTCTGATTTCAGACGAATACCTCGGTTGTATGAGAGAGTGCGGCACGGCAAAAGATGTATGGAAAACTCTAGAAGATACCTTTGCGAAAAAGTCAGCTGGAAAGCAAATGGTGATTAGAAAACAGATCGCTCGTCTTTGAGGACCTGATTCGGCAGCTCCGAGTGGCCGGTTCAAAACTGGAAGAAAGCGATGTTTGTTCGGCCTTAAGTTTGACTCTTCCGTGTCGTACGATCCACTCATGACTGCCTTGGAAAATCTTCCGGAAAGAGAACTAACATATGAACTGATGAAAACCCGTTTACTGAATGATGAAGCTAAGCGTTTGGATCGACAAAATAGTAGTGACGAAAAGCCTACTGCGTTCGCTAGCAACCACCGAAAGAAAAATGTGAACAACAAATTCTCTGGAAAATGTCATGGCTGTGGTAAGAAGGGTCATATGAAGAAGGATTGTTGGAAGAAGACGAAAGCCAACATTGCTAATGTATCCAAATCGATTGCATTCTTGGTAAATGAAGCTAGAAGAAAGAAACCATCTGGTGGAAAGCTCGAATTCCTACTGGATTCAGGCGCCAGTGCTCACATGGTTAATTCGAAGCAACATGTCATATCTGTGAAAGCCCTGAAGCAACCGGTATATATAAACGTAGCGAAAACTGGAGAAACTCTTGTAGCCAAAGAAGCAGGTGTCATCAGTGGAATAAGTAATTGTGGCATACCGATGATTGCGAAAGATGTCCTATATATTCCAACGCTAAGAGAAAATCTCATGTCGGTAAAGAAGCTTACTAAGGCTGGTATGGAAGTTTACTTCAAAAGTGGGAAAGCAACTTTGAAGTTGAATGGCGCAACGATTGCGACATCGAATCAACGAGGAAATTTTTATGTTTTTGAGATGAAGATCATTCGTGAAAATGCAAGTATGGTTGAATCAGAATGCGTGGAACTCCGACATCATCGTCCAAGACATGTGAGTAAAGGTGAAGTGAATACTCTGGTGTGTGAGAACAATGCCCTCGGTGTGAAATTAAAACCGGAGAAGCTCAAATTTTGTGACGTATGTGTTCTGGGTAGTGCGAGAACCAGAGCAAACCGATGGTCGCAGCGCATTCCTGATGTGAAGTTTATCGAAAAATGCTTTACGTGGAACAAGGAGAAACAAAATGAAGAAAAATTGGTGTTACCTTGGCTCAACGAGCAAGAGGGGGAAGAATGTATAGAAGGGGTCGTTGAGGAAGAAGAAGATTACGAACAACCCGTTGTCGTTGAGGAAGAAGATTACAAACAACCCATTGTAGAAAATGTCCCGGATGAACTGTTATGTGAAGAGAAAAAAGTCCAATCGTTAGATGAGTTTGAAGATCCAGTGGATACCGATGACTCCGCGCTCCCTTCGCATTTAGTTAACGATGTGTGGAAATTGACCCCATGTCCCGCTGGCGCCCGGCCCCTTAAATCGAGGTGGAGATTCCCGATTAAGGAGGATGAAAAAGGACGACTTGTCAGGTATAAGGCTCGTTTTGGTAGTAAAAGGGTTCCTGCAGCGTCCGGGTATCGACTTTGAGGACACGTATGCACCTGTCGCAAAAACAGACTACAGTTTCTATGTCGTCAAGTGAAGAAAAATATGTAACATTAAGTGCTGCTGTATCCGAAGGAATCTGGTTGGCTGGTTTAATGGAAGATTTGAATTGCAAGTTAAAGTCAGGTCCTGTTATTATTTATGAAGATAACCGTGGCTGTATTGGGCTAGCTAAGAATGCCGAATCGAAAAGCATCAAGCATTTGGATATAAAGCACCATTTTATTAAAGACCGGAATCTTAAAAATAGAACCAAGAAGCACCACTGAACAGCAAGCTGATATATTAACAAAAGCGTTGGATGTTACCAGTTTCCGACGTATTCGAGCAGAAATCGGAGATGCCGATTGAGAGGGGGTGTTATGAATCTAGTAGGTGGGGTGTTACAAGTGTAGCAATCGGCATGTTAGGAAAATGTAAAAGCAACCTTTGTACATGGTTAGTTTAGTTGAGCTCCAACCGTTATCCTAACCACAAGTTAAAAATATATTGAAGTTGAATACTTCGAACATCTACACAGCCCTTATACTACCGGTTCAACAGAGGGAGTTCTCGCCACTCTTGAACTTATCTGGGATCCATCATCCGACACCTTGCAGTTCAAAATCAATTCCTCAGACGTAGTTGGGGAAATTACCAAACGTAAGGTCTTGTCATGCATAGCCAGAATTTATGACCCTTTGGGCATCGTCGATCTCGTGAAGGCCATGGCAAAGCTGTTCCTTCAGCGTATCGAGACTCTTCAGACGGATCAACAACAGACCTGGGGATGGGACGACGCACTGCCCAACTCACTGCAAGGAGAATGGATTAATTTCCACAACCAGTTGATCTACCTACAGAAGATACGTATGCCACGTGTAGCCATTGGACCAGCTACGACATCGAGCCAATTCCATGTCTTTTGCGATGCATCAGAAAAGAGATATGGCGCATGCTGCTACATCAGAAGTCGGGATAACCAAGGAAACATCACTATGCAGCTGTACGCGTCGAAGACCAAGGTGACACCGATAAGTAGCAAACATTCCACTACTAGACTGGAGTTGTGTGCAGCACAATTAGCGTGTTTGTTATACGATCGGGTGAAGGCAGCCGTGGAACTGCAAACTCCAGCAACATTTTGGACGGATTCAATGACTGTGGTTCTTTGGCTGCGAGCATCACCAAAATGTTGGAAACCGTTTGTATTTTTTTATATAGATTTTTTAATATAAACTCTAAATTTATGTCCCCCCCTATATTATGAAAACTGTTTCTTTTCTTACGGAATCTACGGCTTCAGAAAGAAAGGGCTCGTTGCTGGACGCAACATGCCCTATTTTTAAAAAGGGAGATCGTTAAGTCGCGTCCAATTTTCGTGGTGTGGCAATCCTTTGTGATATGTCTAAAGTCTATGAATACATCGTCCAATCTTATATGCTTCCTGTAGTGACATTACATTTCTCCCCTCCAGCATAGCTTTATGCCCAAACGATCTTCTACGACAAATCTTATATGTTTTGTGTCTTTCGTGATGTCCAACATCGTTTTAAACGTCTGTGTAAATGTTATTTACACTGACTTTACAGCAGCTTTCGATAGTTTGCCCCACATTCTACTTTTAGCTAAACTCGAGAATATTGAATTTGGAAGTCCATTTCTATCTTGGATGGGATCCTTTCTCTCAAATCGATCCTATCCAATTAGATTGAACAACTCGTTCTCTTCGTCATTTGTGGGCTTGCCTGGTGTCTGTCAGCGAAGTGCACTTAGACCTATCCTTTTCTCCGTTTTTATCAACGACTGCATCAATGTTATTCCAATTGATGGGTACCTTCTTTATGCTGACAATATAAAAATCTTTCTTCCCGTGTTCTATCGACTGTCGATCTCTGTTGGTGCTCTGTCCACCTGTCATCTCTTTCGAGAAACCTTCTGCTGTCCGCCTGTCTTGGGATTGTTACCTATGCGGTACCCAACTAAGCAGGGAATCCACCGTTAAAGATCTTAGGGTTTGGGTGGATGAGGGTCTCTCGTTCGCTACTTACATTAACGATGTGATCAATAAAGCGAACAGAGCACTAGGCCTCATTAAGTGCATGTCTTAGGATTGTGATTCCTTATGTCTTACAATATAGTGCCGTATTGTTGTTGGGTTCGTTCCATTCTTGATTATGGCAGCGTCGTGTGGACTCCAGCTGGAGATATTGCTATGCAGAGACTTGAGAGAGTTCAGAGGAAATTTACGCGCTTTGCACTACTTAGATTTCTTCACGGTTACTCCATTCCTCACCAGTGGCACAAAACGCTTCAAATTCAAATTTTCGACTCAACTACTACTCAACTATGGCGAATTGGTGAATTGGTTATGGTGAGCATTCATGTCAACAATCATTCAGTCAGCAAAGCGAAAGTGGAAGAGCTTAGCTGTTGGATATCAAAGTGTTACTATAAAATGAGCTTTACACCATCAACTTCATCTGGCCGCAGGAAGAGCCGTAAACTACAGAAACAACGAAAATCTGGCGCGTTTTTTGGTGAGAAAGGTCAAAAAGGAGAATCTAAACAGGACTACTAACCGGCAGCAGTTTCGATTCACCGTATATGGAGTTGTCAAAATTTTCGACCCGCTGAAACTGAGTCGAAAATTTGAATTTGAAGCGTTTTGTGCCACTGGTGCGTAGACAAAACCGTAGGACAAAAATCAATGCGCCTATCCTCGCTATTGACTTGGAACAAAGGGTAACAACGGTGTGTGCAAGCACGATTCGTAATACTTGTAAAAAGTATGGTTACAATGGCCAAGTAGCTAGAAAGACGTTTTAGGTGATTGAAATCAATGGCCAAAAACGATTGGAATTTTCCAAAAAATATGAAAATAAGAAGGAGAACTTCTGGAATGAAGTCATATTTTCAGACGAAAGCAAATTTAACCTATTTGGATCCGATGTTCGGCGTATGGTATGGCGAAAAAAGAACACATAAATGCATCCAAATAATCTGGTACCAACAGTGAAATATGGTGGAGGTTCTGTCATGGTGTGGGGATGTATGAATGCAAGAGGAATGGGAAATTGCATTTTATTGAAGGCAAAATGGATCACAGAATGTATATTCAAATTTTAAAGGAAAATTTGGGATCAAGTGCCGAGAAATTTGGATTGCAAAAGTTCTACGTTTTTCAACAAGGCAACGATCCGAAACAAACGGCTGAAAATACAAAGCTATGGTTGCTTTATAATACTCCCAAGCAACTTAAAACACCCCCCCAGAGTCCTGATATGAATCCCATTGAACATCTATGGAAGGTACTGGACGATGCGATCAGAAAACGGCAAATTAGTAACAAAGACCTGAAAATAGCATTGAAAGAAGAATGGGATAAAATTCCATCTTCCGTAACAGAAAACCTAGTCAAATCGATGCCACGAAGGCTCTATGCAGTTATTAAATCAAAAGGAAACCCAACCAAATACTAATTTGCCCCCTGCTTAAATAAACAATGCGTCAAAACCCAAGTAGACGAATACTTTTTGTGCATGTAACAAATGAAATTCTTAGTTTTGGTTCTATTATTATTATTATTTTAATATTTTATGGCCACATTTTGTGAAAAAGGTACTAATTGTTTGACCTGCTATCAAACCCCATCGATCATTTTAATGTCCCATGCCTATAACGTCCACAATTCGCCTTTTTGTGTCAAACATTCAGGTAGACGAATACTTTTTGGGTTCACTGTAGCTATGGTTGCTTTATAATACACCCATATACCCAATACATAGTAGTGCAGAAAATCCTACTGCGTTCGCTAGTGAACATCGCAAGAAAAACGTGAACTACAATTTCTCCTGGAAATGTCATAGCTGTGGTAAGCAAGCTCATATGAAGAGGGACTGTTTGAATTAAACGAACGCCAAAAAAATGTCAATAGGGAACTACGGGTGAAAAATGCGAAATACAAAATAGCGAAGTTGGTAGTCCTGTTTCGCTCGGGCGAAATAAGAGTGTCGATAAAAAAACATCTTATTCTGTATTAACACCAACATTAACGCGTCAAACTGGGTTATGTTCATGGCCTATGATGCAGGACGAAAGAAACCATCTGGTGAAAAGCTTGAATTCCTACTAGTGTCAGGGGCTAGTGCTCTCATGATCAATTCGAAGAAACATTTTGTATCTATGAAAGCCCTGAAGCAAACGGTGTATATTAACGTAGCGAAAACTGGAGAATCTCTAATGGCCAAAGAAGCAAGTGTCATCAGTGGAATAAGTAATCGTGACATTTCGATGATTGCAAAAAATGTCCTGTATTTTCCAACACGCCAAACCTCATGTCTGAAAGAAGCTTACCAAGGCTACTGTGGGCATTTATTTCAGATATAAGCAAGCAATCTTGAAGATGAAGTTGACGATGAAGACATATTATTCAAGTGCAAGTATGACTGAATCGGAATGCGTTGAACTCGTTGTAGAGAATACCTCGAAAGAAGTGCTACGTGAAGAGGAAGAGGTCCAACCAATAAATGAGTTTAAAGATGCAGTGGATACAGATGACTGTACAGATGACTGACTGAATACCTCGAAAGAAGTGCTACGTCAAGAGGAAGAGGTCCAACCAATAAATGAGTTTAAAGATGCAGTGGATACAGATGACTGCGCGCTCCCTTCGTATTTAGATCAGGACTTGTCTTCTGGTTCTCATGACAAGCAGTTCACGAGGCGTAGCGAACGGAAGCGCCGTTTTACTACTCGAAATGATCGTTACCTTTGGTATCAGGTGATGCATGATGATCTTAATTCCAGCAGTCTCCTATGGAGGATCACTGGATTTGGCGACGGCGACTGGGCATCCGATGCTGAAGATAAAAAAAATGTAGCGTTATCGCTACTGTAGCGTACCGCTATATCCTATCTATCTAGTTGGCCGGTCTAATGAAAGATTTTAACTGCGAGATGACTATCAAAATAGAACCGATTAGCACCAAAGAGCAACAGGAAGGATGTTACCAGATCCAAACGTCTTCGAACACAAATCGGAGTTACCGATTAAGAACTGTTATAAATCTAGTAATCAAGTTGTTGCAAATATAACAATAGGCAAGTTAGAGATACAGTAGCAGTCAATCATTTCCGAACATCTTCAGTTCGAACACTTTCTTAACTTCACGTATTTGCTATTAATCTTTAGAAAAACTTAGAGACACGAATCCTTTTCAGGTAGCTCCTTCTACCTCTCCTTAATGTAATGACGTACTTGCGAAGAGAAACAGAAAAAATAGAAAAACAGTCTGATTCTGTCCCGCGCCTTCAAATCCGGACAGTTTCCTTCCCCTATGAAAGCTATATTGTTAACCTGTTTCAATATCAACTAATTATTGTAAATCAGTTATTTTAAACATTCGGTTTTAGAGAATTCATAACATAATTTTAATTAACATAATTTTATTCATCCATGCTATTTTAACTAATATTAATCTATCATAACTTATTAGAATTTCATGAAACTTGTGTAATGTTCAATTATTCGAATTCAGTTAAATGTCATTTTTAAACTTGCTGTAACATTTACACATAAACCTGCTTCAGTTTCTTGGAAATATATAAAGGCATTGGTACACGGTCCGTGAAGTCAAAAAGTTTGCGGTTGAAAACAGAGAAAGCTGCAAACTTTACGTCAAAAAGAATTTCAGCTCGTCGAGCTGAAATCGTCAACCGCAAACATTTTGACATTGGGTTGAAAACTCTCGGAAAACACGACATTACATTTATGATCAATAATGTTCATATTTTTAAGGAAAACTACTATATATTCTTCATTGTAGTTTTATTCAATAGAAAAATTCAAAAAATTACCTAAACTGTCTTTAATACGTTCGGCACAATGTTTATGCAAAGAAATGACACTAAGTTTGCGCCAACATAAAATTTCGGACGTTTATTTGATATTCACGCGGCTAAACGAACCGAAATCATTTTGACGTAAGCTTTTCAATAATTTGAGTTTGCGCACGTAGTTTGCGGGCCATGTACCAATACCTTAATTTTAACTGTTAAACATTCTGCAACACTTTTTTCTTAATAACGCGTAGTATTGTCGTTCGCATCTATCATCGCTTTCAAACGTCTGGCGTAACGGGCAGGACTGTTACTGCAGTGTGTAGTGGTGACGCGTAGCCACTTTGTAAGTCATGTGATTAGTGTGCCAAAGTAGTACGTTCAACACCTGAGCAGCTCGACATTGACAGAGTTCCCGTTCCGTCTGCATAGGCCCCCGCAACCACAAGGTAGGCGATGCAAGGCGCCAATCCTGTCAGTGAAGACATCACCAGAGCGGTGACAATCGAATAAGCGTTTCTTGCTGTTCGGAATCGGCCGGTACCGGAGACCAGTAACCTTCGCGGCTGGTTTGGTGTACGGCGGAGGTCGGGCAACAATCAGTATAACTAATAATGTTAGCCCCAGACGTTTAAGTATAATGCCCATACGTTTGAAATGGAGATGTGCAAAGTGAGTAAGAGTGAGATAATGAGTTGAAACGTTATAATGAACGAGTTTCGTTCACCCACCATGAGGAGTTTTAACGACTCTTTTTTCACTTACTCACTCATGAGTGTAAGCATGTAGCCGTGGTGAGTCGAGTTACTAAAAGAGTAAATACGTGAGTTGAAACGAAAATGTTTGAGTGAACGGCAATACTACGCGTTATTAAGAAAAAAGTGTTGCAAAATGTTTAAAAGTTAATATTATATATTTCCAAGAAATTCATGCAAGTTTACGTTTAAACATTACACAAGTTTCAATAAATTCTAATAGGTAATGAATAGGTTTTCGTATTCCGTATACTGTACACCAGTGATGTCAACCTCATTTTGGCTTGCGAGCCGATTTGCAAACAAAAATTATCTTGCGGGCCAAGATAAGTCTGAAGGGGAGGGAGAAGTCTTAAGGGAATAAAATTCAACAGTTGTTTGGACTTCAAGAGGAATTCAAGCGTGTTACTGAAGTGTAAAAGAGTACACACACAACATTCAAAGACCGGATTCAAAGACCTCGCGAGCCGGATCCGGCCTGCTTGCCGTATATTTGACATGTCTGCTGTAAACAATGGGCTGTATGTTTCTACTTTGCGTTTCAATTTGTTCTCAGAAACGAAAGTTGAGCAAAAGGGAATGAAAGTGATGTTCGAGGATGAAAAGGTGTATGTGTGGGATAACACAAGACTTTGTTGCAACTGGTTCTCGCCGTAGTAATCTGGTTTAGTTTACAGTTTAGACGTGTTCAGTGAAAAATACTATGAGAACAATTCGTTAGTAGTTTGCGGTCGAATTAATAAAAAATTGGATTGGTGGCATTGTAGTTCCGGTTATCTGAACATCCGACATCTTGTGTAGTTGATACGGTGTTTGAAACGTGCATAATTGGCAAACAGACGCATCAATTATTTTCGACATTTGAAGGAAAACGTTCCTC
This sequence comes from Anopheles funestus, assembly GCF_943734845.2. Taxonomy (NCBI): domain Eukaryota; kingdom Metazoa; phylum Arthropoda; class Insecta; order Diptera; family Culicidae; genus Anopheles; species Anopheles funestus. Next base: position 45,361,277 of record NC_064599.1, read on the forward strand.
AAAAACAATGGAGTTAATTCATTCGGATATATACCAATCACGCCTACTGGTTAAAATGGCGAGTGGTATTTTGTAACATTTACGGATGATTATAGCCATTTTGTTATGTTACATATCATGAGAATCAAAAGCGAGATTTTCGAGTATTTCAAACTTGTTTCAAGATTGTTTTCAAGTATGATGCATCAGCAACGGCTAAATTCTCAACAAAAATATCTCGTTTGAGGAAGAGAAATTAATCGGATCGCTTGAACGAGTTATTGACGATTGATTAACAGCTTTGGGTGCGATATGTGGTTAATCGATGTCCGACACGAGCGAAAGACGGTGATAAAACTGCAGCTGAAGTATGGAAAAACAGAAAGCCTAATCAATCCAATTTACGTGTTTTCGATGTTCGTACATATACCGAAAGAGAATCGTAAAAAGATGGATGCCAAGGCATAGAAAGGTGCGATCGCGACAACGTGGGGAGATCGTATGTTACGGGCTCTGAAAAAAGCGAAACGTGTAGCCTATCGGAATCTACGTGTACGACGATCTGCAACATCTAGGTAGCATTATAATAACGGCGCTGCGATAGATCATGCTACCGAAGACAATTGTACCGTGTCAAATTCAACCTGCACCGTAACCCACGGTTCTTCTGGGATTTTGTCAACAGCAAGCGTAATTCGTTCGGTCTTCTGAGCACCATAACTTATAGTGGGATTCTCGCGAGCACATCCCACGAGATGTGCGAGCTTTTAGCTACACGTTTTGCGGATTCATTCTAACCAGACGTCGTGGATCTCGAGACTGTAGACGCCGCACTGGTCAACACGCCCATGGAGGCCCTTTGTCCTGCTTCGCCTGTCATTAATGCGGAAAGTGGCGCAACCGCGATTGGACGCCTCAAATCGTCATACGCTCCGGGAGCGGACGGCATACCTGCGATTATACTTAAACGCTGTGTGCCTTCAATCGCTCCGATTTTATCCAAAATCTTTTGCGCTGCAGTCTGGCACATTCCCTTCTGTATGGGAGAATTCCTGGATGATCCCTATTTACAAAAAGGGATGTTAATCTGAAGCTGTTAAGGCTTGGTTCATTTAGAAATGGGGCACTTTGATGTATTTATTGTGGCGCCACCCGTGGACAAAAATGTTAACATTCGACAGCGTTTGTTGACAGTAGTAAACACTTCACTTACACAAATTTTCACGCAATTTAGTTATTTCTGCTCCAAGATATTCGACATGCAAGAGGAGAATCGAAAACTGATTGTGCACAACTATCTGCTTAATCCATCTGTGTCATCTCGGGTGCTGGCAAAACAGTTAAGTTTACCTAAGTCGACTGTTGCGCGAGTGGTTAAAAGGTACAAGGAGATACAGACGACTGTCCGTAAGGTGCAAACTAACAGACGGAGTGGGACCGTGAATCGTCAACTGCAATTGAGAGTCATTCGGAAAATTAAGGCTACCCCAAACATCTCGGACTACGATTTGGCCAAAAATCTTAATGCCGACCGCTCTACTGTACGGCGAATCCGACTCCGAGAAGATTTTAATCCCGGTTATAAAGCATATGCTCGTGGCAGCGTCCCCAGCAGGTTCAAATTTGTTTTTGCCTATAAATTCGCAGAAAAATTTATGATTTGGCAAGGAATCTGCTCATGTGGCAAAAAGACCAAAGTGTTTGTGACGAATAAGAATATGAATTCGGATTTGTATAAATCCTTGTATTTGCAAGGACGTCCTACAATGGTACAACGATAATGGTGTGCAATTCATATCAAAAAAGTTGAATCCACCAAATTGCCCCCAGTTTCGTCCAATAGAGCGATATTGGGCAATAATGAAGCAAAAATTAAAGAAAAAGGGAGCAGTTACTAAAGAAACAACACAAATGAAAAATTGGTGGAATTTACTGGCAAAACAGTGACTGAACCAACTGTGCGCCGGTTGATGAGCGGAATAAACAGAAAAGTCCGAGAATTTCTTCGTAAATGCGAAGAGTATTTTTTCATATTTTTTTTTAAAATAAATTACATCAAAACCTATGATTCGTTCGAACAAAGCTTTTCAATTGGATTAGTGGTATTAAAGATATACGCAATGCAAAGTGCCCCATTTCTAAATGAACCAAGCCTTAATTATCGCGGCATCACGTCACTTTGTGACTGCGCTAAAGTGTTCGAGCTACAGGTTTATGAGCGGCTACTAGCCTCCTCTCTTAACTACATCAGTGCGACCCAGCATGGCTTCATGCCTAAACGATCTACAACGACCAATTTATTGGAATTTGTAAATTATTGTCACAGCTCGATTGATGATGATGCTCAACTCGAAGCCATTTATACGGATATTAAAGCTGCGTTCGATAGAGTATCACAACCTATCTTGCTAGCCAAGCTGAATATACTGGGTTTTCCTAAATTACCAACTGAATGGGTAAGGTCGTATCTTTCCGATCGCTGCTACACTGTACGACTTCTAGGCGCAGGCGAGATAGGCGACTTCTTCTCTAAGACCATATCGGCGTCTTCTGGAATGCCGCAAGGCAGCAATCTAGGTCCATTGCTGTTTTCTATTTTCATCAATAACGTTGCAGCGATCCTGCCAGCTAACAATCATCTTCTGTACGCTGACAATGCGAAACTGTTTCGTGCGATTCGCTGTTCTGCTAATCATTCCATTCTCCAGGATTCACTCAAGCTGTTTAACTCCTATTGTACACGTAACGCTTTGGCACTATGTCCCGCGAAGTGCAGCTGGAAGTACATCCTGGAGAAGGCCGTATCATGCGTGTGGTAACGCTAAAAACTCGACCGATAACAAAAATGTGCATCCTACCCATGTGCACTAGTGATGGGTTCTCGGAATCGCACCCACGGCTCCGAACCGCTTCCGAGCATAGCAACTCCGGCTCCGATTCCGGCTAGGTTAAAACCACGATTCCGTCCGGAATCGCCGGAATCGTCCGGAACCGTCCGGAGCCGCCTAGTCGGCAGCCGGAGCCGTCGGAATCGTCCGGAGCCGTCCGGAGCCGCCTAGTCGGCAGCCGGAGCCGTCGGAATCGTCGGACCCGTCCGGAATCGTCCGGAACCGTCCGGAGCCGTCCGGAACCGCCTAGTCGGCAGCCGGAACCGTCGGAATCGTCGGAGCCGTTGGAATCATCCGGAACCGTCCGGAGCCGCCTAGTCGGCAGCCGGAGCCGTCGGAATCGTCGGAATCGTCGGAGACGTCCGGAGCCGCTAGTTATTGCTAGCGCTTTATTTTTTTATTTTTTTAAATAAAGATTGCTTTATTTTTTTATTTTTACCAGATTGTATAAAATTTGCTGATAGTGCAATAATCTAGGTTATATCATTGCCAACTAGCGGCTCCGACGGCTCCGGACGGCTCCGGACGGCTCCGGACGGCTCCGACGATTCCGACGATTCCGACGGCTCCGGCTGCCGACTAGGCGGTTCCGGACGGCTCCGGACGGTTCCGGAAGATTCCGACGATTCCGGACGGCTCCGACGATTCCGACGGCTCAGGCTGCCGACTAGGCGGCTCCGGACGGCTCCAGACGGCTCCGGGCGGTTCCGGACGGTTCCGAATTTGGAGTACTGCACCTACCTTCCGGAGCCGCTTCCAAAATTTATGGAGTCAGTCGGAAGCGATTCCGTTTTTTTGTCGGATTTACCCATCACTAATGTGCACTAACGACGACGACAACACGTGCGGCTAAGAACTTTGTTTTTGACATCCGTCAAGGGGCGGTAGTATGTTGGGACACGATCCACGAGTAGGAACATACGATCATCACCATCAGGAGCGGATGGATTCATATGCGGAACAACCGTTCTTTTATGTTAATAAATACGGGGTGAAAAGGCTTTTTGCCCTCTCTCCTCGCTAAGCTGAATTAGACCAGAGTTCACCAAACGGTAACTATTTTCATCCGAAAGAAAACGCGGAAATATTCCGAAATTTTCCGCGACCAAACACTTAACGATTTTCTAAAATATGACAATTTTTCGATCTTAGATGAATCGATCTTCAATCATTTTAAAAATTATTTTATTTAGGATCACTTAAGCCAAAACTAAATCGTTTTTGATAATTAAACGCTGCAAAATACCACATTTACTGAATTTAAAAATAACACAACAATTGGTGCAAGGAAAACTGCATGGTGAAATGTTAGTTTGAGTCGTCATAGTAGTCGTCGAAGTCTCTACGATTTGTCATTATTCACCTATTATTCATAAACAAAGTGCGTGTATTGAAGACTGGTTTAGCGAATTACTAACGAATAATTACGAATCAATTAATTAAAAAGATGAAAACATCATCAACATCTCGAGAAGATGCATTAAAACAATGTTTGCATAGCCTAGAAAATAATAACCTCAGCGTAAATACTGCAACAAAAAAAATCGGTATTCCGCCATCAACGGCACGTTTTCGTTTTAGCAATACGGCTGGCAAAAAAAAAAATTTTATCAGCTGACGAAGAAAATGAAATTGTCCATTAGTTACAACAAATGCAACGCCGTGGTTTTCCTGTGTGCCGTAAAACACTAACATAAATGGTACGGTCGTAAATGGTTAATAATATTCATGAAAAGACATAAGAACCTCTCTTTCCGAAAACCAGAAACTACCTCATCCGCAAGCAGAAGAATGTCCGATAATGATATAAAAAGCTGGTTTCAAACCATATATGAGTGGCTAAAAAAACATGAATTTCGCGAAATTTTGAACGATCCATCAAGGCTTTTAATGGTACCGATACAGGTTTTAATTTGCAACCGAAGACGAAAGAAGTGATCGCTGTTAAAGGATCTAGAAATGTTTACGAAGTGGAACAAGCATCGGGAAGGCAGAATATAACCGTTATGTTTGCATTCGTAGTGTAGTTCGTAGTGTATCCTCATGTTTGTTTACCAGGACAACGGATTCGCAAGAAATTGTACAAGGATTTCCAGCAAACTTTAGGGATGGGGGGGGGGGGGGGGCTTGGACAAAGTGAACGCGGATAGATGGATACTAACAATTTCAAAGAATACATCGTCAAAGTTTTTCATCCGTGGTTAGTGAACCGAGAGGTATGATTCCCCGTCATTTTCTTCGTTGCCACAAAAATCAGTAGAAGTGGCGAATGTATGCCAATCTTTAGGCATTATTCTAATCTCTCTTTATCCCAACACGACGCACATCACACAACCGAATGTTGCTGTTTTTTTAAGCCATTAAAGGATAAATGGAGAGAACGGTTAACTGAATGACTCCACGAACGTCCTGGAGAGGCATTCACTATCAAACATTTCGGACCCGTTTTGCAAGATGTTTTGAAAGATGGTATTAAGCCGGAGAGCGTAAAAATGAATTCCGTGTTTGCGGATTAAACCCGAAAACGTTGATTTCTCCAAATGCCTCAACAAATCGAAAAACAATAACGCTACCAATAACATGCAAGAGCTGATACCAACTCCAGATCATAATCAAACAATAGCACCCCCAATATAAAATTCCCCACGAACACCTTTGTTCCTCGAACCAACGTATGCCCTGGGAAGCTCATTATCATATTTAGAAAACTCGCCAGTCCAAATGGAAGAAAACGTGAAAATTCCAGTTGAAAAAATTATACAAGCACTGGATCTTCAAGCACTGGATCACTGGATCGGGCCACAATAACAAAAGTAGCTCATGACATCAGCAATCTTTCAGGAGAGGAGCGCATAATCAGATTTTTCTACAAATTATATTTAAAGCCATTTGCGGACATAAAATGTTCTAATCACGCTCAGTCTGATGATCACATTTTTAAAAAATCACAAACTTCCGAAAATGTGGTGAACTTGTATGAAGATGCATTAGCATTTGAATGTAATCATAAAACAGTCGACGAAACTGCATGTCCTTTACTACCGCCATATGAAGAAGAATTTAGAAAAGAAAAAAGAAAGAAGAAATTTAGTTGAATCTAGTTTATTGGATGTTGATGCTGGATTTTCGGAAAGCAATAGTTGGCAAAATGAAGAAAACATTCTTTCCCAAACTCTGAAGCTTCCCACTGTTCCACATCGTAGTGGACAGCATAGAAAATATAAATCTCTATATTTTCCTGTTCTAGTCGCCGGCGAAAGACTGGCAGGTATAGAAATAAAATATAATAATTGTAAAACTATCAACCTCGGCCATATAGAATACACCTTAGTTACTTTTGACATCTGACATGATCAACATGTAACAACCCTGTATATGACAGATTGAAAATATAGATGTGATCGTCAACCGACGCAGCGGACGCAACTTTGTGCTTTGTGCTTTACGAAAAAACCAATTTACAAAATGAAAATAAAAAACAACATGAGCTTGAGCAACAAGCTGAGCTACATAAAATTTAAGCTCAAGAACGGCTTAAGTTAAAACTGGAACGGGAAGCACAGCAAAAAAATAAAAAGAGAAAAAAATATGAATAATTCTGCGAATTAAGTTAGCAATGTTAGGATAGGGGCGGCACCGTGGTACATGTGATAAACGGCGACCTGGTTCAAATCCCATCCGGACCGTCCCCCCGTAGCAAGGACTGACTATCCGGCTTACGTGGTAAAATAAGTCTAGTAAGCCAGAAATGGCCGGCGTGACCTGTAAGGTCATTAAAACCAAGAAGAGAGAGAGAGAATCTAGCAATGTTATTAAACGACCTAGATTAGTTTAGATTAGAATAATATAAAAGAACTAGCTTATTCCGCAAACCAAGCTTTGCCTTAAATATGGGTTTTGTAATTAAAGTTTTCTAGCAAACTTTTTGAATGTTCAATCTTGATCCATGTGGCATTATTAGAACGGCAATTACAGAAAATCGTTGTTCAATTGAAAATTCTTAAATTATTACCATTCATCATCCAAACGCTAGTCCATCATCATCAAGCCATTTTTTTCTTATTCTTTTGTGGTACTTCTTCTTTCCTTGGGGTTGAAGAGGCATTTCAGGCTTTCCTTGACGTTTGGGATTTCATACCAGGTCCTTCCGTGTAAGGCGCCAATTCCACATGTGCCACCGAGCAGCAAATCACTACACAATGTCACACACGTATCTTGTTTTTTACTTAGGTGCCTATCACTTACTTTACGTTTTATTGAAAAAAATTGCACAAATAAATCGTCATGTGTACTTTGATTGATTTAATCATTAAAACTTTTTCATTTCACTAATGATCAACATTATTCGTGTTGCAAAAATGGCTATGCCTACTTGATATGCTAATAACTGTCAAAACCCCCGTAGGAAAAGCAAAAAAGAAGTCATAATATTGGCCAGAGGCCATCTAGAAAAACGAAAAATAGCTACAAACCTATTCTCATAGCTGCAAAAATCTACAGCGAAAATGGCTAAAGTCTGACGTCGATAGCTTTCTGGTGTGCTGCTGCTAAAGAAAATAGTTGAAGACATCGATGAGAGGATGGGAAAAGAAGCCGCAATTAACTATCGAATAGAGTGGAAATTCAACCTTCCCTCTGCTCCCAATTTCTGGGGATCATGGGAGCGCCTGATACAGACGATTAAGAAGGCGCTACGGAACATGGTTACCGAATGGAAAATACGACATCCCTATCCGGTGACGTTACGAGTGCCCTTATACAAATCGAGGCAATGATTAACTCGCAGCCGCTTACCCACATACCGCTAACCAACGAGGAAGACGAGATCTTAACAGTCTTCCACTTCTTTATTGGAAGGGGTGTTGATGTTCTGCCGCCGGCCAGCCTGGATGTTCCTCATGTGTCTAGGCAACAGTACAAGTTAACGCAACACAATGCCAAGTTCTTTTGGAATCTTTGGAAGAAGGAATACTTGCCAATCCTGATCAAACGGAACAAGTGGACCAGCAGGGTAGTGCCCGTGAAGATAGGCGATGCCGTGGTAATCACGAATGGCAACGCCACAATGACAATAGGCTCCACAAATTATTTGGAAGAGAGCAACTAGCGGGAAGCGCAAATTCTGGTGTTCGAAACGTCAGGAAGAAAGGTTGTTAGCCGAACGGCTCCAACTTCGCGGGGCCAGCAAATTCGTCCGCTGACTAACAATGCTTGATCAACAACTCTTTTTCCAAAAAGTAGTATGTTGATATCTATCAAGTGTCTTAAAAGCAGTTTCCCTCATACGGCTGTATATCAAAACTGAAGAAAACGTGTGCGCCAAGATTTCATTACCATTACTGAAGGAAGAGCTAAAGAACGGCTTCAAGCGCTACTAAACCACACGATAACAAGAATTACAAGAATCCAGAACGATATGTTTACTAAAAAATGTCATGCAGTGCAAGGGAATACGATAAATCTAAATCTACTTTGTTCGTACGGATTGGACGGTTCAAGTGGGCACAGCGTATACCACTAGTGATGCGCGTTCCGGAATGAACCTGGTAGATTCGTTCCGTTCCTTACAGTGAACGATCGGAACAAGGTTCAAACTTTGAACCTTCAAGGTTCGCGGAACCAGGTTCGGAATTTTGAACCTAGTAGACTGACGGAACTAGGTTCAAAATTTTAAACCTGCTGGGTTCGCGGAACTAGGCTCGGAATTATGACCCTGATAGGTTCACGAAACTAGGTTATACATATTTGTTGAACATGGTAGGTTAATGGAACTGGGTTCGGAATTTTGAACCTGGTAGGATTACGGAATTAGGTTAGAATAGTTGTACATGGTAGGTTCACGGAACTAGGTTTGATTTTTTTTCACAATTTCAAAGTAGTACGAAGGAAACGCTACATACAATGCAAGAGAATGAAAAAGACAACACAATTCGTCAAATTGTGTCTCCCACACAAATGTGGGCGAATATTCCTTGAACACATCCGTATAGGAAAAGGAAATTGATTGTTAGTTAGGCAGAGCGGAAAAGTTTACTGCTAGCAAAAGGAAAGATAGGTTTTATCAAACAAAAACAAAGGATAGGTTTCCTTTCAAACAAAAGGAAAGATAAGTTTGAGTAGGCTCAAACGCATTGCTCAGGTGTTTTTTGTTTTCTTTTTCGCTTATTGATTTCGCTCACAATATGTATGTATGTGAGTTTACAATGATTTATTAATTTATTTCTATTCTAATACCATAAATCAGAAATGAAATAAATAAGATTAATTTTTGTAAATAAAAAGAAGTGAGGATAGAGAACATTTTTTTTTTCTTTTTTTAACAATGTATAACCCTATATGCCGATATTGATGATAATATAACACAAAAACGAAATATAAAAGAAACGTAATATAATTGATAATTATTTTTGTTATTTGACACTTTGCGCTCGAGATACGCTGAAATCCACAACCAAGAAACAAAAATTTGGCTGAAAACAGGTCAGTTTTCATCTGTATCAGACGCATCTGAAAAAGTCTTAGAAAACGAACGAAATGTTATTGACACACAAATATTATCTTTCAGCAGAAATTATTATGTGCCCAATGATAATAAAAGATTTGTTGGTAGCAAATATCAGCAAAACACATACAGACGATTCCAATCGAACATAAATAATAGAGGGTTTTCCAATAGATTCCCCATCAATGACAATCAGACAAACAACAATAGATACCAACATAGAAGATATGGAAACAACTTTAACAGAAAACAATTACATATAAAAATACTCATAGAGTCTATACAGCCGTTGCCACCAAATTTTAGTCCAAAGTCACCAATTTTTGCCTCAACGACACCTATTTTTGACAGCGCTCAACAAATTTTGTCGGTAAAGCATCAATTTTTGACAGAGCGCATCAATTTTTGACCGTAAGTCATTAAATTTTGTCAAATGACAACCAGCAGTTTGCTACGTTATTTGTTTTATAGTTAACGTGTTGAAAGCTTGAAAACAAGAATCATGATGATGCATGTATGATTGAACGAGAAAAAACAGATCAGAAAATTGTCAGTCTCTATCAAGCAACGCTTGAGGAAACACGTATCCTTACATATATCAAATACAGATAACCCATAAATTTTCAGACGAATAGCTAGAAATGGACAAACAATTTTAAAGGAAGTTGAGTGACAAAAAAAAGTAGACACACAGGAAAAAAAACATTGACTGAGTGAAGCGACACGAAGATGGGGGTCGACGACCCCGGAGGAAGTGGGATCTTCGGATCCTATTTCGGAATCACAAAAAAACAAAAAAGGAGAAAAAACAGAGAACGGATAGTGATTGAAGAACAAAACGATGCGGAAATTTACATGACGGTAGAGAGTGCAACAGCAGAGAAATCATTAGCCACCTTTAATCCGTTCCATTTTGCAAAGGTTACCGAAAACGCCATTGGCAAAAAGCCTCTAAACACAACGCTGCTGAGGGATGGAAAAATCCTTATGAGAGTGAGAAACTCAAGTGAAGCCGAGAAATTAAAAAAACTTCATCTAAGTGTCGGAAAAGAGAAAATGACAGTGATCGTAAAAGAACACCAAACCCTTAACCCCACACTAGGGTACCGTAAGATGCGATGCATTTAAGTTCATGAACGAAAAGGAAATCCTAGAAGGCCTAGAATCACAACAAGTGAAAGAAGTGTAAAATATGTATGGAGAGATAATAAATACGAGAACCGCAATAATCACATTCCACAAAACAAAGTTACCTAGGACAGTGGATATAGAATATTTTAAAGAAAAGGTCGAACAATATATTCCAATGCCAATGCAATGCATGAACTGCATGCGGTTTGGACACACAAAAAAATGTGCGAACTGCAACGAAGCATACAAAAAAGATGTACAAACAAAGCTAAATGCGCGGAGTGCGGGGAAAACCACACCACTCTAGACAAAGAATGCCCGGTTTTCAGGGACGAATACGAAATAAAAAAATACAGACAGAAAACAGAATTACCATCCGAGAAGTCAGGAAATTAAGAAAAGAAACGATACCAAAAGTACCTATGAATCTATACGAAAGCAACTTTTGCAAACACAGTATCAGAAAATACAAAAACCAAGCTAAATGAAAACAAACAAAGAGAGGAAAATCTTACCAAAAACACAAACGAGAATAGGCCTAGTCAAAACCAACAAGCAAACAAAGAACATACAAACAGAAAAACAAAAAAGAAACATACAATAACAGTGAAAATATCTACGAAAGTACGACACATGAAGAAGAAATACATATTTAAAAAATATCAAGAAACGGAACAATAATATTTAGCGACACCGAAGTCGTACTAAGTGATTCGGAATTATACTCTAGCGAAATGGAAACATAAAAAAACAAACAAACAAAAAAAAAAACAATATAAAACAGCAAAAAAACAATATTGCATAGAGCACTTTATACGTAAATTCCAACACTAAAACGGATAAACTAAATATCATCCAGACAAACATCCAAAGCTTACCAAAAAAACAAAGCAGAACTAAAATACATTATATATGGAAAGGAAATACATGCGATATGCTTACAAGAAACATGGACTAACACAAACAAGAATATCAAAATACCAGGTTACAATATGGCAAAAACCGACAGAGCAGACGGATACGAAGGTACATGCATACTATTAGAAAAGGAATTCGATTCACAGAAATTAAAGTAACGGACCAAACAGACATCATACAAACAACTGCCATAAAATTATACAAGACAAACCTAATAATCATAACGACATACATAGCACCACAAGCGAAAATCTCAGATATTCGAAACACATTAGCTCAAATAGTATACAACACCAAAAATTACAAAAAAAGGAAGGCAATCTTTCGCCGGAAAGCAATTGCGCGTCATGCTTCGGAGATAGTCTAAAAGTGAACTCCCCTGTCGATGTATCCCACCACATTCCTAACACCTTCTCGGTTGTGGTGCCCGTGCATACGACTGCTTCTGACGTAGTTCGCTCTCTTTTTTCCAATTTGGCTGCTACACGGCTTGAATTGGAGAGCCAGTTCCGGATTTCGAAGCGTCCTTCCCGGTGGATGAATCGCACCTCCTCTGCCAAGACTATTGCCTCGTCCTCTGTTTCCACACCTGCGAGCATGTCGTTCACGTTCTTAACAAATTGAGCGCTACTTGGTGAACAAGCCACCCCAAAAGTCATAACTGCTACTGCGTACACCGTGGGATCACGGTCGATAACTTCTTATCGATCCCAGAAGAATAGTTGTGAGCGCTAGCTAGGGTTTCATCCTCACTTGGAAAAACATTTCCTTAATGTCACCAACCACGGCTATTCGATGCTCCCGAAATTTGTAGAGCACCGTCAAGAGTCCTGCAAGCAGATCCGGACCTGCTAGTAGGAAAGTGTTGAGCTTGCGAAATAACTTTATTAAGTATTCAAATTACTTGTATACATTTATAACACAAAAAAATAGTCAAACATTAATTTCGCCGAAGTATGAAAGCTAGTTGCATATCTTTGGGAATAAGCGTTACACGGTCCCGGTGAAGGGTACACCGATAGGCGTCCTCAAACAGCTGTACCAAATATATTTCCGACGCTTCCTGCAAACAAAGCAGCATCTCTGGAGTGACCTTCAGCGAGCGGTTCGAATACTCGGATAAGATCTCGCGAATCACGCTTGCAAAACACATCTTTGGGATCAGATTATGAACCGTACTTTGAAGGTTTATTATATCCTTAAGAACCTTCAGTTGGCCGGGTACTTTCTGTTTACGGATGTGCGGTTGTTTTGAAGTGCTCGGTTGGAGCCTGGCAGCCGTTTCTCTGGCTGCTGATGCTTTGCGTGGTGTTTTACGAGTTGCGCTAGTGCTGTCAGTAGTAGAGGTTTCCTCGTGATCTGAATTATTGAATTATTGGGTATTGGCGGCCATTTCTGTGTTCATTGGCGTTTGTTTTTGAATATAAAGAAATATAAGTGGTTGCTGGGAACGGCTAATCCAGTCGGTGAAGAAAATCCTGCGCGAGATGAAAATACCGCGGCTTCCCACCGACGAGGTTCTATCATCAACATTCGCCGAAATAGAGATGATTCTCAACTCTCACCCGCTAACACAGGTTCCGCTTGACGACGAATCAGAATCACCGCTGACACCTAACCATTTCCTTTTAGGTTCAGCAAACACAGAGCAGTCAATGGGCAAATACGATATGGACCCCGCAACATTGAAGGTGGCCTGGAAGACATCACAAGTGTTAGCTGAACTATTCTGGAAGAAATGGATTGCGGACTACTTACCGACACTGACGAAGCGGGGAAAGTGGTTCGGTACATCGAAACCGATTGCTGTAGGAGATATTGTAATCGTGGTACACGGAAACTTACCAAAAAACACTTGACCAAAGGCCGTAGCAGTGAAACAGGCAAAGGACAGACAAGTCCGACAGGCGAGTGTACAAACCGCGCAGGGACTACTTCACCAACCAGTCACTAAATTAGTGGTTCTACATAGATGTGAAAGCACATGGACCAGCGATACAGGATGCACACTAGTAAACAACGATCACTTCATTTGGCAGATTGTAAACGGACGCTGCATCAATTAGGAATTTTGCACCGGGCGGGAGAATGTCAAACCTTTTGACGCAACCTGCTGTAACAACAGTACTACTGGCTGACGAAAGAGGGCGCTACTAACCGACGATATAAAAGAGGGACACAGAGGAAAAAAGGGCTCTCTCGTTACAAAACCGCGGAAAAGGACAATAGATTTCGAACGCGCTTTAACTATAAAAAAGGCAGTTTGAAGTATTTCCGTAGAAATCCGACAGTTTTGTAACATTTTCGAAATTTGGATTCCGATGAATGATATTCAACGAGTGTAAGTAACTCATGCCGCACGAAATGTTAATGATAGAACCTCGTCGGTGAGAAGCCGCGGTATTTTCATCTCGCGCAGGATTCTTCACCGACTGGATTAGCCGTTCCCAGCAACCACCAAAGTGTGGTGCGCCGGGAGGGTTGAATTTCCACGTGAGTTCTGTGTCGGTGAATTCTTCTATCAATGTGGTGTCTTCCACGTCCATCCAGACTTCCTTAAGCTCCCGTTCAGCACCTACGAAATTCATCCCGCGGTCGCTTAGAATTTCGGTTGGTTTACCGCGTCGAGCTATGAAACGCCGCACTGCCATAATGCAGGAGTCGGCATAGTTTTCACCAAAAAGGGCCAGGCAGTAAAAATTAATCTGAAATTGCGAGCCAAATACTTGAAATCAATCTTGGAACATGGGGAAATAGGGCTTCTTGTGGGCCGAATCAAATCGTCTAGCGGGCCGGATTTGGCCCGCGGCCCGGACTTTGCCGGCCCCTGCCTTAGAGACAAAAATTGATGCGCTCTGTCAAAAATTGATGCTTTACCGACAAAATTTGTTGAGCGCTGTCAAAAATTCGTGACTTACGGCCAACATTTGGTGGCAACGTCTGTAATACTCAAGCAGAAGAAGAGGAACATTTTTAGGGGAACCAAGTACTTTAGAAGAAGCACTACAACCTACAAACATTTGTCAACGCTAACAATCAATTTTAATGCTAGCAACTTTATTAAAATTAGAGTAGAAATGGCCACTATCGAAATAAGCATACTAATAGATGTGTTATAGATTATGAGCACTGGCTCTTAAATTTCAAATGCAGCGGTGTTACAATTAGCCACCCTATTGAAGACAGTACTAATGATGGTTTCATATTGCCTCTACGCAGTGAGGTTATTCGAAAGGTAAAATTGCCAAACCTTGCTGAAGATTATGTTGTTCTATCGAGCGAAATAACACCAGGAGTATTTTGTGGCAACTCCGTGGCATCAAAACAAAATCAACATATAAAATTTATAAACACCACTGAAAGCAATATATTCATTAGAAATGATTCGTTTGATTCACAGATCGATTCGCTGAAGAATTACATTCAGAAAAAAATTAAATCTGAAAACTCTAAAATAAATTTATCCAGAGTAAAAACTTTACTAAGCAAAATTGATAATCAAAATGTCCCTAAATATATAATACCACATTTAGAAAAAATAGTAACTAAATTCCAAGGTGTGTTTTGCACAGATACCGATAAAATTCCAACTAATAATTTTCACGAACAATCTATACAATTGAAGGATAATGTGCCATGCTACATTCCAAATTACAAGCAAATTTAATCTCAAAATGATGAAATCAAAAGGCAGGTAGATAAAATGCTCAAAAATAACATTATAGAACATTCGGTTTCACCATATAATTATCCAATATTCAATATCCAATATAAAAAAATCCGTGGATAACGACAAAAAATGGAGGTTGGTTGTAGACTTTAGACAGTTGAATAAAAAAATAGTGCCTGATAAGTTCCCTTTACCTAGAATCGATGCTATTTTAGATCAACTAGGAAGAGCGAAATATTTCAGCACTTTAGACCTTATGTCTGGGTTTAGAAAAAACCTTTAGGAAGAATATAAGTTATGGGAATGAGTGAAAAATACACGGACAGCCAACTCATCGATTTTTTGAAAACCCAGAAAGAGGGAATTCCCTGGAAACAGGTTAAAGTCCTTGGAATATTCGAAAATATTCCAGGTTTCAAAATACCATAAATACAACGCTGTTTTGGAGATTGACAATGAGGGTTAAAAATTTCTGGAAAAAGTAGACAAAATTAATGTTGGCTTTAACAGATGTAGAATATCTAGGGCCATTCATGTTTTAAGGTGTTATCGTTGTGGACAATTTGGACACAAAAGCACCGACTGCAAGAATAAAGAAGCTTGCTCGAAGTGCAGTGCAGAACACAGAACAACTGAATGCACATCAGCTACACTCAAGTGTGTGAATTGTGATTTGGCAAATTCGACAAGAGGCCTTAAGCTTGATGTAAAACACGCGGCAACGGTAATTATTGTCCACTGTTTAGAAAACAAATAGAGAAAAGAGCACAATTTTCCCAAAAGAACTAGGGGGGGATAACTCGGGCGGTTCAAAGAAATCCTGTATTTCAATGGTTGCCAGCCTATCTTCTAGCTATGCTATGTTACGGGAGACAGTAGATAGAGTTCAACCAATGTTGGTCTTTATCTCTGAAACTCATGTAACGGAAGTTGAAGCTTTTGAACAGTTTTATATAAAAGGTTACAGGGTTGTGTCGTGTTTGTCCCATTCGCGTCATACAGGAGGAGTTGCCGTGTATGCCAGAAGCGAAGTTGCTCTTCGCGTGATCTTAAATGATTCATTGGAAGGTAACTGGTTTCTTGGGATAGTAGTTTCTCGAGGGATGGCGTTGGGAAATTACGGTGTGCTACACCATTCTCCGAGCACAAGTGATTCAAGATTTATTGATATCTTGGAAGAATGGTTGGATAGGTTCCTAGATTTTAGAAAAAATAACATCATCGTCGGTGATTTCAATATCGACTGGTTGAATGTTGAAAAGTCTGCCAAACTGAAATGTTTGATGGATTCGGTAAATATGAGACAAAAAGTTAATGAAGTTACACGAATCTCAAGGCATAGCAGAACATTGATTGACCATGAAACACTTGTTTTACATATTAACGATGAACGTTATGTAACGATTCAACGAAAATTTAAATGCTGGAATAGGTATTCTAAAGAAGCTCTTTGCTATTATGTTGCCCAAGGATTGCCAAATGATGTGTCAAGCTTTGATGAAGCTGCTGATGCATTATGGAGCAAATTAAAGAGTGCAATGGAAAAATTGGTTTTCGAAAAGACGGTAAATACTAGAAACTCTAATAAATGGTATACCCTTGATTTGGCACGTTTAAAACGGAGGAGAGATAGAGTGTACAAAAAATTTATTAGAACAAATTCTAGTATCTATTGGTCTGAGTATACAACACTTAGGAATGAGTATTGTAGAGCTCTGAAAGTAACTCGTAAAAACTATTTTTGTAACGAGATTACAAAACACAAAGGGAACAGCAAAGAGTTATGATGATAAGAATGTTTCATTAGTGAAATTTGGGGGTACGGTGGAAACAGAAGAATCATCAATAGCAAGCTAATTTAATTCGTTTTTTATGAACAGTGTCAAAGAAATCCATGAAAATATATCAACTGTATGTGCGTCCGAAGAGTTGATCGATACTCAGATTCGAAGGACTCAAATTTCGAAGGATTACTATTGAACAACTAAAAACAATTTGTTTTAACCTGACCAAAAAGGCAGGCCTAGGAAATGTAAATGCTCATACAATTCAGGATTGCTTTCATGTAATAGGGAAGAACCTTCTTTCAGTGATAAATAAATCATTAGAAACAGGTATTTTTCCGAAAACATGGAAGGAATCATTGATTATAGCTATCCCTAAGGTGGCTGGAGCTATCAATGCGGAAAACTTTCGACCCATTAACATACTTCACGTCCTCGAAAAAGTGTTAGAGATTGTTGTAAAGGAACAACTAGTACAGTTCCTTAACAACAATGAGCTGCTGATTCGAGAACAGTCGGGATACAGGGAGGGTCACTCATGTAAAACAGCCCTGAATCTTGTACTAGCGAAGTGGAAAGTGCTAATGGAGCAGAAAAATTCTAAGCTGCGGGGCCACGACAGTTGAGGATTCCCTCAGAACTCAAAACCTCAGGAACTCATGAGTGATTTTGAGGGATTTGCGTTTTGAGGAAAACCTGGCCGATCAACAAAAACCTCAAAAACTTTTTGAGACTTTTTTTGAGGAATCGTTTTGACAGTTCCTATGCCTCAGCTGTTAAGAATGTAAACAAAACAAATTTATGTTTGCGGGTTTTTTTAACGAAAGTACACTTTTCGTGTGCCATTGTTATTGCAAATACCTACTGAAGAACTAAAATTCACATTAATTATAATTTACCACCTTATTTGTTTGTTTATTTTTTTGTTTTTTGCGACTGTAAATTGTTCATTTGTTGCACAGTGTGTGACACAATTTATGTATTCGTTTTAATTTAAAAGCTAAACTTTCTATGCGAAAGACTACCCTTGAATCTCGTTCTTTTGATTGATAAAATGTTTAAATACTTTCTTTTCCATAAAACAATTTTTTAATGACCATATTTTCCATTAAATTGATCAAAAAACACCTTCGAACAAAGAATAAAATTTCATGAAATACGTAGCATTTGTCAAACACTGTTTGTTGTCGCTGACGAAAAGAGAGGCAGCATGAGTGATTGTTTGTGCGACCAAATTTGAGGAAAACCTCAAACGGCCACGGCAACACTGGTTTTGAGACGCTTTTTGAGGGAATTGAGTGACTGAGGAAGTTTGAGGGAAAGTCTCAACTGTCGTGGCCCCGCAGCTCTATAATTGTGGTTTTTTATTGGAAAAGAGCATTTGAGACAATTTACAGACCCTTAATGTTGAAAACTCTTAAGCGGTTTGGTAATGTGGGGAAGGAGCCCACTTGGCAAAAGTCGTACGACATTGAGGCTTATTAGCCGGCTTATTAAAGGCTTACTAGCAACTTAGTAAGCCTCGTTCGTGGATCGTTCGCGGGGGTGGGGGAATCGGGTATAGGAGGCGGGGCGTATGTACGCTTGCATACGAGCATGCAAGCTTGCAAGCATGGAAGCTCCCAAGCTTATTTATAATAAGCCGGGAAGCCAAAAAATTAGCTTTATTTTGTCCCGTTCTTTCCTTCGCTTTTTTTCTTTCTCGCTTTCCCTTTCTTTCCTATTGCTGCATTCGGGACACCCTCGTCCCAAACACACCACGACCGTGAACGAAATAATTACCAGGAAATACATACGATCCCTTTTTTTATTGCACCTACGCTCATCATGCGCAAGCGGTCGCTGGACGAACAGGTAAAAAAAACTGCCGGCGTTCTGCGAAGCGGACGGTGGGATGGGGTGCCTATTTTCGGCAGAGGTTTCTGTAAATATATAGAAGAAAAAAAAACGGAGAGACATGAGAAATCTTTACACTTTGTTTTTTTTTTCTTTAACTCATTCCGAGTGTTAAAATGCGCAGCTCTCAAGACGGCGAGTATTCAGCACTCTCTCCGATGTGATTTGTCCTGCCATCCTGCGGTTTAACTCCGGCTTCACCCTTTCCGCTTCACGGCCAAACTCTTTCCATCAGCTGATCGACTCGATGGGATTCACTACGCACAAAACACAAGGAATAGAATTAATTCACTTATCACAATCACTAGTTTTCACATTACTTACCGGAGCAAAGAATCACTTCACAAAACACGATAACGCTTGCGCACACACCTCCGCCTCCAGCAAAGGCCAAACTCATATGAATACGCCAAAGACAGGGCAAAAGCAATTTTGCAGTGAAAGAAAGGAGACAGCGAATAACAATATAGTGCCACACTCCTCGACAGGCTTCAAAGTGTGGAACCAAAATTGTCTAACACTTCGAGTATGGGACCGTTCAGGTGTGGGGTGGGTTGGTGACGCAGGTTGCGGTGAGGGTTTACATAGAATATAGGAGCGTGTGTGAGTGAGGTAGGGTGGTGGAGTGAGAGTTTGTCGTACGATCGCTCGAAAGTGAGGGTCAGGGGTAGCGAGAATGAAGAAATTTCCCCCCTCTCATGCGATTTCTGCCAAGTGGGAGCCCACTTGGCAAAAGTCGTACGACATTGCGGCTTATTAGCCGGCTTATTAAAGGCTTACTAGCAACTTAGTAAGCCTCGTTCGTGGATCGTTCGCGGGGGTGGGGGAATCGGGTATAGGGGGCGGGGCGCATGTACGCTTGCATACGAGCATGCAAGCTTGCAAGCATGGAAGCTCCCAAGCTTATTTATAATAAGCCGGGAAGCCAAAAAATTAGCTTTATTTTGTCCCGTTCTTTCCTTCGCTTTTTTTCTTTCTCGCTTTCCCTTTCTTTCCTATTGCTGCATTCGGGACACCCTCGTCCCAAACACACCACGACAGTGAACGAAATAATTACCAGGAAATACATACGATCCCTTTTTTTATTGCACCTACGCTCATCATGCGCAAGCGGTCGCTGGACGAACAGGTAAAAAAACTGCCGGCGTTCTGCGAAGCGGACGGTGGGATGGGGTGCCTATGTTCGGCAGAGGTTTCTGTAAATATATAGAAGAAAAAAAAAACGGAGAGACGTGAGAAATCTTTACACTTTGTTTTTTTTTTTCTTTAACTCATTTCGAGTGTTAAAATGCGTACCTCTCAAGACGTCGAATATTCAGCACTCTCTCCGATGTGATTTGTCCTGCCATCCTGCGGTTTAGCTCCGGCTTCACCCTTTCCGCTTCACGGCCAAACTCTTTCCATCAGCTGATCGACTCGATGGGATTCACTACGCACAAAACACAAGGAATAGAATTAATTCACTTATCACAATCACTAGTTTTCACATTACTTACCGGAGCAAAGAATCACTTCACAAAACACGATAACGCTTGCGCACACACCTCCGCCTCCAGCAAAGGCCAAACTCATATGAATACGCCAAAGACAGGGCAAAAGCAATTTTGCAGTGAAAGAAAGGAGACAGCGAAAAACAATATAGTGCCACACTCCTCGACAGGCTTCGAAGTGTGGAACCAAAATTGTCTAACACTTCGAGTATGGGACCGTTCAGGTGTGGGGTGAGTTGGTGACGCAGGTTGCGGTGAGGGTTTACATGGAATATAGGAGCGTGTGTGAGTGAGGTAGGGTGGTGGAGTGAGAGTTTGTCGTACGATCGCTCGAAAGTGAGGGTCAGGGGTAGCGAGAATGAAGAAATTTCCCCCCTCTCATGCGATTTCTGCCAAGTGGGAGGTCAATTGGTTCGAAAATTATTTAAAAGATAAAACTCAGAGCACGTTATTTGGAACATCTAAATCAGAGCCTATAGAAAATACCCTTGGAGTTCCGCAAGGAAGTGTTCATGGACCAATTTTGTTTATAATGTATATAAATGACATGAAACAGGTTTTGAAGTCTTGTGTGATCAATCTATTTGCCGATGATACTGTAATGTTTATCTCGCATAAAGATATCAAACAAGCTGAGTCTCTATTAAATATCGATCTCGAAGCGTTAGATGGATGGTTGAAATACAAAAAGCTTGCATTGAACATTAGAAAAACCTGCTACATGGTAATGTCTGTGAGTGAATTGTACAGCCTTCCTCCTATCACCATTAACACAGAACGAATCGATAGAGTCCACCAGGTGAAATACATGGGAGTCTTACTTGACGATAAATTGAAATTCGACGCTCATATAGATTGGGTCATCGCCAAAGTTGCAAAAAAGTGTGGAGTGATGAGTAGACTAGCGAATGATCTCAACTTGGTTGGGAAAGTTCAGCTCTACAAATCAATAATATCACCACACTTTGATTTCTGCTCGACAATCTTGTTTCTTGGCAATATAGGACAAATGAAAAGGCTACAACGTTTACAAAATCGTATTACGAGGCTTGTGCTAGGTTGTGATCGACGTACATCGTCTAATGTGATGCTAGATATCCTTCAATGGATGTCGGTTGAACAAAGGATAGTGTACCAAACTATGACCTTTATACACAAGCTATTAAAAGGAATGTTGCCAGGGTATTTGGGGGAGAGAATAGTGCGTGGTTCTGACGTTCATCGGTACTGCACGCGCAGATGCACCAAGAATTCCGCATTTGATTTCCCAGAGAGCTAGAAACTCTCTATTCTTTAAGGGAATCCAGATGTACAACAGGATGCCAAGAGAAATCAAAGATGCGAGCAACTTATACCAATTCAAACGTAGATGTGCCGATTATGTCAAGCAAACTGTGTAATGTGAGTTCAATGTAATTTATGAATGTAGTTGTCCCATGTGACTGAATTATGTGTAACTGCAGTTGCCATCACGATCTCGTTGATAAGTATATAATTTTGCCATAAGTAATATTTTAAAAAATATAAGACTGAGACAACATAGTTTGAGACACGCGCGCGTAGAAGTGGACAATCTAGGGATACCTAAGGAGTCTATAGATTTCCTTGCATTTTAGCAATGTCACTACGCTATTCATTCATGAATGTTGTAAGCGACCACTCTTCTCTCCCAATCAGCTTCTCCTGTTCCGGAAGGTAGTACCTTACACCATGTAGGTGTCTGAAGTACTGTGGCCATATGCAACGAACAGTGCGTCCCGAAAGCTGGTAAACCGTTACCCTCAATGGTACCTGGAAGACCAATTTAACGGATACTAGGGAACTGGGCCGGAGAAGTTTCACTGTTGGAAGTGTAGGGAATTCGTAGGGTACCTGAAAGTGTTCCTTGATGCCACCACCTATCGACCACTTTTGTTTTTTAACATGGTTATTAAAAACATGTATTAGAGTTTAAATATCTTAAAGATAATTTCGTCTTTCTCAAACCTATGTTGGGGTATGAGGTGGGACTTATCATCATCATCAGGTTTCACCAGAATCCCTTACAAAAAGACTCTAGAAAGTATACTGCTTTCTCAACGTCTTCAGGCCATTATCAGCTTACGACGCTCCCTTTCGGGCTAAATATATGCCCTAACAGCTTCCAACGCATGATAAAGATAGCAATGGCGGGATTAACTCCAGAGAGCGCTTTTGTCTACATAGATGATATAATTATAACGGGTTGCACTATGAAACACCATCTAGAAAACTTAATAAAAGTTTTTAATAGACTGAGAAATTATAACTTATAGCTCAACCCAGAGAAATGTAAAAAAAAATCAAAGCAGTGTAACTTATTTGTGACACAAGATCACAGATAAAGGCATATAAACGGATGAGGCTAAGTTTGAAACTATAAAAAAATACCAGGTACCAACTAATGTTGACGAAGTCAGAAGGTTTGTAGCGTTCTGCAATTACTACCGAAAGTTTGTTAGAAATTTTGCAGGAGTGGTAAGACCACTAAACAGTTTATTAAAGAAAGGAGCTACATTTATTTGGTCTAATGAATGCCACTATGCTTTCGACACTTTGCGAAATACTCTAGTATCGCCTACTATATTACAGTATCCCGACTTTGAGAAAGAGTTTATAATTAATACCGATGCATCTGATGTAGCATGTGGCGCTATTTTGTCTCAGATAACTGATGGTAATAATTTACCTATTCCATATGCGAGTAAAAGTTTTACGAAAAGAGAAAAATCAGAACCCACTACAGAAAAGGAGCTAGCAGCAATACATTGGGCTGTGAACTATTTCAAAACGTATATTTTTGGAAAAAAAATTTAAAGTTCACACTGATCACAGACCACTAGTTTATTTATTCAACATGAAAAATCCTACGTCAAAACTAACACGAATGAAGTTAGATCTGGATGAGTTCTATTTTGAAGTAGAATATGTTCAAAGTAAAACGAACATAGGAGCGGACGCACTGTCAAGAATTGTCATTGATTCAGAGAAACTAAAAGATATGCAAAAAAATAATACCATGAAAATTCAAGATAAATCATTGTAAGCAGTAAACACAAGAGCAATGACAAAGCCAAATGAACCTAAGCGTTCACTGGAAACAAATGAAAAAGATGAATGGATAATCAAACCAACATTTTGGCAAACGGAAAATCCAACAGAAGTAAATAAACTTCTAAAGATTCAATCAAACACAATAACAAATAACAATCAAAATAACAGTCTTCAATAATAATTACAATAAAGAGCTGGGAAATACCATAATTAAATGCAATGATGAAAATGGAAGTCAGACGCTCGAGTCTGCTCTTCTAAAAGTAAAACAAATCGTTAATAATTACAATCGAAACATGGTTGCAATTTCATTACAAGATTCCCTATTCAGGCAATACTCGACCCATACCATAAAAGAAATCGCAAACAAAGCCATTTCCGGTTTAGCGATCGTTGCATTTATTCCTCCAAAATGGGTTTCAAGAAAGGAAGAAATAGTAAATATAATGGAAAACTACCACATGCCACCTTGAAGAGGACATGTCGAACAATATCGGTTATACCTAAAGATTAGAGAAAAATATAAATGGAAGAACATGACAGAAGAAATTAAAAATTACGTAAGGGGCTGCAAAGTATGTAGGGTAAACAAGATCGTAAGACATACAAAAAAAAAGAAAAAAGCGTAGTTACAACTATGCCTATAAAACCATTCGAAGTAGTTCGTATAGATACGGTGGGTCCCTTACCAAAAACCAGTAAAAATTACAGATATATCGTTACAATGCAATGCGAACTCACGAAATACATTGTTCTCATTCCAACTCAAAACAAAGAAGCGAACGCGATAAATTGCTATGCGGCTATGATTGAGAATTTCATTATAAAATATGGAAGGTTTCTTGAGATGAAATCGGACCAAGGCCTAGAATACAATAATGAGATATTAAAGAATATTACGGAATTCCTGGGGATCAAACACACTTTTGCCACTGCCTATCACCCAGAAACAATAGGCTCTTTGGAGAGAAAACACCCCTATCGACAAAGTGTTCATCGATGGATGAATTTTTTGAAAAGGGGGTGAAAATTTTGCTCGAATCACCCCAAAATGAGAGTGTGTGCGTGGCTCGCTGTATCGCGATAGAGTTCGACGTGTGTCGAATGAATGTTCAAAATGGTCATAGTAGGCTAAAAATCTGTCTTTCTGTTTTCGCTCGGTCGCTGTACATTTTCATACGGGAATAGTTAGTGAATTGTGGATTGCGTCAGTTCGTGGACTGTGTATTCGATTGTGGAATAGTGTTTGCCAAGTTGTTCCAGTTCTAGTTCTAAAAGGATATTCATGTGACGGCACTGGTAAGTTGTACCGCCAGCGTGATAACATGTTTGCGCAGACTTCGGCTGAATTCGACGACGATGCAGAGACAGGACAAGCTGTTTCAAGACATTTGAAAAGCAACGCGTGGGGACATATGGCCACAGTTAACGGTCCTCATATCTAGAGGTTTTTGTGTACACAAATTCAGGAAGCAGGAAGGATTCAAGTGCCGTAGTGTGAAAAACTTCGTCAAAAGAGAAAAGCGCGTGTTTTCTAACAACTGTGCCCACGCGTCCCTTTGGCCTACTGCTTCAAAGGTAGGCTACCCTCTACAATCAATGCCATGGCGTCTAACGCGGTCGGTTGAACGTTTTGCATCCTCTTCCTCTTGCAGCTAACTCATACTTCTTGTTGGTCCTTCGAATAGGGTGTATGAATTGATGGCCACATCTTTTTCGCATCATTTGAAAGGAACAAATTATTGGACATGCTCGTGATTATCCAGTTCTATGATGCACCTGCCTGGAAGTGAAAGACAAGCCAACCTTAGTATTGGTTGTTTTTGCTGCGAATCGGTTCTAAATTGGTTTGTATCGCAGCTAACGATTCTCGAAGAAGTGTCAGTGTCCTAATCTTACTTATTTTCATTGCTCAACAAACAGGATAGTGGAAACCGCTCTTGTTGACACTCTACACAGGCGCTGGATTGGATTTTTCTTTGCTCTGCTCAGAGTGCGTGACCTTGGTTTGTTGTGGCAAAGTATCGGTCAATTAACAGTCCCCTCAGGTAAGTATTGTCCATTCTTATGGACGTTTGTTGTATTGTTTTACGTATGTATATCTAATAAAGCATACTTTTTCAGGCAAAACATGTTCTGTCCTCCGTACACATCTGATTTCCGTAAGAATAACGCCTCAAATTCGAAGGAGACAATGTTCTATCTGCACCTAGCACCTCTACAAACCGTGACCGATAAAGCTAGCCTTTGATCCTTTGTCTAGGATAATGTACTGCGCCAAAGTTGAAAGTCGGTCGAATCATAAACTAACTAAGGTAAGTAATATGTTATACTTTTAAAAAAATTGTAGAGAAAATAATCAATAATCTTATTTCTTTTTGTACATGTACAGGAATCGCCACTCGAGACGAGATTATTATTCGTTGGAACCTTGTTTTTCGCCGTTTGTTACACGTAAGTATGCCCATTACGTATTTACGTAACGTATTTTATCTTATATTTACATACGTATTTTTATCTCTTCCATATCGGTCTTAGATTGCATTCGCAGATACCAAATGGAGAGAAAAATGCAGAAAATCGGGTGTTAATGCGGTCAAAATGAAATCCAGATCGTACCCGATGCTAAACTCAAAGACACGATGTTAGATTGTTTCGAAACACGCTGAAAGTTCCATTGAAAATTTTCGCCTGGACCTATTTGAAGGATGTTTGCCTATTATATGAAGGACCTATTTGCACCGATCGAAACTGGCCGCGTGATTATGAAAAACGGTAACAAATCGTGGGCGGAATCATGTGGACCAGGAATAGAAATCCCTGGCTAAGCTGGCGCAGAGTACGAGCATTGAAAATGGTACGCTGTCTGGATGGATGCTTGATTTTTTCTGCGGTATGGCATGTTAATTGATATCTTTTTACGCTTGCCATAAAACCAGGAAAAATAAAAAAATAATATAACATTTGTTAAAAACAAAAAATGTTTTCATTGCACCGTTGGAAATCAACGGTGCGGAAAGAACGATTGAAAATGAACATTACAGCGTAAAAATGAACCTAACGAAAACGCGCTCATGAAATAATGAATCTCACGCACACACTCTCAAAAAACGGCTTCACAAGATCTGCTGTGAAGCTTTTGTGAAGCCGCTTGTGAAGCCGTGAATTTTACTCGAAATTCACTCTCAGGCGAGCAGTTTGTCGATAGGGACAGAACACTAAATGAGTACCTTTGAGCATTTACGAATGAGCATGGTGACAACTGGGATGATTGAGTTAAATATTATGAATTTAATTACAACACAACCCCTCATCAGTCATATAAACTGATATTTGCAAAAAGGCAATTCTTCCTCAAGATTTATGTAACGGTAGTATTGAACTAGTTTGCAATTGCGAAGCATATGTCAACGAAATGAAGAATAAATTGCAAAAATCGAACGTATTAACACGAAAAAATTTAATTGAGCAAAAAGAAAGAAGGCAGGTTAGAGCAGATGTGAATTTAAACCCCCTTAACATAAAAATAGGAGATGCAGTATATTTAAAAAATGAAAATAGGAAAAAATTAGATCCAGTATACTTCGGACCATATATAGTAGTAAGCTTAGATAATGTCAACTGTACAATTAAGAATAAAAATACAAATAAGCTAAGTACAGTACATAAGAATAGATTAATAAAGGGATGAAAAGCATATACTTTTCATTTTTAAAGGGTGGGAGGTGCAGCGCCTGGAATATAGGCAATTTAATTAATTATAGCTAACTAGTACATGTATTGGTTAGGAGAGAGAATTCGTAGAATTTAATGCAATATGTAGGATAGAATAGAATAGAAGTATGATTTTTATGTAATTTATAGGCTAGAGTAAAATAGAAACGTAGCATACGAATTAGGGAAATAGGAAATAACTAATGTATATTCAAAGTAGCCAATCAGGATTAGGAAATAGGAATTTGAGCGCCAACGAATTCATATAAATTTAGGAACGGACAACATTGCGAACATTAATCGTAGTCCGAGCTAGGAGGAAACGCTGCCCGAGCGAACAGCGAAAAATAAAATTCTGGAAATTAAAATAGTTTGCCTCGTTTTTCTTGTTCACCCGTTTCAACATTCAACATCACTACACAAGATCTTAGAAATAGATAAGGATATTTTAGAAAGATTAAGAAATATTTTAATAACTATTAATTGTTCAATACCTTTAAATACTCTTAGTATTACAAAGAAACTTATAGAATGTATCTTAATATCTATAGATGGCGACTCATAGCTATGTAACAAAAGAAATGGATTCAATGCCTGGATGTAAAGCTGCGAAAGATAGGTAAACCATCGTGGTTGGAGGTAATTTAACAGGTAATTTTAAGCTCAAGCCACTTACAGTTTATCGGTCACATAAGCCTCGAGCATTCAAAGGTGTAACTGTCCGCCGGAAATTTATATGGAAATTTAATTCCAAAGGATGGGTTGCACGTTCCATTTCTACACAATGGTTTAACGAGCATTGAGTGAAGTTTGGAAGAAGTACAATATTTTGAATGCAGTGAAAAAAATGGATGGAAATGGTGAAGCAGGACACAATACTAAATGCTTAAAAAAATTTACCCAGTTTATTTTACAGATGATCAAGTGCAAGATAGTAGTTTATCAGAGTCAATAGATACCGAAGTTCAAGAATGTTTACGTTAGCCCATTCATTGCAAATAGAAGCAGATTTTTGTGAAATGAAAAACCTTATAACCTGTCCCGGGGAAACACTTATTAAACGCTGAACTAATTAAACTCCAAACTTTAGAAATGCTTGAAGAATATTTCGATGATGCAGAAGAAGATGAGGGAGATTTGCAAAAAGTGTTTACAGTAAAAAGATTGACCGAAACTTTCAATCACTTAGAAATTGAACAAGCAGATTTAGAAACAATGGACGAAAATGAGGAAAGATTTTCTAGAGTGACCGTATTAGAGAAGAAATGGCAATTTATACAAAAATATTACAGGATAAGAAAGGCACAACCAAACAGTTAACCATGAATAGTTTTGTAAATATTTTGAAATCATAGGATATTTGAATTTGAAATGATAACGATGTGCAAAATCGAAAATAATAATTAAAATTGTCATGATAGAATCGTTAAAATAACAGAAATATTGAATTGGAATTGAAATTGAATTGTTTTGTAATTGACATTGTAAAATATTGTTGAAATGTACGAGAATAAATTGTAAATGTTTACAAATGTTTTGTATTGACAAAAAAATATTTCTCTTGAACATCACATTCGACTTACGCTTAAGTTCGACTTAAGCTATTGCCTCAGGAACGCATTATTAGCGTAACTCGGGAATAGACTGTATACAATTTTTTTTTTTTTCAAAATTTTGTATGGGATTTGACCCCGTGCCTACATGCTTAGCAATTGTCGCGTTTGCGAACGCGACAATCGTAGCACAGTTTTCCCAAAAAATTTTGCGACTTTCGGCGCGACTTCAAGGTTGTTTAAGTTTTCTCGTGCAAGGTTTGTTTATGTTTTCAATCTGGCCGGTAGCGAGAAATTAATTTCGAATTAAATTAAATTAATTTAAACAAAGAAAATTATAATAAATAATAAATTTATTGTTTTGATGAAGTTGATGAGAAAGGCAAGTTTTTTAACCCCAGTGACGATGTTTCAAAACAATGGACCATCAAGAAAGCTCGTGGCAGGATGCTGCTGACTCCTGTGATACAAATAACGGCTGTTGCTAACAGTACCGCAGATTTGTCCGTTTTGTTTTCTTGTGTGTTTAACGCTGAAAAATCTTGTTATAATTTTTTCCGGTAGCCAGAAAGAATTGTAACAAGATAAATAGGTGAACGAAGATGTGTTTGCCCACCGCGTCATACACCGGGCAAAATATAATTGGGATTGGCAGCTTCGAGTAGCATAAAGGTAAAAATCTTCGAATACGGGTAATCAAACGTGTATGGCTTTTTTCTCATTTCATGACCGTCACCGTACCCTTAATATACAGGTATTCATAACCACGATTCCAACACAGCTTCCAAACTACCATCAATATACAGGTATTCATAACCACGATTCCAACACAGCTTCCAAAAGGGATCGAACACTGTGCTGTGGACTATCTAATATTTTTTAACAACTCTATTTTTTTTACTCTAATATTTTTTCTAATTAATTAATTTAATTAATTATTAATTAATTATTAATTAATTTATCTTGTTCAAGCAAGTTCAACATACAAGTAATAAATTCATAAACAATGCAGCCATGCGTTTGTCCACGATATGGGATTTTTGTTTTAAATTAACAGCGATTCTTCTGTTTTAAAAATAATATTGACATTCACAATAATTATATACAAATTCTGCGTACTTTTAAAAAATAAATAGCACTCGATTTGTTAATTTAATTTACAATATTTAATAACACTCAAAATATTTAATTTTTTAATTTGTATTAGTTTACCTTGGTATTGCCATGTTTACCTTGTTATTACAGAAAACTGTCATGGCGTCAAGTCGCGCTTCGAATCGCGATTTTTCGCTGAAAATACACGTATAGCGACTTTTCACAATTTTTTTTATATGGAGTTTCGCAAAATTTTTCTGATTCGCGTTCGCAAACGCGACAATTGCTAAGCGTTTAGAGCCGGGGTTACCCCGTGCCTACATGCTTAGCAATTGTCGCGTTTGCGAACGCGACAATCGTAGCACAGTTTTCCCAAAAAAATTTGCGACTTTCGGCGCGACTTCAAGGTTGTTTAAGTTTTCTCGTGCAAGGTTTGTTTATGTTTTCAATCTGGCCGGTAGCGGGAAATTAATTTCGAATTAAATTAAATTAATTTAAACAAAGAAAATTATAATAAACAGTAAATTTATTGTTTGGATAAAGTTGATGAGAAAGGCAAGTTTTTTAAGCCCAGTGACGATATTTCAAAACAATGGACCATCAAGAAAGCTCGTGGCAGGATGCTGCTGACTCCTGTGATACAAATAACGGCTGTTGCTAACAGTACCGCAGATTTGTCCGTTTTGTTTTCTTGTGTGTTTGACGCTGGAAAATCTTGTTATATTTTTTTCCGGTAGCCAGAAGGAATTGTAACAAGATAAATAGGTGAACGAAGATGTGTTTGCCCACCGCGTCATACACCGGGCAAAATAGAATTGGGATCGGCAGCTTCGAGTAGCATAAAGGTAAAAATCTTCGAATACGGGTAATCAAACGTGTATGGCTTTTTTCTCATTTCATGACCGTCACCGTACCCTCAATATACAGGTATTCATAACCACGATTCCAACACAGCTTCCAAAAGGGATCGAACACTGTGCTGTGGACTATCTAATGTTTTTTAACTCTATTTTTTTACTCAATATTTTTTCTAATTAATTAAGGTAATTAATTATTAATTAATTATTAATCAATTTATCTTGTTCAAGCAAGTTCAACATACAAGCAATAAATTCATAAACAATGCAGCCATGCATTTGTCCACGATATGGGATTTTTGTTTTGAATTAACAGCGATTCTTCTGTTTTAAAAATAATATTGACATTCACAATAATTATATACAAATTCTGCGTACTTTTAAAAAATAAATAGCACTCGATTTGTTAATTTATTTTACAATATTTAATAACACTCAAAATATTTAATTTTTTAATTTGTATTAGTTTACCTTGGTATTGCCATGTTTACCTTGTTATTACAGAAAACTGTCATGGCGTCAAGTCGCGCTTCGAATCGCGATTTTTCGCTGAAAATACACGTATAGCGACTTTTCACAATTTTTTTTATATGGAGTTTCGCAAAATTTTTCTGATTCGCGTTCGCAAACGCGACAATTGCTAAGCGTTTAGAGCCGGGGTGACAGATAAAATCACGACGATTTTATCATGACGAATCATGACGATTTTGGCTGCTGTCACCCCGGCTCTAAACGCTTAGCAATTGTCGCGTTTGCGAACGCGAATCAGAAAAATTTTGTGAAACTCCATATAAAAAAAATTGTGAAAAGTCGCTATACGTGTATTTTCAGCGAAAAATCGCGATTCGAAGCGCGACTTGACGCCATGACAGTTTTCTGTAATAACAAGGTAAACATGGCAATACCAAGGTAAACTAATACAAATTAAAAAATTAAATATTTTGAGTGTTATTAAATATTGTAAATTAAATTAACAAATCGAGTGCTATTTATTTTTTAAAAGTACGCAGGATTTGTATATAATTATTGTGAATGTCAATATTATTTTTAAAACAGAAGAATCGTTGTTAATTCAATACAAAAATCCCATATCGTGGACAAATGCTTCAGAAAATAGATGAAGAAGAAGACAAATGCATGGCTGCATTGTTTATGAATTTATTACTTGTATGTTGAACTTGCTTGAACAATATAAATTAATTAATAATTAATTAGTAATTAATTAAATTAATTAATTAGAAAAAATATTAGAGTTAAAAAAAATAGAGTTAAAAAATATTAGATAGTCCACAGCACAGTGTTCGATCCCTTTTGGAAGCTGTGTTGGAATCGTGGTTATGAATACCTGTATATTGATGGTAGTTTGGAAGCTGTGTTGGAATCGTGGTTATGAATACCTGTATATTGAGGGTACGGTGACGGTCATGAAATGAGAAAAAAGCCATACACGTTTGATTACCCGTATTCGAAGATTTTTACCTTTATGCTACTCGAAGCTGCCGAACCCAATTCTATTTTGCCCGGTGTATGACGCGGTGGGCAAACACATCTTCGTTCACCTATTTATCTTGTTACAATTCTTTCTGGCTACCGGAAAAAATTATAACAAGATTTTCCAGCGTCAAACACACAAGAAAACAAAACGGGCCAATCTGCGGTACTGTTAGCAACAGCCGTTATTTGTATCACAGGAGTTAGCAGCATCCTGCCACGAGCTTTCTTGATGGTCCATTGTTTTGAAACATCGTCACTGGAGTTATAAAACTTGCCTTTCTCATCAACTTCATCAAAACAATAAATTTACTATTTATTATAATTTTCTTTGTTTAAATTAATTTAATTTAATTCGAAATTAATTTCCCGCTACCGGCCAGATTGAAAACATAAACAAACCTTGCACGAGAAAACTTAAACAACCTTGAAGTCGCGCCGAAAGTCGCAAAATTTTTTGGGAAAACTGTGCTACGATTGTCGCGTTCGCAAACGCGACAATTGCTAAGCATGTAGGCACGGGGTCACATCCCATACAAAATTTTGAAAAAAAAAATCTTGTACGACTGAGCATTACCATCAGCCTCAATCCTTACTAAAGGCGAAACAAATTCACGTTCCTCGTAGCATCAGTTCGTTACAATACGGTAGCGCCAGCCTACTTGTTGGAAAAAAGCTAACCACTATCACACTTCGGAAGCCGGCGACCGAGACCCACACAAGTGCCGACAATGCATTTTGGCACACCAGACACTTATTCACACATCGAGCACTACCGGAACATTTTTCACTGAACGGGAGCCAGCTGCGCAGAATGAAGCGACTAATACAACGTACACTATACCCGATTAAACGGCTTATACACTTAACACTAGCGGAACACTTGCCACTGCAGCTGTGCAAGGAGAACTCGCAAACACAACACACGCCAAGAATACAAACGATTCTTGAGGCTGGTATGAAGCGAGCACTTGCGCAGGTATCCAGAACGAGCACTATCGGGCAGTGCCTCGCAACCCGACTCTACAAGCAACCGGAATGCTCAAAAGCTGTTGTCTCCAATCGACAACACCTTCGACGATTCTCAGAATCCTGGATTCAGGACCGATTGGTCCGAGCTAGTAACGTACCCTCACCTCGAGCAACCGAGCGATTTTCTGTGCGACCAGTACTGTTCCACACAAAGCGCAGTCTCTATCTACACGGCCGCTTGCACCACCCAGGACGAGCGTAAGGTGGTTCGAAAATAATCAAGATATGTTAATATACGCGACCGATTATAAAAAAATTACTTACCCACAACACCATGGTCACTCGCGCGAATAGTAGAAAACCATCCAGATCAGTTAACGCGTGTAATAAAGCTAAAAACGGTAAAAGGAATTATCACTCGACCGATAAATAAGATTTGCATCTAGCGCGGATAACGAAAGCACATGCCAGCTTTTGTGAAGTTTTTTTTATGTTGTTACGACCTTCCGTCATGGCGCCACAAGCACTATGCGAGAAAGACAAACCGAAATGCGTTCGGTTCCGATAAATTTAAGTTGAACTCCAGGGGTGCTCAAGTTTATAAACAGACGTGAAAATAAAATTATCGTTCGTCTACGCCTACTGAAAACATGCGGTAACTATTTGCATAGCGTCCCAAACCGAAAAGTAACTTTTCCGAAATCCGCGAATGTTAATAAATGGATGCGACACGCACGGTTGATAACAGTTCACTATAGTTCTTTATTATTCCGCTGCCAAAAAGATACAGTTCAGAGTTCAACACGCGGAGCGCATTATAAAGTAATAGGCTGTGATGCCAAACTAAACTGTATGACACACAGATGTGTCAAACCGCAGAAGGTGTCAAACCTTAAACGTTGTTTAATACCAACATCGAAAACGTACGAAAGGGGTATAGGTAGCCAGATTTGACCACCGTCGTGATTTCCAGGACAATAAAGATTTCTTTAGCACCACGTGGTTCGTCTAGTATTAGCATGTCTCCTTTCATTTTTCATCTTTTCAGCGAGGATTTCGTAGCAGAACACAGGTAGACATCCTTGGCTATGTACTGGTGACTTGTTTATTAAAAGAAAGTTCAGCGATCCCAGTTTTGGCACTTCAATATCCATTGTCCATGACCTAATTGTTCGCTACGAAAAGAAAGTTACGTTCAGCATAACCCACACTCGGTTGAATTTATAAAAAAAATCACACAAATCATATTCACACGAACAGTTACAGCAATCCTTCAAAACAATCATACATATACAAGTTCACAGCACAGTTATACGGCCTGGCCGTCATAATGGAATAAAAAAAACACATAAACGCTTCGGACACTTAACTGTCTTTATTTTTCATTGTTATTGCAAGAACTGCCAAAAAACTCGATTCTACGTCAGAAAGCGATACGTGATCGGTTCGTTAAGTTTAAGTTGACAATGGTTGCGCTCAAACTTATCAATAATTAGAGTGTGAAGTAAATAATCTTTCTTCTTCCACGCATAACCAAAACCACCGGCGTTAACTATTTCAACAGCGTACAAACTACGAAGGAAACTAATCGGAAATCCGCGAGATTGTTCAACGTGTTGTCCGTTTATCCGGTTCGGATCGGGTCCCGATAGGCACGGATAATCAACGTTCGGTTGGTTTTCGTCTGTTGTACCCTGTCGGAGGTTGTTGTTGAATTTGTCGGAAACATGACAGCTGTCAGGCAAAAGAAAAAAAACGAAACTCAACAAAAAAACAAGGAGAGTTTTGATTGCTTGTTCGTATCGTTTTTGCTTCACATCGGCTAGTCAGTAGGAAATTGTATTCGCCAGCAATAAAAACAATTGAAATTTAGTTTTATCTCGAATATCGGTGAGCTGTATCACATGTGACTAGAAAAGTTGCATGGTTGAGGCCAATCATTTTCCTTGTTTGTTAACGTGAGTGTGTCTTGAAAAAATAGTGCAAGGGTTCATGCCCTCTACAGCATTTTCTCCTGCGTTCGTGTATGTTGTATGTGAGAAAATTGGTTGAAAGTCTACATTGTTAGGGGTAGCTAATTATTCTACTTTGGAAAGTGAACTCGAACTAAACTCTAAGATCGAGCAACCATCAACGCCAAGCTGGAACGGGAAAGGAAAGCACAAATTAACAAAAGTAGTTCCTCTACCTTAGCGAGAGCTGAGAGTGGCACTGCGGAGGTGGTTGAGGCGTCGACGGCAACGGATACGAGCGCAACGAACGTCGACAAGAAAAAGATGAACGGTTTAAGCTTCAGTGAGCTCTGTTGTTTGTTTTGTTGCCCTCCTTGTCCTGGACGGATTGCATCGAAGTTGGCCTTTCTACCACCTGAAGCCAGCTACGATCTGAAACCGGAAGCTGACAGTACGAACAGCAAGTTTACCCTGACGCTACACGATAAGGCAGACTGGCAGTATACCGACCGCGAGAAGGAATGTTTCGAAGTGTTCTACGCCCGGTCCTCCCGAGGCAATAGAATCGCTTGTTTATTCGTAAAATGTAGCGCTAATGCTCGGTAAGTATATTCATTTGGATAAAAACATTGTGTATCCAAATTATCTCATAATCTCATCTTCCATTATGCTCTTAATTATTGACGGTACTATGTGTGTGCCCATCGAATCCGTATTATTTACCATTCAGTGAAATACCTTCCAAATAGTTGTTTCTAAAACTATTGACAATCAAGAAATAAATTTTTTTTTAAACCTTTCTGTTTTAGGTTCACACTCCTTTTTTCCCACGGTAATGCTGTCGATCTCGGTCAGATGACAACGTTTTTCATCGGTTTAGGTCAACGGATTAATTGTAACATTTTTAGCTACGATTATTCCGGGTACGGTCAAAGCTCTGGAAAACCCACCGAGAAGAATCTCTATGCGGACATCGATGCAGCATGGCATGCCTTACGAACGCGGTACGGTATCAGCCCAGAGAATATCATTCTGTACGGACAAAGTATCGGCACAGTACCGACAGTGGATTTGGCGAGTCGTTATGAGGTCGGTGCAGTCATTCTACATTCGCCGCTAATGTCAGGTATGCGTGTAGCCTTTCCTGCCACAAAACGCACATGGTTTTTCGACGCATTTCCAAGGTATGTACACCGCGTGTTCAATGCACCGCCAACTACCGTACTACAGCTATCATTTTCTCTTTCCATTTCCCCCACAGTATCGATAAAGTTCCGAAGGTCGCATCACCAGTACTGGTGATACACGGTACCGAAGATGAGGTGATCGATTTTTCTCATGGCATGACAATCTACGAAAAGTGTCCCCGCGCTGTGGAACCGTTATGGGTAGAAGGAGCCGGTCACAATGATGTGGAAATGTATAGCCAATATTTGGAGCGGCTGAAGCAATTTGTGTCGGTTGAGCTGGTCAACTGACAAAAGGTGAACAAACGCTCCAGCGGCAACGGCAGTGGCAAGCGTACCAAAGGTGATGGTGACGGTCGAAAGGAGGCAGGAAATGATGAGGATGACAAGGAAGAGGACGAGGATGAAGATTTAAATACAGGTATTGTGGTGAGAGCTGGGGGGAGTGTGGCTGAAAAAGCTAATATTACACCTTGTGTTCGTTCCCGATTCGCTCCTCAGATGATGAAATATTAAATGCATCAATTACACTAAGCTCAAATTCTACCAATGATGCATCGGCAATAGAAAAGCTTCTCTAGCATCAGGAGCCTGGCGGAGGGAGTGGATTCGATATTGCCTCCTCCGTCCCGGTACCGCCTGTAGTCAGTTTGTCGCTCGCACGTTCCGATGGTGACGGTAGAGATACAGCGGAAGAACAACAACCACCACCGTCCAGCCCCCTGGATAATGTCAGTGGCCAGCTGCAAAACGGCGGAGACAATGCAAACGTCCAAGGAAGCGCGAAAGCTACCGTGCACATTAATGGCGTTGCGGTGGATCACTTTCATCAAAACTCGGACGTGGATGACGATCGACGATCACAGTGTCAGAATAACGAAATTCAGGGTTTCATTTCGTATTCCTCTGACAGCAGCATGATCGAGCTGAATCTGAAGTTCCGTAAATGCGCCTGCAATGAAAACATCATCAACATCTCCAAAGAAAATTTACAACAGATGCAACGAAACAGTCCAACAGGTGCAGCGGAATCAACTAATGCTGAGAGCAGTGTCGGTACTGCGATTGTTGGTCCGGGTAACGGTGTTTTGAGGAAAGAAGGTAAAAGTAAAAAATTGCTAGCCATTAACAAGGACAATTTGAATAGGTTAGTGCGCAAATTAAACGATAGCACGGACAGCCCATCCTCATCTTGTACAAAGTGTAGATTATCATTAGACGTCAAGCATATTTTAAAGCAAATTGTTAACATAAAAACGAAAAATGAAACAGTTGAATGTGACGGCATAGGTGAATCCCGCTCGCCTGGTGCAGACGATTCTTGTTCGCGTCGTTCAGCGCTACCGCTCACAATCGACGACTCGATGATGGGGCTACGTGCTGATGATTCGTTGATCGGAAGCTCGGCCTCCCCGCTCCCTTCGCCGAACTCTCCTGTGCCTGTAATTGGTCCGCTCGAGCGACGTCACAGTGAAACGGTTGAGCGACGTTCGATCGGTGTTCAACACGCCTCGAGACAATCTCGCAAAAAAGCTCCATTACTGCGTGCGCACGGGCGAAGCATACCTCAGGCAGAGGAAATCATCATAATTTCTGACGAATTCAGACGGCAATCGTTACGCGATCAGCAATCGATTCGTGTGCAGAAAAGCCCGAAGAAAATTTCCAAATCGATGGAAAGCATTGACAAGCGGAATCCGCTGTCACTCTCCCTTCGGCCGGTCGCGATAAGAAGCTTCCAGATGCCTAGCACCGTGCACGGTTTAGATCCAGCAGATGAAATGCTCACGATAGTGGTCAATAGGATCGAGACCGACGATACCGGCACTTCGAAATCAATATCAAAATCTGTCGACGATATGTCGCTCGGGCCCTCGGGAAAAGGGGAAGAGCTGTCCCCTCATCCCAAATCCTCCGAACCTGCCAGCGATGATGTGGAGCTGATATTTATTTCGGACGAGTTTGTCAAACGAAAGTCCAAATCTAGCTCTGACGTTATTATCGTCCAAAATGCAGCTGATCGAAAACGCGAAAGTAGCAGACGTAAGAAACCGACCAAAACCCTATCAGTTGCTGGCGTAGAAGGGCACACTACCGAACAGAAAAAGCTTACCAATACTGGCCGACCCTCTAGCACCGAAGGTCGAATTGTGAAATCTGCAACTATACCGGTGGCAGCATCGCCTGGTACAAAAGCAAAAAATGTCCGCCGCAAAACAACAATCTCCAACTCGAATAGTTTTCTTACGTATGAGGAACCGTTCTCGCCAGAGACGCTTGAAAATAAAGACATTGGACAGCTGTTCGCCGAGGCATCGATCGAGTAGACCGGAAAACGTGGCACAACAAGAGAATCTTCAATATTACCACTTTCTTAGAGTGCATGCTTATTTCTATTGTTTACTTGCGAAGGAGAATATCGATCGAGTTTGTTAAACATGTCTGTGAATCTTCCATTTATGTGTGTCCTTTGTTATCGCTCAAATTTGAAAGGAGATGTGCAGGCAATTATTATTGCTGTTGTTTAATTGAGTTTAGTCAATCGCACAGAATATGCTCATTGTTTACTGTTAGTATTTTTTAAACTTTATAAAGAAACAAACATTATCCTAATACTACCGTTCTCGGCTGTAGCACGTTTGGTTAATTTTTTGATACGTTTGTTTGGGATGTTGTCTTAAAGCAGTTAACAAATCTCGTTCAACTCTCTCAGGTTGGGATGCTGATAGGCAAACAACATGTTGATGATAATAGTGCAATCATATATAGATATTGAGCATACTCTATAATTTATTACATAATACAATCAATATTTTAGTCTAGTGGCATGGGACTGATAGTATCGACTGAATATGAAATTCATTTAAAAAGTCATATTTTGAATCCTCCTTGTCTCATGTATAATAAATTTATATAAGAAGGTAAATAAGCATTCGAAAACAATATGATACAGCAATAAGTGGAATGTTTTCACAAACATGAAGTATGATACGAACAATATAGCACACGGAGAAGGAAAAAATGATCAAACTTACACTTACATACCCTCCCCCCTCTCACCGACACACACACACACCCATAAAATTTTTCTACGCACATGGCGAAATTAGCAGTAATTCTAAAAATGTTTACTGAATGTAGCATATTCGATTTGTAAGCTGCACCCGTAACACTTTCACGTAGTCTGACACGGATATTCTTTTCCAAAACCTTATTTTCAGATCTGATATGAATCGTATGCACACCAAAAAACCGTCCTTCCATTGTTTGTTGCATTTTGTAACTCAGGCATTCTTGTGAACATTTCCTGCGCTCAAATGCCGTTACAGCACTGAAAATATTACCGGCAACAGCATTCAATTTACAAAAGGCTAAATATGCTAGAATGGAGAAGTTTTACTTCTTTCGGAATAAGGCGTGTCTGTGTGATACAGGAGATTTTTTGTTAAAAAAAAACAACTAGGTATATGCAACACGCGCGTGTAGAAAAGAAAAATATGTTGTGCAATGTGATGATTTTGTTTTCGTTATTATAATAATCAACTTTTTGTGTAGTTGTGTTTTAGTTTAACAGCAACTTCTTTAGTTTACTTTAATATTTTACCATTGCCTAACGAAATGATTGGTTTCGATGTATATTCGACAAGCGTACGGTATAGCCTGCTGTAGAAATGTAAAACAAGAGAATATGTTTATCGTTTGACGGTTTAGTTATATCACGTAAATAAGCATCCAGAGTTGTACACGTTATCTAGGGAGATAAACGATGCGTTTGCCAGCAGCAATGTAAACTTTCGTACAGATGGCTATTACAAAATCTTCCATTCCCTCCGAGTTACTTCCACTTCGTGTCAGTTTTTTTAAAAATTAGCACAGCAATCCGTAACGAATTCCTGAATTCGCCACAAACATAATAAGGATAAAAATGTTAGCCTTATAATTTACTGAGCATAGTTTCAACTATCTCTAACATTTGTAATTAGAGCATAAGCTTAAGTAAAAGTGTCGTTAATTATCAAAAGACTTCCTGTATAGTAAATCTTTCATAAGTCACAGGTTAGGCATTATCTAGCTATACGCAAAAGCTAATGGCGAAGAAGATACCCAAAGACTAACGACGGCTCAAAAAATGAGACACACATTTTTCTTTTAATGAATTACTAGATGTACTATTCGCCGTCGTTCTTTATGATTATACACAATTCGATCAACAATTGTATGTTGTAATATTTAGGTGTGTGTATGTCTGTGTTGTTAGATGGAGAGATTTTTTTTTATCCGATTGTACATTTTATATGCAAATGTTGGGTTTTGCACAATTTTTTCCTTGAAATTGTTTTATATGTTGTAAAACTATTGTTATAAAATTGTCAACTACGGTAACAACAAACCCGTACGAAGTTAATAAATCAAGGCAAGAAATTTATAGACACGACGACGTACGGACAAACATGCGAATAGTGCAGATATTTCTGGTAATTATAAGTTTCAGTTTATGACTACCCTACTTGATAAAGTTGAACGAATCGTACCGGAATGGATCGGGTAAGGAAGAACTGGATACAAAAATAGCAAAATAAAGCGATGGTACGCGTTAACGTATGCGTTAATAGATACATTTTGGATTTGTTTTCTTTTTACATAAGTAATAGATAGGAAACATCTTTTACATAATATTTTGAATGTATGTTTCAGCCGTGGTTTACGAAAACTATCGTAAGAACAGTTTCCTCCAGGCTATTCGACGGCGTACTTTGGCAATTGCTAGCACAAATGTAATGTATTTGAAAGAAGATCGAAAAAAGAATCTGCGTTTCCTATTTTCTAAATGATTTAGTTCCGAATACTGTATAGCTTTTGTATC
Organism: Anopheles funestus; assembly: GCF_943734845.2. NCBI lineage: Eukaryota > Metazoa > Arthropoda > Insecta > Diptera > Culicidae > Anopheles > Anopheles funestus. The sequence continues at coordinate 45,402,292 of NC_064599.1, forward strand.
ATATCTTAATTAGAATTTGGTTAAATATTTATGTAACCATAAATTGTATTTAGTTTTTTTTTACTGACGAAAATTTAGCTATTATCTTTAAGGCAGTGAATTGTGTATCGACTCATTTCCATTCAAACTTCTACCATCCGCTCTGGATTTAGCTATTAAGATTGAATTGTTTGTGATTTCATTTGACCCCTAAATACTTTATTGTCCCATAGTGACAGTCATGCAAAAGATCAGACCTCGAAATCAGCTGATCTCTCACCCTCTTGGCGCTATTGTCAAATCGAACCCTCCAGTGATCCACCGAGCTCGTACGGTAGTTCAACAGAGCTCGACGAAAGTGCTACGCATCAGTTGCGCATGAGAAGTGCGTGAAAGTTTGTTTTAGATATTAGGAAGTACGTATCACCATTCGACGAAATGGTAAGTTTTTGTTTCCCTTGATCACGGTTCTATACCATAAAGTTAATCGGGTTTGTCTTTACCCTGTTTCTCCCATTGAATGATACCTAGGATAGGCAGCAAAAACGTTACTGTGTAATTGGTGCTGGAAGTTCCGGTGTGTGTGTGGCTAAAACGATTTTGGACACGGGTGGCAACGTTACAATCTACGAGCGAACGGACCAAATCGGCGGCACATGGGTGTACACGGACGAAGTCGGAAACGATCGGTATGGATTACCGGTGCATACCAGCATGTACGAAGGCCTTAAAACGAACCTACCGAAGGAAGTAATGGGATTTCCCGGCTACGAAATGCCTAGCCAAGACGCTTCCTATGTTCCCTGGGACGAGGTGTTGCAATTCATTCGAGACTATTCCGACCACTACGATGTTACCAAACGGATCGCGTTTGAACACTTGGTCGAAGAGGTAAAACCAACACCGGAAGGTACCGGTGGCTGGAATGTCACTGTACGCCATTTGCCCAGTGGAACAATATTAACAGAAACATATGATTTCGTGTTTATTTGTAATGGCCACTATCACACACCAGTCGTGCCACAGTATCCAGGCGTTGAGTCCTTCCAAGGCAAGCAGCTACACAGCCACGACTATCGAAAATCGGACATTTTCAAAGATCAGATAGTGCTGGTAATTGGTGCCGGTCCTAGCGGAACGGATTTAACACTGGAAGCAGCCAAGATGGCAAAAATCGTATACTTTAGTCACCACGTACCGGCAAAGTTAAAACAGCTAGTCTTTCCTGATAATGTAGTGCAAGTTCCAGACGTATTGCGCATCCTTCCGGATAGTGTTGAATTTGTGGGTGGTTCGCAGCATCCGGTAACGTTAATTTTCTACTGTACCGGTTACCGATACAGCTTTCCCTTTCTGCATCCTGATTGTGGTGTACAGGTGGATGACAACTGGGTGCGGCCACTTTACAAACATGTGGTAAACATTAATCATCCCACGATGGCATTCATTGGGTTACCGTTTTACGTTTGCGCAACGCTTATGTTCGAATTGCAAGCTCGGTTCTGTATGAAATTTTACAACGGCCGGCTACCGATACCCAGCAAAGAAGAAATGCTGCTCGATCATGAGCGAGAAATGAACGAGCGGTGGAGCAAAGGGTTGAAGAAACGGCAGGCCCATATGATGGGTGCGGAATTTCAAGGACAATATTACCAATCTCTCGCGGACCGTGCACAGATCGAACCTATACCAAAGGTCATGACGGATATGCATATTGATAGTGGGAGGCGAAAGAAGGAAGATTTGCAACATTATCGGAATGATGTATACCGCATTGTGGATAAGAACACTTATACAAAGTGTGACATATCTGAAGTATATCGGATTAGAATGAATATTACTGAGGGTGGCGATAATAGTTAACTTTAAAATTAGCTGAATCTCTGGCTTTAAAAGAAGCTGTTAACTACTGATTTTTTAAATTTTGTTGGATTAATCTTTACTTAATTTTTTTTAACCGTTACGTTGATCGCTCATTGAATCTAAAAATTCGTTTATAACGGAAAATGCAATCAATTCACAATAAAATGAGCAAGACATCCCAATATGTTGGAATAGCTACCGATCTGCAGTGCTGTCGCTATAGCTCATCGACGTGTCCTCAGTAATATTTTATTATACATGACGCTCCCTTTATGATCATGATTTTGTAAAAACACGAAATAAAGTGCCTATTAACAATGATATGCTTTTATTGATTGACTAATAGTGATACATTCAATTTGAATGTAAGTCATAAGCTTTCAAAAGAATTACTCGTCATTAGGGGTAGGAAATTAATTTCTTATTCACTATAACTTGTTCCAAAATCGTTTAATTCATTCATACGCCCGGGACGTCCTAATGTAAAAAATAATTTAATTCTATAATAATTATCGACGCATTTGTCCAAGCTGACAGAGGACGAATATGTTCGTCGTTAGTTAGATAATACAAAAATATTTTTGCTAGCTATGGATAGCTACTGTGAAATTTAAATAGCGCTTAAATGAAATCTGTCAAAAAAACAAAATCCTTTTTTAAATACAAAATAGCTGCAGCTAGACCGTATTAGGCAAGATTAAACTGTAATTAAGAATAATCTAACTAGCGTTTATTTTTTTTAACTAATTTATTCTTAAAATTGTTCCTTGTAAATTATGCCTAAAACCAATTGATTATGAATGTCCTTTATGAACAATTCTCTCACTCGGAATTCTCGCATGAACCACTGTATTCTTCCTAGGCAACATTTGAGGATAGCGATTGTGGTTGAATCTTTACTTTAACAAAGTTTTCATCATCAATGACGTGATACACATAGTTACGAAAATTTACATCCTCGTTTTTACTGTTGATACAATCAGCATGCATTTTGGCTAGTACCGGTTTAAGAGACTCAGTGCCAGCAATGCGAGCGACATCGTCGTAGTATCGTTGTTGTAAATCACCAGCCAACATATGCGTTAGTTTTCCTGTTAATCCACGGATCTTACGTTCATCTTGATCTTTCTGCCATGCGTCTAGCATGTCTTGTTTGCTCGGCAACGCTTTTTGACCACTGAAGAAGGACATACAAAATCTTGCTTGTAGATCCATCATTAGCATAAGGCATGCATTGAATGGCAACCCGATAAAGGCCATCGTCGGTTGATTGATGTTGATACAGTGATAATACAAGGGACTGATGGCATTGTCGTGGAGCGATACTCCACAGTCCACGGAGAGAAATGGCGTCGAGTAGCGATATCCCGTACAGTAGACAATGGTGTCGAAATGCTCTTCTGTTCCATCAACAAATTCAGCACCGGTTGGCGTAAGGCGTAAAACTTCGGGTTTCTGCTGTACGCGACCGCCAGTATGAACTGGAACTTTACAGCGATGACTCAGCATAACTTTATCAGCGTAGATGGCAATGTCTGGAGCAATATCCAATCCACTGTGACCACCGCCAATTACTAGCACACGCTCATTTCGATAATTTTCTCCACGTCGGTAATCTTTGCTATGTAGCTGCCGGCCACGAAATACATTCTGTCCGGGAAAAGCTGGTACGACCGGAGAACTGTAGTGGCCATTGCAGACAATAACGAAATCGAATTGATGCATGATGAACTTATTGTTGGCCAAATCCTTTACCAACACCTAGAACGGAAACCAAATTATCAAGCATATACTGACTGTAGGATCTGGTGCCACACTTACGTCCCACTTGTTGATTTCAAAGTTTCTGACCACACGTACAACCTGGTGTTGGAATTGAATATACTTTTTCAACTGAAACTTATCAACGTAGCCCTCCAATTGTTTTATCACATCATTGATTGTCACGAACGTAGCTGCTTGTTCATCGATTGGGTAGTCCGGATACCCCATGCCTTGTTTAATGAGGTTAGTGCGAAGGTTCGCATACATACACGTAATATCCAAACCGTTCAAATCCTTTCCAGTTTGCTCGGTGTACGCCCATAGGCCACCGATTTGTTGAGACTGCTCAAACACTTTCACCGTGGCGTTTTGATCAAAGGTCAACGCATGTTTGGCGGTGCACAAACCAGAAGGCCCAGCACCGATAATACAATAAGTGGAAGAGGGGGCCTAAATGAATACATATTTAAATTACAATTTGGTTTCTATGCTACTTAAAGCAAAACAACTTACCATGGGATGATCAACTGAGCTCGATGCGTGCAAAACGAACCGTATCTAAGGCGAGACTGACGTGCAATCGAAAAATACACATGATAAGAGGAGCGTTTCGGGGGCGCTCACTGATTAACCGAAGGTACACATTGTCAGTTTTTATTTTGCGTTCTTTTTTGTAATGAATATTTGGTTTCAATATTGCATACACAATTGCTAAACAACGTGCGCTAAAGGCTTCAGTGAGTTGTTCTATTTTATTAAACGTTTCTATTATAATATTGTAAAAAAATAAACTTTACAATAGTATTCTAACGTACGCGATCAACGATATTTTCTTGAACACGCAAGTACTAATAATGTTTTGGTCATTTGTAAATACTGAATAAGGTATGAGTACTAATAACGCTTTCGTTCAGTGTAAATAAAGCCTAACAACATGCGAGATCTAGTAATGTGTACCTCCAGTGCATATGTACAATAAAAAGGACGGAAACCAACACTTGTTACTATCTCAACCAGGATTAGTATGTATTAGTATACATAATAACTAGAAAAAGTATCCCTAGAAAGCTACTGACGTAGGCAAATGTGAGGGGATATAAAAAGCTTGATTTCATTTCACATATTTGGAACTAAAGAAAAGTTCTAACTTTCATCACGACAAATGATTGGAATGAGAGTAAGTAATGAAATGGTCGATCGTTGGTGTACGAAACGTAAGAAAGTCTTGCTGTTAGTTGAACGAGTTGCCAGTAAATCTGTACACCGGTAAATAAATATAATTTTTAAAAATTGGCTAACATTATTCATACAATTTATCTTATGATACTTAGCAAGTTGTACATGGCAAAGATTGTACCAAATACATCATACACATTTGGTTCGGTTCTTTAGGGCCGGACGTTAAATAATTCCACTTATAAGAGCATCTCAAAGGGAATTGAGATAAAACAATTCTTTAGAGACACAATAGGAGAAGCAGAATAAGAACTACAAAATTATATCCGGTGATTGTGGATTATAAGACAATTGGAACGAAGTCAAGATCGTTATATTTTGGCGCATGGACCAGCAACACCAACAAGTACTACGAGATTTTACATCCGCTTCGTTCCTTCGCCTCGATTTCAAGTAAGTACCAGTTAATGAATATTCGGCTTATCCGAATATCCGGCTCATTTGTTCGTCGGTGCTTTGGATAATGAATACCTATTCACTTTGTAATGCGTTCAAATTACCTAAACAACAATTAGGTGTTTAACCACAGGAAAAATAGAATTATTTCTTGTGAAAGAGATGTCTTACCTTACTATTATCCTCTCTATTTAGTAATAAGCATTGACCTAAAAGTTGGTCGGTTTTTAACTGTTCATTTAAATATCAAAGATGTTCAAAATTTAGAGCATTTGAAAATTTCGAAATCGATCCAATTGACTTGAATAGCTAGTATTTAAAGTACGTTGATTACACCTTGTTCTGGAAGGTTTCAATGACCGCGTGTGTACTAGAGTACCAGTCTACGGCGACAATTTCGTGGTAGATAGGAAGTCCTGCAACCTTGGTATGATCGAAGGGGATTATTTTCGGGAATCGAACATACTACCTTCTTCTTCTTTTGTGGCATTACAACCTAAAGAACTCGTTTGTTATTATTTGCGACTTTCAATCCGGCGTACGGGGATACGGTTCGGATGTGATTTTATATTTGATCAGCGCCTGTACTATCTACGTCAACGAACCTTCCAAGCATCGAAAGATTTACGAACTTCACAAATATCACAATCTAGAAGATTCTATCAATGTACGACATGCCGTATATTTCGTACTCTGATACGTTGGAAATCTAATACAGACTGTAAATCTAATACAGGCATGCTCAGGGGACCATGGAAAGAATAATCACATATTCTACTAATATAACCATAATTTAAAAACATCCAACGTACTTGCCGAGCTGGCAGATTTATACAGGAGTAGGTTAACCCGATGAACTAACAGTATATGGGAACAAAATAAGGATAAGAGATGGTATTCAAAGAAGGACATCGAATTGAAAGCACAAATTGCACTTAGTAATAGTAGTATTAGTAGAAGCTTTTTTTTTAATTTCATTTTTACACGCAGCGCATTCTGTCTAGCATAATAATGAATCTCTTCGTTTAGACTCACACCATTTTTGTGTTACATTTGTGGATAACATTGTTTGTTCAGCTTAACGTGGGAAAATTACATAAAAAACCTACAGATATAGCACTCACCAGTTGGACTCTTATCTATGTTCAACTGCGAAATGGAATACCCAATGCTTTAAACTGATATTGGATGTTTAAATATGTAAACCCTACCGAATATGATGGGACGGCTTCAGGCGTTCGTACCTCGATGCTCAGTACAATGCATCGAAAGTGTAGGATTGAAAATGATCCGAGCTGACTTTTAGTAACAATGACTTGTGCATACGGGTCTAAGTCTAAGTCGTGCGAAAAACACAAAAAAAGAAAGTTTGTGGTGTATTAACAAATATCACATACGCTCATAGAACGCATTGAATAACGCTTTGAGTGCGGTCATTCGCCTTTTGGCCTTACCCTTTACCCAAGACCCTGTAGTGCAGGTTTATGCGTTGACCGACAAAGCAATAGACAACAACTAGCTCAACGGTATCAGCAGACAACGCTGCTCCCCGTTATTATCTGATGTTATTCGTGTTGATGCTCGCAGCCACTGATGCTGCAATACGTTAGCCTATGTGCAAATGCATCTTTTCAACACATGCGTACGGTAGCAGGAAGCAATTGAATGGTGCATTATAAATGTGTTGAACAGCCAGCACTCAGCCGCAGTCGTCTGTAACGTTACCGTGTTGCATGCGTTTGAAGCTTTAATTCCAGACGTACGTTTAGTGTCGCGATCGAACACGGGAAATAAGCAAGTGATCATGAGCTACTGCATCATAGGCGCCGGCATGGCAGGATTGGCTGCCGCAAGACGTGTGCTCGAGGTCGGTGGAGATGTTACCATTTTCGAGCGTATGGATCAAATTGGTGGTACATGGATCTACACCGATGAGGTGGGAGTCGATCGTTACGGACTGCCCGTTCACACAAGCATGTACCGGGGGTTGCGTACGAATCTGCCTAAGGAAGTGATGGGATATCCTGACTTCCCCATACCGACGCAACGCGCGTCGTACATTGTATCGGAAGATATTTTATCCTTTTTACGTCTGTACGCCGATCGGTACGATATCAAAAGTCATATTAAGTTCGAGCATCATGTGATACAAGTCCATCCCGCCGAGGGTGATCGCTGGTTGGTGGAAGTAGAAAATCTAACAACACAAGAGAAGCAGCAGCATGTCTTCGATTTCCTGTTCATTTGCAACGGTCATTATCACACTCCAAATGTGCCGGATGTGGAGGGTAGAGATTGCTTCCGTGGACAGCAACTGCACAGCCATGATTATCGCTGTACTGAGCATTACAAAGGTGAGTAATGTTACAGAGTATGAACATCGTGCATACACTAGATGAACGTTCCTTTGTTAATCGCTTTTATAGACAAAGCAGTACTCGTCATAGGAGCTGGTCCTTCCGGTATGGATATAGCGCTAGAACTAGCGAAAACAGCTCGCCGCGTAACGATCAGTCACCATATGGATCGTCTAACCTTCCCGTTCCCTTCTAACCTGTCCCAGCAAACGGATGTGTCTTTGCTCACCGAAACAGGTGCAAAGTTCACCAACGGTGAGGAGGAATCATTCGACGTTGTTCTGTACTGTACAGGATTTCGCTACAGCTTTCCCTTCCTTGGTGATGATTGCGACATTCGGGTGCAGGATAATCATGTACAATCGCTTTACAAGCATTGTATCAACATTAATCATCCAACCATGGCCTTTATCGGGCTACCATTTTATGTGTGTGCCGCACAAATGATGGACCTTCAGGTTCGATTTTGTTTACAATATTTCACCGGTAAGCAGCGTTTACCGTCACAAACTATCATGCTGGACGACATGGTACAGGAAATGGAGGATCGTTTTCGCCGAGGTTTCAAAAGACACCATGCACACATGATGGGACCGGAACAGGGACGGTATTATGATGATCTTGCCAGGACAGCCGGCATCGAAACTATTGCGCTGGTTATGACTAAGCTGCACAACGAAAGCAGTCAAAGATTTGTTGACGATTTAATACACTTTCGGGAGGATGTTTTTAAAATTGTTGACGATGAACATTTTGAATATGTGAAACAATAAAACAAGCTGAAGGTAGACAATTTTGTGTTGTATTTGTTTGTATTTTATATGCCAACAAAAGGATTTCTGTTTGGTAGGAGACAATGCCTACTAAAGTATGGAAAATCTTAGTCGAGGCTTAGCTCGACATTGCGGTATGGAGCGTAACATTGAGTAAATAAAGTTTTCTGTATTGCTAATAAGATTAAATATACGTTTTTTAACCTTTAGATAAGAGCATGGATAGAAATCTAATTTTTAAAGTCAAATCTCAGTTCGCCTGTCGATATCCAGCGACAACAATCTATGGTTTTGATCGACTTCTCGGAATCATATTGTCCTCAAACAAAGATTAACGGATAGTACAAGATGAGGAAATCGATTAGATAAACAATGACAAAATAAATAATAAAACATATGTAATCACCTCTTGCACGCAATAGTCTGCTATTTGCACTTTATGTTGCCGGAAGCACATGATCGCGGATACTGTTCTCACTCGTAATGATCAGAACAAACACCAAACAATTACTCGCTCCTTTACATTAATCGTACACAACAGTTTACTAGTTTTTTTTTTGCTTCTTAACAACGTCCAGGCCGTATCAAGAACACACAACAGTTTATATGAATCTTAAAAACATGTTTGTAGCCTTTCTTTATCTGGATGGAACGTTTGTTTAAACAATTGCTTGATGTAGTAATAGGCTGTAAACAACATAATGATCACAACAAACTTCAACAACAACTTTCACGGCTGCATTAAATATTTCATAAAGCAAACTAAAGAACCGGCCTAGCGTTTGGAATTGTTAATAACCAGTTTGACGTCACCTCGATCATCAAGCAGAACAGAAATTATATTCATTCATTGAAATCTATGCGAAAAGCAGATTGCTTGCTTCGGATAGCATATTTAGCAAATGCTGTTATATATTATTTGTTATGTTTTTATTTATTTTCCATTAGTACGACCCATATTGTGCCGTATCGTCATAACTCATACACTTTATGTTTATATTTCGATTATATATTACGCATTCTTCCACTCTACCATAGTTGTACTAAATTGCGCATTTATCTTACCGAATATTAAATCACATTCCCTCTAGTGTTGCGCACAAACGAAAGGGTCTTTTGTTGTTTGTTCCGAAAGAACCCTAGTCAATCTTGACGAACGTATCATCGTCCACTATCCGGAACTTATCGCTTCGAAAATTTACCAAATCTTCCGAAAAGCGCATCGCACTGATCTTATGCAGCTTCTTGATCACCGGTTTGATTGGCTCAATGTCTGCCGTCTGTGCGAGATCATCGTAGTAGCGATCCTCCACTGGGCCCATCATATGTGCCTGTCGTTTCTTCAAACCTCGCTTCCAACGTTCCTCCATCTCGGCCATCGTGTCCGCACTCATCTCCTCTCGCGTAGGTAACGCTTTCCCGCCACTAAAGAACTTTAGACAAAATCGTGCCTGCAGATCCATCATCTGAGCGGCACACACATAGAACGGAAGTCCGATGAAAGCCATCGTAGGATAGCGAATGTTGATGCAGTGTTTGTAAAGCGGCTGCACGTAATTGTCTTCAACCGTAATTCCGCAATCGACGCTCAGGAACGGGAAGGTATATTTGTAACCGGTGCTGTAGCAAATGACACTAAAGTCTTGGCTGGTACCGTCCGTATACTGTACACCGGTTTCGGTGAGTCGCACTACGTCCGGCTTCAGTGTAACGTTGTCCGGGAACACTGTTTGGGGCTTATCCTTCAAATGGTGGCTTAAGGTGACGCGAACCGCTTTCTTGGAGATCTCATATGCCATATCCATTCCTGATGGGCCTGCCCCAATGACAAGAACGGTTTCTCCTGTAATGCAAAGAAAGCTTCAAGTAAGTACATTTACACTACTTCGCAACGATCGCAGAACGTACCTTCAAATGCTTCATTGCTTCGATAATCATGGCTGTGCATTTGCTTTCCACGGAAAATATTCATACCGGGATACTTTGGCAAGTTCGGCGTATGATAGTGTCCGTTACAGATGAGCACATAGTCGAACGTGTACGTCACCAACCGATCATTTGGGCAATCGCGCACAATCACTTCCCAGCCTTTCTCGTCGATCGTTGGCTTCACCCGAACCACGTAGTGACTGAAGCGAATGTGTTCCAAGATTCCAAACGATTCGGCAAACTGTTGGAAGAAATGTAGCATATCTTCCGCTGGGATGTACGAGCTTTCCTGCTCCGGTATGGGGAAGTCCGGGTAGCCCATGATTTCCTTGGGTAGGTTAGTCTTCAGCCCTTTGTACATGCTCGAGTGTACATCGATGCCGTATTCGTTTTTACCCGTCTCTTCATTGAACACCCAGGTGCCGCCGAGCTGTTTGCCCATCTCGAACACGGTTACGAGCCCGCCTGCTTGCAGTGCGTGACGCGCAGCACAAAGACCTGCCGTACCAGCTCCTATCACGCAGTAGGTTTGTTTGGCCTGAGTGCAACGGAATGAAAACAAAAAAATCCTTAATATAGTGGGTAATAATTTCGTCAGTGTATGGGCAAAGTAAATTACATCTGTCGAATACTTGGCACCAGATTACTCACGATGGAAATGTCATGACATTAAGCAAAGAAATCATGTCGAAGAGGTCTAGAACGGTTCACTGCCCATTGATAACAGAGCCAACCACCTCCGAATATGGTTCTTACCGGTTTGTCTCGATCGGAATTCCATATTTCTTTTTTGCTTTTACGTAGCATTTGCATGACCTTTGGACGTAATCACACAATCGGCAATAAGAATGCTTTAATTCACAGTCGTCAGAATGCCAACTATTGGAACTACTCTTATGTTTACCGCGTATCATTGGGTAGTAGGGCCGTACACACCATCGCACCACAGTGCCACCGTTAGTTGATTTCATCACACATCAATCGTCTCCAACCTGTACGCAAGATTGCTTTTTCCGTAAAGGATGACCTATCGGCTTTGTTCCTTGTTGTTCGTTTTTCAAGGTCCAAACACGATAGAAGCGCGCGTTTCAGAGTGCAGCAGCTATTAGCCTACATGTTGTTTGCCCTCTTTATAAGGCACGCGCAATGCGTGCAGCTCACTTCCTTAATCGTTCGGTTAGTAGCACAAGAAACGAAGCTGATAAGTGAAAGCCATGTGATGAATTGCTAGCGAGAAGATTCGAGCAACCAAGGGGCTTGTGCAGCACGAGAACCGTAACGTGCCGGAGCAGAATCTCCATCAATGGATAGTAACAGTAACAGCTCACACAACTTAGCGTAGGGGCAACGTTCACCAAAAAATTAACCGATCACTTGTTAAACGCTGCTTGTTAGGTTATCGGTCCCCGGGCTAATAATCCAGGCCGGCCAGAGATTATGCCATTGCCTCTGTTGCTATGTATCAGGTAGCATAAGCGAGTTCACTGATAAGCAGCTAATAGTGGCCCACTAAATCACTACCATCTCTCTCCGGCACGACAATTCAGCCCAAAGGCTTGCATGATTTAAACACACCGGAAACGACACGGCGTGATGAAGCTGTTCATCTGGTTTTAAGAGAATTCACTCAATGTACCCGCAACCCCAAAAAAGAGTAGAGACAAAAAGGGGTTTACCCTTATCTACGCCCAAGAAAATCCAAAAGCTTATCCTTTGCTAATGAATTTTAAACTGAAAAGGGAATTCAAACGCTTTAGACAGTGGCTTTGGAAAAATGCAAAGAATAGATAACGTGTGTGGCTCATCCTATTCTCTATTTGCTAAGGTATCTTCCGGAAGGTATGGTGACGCCAAATGCATTAACAATGGATTTGTTCACGGCGATACCGTGAGCTTGCTATCGAATTGGTTTACATAATTGGCTACACACGTCAGTCGTCACATTGAGATGGTTGGTCATCACGTATCCTTTTTTTTGTGGCACGGCATATTTTGTCTTTTGTTTTTTTTATTGGAGCAAATCCAAACAATCTGATTTATACTAGACTTAAAAACCAATTAAATGTGGCATAATTTGTGTTGTAGGGGCGGCGATTATTTTCGGAGTGTCGGTCGGAGTAATTGAATAGGGATATCTAACAAAGTGGTATTTGTTGTAGCTCGATGTAATTTTTGATTTTTCTATCAATCTATTATTATTCTTTCAATCTAGTTATGTTATCAATATATAATTCTAACAATCATTATCCAAGCGCAATCAATTATTAGTGCGGCGAATGATGAAACAACTTATAGCACTTTTTCATGAATGCAATTTAATTGGAAGCATATTTGTAAATTAATAAAAGTCTGTAATGGCAAATGAATCCCGGGTTCAAATCCCATCCGGACCGTTCTCCCGTAGCAAGGACTGATGTGGTAAAAATAAGTCTAGTAAGCCAGAAATGGCCGGCGTGACCTGTAAGGTCGTTAAAGCCAAGGAGAGAGAGAGAGAATGGCAAGTGAAGGAATCGCGATTACTGAATAATCGAAATCAAAACAAATAATCATAATGTTGTTACCCCCTTGTCTTGATCGTATCAATTATCAAATGACGCAGGTTATTATTTTGTAAAACTATAAAACAATCAATATACACACACGCAATAATCTCTTACATAGCTCAAAATCGATGATCGTGCATTTGGACGGTGGGAGTAATTGTATTACGTTCCCTGTAAAATACTAATCACAGATTTTGCCACATCTTCTAATGATCGAATGATGAAATCTGACTCTCGATCGATTATGTAGCACCCCGAACCGGATGACGAAATTGATTGTACTTCACTTGCACGATCGAGGTCACACCTAAGAGACCGATTTACTTCTTTCAACCATTACCGATCGTTGATGACATGTGGCTATGCAATTCACAACTATCACCACAAAGTATCACGTTTATCACACTCCATCATTTGCAAGCTTACCTTTTCATTCACCATGGTTGTTGCTACAATGCTGCTGTTTGCGCTGGTTACTAAATAAATTATCACGTTCTTTGTAGAAAATAACAAAAGTTTCACACCACCAACAGATGCACTTTTAAGCGTTGGGTTTGAAACCAAAAATATCAGATCGTTCTTTACCGTTACACTACTGCGACTGTACTACCCGTCCTAACAGAGGGCCTTATTTATTTATATTATGCTACCGGGCATCCATATCTGTGAGGCTTCGGTGCTGATCCGTTGCAGTAGTATTTTTTTACGCTCACGATTTACCTCACATGTACAGCACATTGATACGACAGTACAAACTGTTGGGGCGCGCTGCTTCTGTACACATACGTCGGAACGGAATGGAATGCATTCTAGATGATTGATATGTTTGAGACAATTACAATATGCACTAGACGCAGTAGATTTGTCATCTTGTTACGGTATTTCCCAGCGCAAGGGAACTATTAACGAAACGTAATTTTGTGGTGTAGTTCGTCATTCGAAATTTCCATCTAGTCCACTGCAATTGTCTAATTTACATTTGATGTTGTTTGTCAATATGTTGAACAAGTGTATTTCTAGAATCGTAGTAGAATATACGATTATTCATACAGAAATGATTCTTACAACAGGGCCTTTATTGCATCATCCATCAGATATACCGAATTTACGATCAAATGTGAAATTTCATATAATTGTGCGTTTTTTTGTAGTGCTAGAATGAAATTGTAGTATAAAAATAAATACTTGCAAAGATCAAATTAATGAGATAAGATAAAAGTTTTGATGCGCCATTATCGTAACCCAAGGAGGAATTGCCTTGTGAAATTTTATGATTAATGTATTTAATCAACAAATGCGGTGTTGACCATAGGTCAATTTGCCGTTATATTGTAAAAAAAAACTATTATTATCGTAAACTTAATTTTTATAAGTTAATGCTTGAAACTTATCGGATAAATGAAAAATCTGAAGCTTTTTTTCATTTCATTTGTTTCTCCAGGATAACGGAAGGATGCATAGAATGGTTCTTTTTTTAATTGCATTGTGCAATACAAAATAAGGCGTTAAAGCTGAGAAAGATATACGAACATTAAAACCAACAAATTAAATAAATAGCAAGAGAATAGAGAAGGAGAGAAAAAATGGAAAAATGGAATAGAGAAAACTCCAGATCATCGGTGATATTTCGGATGAGCAACAATTTGCTGGTTTACATCAATGAGGAACCGCACTCTATATTGTTGGGAAACAACAGTATTTTAATAGGCAGAGAATTAATAATTAAAAACAAAACCCACGGTGAATAAGGTTCACTCCAATCAATACTTAGTAATCCGGAGATTGCTCCGGAGTAACGCAAAACTCCCCACAAAAATCGTTTAAAATTGAGAATTGAGTAACTTCTTTACTTCTTCACTAATCAACTCCTTCTTCCTTCTTTACTTTAAAGAAAACTAGTGAGAAAATAATGAAAAAGAATATTTGTTTGAACGAGAAAATTTGTATTATTCAAAGAAATATTTTATTTATTAAATTTCATGATATAAAACCACAGAATCAAATTTAAACATCTGCCTATAGTATGTACCGTTTATCGTGGGTATTATTATTATAATGAGATTACACGGCATCCAAACAAAATCTGTTTGAATTTTATTACTTTCTTTGCTAAATATGACATAGTTTCTACTCACTATTGCTGCATACTATTGCGTAACATTGATGCATAAATCAGTTTTATCATACACAAATGTTGAAGAAAAAATACCAACGGCACGGTTTTGCAACGGCTTTTATTGCAGTTTTGATATGGTATAAAGAAGATGGATATTATACCAGCACGAACAAAGCCGAAGTGGAATACATTTTTTCTGACAGCAGCCGAAGTTTGACAGTGGCGTGTTGTGTAAGTGTTTGTGTTTGTGTTGTGTTCAGGATTGTGTGCGTATGTGAACGTAAGGTGGGCAGAGGCAAATAACTTTTCGTTGCTAATCGATAACGCAAACAAATCTGCTCCCACACAGAATGGCTCATTCGATGTGAAAAAACTGTTTTGTGCTAGGAAAATCGTGGTGCTGCTGTTGGAAATTGGGTGAAAAACGAAAGAACCAGTCATGGATCGTAATATAAAAACGAGAAACAACCTGTCGGTACGTTGAAACCCGCCAGTAAGGTTTTGTGAAAGTGAACCGTTTTCCTTGAACCTCCCATGTTTCCTTGAAAGGGGTGCTATGGCATCATCGTTTACATTTGGAGATCACTGCGTTGTTGGGGTTGGTACAGTCCACAAACGCGTATTTCAACAAACTTTTTTTTTATAATTTACATCGGGAGAAAAGTTTCTATTTTATTTAACAGTAACTTCCTACTTCCCTGCTATGTTTCATTTCGCTATAAGAAGCAAATATGAAACAATTGCACGATTCCAATCTGTTTATGAAGCCACTTACTACAGGTTGGCCATCGTAATAATGCACGCCTCTTTGACGCAGAGGGTGTGGAACCGAATCGAAACCACTACTTTGCAGATCAGATTGTGTGTGATGGCGGCAATCCCAACTAAACCTTCCTCGTGGTGAAGCCAACTGTGACTAAAAGCTATTAAAATCGAAAGTGTCGAAATGGTGATGCGAAACGCATCAGCAACAAAACTTACTCCTATTCGGGCTGAAGTAACGTAACCGATGATGCCATTTCACTCGATGCACTCACTGCACTGCAGTTTGCTGCTTTCGCGCGATGAACGGTCTTGTTAGAAAACAGGTCATTAAAAGCGATGTGGTCCGTATTTTCACAGAACACGAAAAATGAATGTGTCCAGGTGGTTGTGCGTTGCCGGCCGCTTAACAATAAGGAATTGACCGGGAACTTCCAGAAGGTGGTCGATGTTTTTCCCAGTCGAGGCGTGATCGAGATCCTGAACTGTAATGAAGCTTCGAGGGAGAACAAAAAGATGTTCACGTACGATGCGGTGTACGATTGCCTGTAAGTATGGTTGTTCCGTTGTCATTGTCGGTGGGGTGCTTATGATAGTTTCCATTTGTGACCTCGTTTCAGCTCCACACAACAAACGATCTACGATGAGGTGGTACGCCCGTTGGTTTCCTCCGTGATGGAGGGGTTTAATGGGTGTGTCTTCGCGTACGGTCAAACTGGAACGGGTAAAACGCACACGATGGAAGGCATCAAGAATGATGTGGAGCAGAAGGGCATAATTCCACGAGCATTCGAGCAGATCTGGGCGCACATTAACCGTGCGCAAAACATGAACTTCCTGGTGGCGGTTTCGTACCTAGAAATTTACATGGAGGAACTACGCGATCTGCTGAAACCGAATGCGACCTGCTCGCTGGAACTGCGCGAACGGGACGGTGGTATCGTGGTGCCGAATCTGCATTCGGTACTATGCAAAAGCGTCGAGGACATGCTGAACGTGATGCATCAGGGCAACAAGAACCGTACGGTCGGGTTCACGAACATGAATGAGCACAGTTCACGTTCGCATGCTATATTTCTAATCAAGATTGAAATGTGTGAAGCAGGATCCACGCTAGTCAAGGTCGGCAAGCTGAATTTGATCGATCTGGCCGGAAGCGAACGGCAGTCAAAGACGGGTGCAACTGCCGAGCGGCTGAAGGAGGCAAGCAAGATTAACCGCGCGCTTTCGTCGCTGGGAAACGTAATTTCGGCCCTGGCAGAAAAATCACCCCACGTTCCTTACCGTGACTCGAAATTGACACGCTTGCTGCAGGATTCGTTAGGTGGCAATTCCAAGACTATCATGATAGCAAACATTGGTCCCTCCGAGTTCAATTACAATGAAACGCTTACAACGCTCCGGTACGCTCACCGGGCAAAGACGATCGAAAACAAACCGGTGAAGAATGAGGACCCGCAGGATACGAAGCTGCGCGAGTATCAAAATGAGATAGCGGAGCTGCGCAAGCTTATTAGCGAACGGCAGAAGCGGGAGCGTACGGTGCACCGGGAAAAGAAGTCCAAAAAGAAGGCCACCCGTGTAAAGCGCGAACCAAGCCTTACGCAATCGGATGAGAAGTCCGATTCCGAGGTGGAAGAGGAGGAAGACTGCGAGAAGGAAAATGAACAGGATTTCAATGAGCTGGACACGAAAGCCAAAGAAGAATTGATGAAGGAACGGGAAGCAACTGCTTCGTTGGCCGCAAAGCTCCAGGAGCTCGAAGGACAGCTGGTCAAGGGCGGTAAGAACATTCTAGATACTTACACCGAGCGACAGTTTGAGCTGGAGAAGAAGCTTTCTGAAATAGCGGAACGAAAAAAGCGTGAAATCGAAATGCAGCAGCAGCTGGAGCTGCAAGAAGAATCGACGATGGAAATTCGTGAAACGTTTACCTCGCTGCAGCAGGAGGTAGAACTGAAGACGCGCAAGTTGAAGAAATGTTACGCCAAGTGTATGGCCTTGAAGCAGGAGCTGCAGGACACGCGCGATGAGCATAATCGTGACCGGCGTGAGTTAGAAATGACACAAAATGAACTGATTAAGGAACTGAAGCGATTGTTGCTAATAATTGACAACTTTGTACCGGCTGAGGTGAAATCACGTCTGTATACTCAGGCCAAGTACGACGACGAGGCCGAAGAATGGTTCCTTAACGGTAACATGATGCTGAGCAACCACCAAACGTTGACGCGGCCAGTTGCCGATCCGAACCGTCGGCGACCGATGAGTGAGTATGCGCTTCAAATGATTAAAACAAAGTCCAGCGAAGCCATCCGCTACAAGGTAAGTGATGAAGCGGTGATGAGGGTGAGTAAATGGAATGAATTGTTAACAGGTTCTCTTTCTGCGTATTATTGTAGGGCGAAAATATACTCGATTACGAGCTGGATATGCCGCTCAGAACGACGTACGAATACTCGAATCCGAAAGTGTCGGCTTCGCTACAAGCCGTCTTGGCAGAGGCCATGCAAACTGAGGACGATATCGATATCACCGATCAGTCGAACTATGCCAGCATGATGAAAATGCGCCTCGATCAGATCACCAAGCGCAATGTGCAGGAACACGCAGCAACAAGCGCCTCGACAAGTAGTGCCATGGCAGGTGGTGCTGCAAGTGGTGCTGGTGGTGGTGGTGATGGTGGTGTGTCAGGTGCAACTGTCCCGAGCAGTAGT
Organism: Anopheles funestus; assembly: GCF_943734845.2. Lineage (NCBI taxonomy): Eukaryota > Metazoa > Arthropoda > Insecta > Diptera > Culicidae > Anopheles > Anopheles funestus. The sequence goes on from NC_064599.1 coordinate 45,420,727, forward strand.
TCCACGGGTAGTGGTTTGATGAGTGGTGTTGGAACCACCACCAGTCGAGCACGGTCTTCGGTGTACAGTCGTGGCAAATCGGCCGCGCCCGCATTCGGAGCACATTCGGCAGCACCAGTAAAGAAAGTGTCCGCGTCGGCGCTTATGTCTAGCAGCCACGGAGGCACCGGTCCGGGTACGGGCAACATGTTCCCGAAAGCGCGTGGTCTCATACCCAAGTAGAGCCTGCGCCACGGTGAAACTGAAGTACTCATCTAGATGTCATCATCGTTATCGTACCATCATCATCACAAAAACAGAACGAATCATGCGTTTAATCGCCCATTCAAGACTTTGATTGATGATCTCGCTTCGCTGTGCTTAGTGCTTAAAGTGGCATTGCTGTGTTGGAACGTACTCCGATTTGGAGTATTGGCGCACATGTTTCCACCTTTACATTGTTTTAGTTTGCACGAATCGATGAATGAAAGGAAAAGATTGTAGGAAAAGTTTCACTCACGCGCGCGCTTATATCAAACACATCTAATTGGCATAAAGAAGGAAAACTGAACGTTTGAATATATTTGAAATATTTGAAAAGGGCACGAAAGGGTATGAATATTTGTAGGTACATGGCCACTTTCGGTAAAACGCCATGGACAAGTAATAAGAGGCAACCGAACAACGGTGCAGGAAGACAAGAGACAAGAAGATTTAAAACGAACAAAAATGGAATGAGAGGTAAAGGGATATATTCTTCATGAGACACTTAAATTAATCAAAATGAAAAACAGTAAATCGTAAGCGTTGGGAAAAGTAAGATTACAAAAACACGTCCATGAGACGCTCGGAAGGTATTAACAAAAGCTGTGCCTAGGGATATTATTATTTTACGTTCCTTTTCCCTAACACCTGAACTGCGCTGAACGCTTTATTTGTTGCTTTTATTCCGATAAGAGCTTCAAAAAAATATTTATGTTCATTACTTATTTTTTGTTTGTTATAATTCGCGTACGTTGCAGTTGATTTCATTCTGCAACAAGTCGTAGGACAAATCGTTCGTTTATTATGCTAAACCTTACTTAACGCGCTTTTTTATGTTAAATTTACTGCAACGTTATTGTGTTATGTATAGTTTTTGTTTTGTGTGCTATAAGTTTAACCATGTTACTGCATTTGATACGAGGCTGATGTTTTTGATTGTAAATATTGTTTTGAAAATTATGTTCGCGGTGAAAGGGGTAATAATTTTTGAGAGAAAATGGCAACTAGCTTCTTTTGTTTGCGTTTATTTTTTTTTGCCTAACCGAGAGGTTCATTATTGTTGAAATATTTTTTGTTCCTTTGTTTGTATAAGTTTGTTAAATGTACTATTGAGTTGTGACCATTCTGGTCCGGCAAAATGGTTGTATCTTCACATCGACCGAGATCAGACAAGTGAGCGTTTTTGTGACACGAAGTTTGACGGGTTGTTGTACTGCTGTTGAGTGCTTTTGTGATGCGCATTTTTACACGTTTGAGGATAAGCTGGAACATGTAGTGCGGATCATGTTTAAATATTCGATCAATACGGACATATGTTTTTAAATTTCCCACAATCAAACTGTCCGATAAAAAGGCAAGTGTCCGTAAATACTTCTACAAAACAGATGGCAAAAAAGCAGCGACATATTGGGTGATGCTACCCAAATGTCCTTAAAACACAGGATAGTACTAATCCATGTCAACTTATATTTATATGAAACACAAGAGCAATGTGATGATTTGGTCCCCCTAAAACGCTACATCGGATCGTTCACACTTCCCTTTTTCTAAATAGTAATGCACCCAAACTTTAGTTGAAAATTGAGTACACTTTTTTCGGATCATTATCATATGCTGCACATTAGTCTGCTTTTCTAGCGGGATATTAATTCTATCGTACAAATGATACTCTCTTGCTTATGCAACATATATTGTCGTTCGATCACATTGTATGTGACGTTATGGAGAAGGCAGTTTGGATGAAGAGAGCAAGATGATTGTGATCGTCAATGACAAAATTTCTAGGATGATATTGGACAGATGGAATGTGTGATGCTATGTAGCTTCGTCTACCGACTACTCCGGTTGAGTGCTTGGTACACGATTTTCGGTGTAAGCGGTAAACTACAGCTAACGGTTTAGGGATGATGTAGAACAAACGATGGACGTATTATTCAAAATATAAAGAAAATCGTACAAAATTATGCGAAACCGTTTGTTCCAATTTATTTGTTAAACATCACTGCAATTTTATTTCTTTATCATGGGCCGAAGCGCCAACATGTACACGGGATACAGTTCTTTGGGGAAGCTTGTTTGACGCTGCTCCTTAACGACGCGCATGTTGGCTTGCTTTAGTAATTGTTTCATCTGTAACAACGGTCTAGTTACTGACGAATCTGTTCGATCGAGATCTACCACATTGCTGCTGGTGAAGTTTTCCTTTATCACTATCATACCACCCCGGGCGAGCGCTTTCGAACAACGGTGGAAAAACTGTACCGTATCCTCATCTGTTAAATGACCAAGCACCCACTGCGCCCAGATAATATCGTACCGCCCTTGCTCGGGGACAAAATCCTGCAAACCTTCGTTAAATACTGTGCCTAGCTTGGATCCGAAATCTGCCAATTCGGTACGAGCCGTCTGGCAGAAATGTTCATCCTGCTCTACCAGGTCTACATGGTCGAACAATGGCAAAAGCAGATTCTTACTGATTCTACCAATACCCGCACCGCAGTCTAAGGCTCTAGTGCGTCCCGGGGCCGGTTTTTGCTTATACAGATGCTTCAGGAACTGCTCTGATCCGCGGATGTCGATGAGCGATATGCTGCCAAACCCGCCAAGCATGCCATCGACAGTGGGAGACACGTTCGACCAATAGTTTTTCGCATTGTTATAATAACTTTCGCTGTCCGCAAGTAAATCGTCCGGTGCGGAGCATTCTGAATCATTTTCGCTTTGATCGTTGTTGGTTGCAGGTTCTACAGGCGAATTTGTTTCGATAGCAGCACTTGTAGCGCTTTCGTTGTGGTTAGCCATATTCGATGCCATTCGATATGTATAAGGAACACTTGTTGAATTTGAGGTACAAGCTATTTTCGGTCGGCGGGTTACTTTTTTCTGTTAAATCATATGAGCACGAGGTAGATGGCGGGTTGTTTTGTTGATGATTGAAAAATTCATTTTGTTTGTTTGCCACTTCACCCACCCTCAAGTATACTTCACAAAGTAAAACTCAACTCAACTCTGTTATAAACAAATCGGATTGATGACAGCATCATGACGTTTGTTCTAAAAATTTAAATGTTTAGAACTAATAGTCCATCAAAGCGCGTTTTTTTTTAAATTATAATCAGCTTTTGATCAATCGTTGGACAATTGATTAATTTATTTTTGTTATTGTAATATACATAACTTTGAGGTAAATTAAGGAGGAAATTGACGCAGTGGCGGTTTGATATCTCATCGGTTGCATAATTTTTTTTCCTATCCAACGTTTTTCTATACAATCTACTTCATTTAAATTCATGAATTCTTGTGGGCACTGTGTGCACTACAACATCAAGAAATGTTGGCGTGACCTTTATTAGCTTTCCTTGATTTTATTTATCGCTAGTAAGATAGTCAAGTTCTGCGTACGGCAGTGCGGTCCGGAAGGGATTTGATATCCGTTCCTGTCGTGTCGCTAACGGTGCCACTACCATCTTCACCACCGGGTCGCTCCTACATGACTACAAGATTATTATTTATCTGTTACCGATTTGAATGTTACTAGAATTTTCAGCAAGTTTGGATCTTTTAAAGCTTTAATTTTTCTCACACCAAATATATTGTTATGGACTATGCTAGTATACGAACTAGTACACGTTTGGTAAACTACGTGGTCATCCAACTATGTGTATGTTTGTGTACATGAAATGTTTAGTGCATGTTAAAATGGGATATTAGTAGGTTTTTGTTTTAATATTGTATTTACTGTGATTATTGTTACGCAAAATCTAATTTTTGCAACATATTTTCTACCACAAATGGTGTTCTACATGATAGGGTCTGGATGAAATGTATGGGGAAAATGCTTACTAAAATACTTTGGCAAATGCTCAATATTACGTAGAGATTTGTAAGTAGATAATATACAATAGAACATCATGCTTATCTAAAACCATGTAAATTGAACACTTTTTGCACGTACCATTATTTTTTTTTAACAAATCTGAATATGTAAAGCTTGAAGAAAAAAAATGGGCTAAATTAGCTATGAGATTTGCTTACATTACTATGTTACAAATATTTATAATTTCATGATATCACAATTACCAAAAGCTTTTATATGACATTTAGAAAGTTTCGACATCATTTGAATGTGTTAAAGAAAAACTTTCATTTTCGACATTCCTGACAACCTACCAATAAAACAGGATTTAACAATCACTGATACGCTTCCCTTTCGACGGACACATCGTATCAATCACATTCTTCCAAAACGACCATTATTTTCCTCCCGTAAACACCTGTCGGTTAACTTCCATTTTTTTTCGATACTCTTCCATAAATGGAAAACTTATTTCTTATTTCATTTCGTGTGCTACGCAGACAATCAGTGACTAATTTCATATTCATACGTATGTTCCAATGATGAGTTTCTCGCATTTAGGGATTCTTTTTGTTGTCAGTTCGTATATGTGAAAATAAGCTCGATTGGAAAATGAGCAAGTGACACATATTCCTTATACCATTTGCTTTGTTAGGGTTTCTTCAACGTTACCACACCTTAAAGGAATGGTGAAGTGTATCACTGCACGAATTTATTTTTTTTTTTTTTCATGTATATAGATATAGATATGGATATATCTATATTTTAAAAATTGAATAAATTTTCTATTTACCGGCTGAAGTTTTACAAATTGTATATTGGACCGTTAAAGAAAAAAACGGCTTAATTATCACAAACGTGCATGTGCATACAGTGTCCCATAATTAATGCCACAACCCGTTATACTATTTCTCTTCTATCGTGAGACACGTTTGGGAACGATTTTTGCGTTCTACTTACACCAAACTGATGTTCCAGGAGAAATTTTTATCGAGCTGGGTTTAACAGACAGACACGGCTATCAGTGCAGAGTACTTTTAGGAAAAGCTGTAAAAAATATGAATAAATGTAATGTTTAACCGCAATATAAAATGACATCAATGATACGAGCGTGTAGAAGCATTTTTAAAATTTATATAATGATTGATTCATGATCCGTACCAACTTTAACATTGGCCTTGATGTAGCTTCTTACATACTGCTTGTAGAATGAAACTGGGACGATGATAACAGTTGATGCTGTTAATGGCACTGTCAAAGATATGCTTTCACGTGTATGTTTTTTTTTCTGACTATGTTACCTCCATACCGGTATTTCTGCTTTTAGTGGGAATCGACTAGAAAAGTATTAAGTATTGAAGATACCAGAAAGGCAGGTGTTGAGAAAGAGTTTAAAAGAATGCGTATGGACAGGTCAGATTCAAAATTGCCGACCAGAAGCCACCAAAAGGAATAAAAAAAAATATTGCAACCCAAGACGAGTGTGCTTCCACTCTTTCGAGCTTTGCGCGTTGCGGCCAAGCCCCGATGGAAGTTGGCGGCGCAAATAAATACCAAAAAACGTACAAAAATTCCGCTATATATCCACACATCTACATCGAAACGCAGCATGAACGCACACATGAGCAACGCATCCCTACGCAGAGTACTTTATTGCGCTCCCCAACAAGATATGAAAGTTGCCTAAGGCCATTTTTAGTGTGGCTTGCTCCAGTGTGTAGATATGAAACGGTACACATTCGCATGTTTTTGTCCCAACAAGCACACGGATCGGCAATGGAAGTAATTCTCATTTCAGTTTCATAATTACACGGCTTACAGCAGAAAAGAAGCAGGAAAGCAGATCAGTCTTAGTCTAAATCGAAAGCACTGTTGAACAGAAGAGAGTGCGTTTGAAAATAAAAAGAGATTGTGAGGGAGAGCTCTCCATGATATACAGCATACTTAAACTATCATGGAGCACAGCATAGAAGAGAGAATTCACACAATCAACTGATCCCCCTAAAGCACTTAAATGTACCTTAATAAAGTATTTTTTTTTTTTGCTTGTTAAGAACAGCAAGGCCGTATCAAGACTTAATTTTTTATCGCCTAGCCAGATAGTCAATCCTTGCTACGGGGAGATGGGATTTGATACACGGCCCTGTCGTATGGAACCGGTGCCGTTTATCACATACAGAATCGGGCCGCCCCATTTGTGCTTTGTTATTTGGACAAAAAGTTTGTTATGCGTTCATTTTAAACACCACGATGATATTTGCATGCTTTGATTAGCATTTTATATAAAATTATAACGCAACATTGTTTTTTTCAATGAAAATCGTGATGTAAGCATTCTTATAATCATATTTCTAAACGTTTTGACCTATCGTACCATCAATGTTTATAGGTTGGAATTGGATTCGAACCGGCTTCGATCGTCAGAATATCGATGCACACAATCGGTTTTGCAAAATATTATGTGTTAGGTCAACCTCATCCAGCTACAGGCATTGTTAGTGGAAAACAAATTTGAAAGATAGTTTCAGCATCTTTCAGATATAGGTTTAGTCTGTTGCAAATTCACGTTATTACTGAAAATTTTATTTGTGATAAAAATAAATTATTGTAATATCATAATTCTAATTGAAATGTATAAATAATAATTCTAATATAAAAGAAATAACGGTATAAGAAATCATTGGTTTTTATATAACAGGCTAAAAGGCTTTTAAACATAGGCTAAAAGAAAATTTCGTCTCGTTTACTTCCACAATCAATATGCTTCATTGTAGCCGAAATTTCGATACCTTTTCTCTGTATCTCCCAACAAACGGTGCAATCCTTACCCAGTACTACTGAGGAGCATGGCTCATTGCAAAAGGCACAAGATGAAGCGGCAAAACAAAGCAACAGAGAGAGGGCGAATATTCCGATTGCGTATGCTTGTTTCGCCATGGTAGTGGTATGCGCGACGGTACGACCAGTTCATCGAAATTCCTTGTCGGGCGTAGTCGCGATCGTTTGCGTCGTTTCGGTGCGTTCGACATACATTTCTTCTCCACAGCATTATTTGCCCACCTTGTGGTGGTAGTGCGGAATGCTTCCGTATTTTTAATTATTTCCCTCCTTAAAAGTTGTCCAATCTGATGGGGCAAGAATTTTACGAACAACAACAGCAGCAGTAATCTCCATGCAAACTAGGTACTGCGCGAAAAGGTAACGAATCAAAGCAGCATTAATCGTTGGTATCGTTAAGCGTAACGCTAAGCGCTTGAGCACGGTTAAGGTTCGTGCGTTTTAGCCAGTGTAATTAAAAGTCCCGCAAGTGCCCTTGCATACAGATGGAGTGTAGATCGCAAATTCTCGGTACCGCCGTGAACTCGTATGTGCCTCTCATGATGGCAGCTATTTTCACCTGAAACCAGTTCGCGATAGAAAGAGTTGTGACGAACGCAAGACACGAACCCCGGTTGCGGGTAAGCGAGGTACCAGTAAAATGTGCGTTTTAGTGACGTTGTCTATGTCAGAGGCTAGCTAATATGTTGTACGGTCGTTTGGAGGGTGGAAATGTTCATCTTCAACATGCTCACCAACAACAAATTATAGTAAAGCATCATGTGAAACCATCTGTGTGCAAAGTTGCAGAACAACGAAAAAAAATCTACACTGCAACCACGGTGGCTTGTGGTGCAGAGAGTGCTTATAATTGATAGTAGAATATCAAGTGCGTGTGTACAAACGACAAACGAGTGTGCATATAGTGGCTATGTATTCATATTCCCACTACTTCCCTCGCAAAGTCATCGGTGGCCTGAGGTGAAGTGAAATTCAGCTCACCGTGCATCGCGCATACTTTCACGCTTTGCGGGTCGTTACCTTTCTGGTCGCTCTTCGCAGCAGATTGGAAATCACACATTAATATTTCATAGCATATTTTGGGTGCCGTCCTGCATTTAGGTTGCCGGCTTTCGAACGTCTCGTGAGCAGCTGGAAAGGTTACTGTGGCCATAGCGGATAAGTGTAACGCGTGTGTGCGTGTGTGTGTGTGTGGTTGCGCGTGTGATACAAGTGCATGCGCATGTTTAAGATTTCATTCTCATTTATCCACTACTCCGGTGTGTGAAAAATTGTGACAGATCGAGTGAGAGTGCTATTAAAATCAACTTAAATTTACTTACCTCAAAATGGTTATGTTACATGGTTAAAACCATGTTTGGGGAATATATGTTTTGATTATTAAGATTTTTGTCGGCAGCTCCCCTTATTTTACGTGGCACGGGAGCGTTCAAGGTAAGCTGCATCGTCGAGGAAAATCAAGATCTCGATATTTGGTTCATTGTTCGCTTGTTAACAATACATTGTTTCGTATAATTTTGTGAGTTTCGTGTGAAGGTTGATGTGTTTTGTTTTTTTTTTTTGTAAAAACGTTCTACCGACCTTTATTTATCGATGTATGACTACATGTGCTCGTTGCACACACATTGCTTGTAAGTGTGTGCGTGTGGAAAAGAGTGCAGCAACATGATGCAGCTCAGGAATTTTACCGTTTTGTTTGAGCAGGTAACGGATAAATTATCAGAGAAGTATCTCGGCCGATCTTACTCTTCAACATGAAGCGTAATGCTTGAAGAGATGGTTCGGTTTTATCCGTTCATTAAGTGTGTTTCTTATATTCAATGTACAGCCTTTAAGTGGTGTGGCTCATTTCAAATTAGATAAAAGCCAAAACAGTCGATAAAAGCATTACAGTGGATAAATGAGATAATGTTTTAATTGGAATTGCAGATATCAATTTAAGGAGCAGCATAGTACATTCATCATAGTTTGTATGATTGACACTTATAATAACAATAACTTCAATAAAACATTCAAGAGAATTTAACAAATTTTTCTTTTTCGAATATTTTTTGCATCCACGCATCTTTCCAATCTATCCCTTGCAAGCAGCTATGGATTCTTGAGCCATCTTTCTTCTGGTAGCTATTTGCACAAGCTGTGATGAGAATTTGTTTTCTTTTCTTGATCCATCGTTTCAAACAGTCTCATTATACATTCTCGTACCACCTGCGAAGCAGTTTAGCTTGGGTACAAAAGGCCCAACAGTTAATTATGGTCGTTGTACAGCCATAACCATGAGATCACGTAAAGTCTTTCTATGAGCTTGAGGCTTCAAAAAGCGATCGGTAAAATAGGTAAAATGCTACGGTTGTAAACACAGCTGCAAAAAGGGGTGGCAATGGCTGGCCTTCGTTGCGTCACAAGTTAGAAAACTGTCGAATTCAATACCATTTAGGGAAATATTTACAAGCTTACTGTTGCCGTTACTGGTTGCGTGAAACAAATTCTAATCGCTATTGTGATTGTTAATGCTACTGTTAAAATAATAGATGGTTGAAAGTATTGAGAATAATACTGATGTTTAGTTTAGTTTTACAAAATAGTTCTTTGTGAATCAAAAAAGATAATAAAGAGCCGCATACTAGCCGTGCCTATCTTTCGATAAGCTGCGAGCTGTAGAAACATGTGAACTTTATGTTTACTAAAATTTTCTTCTTTCTGAAAACAAAACAAGTTTTCAATAATAATATTCCAAGGAGAGGAACAAACCCACACACAAGCGCACATTCAGTGACGCGTGTTACATACGCGAAAAGCGTAAAACATGTTCAAACGCAAACACACAGAACAAAATGCAAAATCTTCGTCCACGTCCACATGTCCGAATAATCGGCAACGGCAAATCCCCCACGCCAATCCGATACTCGTTGCCAGTGACACATTCACGCTTACGAATCGCCAAGCGTCGATCATCGTTAAAACAATTCAACATTGCGCAGGATGTCGTTGAACTTTCGGTTTGGTGATTTAGAGATTTTCAAAATGAATATTTTTAAATGGGCTTCTGATGAAACATTGGGAAGCACCCTTCTTATTGCTTTGCAAAAACAAAAGCATTGGTACATTTTGATTTGGAAGTCCCACTGGTCGTAATGAGAATAAAGATCATGTGAAGAGGACACATGGAATAGTTGAACCATGACGGGTACGTTTAAATGACAAACCCAAACATGTGTAGGCTGCATATTTCGGGAAACAAAAACATATTTGGCAAGGTTCGTTTGTTTTACCATCATTGAAATCATTCACAGTGTCGAGTGAGCCGCCGTACACTCAGCATGGAACTATTTATGCATTGAAAAAAAATAGAAAAAATATCACAAAAGCTTTACCGCACGGGCTTGTTTTTTGTTTTGAATTGTGTGAAACTACTCGCTATGTTATTGCGCAAGCGGGAATGTCTTGGTGAAAAAAGAACATGAAAATATAACCAGAGCACAATCTTTTATCAAAACGGTCACCATAATTTTAGCTACTTAATTTCATAGCTATATTTCCAACAGTACTGGCGGTTGCCTACCGGTGGCACTTTTCCTTATGACGGTACCGGACGGTATTATCATATGCTTCGTTGCATTGTTTTCGTTAGCCTTTGTGCAGGCGTGGAAGGTTGGATGTATTTTATGCAACCGTCGTAGCTCACTTGAGAATTCCTCAAACGTCCATAAAGGCAAACGATGAAATAATCTATGGCGGAATGCAAAAAAAAAAGAAACAGCCCACGTTTGGTAACAAGGTGTTTGTTTGTCCAACGCCATCTGAACGAGAAGATCCCATGCTAAGAAAGCCGTGATGCAATAAGCTTGAAACCCATTAATTTTAAACATTGTGGAGCATAATAATAATAATAATGTTCAAACGCGCTTAAAAATGTGGAACATATTAAAAGAGCATCTGTTCAGCCACAAGCCAGGCCGCTGTTCTAAGATGATTCGGTTTGTATAAATTTACTTTAAGCGCGTACATTGCTCAACATCCGTTGGAACACTGAAACATTTGCAATTAATGAGGCGTTCTTCACGTACACACTCGGGCACAACTCGCAAACTCCCACGGCATCTTACGTCAACTTCCAATCGTACCATGCGTAGACCTATAATCGGCCGTCGCCGCATATGCAAAAGTGCCAGGTGCAGCAGTTGTACGGTAGCGAGTGGGCAAACCAGTCTGTTGCCACTCAAAAATGTGACCGACGGATCAAGTACAAACCTTAACACCTACATGCTACAATTCCGTGCACCGGTCAATTGGTAACGCGATCAAACATTCCTTACATGGTAGGTGGTCGTGTGGTGGCATTACTCACCTTTCGAAACGTGTTTTCGATATTCTACGCGATTCCGTTGTCGTACGCTCTAGGCGATACCTAGAGTTTGCTCACTTTACTTTTGGGTATAGAATCGCTGGGAGTGATCAATACTTTGATAACGGCAAGATTGTAAAAGATAATTTTGAGGGTGATTTTTGTTGTTGTTGCAGTTTCTACTACGGTAAAATGGGTTGGACAAATGGGCACAAATATGAATAAACCGTGAACAGTATTACCTTTGTGATAACAGTGAAAATCCTAAAGCTAAAATCCAAACATAAAAATCAGTAGTTATGGGCTGTTTCGGCAGAACCATTGTCAAAAAATGTTTTCAAGAAAGGAAATTGAGAACTAATGAGTCGAAACAGGCCGCATTTTGTGTGTGATAAACGACGCCTGGACCGGTCATGAAATACCATACGTAGCAAGGACTGACTATCTGGCTACGTAGTTAAAATAAGTCTAATAAGATGCAGAAATGGCCAGCATGACCTGAAGTTCAAGAAAATGCAGGAAATGAGTTGGTTTTAAACAAAGTATAGTCCGTTGTGGGAAATAGCAGCTATTTTTTAAATGTTTAATCTCAGAATGCTTAAAAATAAATTTACTCGTTTCGACGGTATTCCCTACAAATCTTTAACGGTTTTAAGATAAATAATAAGATATGGGTTTGTAGGAAGTTCGGCCCTATCGAAATATAATTTTGATTTAGGTGTGTTAGGACTTCAATGAATATGACTCCAAAGCACTGTAAAATAACAGCTAAGAACAATTACATTTTTCACTTGTAAGTTGACCGGATAAATAAAATCGTGCACTTCCCATAAGCTGCTGTTCGTTGAAATGATGCTCACAACCTTGAAATTCGTCATCGTTGCAGTCGGGCTTTCACTTACTTCGCTGTTCCAAACAATCGTTTAACCACGCACTACAGAGTGGGTGACTTTAATGAATCTTCTCCCGCGCCCATCTTTTCTTTTGGAGGTTCACTTTTTCTTTTTTCTTTTTTAACTTCCGAATGCATTTTCACTTCTCTGAATCTCACATCGGTCTTCGGCAAACGAATGAATGCCAAGAGAAGAGGAGTGGCAAAAGATAGATTTCTCCCTCACACGAGGGCACGATCTTGTCGAATATTAATGTTTTAAGCTGACCATAAACTTCGAATGTCATATGCCATTGTGCGTCTGGTTTTTGTTGTTGTTACTTTTGGTGAATTTGGCTTTCTTTTTTCCTGCAAGTGCTTCCTATTTTACAGTGTCAAGCGACGGGCGAGTAAATTGTGTTGAGACAAGTTACTTATGAATGGGTTTCCTAGTAGTCTCGTGCGTGTTGATTTGTGAGGAAAAGTTTTTTTCAGTCGCTTTAAACACTCTGCATTACCTGAAGAAGCTTTAGTTCGTTTGGCAAGGCAACCAGGATGGGAAAATAGTACTTGAAATGGATCGAATGATAATCAACACGTTTTTTTATGCAGAATAGCATAATCTCAGTTTCATGATGATAAAAATTTCAATTTTTCTTGTTGTTCAAAAATGCCCAAACTTAAATGCATTCTGAATAATTCAGAAACGTTTATGTTTGATTTTAGATTTATTTTTTTGCAACAACTTTTGTTGTCATAACAAAAGAGCCGGTTACATAAAGTTAAATCTTTGTCCAGGGCTATGGAAATATGTTAAATATACAGAAGGCATTTCCATAATTATATTTTATGTTTATTATACATTTTACTCTAATATTTTGAGTTTTCCATTCTAACGAATTAAGTAAATAACAGAATTGAAACGAATTTTATCCAAAGTCAGTTACTTACAATTCTTATCTTTTTTTTCTCCGATTTTGATTTCCTTTGCAATTGTTGAATAAAATATTGAAAAACTTTGGTTGTTCCTCTATGTAAAACTTCGTCTCTTCTAAAGTATCTACGTCATCGTTGGAAAATATTCCACCAAGGTTTACTAATGCGTGCATGGCATGCAAATTACGATCACCAAAATGGTACACATTAATATTCACGGCAGCAATTAAAACAGTAGCTACCCGTCTCTCGCAGTAGTTTGTTCGTCTAAACGTTACATTCTTTCATGAACGTTTCCCAAAACTATTTGCAATTTATGTTGAGTGTAGAGGAGTGGGATGCTTCACTGGTTAATGTATTACACATAACAGCTGAAAAAGGAACTGCACTTATTTATCCTAATTTCAAATAAGCGTTCTCATTCATGAAAATTGTCATATGTGCCATAACGTACAATTGATATTCATCGATATAAATTCTGATTTTTTAAAATTCTTTATATATCCGACGTGTGGCCAAGGTCTGTCATTACTTGATGATTTCACACGTACGCGGTTTTTTACCATCAAAAGTTCCATACCACTTTTGAAAGATCATATCCAAATGACAATATGTGCTAAATAAAAAGTTAATCTTGTTGATTAGTTTTTCTATTCAATAGGGAAATAACATTTTATCAGACCTGACATTATTTTATAATGTTTAAGAAATTCTGAAGAAAACGGTTTCATTTCATTGCGGAAATAAAATATTTTCTGTTCGTGGATAAAGCTTCATTTTCCTAGCGAAGATGCAGAAAAATAAAAATACGTCTACAGAAAATTGAGTTTATTGGCTTGTGTTGGTATTGTTTTCATTTATCAGCTTAATTAATGCTTTGTTTTTCTTCTTGCACATTAACCCAACAACAAAAATGTTGTTCCACGCCAGTGTTCTGTAGTCATCTTGTGAAGTTACCAGCAATGTTTTGGAAGTACAAAAAAAACTTCCCTTGGCGCATGATGATACAAAATGTACAAGGCCTACGGACTAAGAGTGCTTATGGGGTGGTAATAGTAAGAAGAAAATATGATAGCAAAAACCCAGTATAAACAAAGCATCTCCGACTTGTGAGATGTTCCGAAGTACTTCCACCGAGCGAATGATCGTCATAAGAACGTATGCGTTGCTCTGCGTGGCTGTTTCAGGCCAGAGCATACCGCTGGAAGGCAGTGATGTAGCAAAAAGGAAAACAGTTATAATATACCACTTGTTCCCGATATTTCCCGTCCCATTTCCTTTGGGGATGCTGTTTTTTACACACATAAACAATCGTACCTTGTTCACCTGGTTTGCTTGCCATACGGCAGTGACGATTAAAATAGCTAACCGTCTCGGAAAGCAGACGGTCTACAGCTGAAGCAGAAAAGCTTGCGGAAGCATGAAGATAACACATAGCTTTAACAGTTTCTATGTCTACGCTCTCGTGTATCAGTGCTTAAAAATGTTGCAGTATTAGTGAGCAACAACTAAGAGGGCCAGATCATAAAACAGAACAGTTTACAATTCTAGCGATGGCTTTTCCCATCAAGTAAATTGTACGTCGTGTGTCTGTGTTCTGCGTGTGAAATTCATCCTCTGTGTCTATAAAACTTCTCTGCAAATTGTGATCGATGGATGGCCGATGGAATCATTTGATTTACTGTACAAATTCGTTTGTTTTTAGTTGAATGTTGATATTACTATTTGTAGCTAGAAACGATGTTGAATCTATTGAGGAAAAAATTTACCACAGGTGATTTCATTTCGATCAAGTCACAGGTTTAAATCAAGTTCCACAAAACTTTCACAACCTCTTGCACTTGAAGGCTGAAAGGCGTGCCAGGATAGTGCGGATTGGGCCGAAAGCGAAAGCTAAATCTTTCTGAGATTCCAATGCCGGGAGGATGCTAAGAGAAATCGGCACAGCAGAGACGATCGGTTACTTCGAACCTAGCCAAACAGCTAAACGCTACACATTTCGTCACTGGCATTCGGATAAGGAAAATCAAATACGGATTGTCTCGTTCTGTGCCAGTGTACCTCTCTGTCTTATGCCTTACGAATCAGTATCAGCCCTGGGACGGGGCTGGAAAAGTTGATCACATCAAGATTTCACTTTCACCACCATCTTCAGTGGATGCTCGCATGAGTATGCGAGTTTATTGCTGCACCGTTTTTGGGATAAGGCGTTTACATAGTATCGTGTCCAAAACATACGACACCGATTACTACCTTCGATATTTTGGCTTATTTCAGACATTTGACATTTACTCCATATTATCAACATTAAGCTTATCCTTGTTAGTTTCATAGTAGGTGTAACAACATAGACGTACAATAAGCCATTAACACACATGAGTGTTTCAGAATAGATGCGAACTCACGATTATGTGGTGTCGTTTAGACTGATAGCTTTGAGCAGTATTGTTGGAACTTACTTGAAATAGTGCACGTAATACGTTCATGAAACAAATTTAAATGAAACAATCAGTTGCAAAAAAAACTGCAAACTTCTAATGCATGTTTTATAGGGAAAAACGATGCAATATATTTCATCTGTCCGTATCGATCACATTAAATATTTGAGAATCAGCAAATTGAAATATTTCCTTGTTTTGTTACGCATATCTTTCAGTTGCCACTTGTGTTCATTTCCGTAAACCTGTACAATGTAATACCATCATTGTTTCACCAAAAATCCTTGCAATTGAATGGCGATGAGAGTTTACACGAACATTTTTGTTTAACTTAATGATTACTGTTTACCGACTGCACACCATTTCGTCAAACATCGTATTTCATCATGATCAATGTTGATTAGCATAGCATATGTTTGACGAATTTATGAAATGAAACAACACAACACGTGTTCCCATAAATTGCGTAATAAATGGAACCTTTGACAAAGCAAAAAGGTCAATATTTGGCAAACAAGTACATTCATCTTGTATTCTCCGTCTGACATTAAGACTCTATTTAACAAGCACTTGCTGATGTTTGAATATAACATTAAACGGTTTTGGATAGGTCATATTATTTTCGAGTTATAGAAAGCAAGTAACATGAAATGTGAACGAAGAGAAAGCTAAAATGCTGCTCTTGTGATATTTCAATTTGATCCTTTCGGTAATGTTAGTTTAATGACAAAACAGAAATTTGTGTTGATTGTTCAGAAAAAGTAATACACAATTTATAATTTTTAATAAATGGCATTGTAAAATTGAATAAAAATACGAATCATCTTACTTTACACTTGGTTTCTTCATTTATTCTGTGCGTTACATGTATTATTGAAGACTGTTACATTTTTTATAACAGGTGACAATTACTGCAAAACAAGCTTTTCAAATTGCAGCAGCATTTTACTTCATTATACCAAGAATGTCATATTATCTAGCTTGTTTTGTTTCTCCGTATCAATTAATGGAATACTAAGAAACAGTAACCGTTCCAACAACACTCAACCACTTCAACACTTCATGGGAATCGATTGAACTGTGATTGAAGGACGTTTGCTGAACACACACACACACATCATAGAACATTCCGATCGGTTTCGACCCACCCTAGCGTAAAGTATCTTACACAAACACTATCGCCAGTACGCAGGTATTGAAGCGAATTCGTGGCTAATAGGACATTGAAGACAGCCAATCGAATGGACAGTAGTAGTTCAATCTGTAAGCTCCTGTTATTGGCACGTTTTGCGTTTGTTAATGGTTGATTTCTTCCAGACATACCCATACAAGTACCCTATAGCCTTATACAATCACTACATAGAGAGTTCCGTCTTTCCCCGGTGGTATTTGAATTCCGATTGTTCTTTCCCTTGATCACAGAGCACGCAGAAACTATACATGCATGGTCGAATGCATGGTAGGGAACAGTTTCCAATAGTTCCCCACCATCGCTTTGAAAACGTTCCGGCCTTGCGATGGAAAATGTAAATAAAGCAATTAGCTGTTATAAAACAGAGGAGTTGCTTCTTTCTTTAACCTGCCCTCTTCAGGAGCTTTTTTTTCTTTTGCCATCCTCCACCGTACCCCTGAACCCAACCTCCTGCTCCACAACTGAGAGGCCTATATTTCCCTCGCTCGTCTCAGCATATGACCGCGATCGCAAAAGTATTGTACGCATGTGTAATGTTATAAAACAATTGTCAATCACATAATGTCGAATGGGAGCATAGTTCCCGCCGCGTTTGTGCCGTTACAATACTAAATAGAGTGTAATAAATAATATTGAGGTTAATCGTATCGTTTGGCTTTATGTTCCAGGTGGGAATCGAATATTGAGTGATATATTTTCATGATTTCAATTGAAATCATTCGAACAATATCAATGTCACAAAAAATAACAAATTATTTATGTGTTTGTTTTCTTATTTATCTATATTATTGCAATGTTGTTTTAAAAGATAAAACATGTTGAATTAGTGAGGAGTGATTTGAAAACCAACAAATGAAAATGATGTGTAGTAGATAAATTTTAAATTCATATTTACTGGTTTTAGCGAACTTGCTATCAGCATTATATTAAAAAAAGGTAATACAGTAAATCGGAAACGTTACGCATCGTTACCAACCATTCGTTGTTATAAAATGAACATATAATATAGCCGAAAATAGGTCTTGATTAATGCGTCTCCCTATGACCATTACTCTCTTCTAGCAGTAGCAGTCATAACCTGGCTTCAACTCAAAACAAATTAGGTTAATCAAATTCGCTCGATTGCAATTCAGCAGTGTATGATGATATTGCGGACGTGCTCTTATGTGCATCTCTACTCGGGTTCCGTTAGTATATGGTATAAGACACGCATATTGGTTTAGGTTTAACATTTGTGTTGGTCTCTCAGGTGAGCTTAACCATAGCTCAATAATCAAATTAGTAAAGTAGTTCTTCATTCTAGTAGTACATCTTTATAAAAACAAAAAATTGATAATTATTCGTGTAAAATATCTTCTTCATTTCTGTTCGATGCGCAGAAGGGTTTAATACAAAAAAAAACAACACTTTAATCCCTGATGATTTTAACTGATTTACTCTGCTTGCAGGGAGGAATAATGCTTTGTTATTTGTTTACCATCCTACAACTTTCCAACGAACTTGCCTGATACACTTTTCATTTTTAGCTACAGTGAGCCCGGGCACACGGTTTGCCGTTGTGCAACACTGAATGGTTAATTGAGTAACATGGCTTTCGCGCTGTGCCGTTGGGAGTAAGCAGGTGGCTGGTTGAATCATAAATTATGCTTTGGTTATGATTACGTTAGCTTTTCCAAAAGTGTGACCAAATGGCCAAACGCTGTAAGGCAAACGATCAACTGCATTAGACGGCGGATGGCGGCATGTTTGAGAGTTTCGAGACTAGCTATCAACTCTTGTTTCCAAAGCATGTTTTGTTTGTTTTTTAATATATAAGGTAATTTGCTTCTTTTTAGTAATTAATATTTTTAACTCTGTTGGCTTCTTACAATTGCAAAATATACAAGTAGCATGTTAGTAACGTAAAAAATAAGACATTTACATACCTTGTTCTGTTATTCTGTACCAGCTCTACAGTGGAATTTCATGGGTTTCTTTTTACGCATTTCATTCGGTACCACACTAATGAATGAAGTGTTAGCGTAAACGTAAAGTGATAGAGACATCGTGGTTAGCTTGCTGTTAATTCGTCACGCTTTGCTGTAGACAAAATAACATAATGAGCCCATCCCACTTTCAACCATGCTAACAGCAAACAATGCAAGTACCTTCGTCGGATTGCTTTACCATGAGAAACGATCACGCAAAAGTGCATTAGCAAACCATGGTCCCTTTCAAGCTTAAATTTTCATGGCGAACGTTGACACTTGCAAAAGATGCGTCCACCGCTGATAACAAAACGAAGGGAAAAGGAAGATTACGGAGTCGCTTCACTGATTATAAGACGACTTTGGCTAAGCACAATGGTAAATAAGGCGGTAGATGTGTAGATAGAGGATTTAATTGAGTGTGGTAGTTACGCAAAACTAAGCCGATTCTAATAATCTAGGTCCAAGTAAAATGGTTTGATGTTGAACTGTGCTATGTTAAAATTTCATAGAGGCATACTGTGTTGAAACAGTGAGTTTAGTAACTTATCATTTTTCATTTGAATTTTATATAAGCTTCATTTATCAGCCTTGAATTTTATCAGACTTGATTTAAATTTCAAATTCGTTACATTCTCTTGCTCTTGCTCAATTGCTTTTTTTTTGCTTGTTTCTTTGCAGATTTGTAATACTAAGACCATGAAATGAGTGTTTTTCAACAATTGATGAACGAGCATATATTGGTGCATATTCAGCAGAATAAAATATTCGTATAAGCATAAGGAAAGAGAGCTACACCCAACTATACATTCTTGCTGTTGACACATAAACGGCACTCCCTTTCGGCTGGAACGGTTGAAACGCTACAAAATGACTTCGTCTTACGAACGTATCAAATCAGAATGCAAACAGAAGGGCGTACTATGGGAGGACGAAGATTTCCCGGCCACACAATCGTCCGTCTTCTACCACCAAACGCCACCGTTCACCTTCCAATGGAAAAGACCGCACGAGATCGTTTCAAATCCGGTATTCGTCAACGATGCGTCCGCACAGTTCGATATCGTGCCCGGTAAGATGGGCGATCGGTGGCTGGTGTCGTGTTTGGGTGTACTGTATCTATCCAAGGGTTTGTTTTACCGGGTTGTACCTGCGGATCAGAACTTCGACAAACCGTACTATGGTGTGTTTCGCTTTCGGCTTTGGTGGTGTGGCGAATGGCTGGAAGTGCTGGTCGATGATCGATTGCCCACAATAAACGGCAAGCTGGCCTTCCTACAGGCACAGAACACCAACTCCTTCTGGCCCGGTTTGCTAGAGAAAGCATACGCAAAGTAAGTGGTGAATGGTGCATGCATTGACTGATTCCGCAATTGATTGCGTCATTGAAAGATTGCACCATTTTTGTATATGCCTTCCTTCTTTCGTTTCAGATTGCATGGATCTTACGAGGCGCTGAAGTATGGTACGCTGCTTGACGGATTGGCTGATTTGACCGGTGGCATCACTGAGTCGATATCGATCAAAATGGACAGCAACATCCTCATACGGCCACCGCTTCTGCATAACCTCCTGGATACAACTAGCATCATCACCTGCACGATCAACAATGGTACCATGACACAGATTCGTAACCAAACAGAAGCTTTGCCGAATGGCATCCACGTGGGAATTAATTACCGTCTTTGTTCGATGGACAAGGTATGGATATAACGATGATGTGATGAAGTAGCAATACTGAACGAATGATTTTATATTTTCATGAATGTCGTACAGGCTGAAACTATCATGGGCGACACAGTGCAGCTAGTACGGCTGCGAAACCCTTTGGCTCAAACGCTCAGCAAATCTTCAAGCTTTAACGGTGACTGGTCGTCATTTTCCAGTTCCTGGGAACGCGTTACGATGAATGAACGGAATCGTTTGATCGAGCAGCTCGATCAGGGCGAGTTCTGGATGTCGTTTTTCGATATGACGCAAACTTTCACGCACCTTGAGTGCGTCCATCTTGACTCGGATACGGCTAGGGATGAGCCTCAGCTGGCGGATAAGAGTCGCCGTTGGCTAATGCGACTGTACCAGGGTGCATGGAAGCGAGGTGTTACGGCTGGCGGTTGTCGCAATAATCCGGACTCATTCCATATCAACCCACAGCTGCAGCTGTTTCTTAGCGAAAAGGAAGACGTAATCATCTCAGTCAATCAACACAGCGTGCTGGAACCGAAAGTCATCGGATTTACCGTATACAATCTAAATAGTTGTACGTATGCAAATGACCATGGAACGTGATTATATGAAGGTCGTGAAACTTAATTAATCTATTGTTCCATCTGTACTTTCTCAAACTAGTGCAAAATATCAATGGATGTCTATCGAAGAATTTCTTCAAAAAGCATAAAAGCTTAGTCAACTCCCAATACACCAACTCGCGACAGATAAGTCATCGGTGTTCGCTTGATCCTGGACGGTATCTCATTATGGCCACCACATTTGAACCGGCAGAAGAAGCGTCCTTCAGTGTGAGGGTGCTAGGTAGTACCATTCGGTTGGCTCTTCTCGAAACACAGACCATGCTCTTGCTGGATCCTTTCCCTCTACTGAATTCCAACACAAAGATCACGATCGATTCTTCTAATAACAACAACAACAACAACAATGGTATCGCATGCAGCACGGCACAGTATGAACCCGTGTTTATGCAGCTTGCGGACGATCAAAGGTAGGCTGAAAGCTACACGTTTTTAGTGTAAAGTTATTGTGGTTATGAAAGGTGTCCGATGGTTTGATGATAGTAGCACCCTTCTTTACATGATGAAATCGACACCTAATCCCATCTGGACTAGATAGACAGCCAAGATCAGAATTTGCCTCCTCTGGGCATTTTAGGTCAAGGAAAGCCAGAAACGACGGAAAAACGACAAATTTTAATTTCAATACGAATTTTTGTTCCAGGACATTGAATTGCTTTGATCTCCAAGAATTGCTCGAAGCGTGCCTTCCTAATGATTATATTCGAAGCTGTGCCAGTATAGACGTTTGTCGACAAGTGGTTTGTTTGATGGATGTAAGTATTTTTTATACATTTTTTTTTTTCAATATTTCAACCAAATGTCTTGAACTATCACACACTTGTACCATTGATCGACAGAAAACGAATCGTGGCCGTATAAATTTCAATGATTTCAACAAGTTCATGATCAACCTGAAAACCTGGTGGGGAGTTTTCAAGATGCATACGAAAGAAAAATCGGGCATACTAAAAGCAGAACGATTGCGGGACGCACTGTTCGATGTCGGATTCCAGCTCAGCACTGATAACATTTCCATCCTTATCTTACGGTAATATTTTCATATCAAACAGTTTATGTGCGATCGGAACAGACTAATCAGTAGTTTTCGTTTTACCTTCAGATACATGCGAAGGGATGGAACACTTCGACTGGCTGATTTTATATCTGCCATCCTGCATCTAACTATGGCTTTCGAGTTATTTAAAGCAAAGGATACGAATCAGGATGGTATCATTAGCATGGGAATGACTGAGGTAATCATTGAGAAATTGATTGTTTTAATGTATCCGATAATGTAATGTTTTGTTTCGAATTTTGCAGTGGATTAAATCCGTCTTTATGTGCTAAAGCAGACACAAAGAGCACTTGAGTGCCAGCACAACATATCTAATATGAAGTCATTTCGGAACCGACCATCAGGATCAACGATCAGCATTATGCCGAACACCATTCAAATTATGATTTGCAAGGTGATCATCCGAATCGGTTCTAACATAAAATCGTTTATATCGCATACACACATAAGCTCCGTAATTCTAAGTGCAATCAAAATGAAAACTCTGCTGAAATGTTAAACATACTCCATTGTGTAATATAGTTTCTGTAAAACATTTTGCTTAGGTAAGACACTTCTGATGTGAAGAACCGTAACCATAATTTATATTTTGTTGTTGTTGTTGTTGTTGTACGACTGACCAGCAGCTGGTGGAAGAAGAGTGCATAACGCAACATGAAGCAGTAAAATTTCACCAAGCAATGGAATGCTCAAAATCTCGTATAATTGATGTATTGTACCAGGATTGTAAATAAATTAAATCAATTGACTCGGAGAAAAGTTGATATCGTCTTGTTATCGAGAAAAGTTATAACCATGGACGAATTCATACATCCGAAAATGATTTTTTAATTTTTTCCATGCTAGTAATAACATCTAATAAGTTTGGGGGACGGGCCGGTGGTGCATGTGATAAACGGCGCCGGTGTACACGGCCGGACCGGTTTCAAATCCCATCCGGACCGTCCCCCCGTAACAAGGACTGACTATCCGGCTACGTGGTAAAAATAAGTCTAGTAAGCCAGAAATGGCCGGCGTGGCCTGTAAGGTCGTTAAAGCCAAGAAGAGAGAGAGAGAGAGAAGTTTGGTGCAGATTGATGGTCCACAGAGACTTTCATATAACAGGGTAGACTGTATACAAATAATATGTATAAATCTAATGGACTAGATATTGTAGGCACCACGCAGTAGAGTGGTATTATAGAAAGATAAATAGATACTGTTACTGTAGTTACCGTTGTTGCCCGTTTTCTATTGTTTATTGTTTATTGTGACATATAAGAGATTGGCCAGACATGGCCTTATCACTTTCTTAAAAATAAAACCTTATTTACTGCACATAAATGAAACGCAAATGTAAAAAGTGACGCCACGAACACGAATAAGCCTAGTTGAAATTAATAGGTTGATGCCAGTCAAAAAACGCGTAACGGAAATTAAATCTAAGAGCCATTGCTGTCATAGGGTCATTCTCGCTATATGCACGTCTTCTAAGGTCAGTTCTAAGTGGTCTGTAGTTACGGAACATTCTAGGAGGGACATTTATATTTACTCTAGATATTAGATCGGGTGCATCTAACTCACCGATGATTAGTTTGGCCATAAAGGTGCACTGGGCGTTATCACGTCTCCTAGCAAGTGTATCCAGTCCAAATAACAAACAACGAGTATGGTACGAGGGACGAGAAGTTACATTACGCCACGGAGTGAAATGAAGGACAATACGTGTGAATCTTTTCTGCACTGATTCAATTCTGTTTGTCCAAACACTAGACGATGGACACCAGACCACCGAACTGAACTCGAGCCCTGAACGAACAAAGGATTTATACAAGATTAGTAGACAGTGGGGGTCACTAAACTCTCTAGACTGACGACGAATAAATCCTAGCATTTTGTTAGCTTTGTCAATAATATCACAGAAGTGTTGATGAAAATTCAATTTGCGGTCCAGCGTAACTTCTAAATCCCTAACCGTGTCGCAGTAATAATACCGCGGTACTGCTCTTATCGCCTTTTTTGTACACAGGAAACATCACCGAAGATTTCCAGGCGGTAGGAACAGTACACTGTGCCAGGGAAAGTTGGAAGATGCGCGCCAAGGGTTCAGCTAAATGCTCGCGGCAGTTGTAGAGAATGGCTGTAGGGATACCATCGGGCCCAGGGTTGTAAGAAATCTTCACTTGCTGCAGAGCACGTAGCACAGAGTCTTTAGAGACAATAATGTCCCGTGAATGGATATCGACGACGTCACGAGGTACGATATTCAAAGCTGCGTCTAGTGAGAAGCTTCCAGGATCCACGATAAAACAATCCTTGAAACGTTCAGCAAATAGATTGCACATGCCTTCCTTGTTACTTGTAGACACATTATTGTGGGTGAGGACAGCGGGAAGTGAGTTATTACCACGTTTAGATTTAACGTATTTCCAGAATCGTTTAGGGTTTCTGGAGAGCGATGATTGAACCCGATTAAGGAAACGAGAGTGTAGCATCCTGTTGTAGCGCCTGTAGACGTTATGCGCAGCGATGAATCTCAGCCTTGATTGTTGGGTGCCTTGTCTGCGATAGAAACGGTAGCATGGCGATTTGTTTCGTTTTAAGCGGTGTAAATGAGCGTCAGACCAAGGCGGACTACGGCGTGGTTTAGTTAAAGGGCAACTGGTATGTAAATGCCCCAGGAGTGTATTATTGAATAGTTGCAGTGCCGTGTTAATATCTGGATTGCCCTCAAGGAATGACCAGTCGGTAGATTGCAACAAGTCAGTCAGAAGCACGTAGTTAGTTCGACTGTAATTGAGTGTGCCGGAGACAAAAGGTGCTGTATTAGAATGCCGAGACCGCTCTCAAATTCCCGCTCCAGAAATATGCAGTTCTAAAGGTGGGTGATGAACATCAACGGCAACAACGGGAAAGGGTGATATCACCGGTGGGGCACAAGAGCACAGGATCTCATCACACACGAATATTAGATCTAGGATGTTATTCGAGTTATTAGGAATGTGATTGATCTGAGACAATCCGTTACTATAGATGCAGTCCAGCAAAAGGCGACAGGTTTCCGTGACACGTGATTGCTCGAAATCAACTTGAAGCGCTGGAGCATTAGAGCGATCAAGAATCCAAGACAAAAATGAGAAGTTGAAGTCTCCGAATAAGAGGCAAGTTTCATTTGAATCACAGGCAACATCATCTATAGAGGAGCAAAGGGTACGTATAACGGTAGCGTTGTTTGCCTGATCCGGAGGGATGTATACTGCACCAGTGACAAACGTTCGCTTGTCACCGTAAATTTTTACCCAGAGTTGTTCTACAGTATCCGATGTTGGGCATAGTCGTGAGTGTAGTTGAGATGCTACGGCGATGAGAACTCCACCACCCATTGCTTTTTTACTATTACTGCTGCTGCGGTCAGTTCTGTAGACAGTGTAATTATCTGGGAATAACTCCGGAGAATCGACTGTTGAGTCCAACCACGTTTCAGTGAGGATAATAACATCGTAGTGGGTTGTAGAGATGTAGTTAAATACTGTATTGGATTTAGATTTTAATCCTCTAACATTTTGATACAAAAACAACAAATCGTCAGTGTTGTAAGAGAAGGCAACCCCTGCAGGATTGACGTTAGAGCCGTTCGCTGGTGTAAGTGTCGAGTCAGTATTGCGGTAGTTACGCACGTGATGTTCTGCAGGATTGACATTAGAGCCGTTCGCTGGTGTAAGTGTCGAGTCAGTATTGCGGTAGTTACGCACGTGTTGTTCAGTTTCGAAGTCAGGATCATTTTGGTGATCGCGTGTGCTGTTGTCAAAGTACCCAGCAGTGTATTCATTATCACAGGTAAGAATGCGAGCAACGTCGTTACTTACTGAAGGAATAAGCGTCAAGTGAGTGATTTCGTTGCCTATCGGAATTGGATTTCGATCTGCGTAAGTGTCCTTGAATTCATGTGCCGTGTCCCGTTGATTTGCATGCATGAGTGTATGCGTGACGTCGAGGAAAGTTAAGGAATTAACTTGAGCGGAGTGCGTCAACATGTGCATATAGTGTCTTCCAGTGCTAATTAACGGGTTTAGAGTGTTGGTGAGGCGCAGGGAGTGTGTGTTGAACGGATGGTTTGGTTTAATAATTGTGGTGATCGAGTTGTTCGCTCCGCAGATGTGGTCGATTGGTTTGTGGATAAACCCATTGGAAGTTGTAGACGAAAATTTGCACTAGCATGCATATTTCGGTGATCGATGAATTCACGCACCGAAAGCCCAAGTGGCCAAGTGTCGGCAGAGAGGGCTTTATCCCGAAGAGAAGAAGGCACTACCACCTTGAAGGATATAAATGAAAGTGTGGCCGTGTTTGTGCCCTGACGAACAAGGCTATAAGCGGTGACATCCTCGATGGAGAGCGCTTGTTTTACCATTTGTACAATTTGGTCACTAGTAGTATCCGGTGAGAGTCTGGAGATGTACAATACACATTTTTGGACTGTGGATTGAGCAGGTACTATTTTGATATTGAATGAGGATGTCATATCTTCTTTTGTGCCAGTGAATGTGGGCGGTGGACATATTTTGTGCTGATTCTCATCCTTATCGAGCCTTGCGGGCTTGTGCGTGTGATTATTGTTATTGTTGATTGATCCTGGGCCAAATGTGAACAATGTGCGGTTGTCACTAGCGACATCGGAAAACAAGCGTTTCGACGGATTTAGGCGACGAATCTTCGTGGGAGGGTGACTGCTTCGTGGAGTTTTTAATTCAAGTTGGCTCATGCGTGCAAATCCAGTATGAATCTCTTTGGTTAATGGCTCGATGACGGTTTTGATGTTCTCAGCGACCGTAGTTATTGCCGTTTGAAAGCCAGATTGCATGGCTGCTTCCTTTACATACTTAGTGCGCGGGTTCATAATCACACTACTACAACCAATGCAGCTCCAGTGAAGCTGCTTATGCTCTGATATGCGCGGGAGTAGATCAGCGGGAATCGAAGTGCAGCGATGATGAAATGGGGAATCACACAGGCAACAACTAGTGAAAGCCTCCGTAATTTCCAATGTGCAAGCGTTGCAAATACGTGCCATTTTAGGTAATAATGTAGCGTTGCAGAGGTAACGGTATTGTTGATAGTTGATAGTTGATAGAAGCGATGGCGGATAGGACGCGCGTTAAGAGCAAAGAAACGAGCTTTACGCGAAAAGTTTGTTTAGCGAAGGTATCCGGGTAATATTACAATATTGCGATGGTGTTCATGGATAAAATCCTGATAACAGTACCGAAGTTTACAGTGATAAATTGCTCGAATTACAGAAAAACTACAGAGCGTTATGCGAATACAACTGTTGCGTTTCGAACAAACGTCAGAATAAATCTAATGGACTAGATATTGTAGGCACCACGCAGTAGAGTGGTATTATAGAAAGATAAATAGATACTGTTACTGTAGTTACCGTTGTTGCCCGTTTGTTTCAAATTTTTTGATTATCAATGCCCGTCCGATGATGTCAATGTCATCCACGAAGCCGAGAAACTGGAGAGAACGAGTGAAAATCGTGCCCGAACGTCGAAGGTCGCGCTTCGCATAACACTATCCAGAGCGATGTTAAGCAACAATCAGGAGAGATCGTCCCCTTTCCTCAGATGAGGCCTGATGAGATTCAAATGATTTCGACAGCATGTTCGGCACACTCAGCTTGCACTGCACCCCGTCCATAGGGGCATTCAACAGCCGTATTAGCTTCCCTGGGAATCCGTACTGCTGCATGGTGTACAATAGTTAGTTCCGATCTGTAGTGTCGTAGGCCGCTTTGAAGTCAATGAACAGGTGATAAGTAGGGATCTGCTGCCCTCGACATTTCTGGAGGATCAGCCGTAAAGTAAAGATTTGGTCGGGTATCGATTTGCCTAAAACAAATCCAGTTTGATAGCTTCCGACGAAATCTGTGGCAAGGGGCGCAAGTCTGCAGAAGAGTATTCGGGACAGGATTTTATAGACAGCATTCAGGATTGTGATGGCTCGGAAGTTAGCACAGTCCAGCCTGTCGCGATTTTAGTACTCTGGGTATATGACACCCAGTTTCCACTCGCCCGGTAGTTCTTCCTGGTTCCTAATTCTTATGATCAATCGATACATAATGGCGGTAAGCCTCTTCAGACCAATTTTGAACAGTTCGGCCACCAGAACATCGCTGCCAGCTGATTTCTTGCATTTCAGTTGTTTGATGGCATTGATGACTCGTCCAAGTTTTGTTGTCAGTGTATGTAGCAATACCGCACTGATATGTGTATGGATCCCAAGCCTCTCGAAGGATAATATAGCCACTCTATACCCTACTCGGATTAAATACGTCCACGGCGCACAGAATGGTAACATATCTCTCCAAATATCTGAGCTTGGGTATACGGGGAAACCAAACCCCTTGGAAAATTGGGTTACATGGTCAAGTTGAGCGGAGGCGGCCAGCCAGCATCTGTTCTCCATATGAGGGGCGGTTGGACGTCCCTTCGGTCATGGCACCCTACGAGACTTTAAACAACTAAAATTCGTAGGTTCTCCGACCAGACAGGGGTTGGGGGAGAGGCCTTGCAAGCCACCGCACCGGATACCACCACCGGATACCACAGGATACCACCGCACCGAACAGTAAACAATGTACATATTTCGAATCGGATAAACAGGTTGTCCTTCAGAGAGACTATTGTAGAGGATCGCAAAGATCACTAATAATTCGTGTCATGAGTCATAAGACAAATTAAAACAACAAATATTTGGTTCGAATATTTGTTTGTTGATAGGAGCTTTGGACTATAATTTAGACTTACGCACACGAAACAACATTGAATTGCCGTAAGTTAACTGCTTCATCAGCATTTAATAAAGCATTGTGGTATTTTTTTTCTTTTTATTCATAAAACAAGCATACCAGTCGAAGAGTGCGTAACGTTAAATCGTGCAGTGTGCTGCGGATTGCATACTAAACAGCGCAAATCAGCTGCAAAGCGTTACATGGTTTGAACTCGAAAAAAATGATTATTTCTGTCGTGAATTGAACTGGATTGTGCACATGTGAATTGTTCATTTCAGAAAATTATGTTGATGTTTATTATTTTATTTATTAAATTATAAGCTTACCATGTATATTACCTGCGAATAGAGACAATGTACCTATCAACAATTGTTTTTTATGCGACAGATCATCTGGCTTACACTAATTTTTATAGTAATTATTAAACCTAGTGAGCCAATTATGGCAAGTCTAGAAGGTCATTACGCCTAGGAAAGGAAGACTTTTAATGCAGAAATGATAAAAAAGACATTTTGTTAACTTATTTGGATAACAAATAATCAGTCATAATACAGAAACTCAAGTGATTTAATAAGGGAAAAGAAGCATACAATACTCACTATGCTTTAACGTTTAGCATTGAATCATGTTATCCCCAAACTTAGGTACCGCACTACATATCTTTTTAATAACTTCCTCTGAACTCCATTACCACAATGACTGTTACATGACGGACAAAACGATAAACTCTTGGTAAAGAACGACGTTCAGGATTTTGCGGTGTATAGCATGACCCGATTGCTCAACCGTTGTTCTCCCAACAGAACTAGATCAGACAGAGTAGTGTTTTGAGATTAGTTTTGTTAACCACACAATCATCTCGAGGCTGTTGCTCTATAGACTTCAAGGTCAGCATACGCTAGACAGATTTTACTGCGTTGGCGACTCTCGAGGTCTGAGTACATACGATGTCGCTCGAATAGGGAGAAAATTCATGGCCACATTAATGAAATCTGCGGGCATCAAGTGAAACTTATCGTAGCTTATGATCTTGTCACAGAAATTAGAGATGTGCTCGATGTTACTTTCGTCAAATGCATGATGTTAAGCATTGACATCTAGTGGGTGATAACCATGAACCACTTAAATTAAGCGAAAAAAAAAGAAACAAGTGCAAAGTCAAATTGCAAAACAATGCAACAATGTATAATAATCCGAAATCAAAATTAGGATATTCGGATCAAACTTAGGATAATTTGTTTACAATTTTGCCATATAGTTATGGAGATGGAAAAATAAAACGTAAAATACAGATGTAGGTAAATCGCACACACAAATCAAACCCTTATCAGTGCCTGGAAACAGTGCCTGGAGATATACCGGGTCAGTAGAACGTTCTCATGATATTAGGTATATCTTTCAAATGCTGGCTGATAATTTTAATAGAAGTTTTATTTGGCAATAGTAATGCACTCAAGTATCAAGCAATAGCAACGTGCATTCTGGTTCTGACCGGTTGCTTTCCAAAATATGTTGTTTTGATCATCTTACTGAATATTGTTTGGATTGCGTTTTTATCTCCTTCAATAAGTGCATGATGACTTTCCAAATATGATTTTTTTGTCAGAAGATAGTTCAGCGGATGTATTTTCACAATTGTAGTTACCTCAAACAGCTTTTTAGATTGTTTTTATTTGGTATCAATTATTATATTTATTGTGGATCAAAATATCGTTTTTATTAAAGATTTTGATTAATATATTTTTTTAATTTAAAAAATTACTCCATTCAAAACATTTGTCGCGATGGTCGAATTTACCAAACCTGTGTTGTCCTGTTACATACATACGTTTTTGAGACATGCACTCTGTTTAAAGCTGTTGAAGCAAAGCTAACAGTACATCAGTCGCGATCGTGTTTAAAATGAGTAGAAGGAATTCTGACACCATATGTATGGAAGGACAATGGAGAATATTTATTAATGAGCTTCATATTTTGCACTTTGAACTAACTATTCTGCAACGAATTAGACTCAACGGCCTCTGGTAGGCTGCTTAAGTTGTTTTAAAACGTACATCTTCATTAACACAACCTAAGTTAATCGCAAATTTTATGATAATAAATATAGCAAATTGCAGTATTATTGATTGATTGAGCAAATTGATCACGCCAGGACCGCTAGTATCATTCAAATGGGGTAAAAAATAGTTTAATTTACAATATTTAAAACATCAATAAAAATAACAAATGTAATAACACAGATAACGCTAGCCTCATCAATCTCGTATGAGCGCTAGATGTGTTTTAGTGCAATGGTTAAGTATGATTAAAGCGTGCGATACGCGCGAAAGCTTTTTACTAATCAAACTTATCAATTGATCATCTCACACGTTGTTCATGAATCGTTCAACTCAACAATCGGCATGCAGACCGTTCGTTTAATACTGCTTTTAACTGCTTCATTAAGCAAGAGAACCCAAAACATACCGGCACATCTGGTATGAAAATGTTCGCTTATTTGCAATTACTTACATTTCAGACACAAAGAAAGAAAGTGAAAACACCACACTCCAATCAGCGAAATCGAAACCAGTTAGTCGGGAGAAACCATCGAACTCGTACCGAGAGGGCAATGTAAATCAATACCATTTTTTCATCTCATATTTGTTGTGTAAGGCAGGGTTGATATTAGATTTAATTCGTTTTTTAGTTTTGTTCTTTAAAGTTGAAATAATTTGATTTTGCTAATACAAAACAAAACTTAAACAAATTAGCTGACAGGAGAAAAATAATTATCTTTTGCGAAAATGCAAATTATACTTTCTTGTCACTGCTTTCCAATGCTGTTTTTTGTTGTAATGTAAAAAAGAAATTTAACTTACGTAGATAAATTAGACTTACGGTAACAAACACTTAGTTTTTAGTTTTTGTTGTTTGTTGTTTTACGAAGTTTGAAGAATAAAACTAATAAAACTTTTCTTCACTCTTTTTTCCAAATATGCTTAATAGTACTAGTATTCCAAATTGACATAGAATACTCGTCTCACCGGTAATATCTTCTTCTTTCTTGGCTTAACGACCTCTAAGGTCACGCCGGCCATTTCTGGCTTAATAGACATATTTTACCATATAGCCGGAGAGTCAGTCTTTGCTAGGGGGGGACACGGTCCGGATGGGATTTGATGGCTGGTCCGGGCGTGTGGAACTGGCGTCGTTTAACACATACACCACCTGGCCGCCCCCAAAATCGGTATTACATATAAGTATATTGAATTTTTTTTTAATCTACCGTCAACCCTGCTATGCAATTTTTGAGATATCAATACAAATTTTCGTCACAAAATGCCGATTCAACGAATAAATATGCTGGAGTTTTAGACATGAAATGAAGTAGAAATTAGAATTATAGAAATACACAACTTTTATGATAGTTTAAACTAATTGTTTGTGTCAAGTACATTACAAACTTATTGAAATATTGCATATTATAGTTATAATAGTTGCCCAAAAGTATAAAACCATTAGGTCCAATGGCCATCAGTTACAAAAAGTCAACAGACAACGACAAAAAGGGTTTAGGTAGCTCGGTCTAGGTTAAAATCACAGTTGATATCCAGGGACTAGACAAGGTAGAATATGATGGCCTCCGATTGTACAACCAAATAAGAAAATATTTTCAATTTCTTATTAAGCTTCACGATGGTGCATAAAAGCTTATATTTATATTTTATTATTTTATTTCATCCAATCTTATTTTAGACAGATTCAATGTCGTGTTTCATATTCTCATCATCAACAACGATAAATGAGAATGTTGTACAGCCCTGGAATTCATCCGAAATGTTGAATGAATGAATGGAGCACATAACGATTGTTACAATCGCTTACATACACAATCAACCACAAACCAACAATAAACGAGAGAGAATTGTTTAACGCATGTAAAGTGTCTATGCAACTTTATCACAATCTCTTTCTTACTCTTTCTTACTCTTGCTTCTTCAAGGAATATTGCACTTTGAAACTGATGTATTGAAGGATGGACATACACCTGTTCTGAAACAATATACTTTAGACTGCATTTTTGAAAAATAAGCTGACAGGAAGCTGAATTTTGAAAAACTTCATATTCATTATATATTCAAAAAAAGAAACATATTTAACTCTGGTTTAAATTTTATTTGGTTTAAACAAAATTGGGATACACAAGGTTGCAGGGCTAACGGGGCAATTAATTATGTTTTTAAGCAAAAGATTAAAATATTATGGTAAATGTATTAAATGTATGTGAAAGGAAATTTATAGAATTGTTTTTTTTTATTCTTAAACACGAATTTTGGTATAATATGTTTCATTTTTTTCACAGTCTGCATGTTTTCATATTTTGTAAGAACTTGGTTAAATTTTCAGAAAATCAGAAATGAAAAGATCATTTAGCAAAATTTCTAATATTGTGTTAGTAGTGTAGTAAAAAATGAATTTTATAACAAGCTTATTTTTGTTAGCTTTAATAATTCCAAACACAACAGTATGAAACTCCTGGTAATACATGAATTAAGCATTTATTGCGGCTAACCCTGCATCAATTCCTACGAACCCTGCATTTCTTCCACGATACCACACTATGCGTCGTTGTGAGATGCGGGCTGAACATGTTTCGAGTTTCGATTCAACGGTTTGAGAGTGCGCACGCGTGTGCAGTGTAGTTCCCGCGTAGATCGGTTTGAAAGGTGAATTTTGGTGCTCGCGCATATATAGAGCGT
Source organism: Anopheles funestus (assembly GCF_943734845.2). Taxonomy (NCBI): domain Eukaryota; kingdom Metazoa; phylum Arthropoda; class Insecta; order Diptera; family Culicidae; genus Anopheles; species Anopheles funestus. The sequence goes on from NC_064599.1 coordinate 45,454,293, forward strand.
GGATCGTTATCGTTGGCGTAGCGGTGCTGGATGCCTGATCGTCAGCAGATACGATCGAAAAATATCCCTCAAAATGGTTATTGGAAGAGCGGTTGCTGAAGTTTTCTTTGCACGTGCACTCGTGTAGAGAATCTACATAAGGCTAGATAACAGTTTCTTCCTGGAAGCTGCCAAATCCAGTGTTCATGGTAGTAGCCGGTTTCATGTTTCGTCTAGTGAACTTTCATTGACATACCCACCCAACAACATTCGGTTATTTAATGCTGTCGAAATGCAAGTGTGATTGTTAGTGCACAGCCGTCAATTTAGCCGTTGAATATATTTTGGAATCCCTCGCCAGGGCAACCGCCAGGGGTTGCCTCGATTGTTTTTTATTATTATTTTGTCATTTTATTGCAATCGCTTGAAAGGCAAGCAACAGCAACAGTAACAGCAACGACGGCCGAACAAGTGGGGCAAATGCACCGTGCGAAACAGCAATTTCAGTCTGATGGTCAGTTGCGTAGCGTTTTTTTTCGGTACCGCCCTCTCCCTACAACCTCCCTTCAGACAACCAATTCGTTCGTGTGTGATCGACTAGCAAAAAAATCGTTTGAGCTGTAAAGTTTGAGCTCCAATTTGATTCCGGCCCGAAGGCGAAAGAAAATAGTTAGAGCAAGTTTTAGTGCATCTCAAAAGTGTGTTTGTGAAGTGTTTCGACGTGTGCGTATATCTGTTGTTGTTTTTGTTTTAACCCATATCCTTAACATAATCATCCGTGTGGGCCACTTAACGCTTGATAATACACAACTTACTTTGTTCGGTGTTTTTGATCGACTGTAGTGTTGCGGTGTAGTTAATCGAATCTATCAAAGTGCAATTCACTCACATGAACAAACGTACGATCGCTGCACGCACGATCGTTGGCACGCACCGAGCGATTGATAGCCATTGCAGGCGTGCAAGTGTAGTTGCCTCACGTGAAAATAGTATGTCAGCTTCGGTGCAATAGTGGTTGGTTTTGTGTCTTTCGCAAACTACCTATAAGGTATCCCTTGCAAACGCTGTGTAACGAAACGAGACGAAAGAAACGTAAAATTACTTGTGAAAGGTGCCGTGCAACGTACCACCACCAACACCATTGCTGTGTAGCTGTGTTTGCGTACCTATCCGAAGATCTTCTTTAGGAAAGCCAAAAATTAATCAAGGTAAGGGCGAGAAGCTACACGTCAACAAGTCGTTGGTATTGAAAAAGCAGCTCACGAGCATAATGAAAATTTCCTACATGCTAACCACTGCCAGCCGAAGCTGGTAATTGGCCTTCGATGAATTCTTGGGTCGGACTTGTGATGGTAATTAAAACTATTGACAAAATCCTATAATGGTTTGGGTGCAGCTAGCGAAGGCATAGTGGATGCGTCAGACGTAGAACCAGATAGAACAAGAATGGAAAAATTTCCCAAAAAGGGTCACTCGGCAGCTAGTGCCAGGTGGAATGTGTAACCAACTTCCTTTCGGTCTTTGCTTCATTCGTCATGAAGCGGTCGAGCGATTTGTGATAAACCGCCGCTAGAGTACCGAACAAAAACAGGTACCTTTTGGAAACAGTTCGAGGATAATTCACTTTTACACCTACCGACCTTCTCTCTAGGGTGGCACAGGTCAGTGAGCATGGTGCGTTTTTGTATTCTCCCTTCTTTTGTTTTTTTTTTCCTTTCTTGTTTTGCGTTTCCCGCCGGGGATTCCGGAATCCCTCAGCACTTGCCCGAATCATTATGACCCGGTCCGTCAAAATGTGTGTCGTTATTAAAGGGTAGACTGAAAAACAAAATCGCCAGGATGCGAGAGACGACTGAACAGAGCGAGACCGAAAGCAGGAAAATGAAAAGCAATATGATAAAACCTGTTAGCCCCTTTTTCGGGAATGACAGGTTCACCGGGAACGAATTCACTTTCTCCATGGTTGTGTATAGTTTGACCTCCTGAGTTTTGGCGACGATGCCTGTTGTTGTCGAGCAACGGTCTGCCAGGCCATTCCCGAAACGGGGGTTTTAAACCAAGCAGCACTGTCAGCTGTGCGTAAAAGGCCGGTTCGTCTGATCCACATCGACTTGGCTTAAGTCGATTCTTTCATCTTGTCTATCCAACATTCCTGTCACTGCTTTGCATCGTTCACTATTATCACGAGTAGGATTTGACTAGATAAAAAGCTTAAAACGAATGTGGGTAACACATATTGTTGCTGCGTAAAAATCAAATGAATTCACTCGGCACACATTCAGTCGCTCGGGATGGTGTGTCTCGTGACACCAATATTTGTATCATCGTCTCTCATCATTAGCATTTTAGAAAATAGTACGGGATACATCTTTTTGGGAAGAAATTTCCAACGTAGATTAAGGAAATATCTTGCCATCTTTGTTTGCCTGAATCAATTATAAACAAGCTGTGATAGTGTAGAATTTTAAACAATGGTTAAAATTGGTTGTAATTTTTTAATTAAGATATTTTTCCTATTATGACGATTGAAGACCATACATATTTTTTTCGTAAATGGAACATTTAGGCCATTTGGTTAATTTTACTTTAATCTGAATCTACAGGATCGGTTGATTGTTGCAAATGTAATCTACGCCAAACTAGCACGAGTTAAATACAACAAAATGTGTAACCGACATGTATGGAACAATTTCAAGTTCTGTTGTATGCGGAAGCTACTGCAGGTGGACAAATGACTGGATATGATACTGGATGGACTTAGAAACTTATGATCTCTTTTATCAAAATTGCAATCAAATTGAATCAAATCAAAGAAAAGCCTGTTTGAGGTTAATTACAAACTGTTAGAAACCTGTTGTCCAGTGACCTTGTACATTACACCAAGTCTCAGTTTCGTCCCATAAAGCATAAGTCATAAACAAAGAATAACATATCTTCTCTTTACGATCGTTGACAAGTTTTCCGGTTTTGTAAGACAATGTTTTCTGCATGATTTATTCAAGAACGTCAATTTTAAGCTTAACGAACAGTTTTTAGAGAACTAATGCAAGAAGATATTTGGGTAGATTGTAAACAATTGTTTCATATTTTCTTTCCAAGAAGTTGAAGTATATAGGGTTTTCCCAAGTTAAAGTATACAGAGAATTCCATAAACGATCAAACTAGCGAACTAAACGTTTTTCAAACTACAAAGTTTATCGCCATTATGCAGCATCAAGTAAAAAAAAACAATCTTGTATACACATGGAAAAGCACCTCTAACCTAACGGAATATCTCTGACAGTTTGTTCGACGTCTTTTATATTCTGTGCTTTGAAATTTTCCATCTGTGTGACACTCAGGTTGTTCATTCCTGCCATGCTGTAGATCAGCATTTGCCTTGAACGGATGGTAGTGCGATTCTCGAGAACCACGGAAGCCATGCGAGCAAAAACTTACCATTTGCGAACAGTGATATCTGCTCATGGCTCATTGAGCGCATAAATAAACATAGCATTGATTTTCCTTGACTGCATCGATCGATTTAACAGTCCCGGTTATACTTCGCATAAGACTAACGAGAGGAACCTACCGCAAAATGTCCCTTGTGTTTTTATGAAGATCATGCTGGTTTGAGGCTTTTAGAATGTAGATGTCAAGCAAACTAATCTTATCTTGAAGAATGATATTTATAAAAGTGCCTAATTTAAAAAAAAAGGAAAATTTTATTCACTTGATGTGTTTATGAGGCTCAGGTTGCTTAAACCTATCATCTTCGTATTATGGTCAACATTGTAAGAATTTTCGCCGACAAAGCGGATGTCAAAAGTGTACTATTAAATTATTGTTTTGTTAGAGTTAAAATGTATAAAATACAGTTTGCAATTACTTTTCATACGGCCGTTGAACGATTGTAAAGCGTCATTTTCGTTGTAATTTTTAAGTGAGTTAGCTTTGACAACAACCTGAGAAAACTCTATTTAATTTATTTATGTCTGGTTAAGTAGTACAGCTCACACTAAACTGTATTTTTCATTATCTGTGATTAATTCAAATCCGATTTTATTCAACATACAGCTATATCGCTTCCTATCCAATAACTACATTAAAAGGTCATTACTCACAGTTTGCGATGATAACGATATCCACCACGCAAAACCTTATTTCCTCACATACCATTCAGATGAATCGATGTGTTCTCAGCACTAACCGTACTGGTAGCAAATTTGGTAACACCTTTCATTGCTTCTCCCGGGAACGGTTTCTATAGATTGGTACATAAACTTAGTACATCACACAATTTGCTTAATAAACCATCCTATGGGAAAAGGCGCTCTCGATTTGAGTGCTTTCCTAAGGGTGCAGTAGCTTTCGTTTCGTTGCTGGAGATATTTCGTACTTTCGAGTGGCTGTCGAATAACAGGAATCGAAGCTGGTAAAATTCCTCACGAACACACAATGCTAAAAAACATGGGAAAATATTGCATGTAGGTGATTTTAACACGCTTCTGTTCAAACATTACGGTTCTGCACCACTTCCCAACTAGAAGTTCAAGCTGCACTCATACACACGCGCGCGCATTTTGCCTCGTAGGCACAATCTGGTGAGTGGAGAGGTAATTTAAAGAACAGAAGCAATTGGGATGTAGATTGGTATGATAATGAAGCTGCTGCAGATTGATTTGTTTTGCAACAGAAACATTTTACATGCACCCAAACAATTGCTTCATGTTAAGTTTGAAGAAGCTTTTCGTGTATCTACTGACTGTAAACAGTTCATTTAACAGCTTCTTTTCAATTGTGAAACCAATTCCAAACGAATGTGTTGTCAAATTGTTCTTCCTGGTTTTGAACATCAAACGCCAGGCGATAATTTTAGAGACACTTTTCCTGCAATGTTACTAAACGCTTAATTTGATGCACCAAGCAAATCTTGTGTAACTTGTGCTGAAATAAAAGTGTACCCACTGTCCGGAAGGTATCGAAAAGATTAAAAAAGAGGCATTTGTGCTTAATTTGCTTTTTCGACCAATGCCGGCTATGTCCGGTGCTATTTGCTCAACTAATGAAACGAATCGAACACGGACTGATTATTTTTTCACTTCACTCTCCCATCCGTAGGTCATTATTTCCGCGCTGTGGCGTTCGGGCTATATCCGCACCGTAAAACCTTTCTCCACTTACATTTCCTTCCTTCCTTAGTTACTGTGCCGTTTAGTTTGAAATCACCATTTTCTTGCTAAGGTAAACATAAATTAGGCACCGTTTCACTTGTGACCTTCAGTGGTTTAGAGTCAAACTATTTGTTTGTAATTTGAACGTGTTTGATTTAGATATAACATCGCAGGAAAAAATTTCTACTTTCCGCAGTGATTAATTATTTTTTATGGTAAAAAAACATTATGGTGTCCTAGTTCCGAATAGCATTCCAAAATCCAACTATTAGGAAACATGAACTATGGTTTAGCGTTTTGATTGTTCAAGATGTACACAATTTTATACAAATATTTTCCATACCATAATATGAGAACAGCTGAGCAGCACCGTCTTAATGCTGCAAACTAGCGGTACTAAACACACCACGCTGATACAGCCAAACGGTACAGCCACTTCGTCTCTGTAACAAACATTGCCAAAGACTACCTTGCAAACGGTGGAATAAACATGCAGTGAGTGAGAAATCCAGTTTCAGCATTCGCCATAATCATCCAAGAAACGAATCTCTACTACATTGCTCTTATTACCTTCCCGCGCAATGATTCTCTCTTTCGCTCCTTCGGTATTCGGTATCAACAGATGAGTTATCTAACAAGTGTATAGTTTTAATTATTCCACCAAACTCTGCAAAATTTCGTTTAACTGGCGCAATATGTTTCATGTTTTGATACACATGCAGCGTCAACTAGCGGCAACCGATGCCGGAGGTTATCTAACGCATTCTTCGTTAGCGGCAGCGCCATGAATGAGGTCATTTGGATATATGCTGTAGATTTACAAACTGCTTCGTAAAATCGAGTGCTAAATCAATTTTACACCAAACATTGGGTGTGGTCCAAATTAGTAGACGATGGTATTTAAATGTTTTGGATGTATGAAACTAATCTGCTTTTACTGCTGCCATAATAACAGACTCACCAAATTTTTCATAGTTCGAATGGCAACAGGTACAATTGTGGTACACCAGAAAAGTTATTTTTTTCGCATTGCTTCCTTCCTATGACATCTGCCTTGTTTAAAGTCGTAATATAGGTAAATATGGTGTTCATCAAGTTTTAACTATCGAAACGCCAACCTTTCATTTGCTACATTGTCCAACAAGGCTGGATGGTTTAAAGAAAAGCGCGACTTCAAAGAATGTGGTAATTATGTCGTCCAAATGATTGGATGTTGTAGACATTAAATCTAACAAGTGAACTGCCCACAAGCCTTTTCAAAGCTCGGTGGCAAAACCTTAACATTACTGCAAATTACACATTACAATCCGCTCAAAAAACACTTCCGTTACGGATCTCGCTTTCATCAGTCCTGTCGTACTTTATTTCTTACATTCCGGCATAAAAACCATAGAAAACAAAACCAGCTGGTGTTAAGTATGCAATCTTCCTGAGATCAATCCGCATTGGTGTGGAATGGTTGCTGGAACGATTGACCGGAAAGCTGTGAAGGAAAGTAGCAATTCTCTCGCACACCCTTGTACATTTGTACCAGATTATGATAGCGGCATCTCAAAAGGGTTATTAATACATTTTCTCTACAGCTGGGCACTATGATCAAATTTAGCATCAAAGGGATTTCCGTAACATATGACGCGGTTCAATCAACCGACTTTTTGTCATTTTTTTTAAAGATTCTATTTCTATTGCTTTCGCATTACAATCTTTTGAAAAAATCAAATCTGCATCAAATATTAACTGTACTATTTTACATAATTAAATAATGAAAAAATAAGAAAGAAAAAAAGAATTAGCAATCTCCACTGTCCATTAAAAGAGTGTGAATATGTGACAACTTTTGACATTCAAAAAGTTAATAATGTTGTACTTTATTACGTACCAGAATTTTTACATCTTAATTGATCAATCAACAAGGTAAATAAATTTCAAGAATTAAACTAACTAACTAAATGGTTACTATAAAATACAAGAAAATCGTTTCAGTTAAGGTAAAGGAACAAAATGATTTAAAAAAAATTGTTTAATGATCAATTCTATCTGTGTGATGGGTGTATTTATTGATGCTAGTAAATATTACATCATGATTATCTTGATGGTGCTTTTCAAATTTATTATCTTAGCACCGATAACATTTGAAAGACTTGATCATACAAAGTTGTTTGGGATGATTAAACCCCAACGCTGCTACAATATAACAAGCCATTTAATCGAACGTGTGTTGAGGGAACATCTCAATGTGGTAAACTCTCGTTTAATCTCTCTTTGGTTGGTCATTTCGGTTACTCAAACTGGTATACCCGTTTTGTTATACAACCAACAACCAGTTAGTCAAGCAGCACGTCAAGCACCTACAACACGTTCGTATCGTTTGCTCCAGTCCATTACATTACTGGCACGTTCGAGGAGAAAAACTCTGAATACTTCTTGGCTGATGTCAAGTAGAAGAAATTCAAACACTTAAGGCAAAATAGTACATGTGTCGTTAGTTTTCAGAATAATACTAGTAACACGCTTCAGTAGAATGAACTCATAGATTTGGAGGTGTAGAAAGAAGAATACTTGTTGCTAATAGGTTCGTCGTTTGTTGCGTTCAAGTCTTTCGATAAACCGCCTAATAATGGATACGTTTGTTTTAAACAATCACCTACGTAGCAACTGTTAAGGTGAGTTCGCTGCAACTGTTTGTTTTGCAGTAGTTTTAGGTAGCATACAAATAAAAAATTTATTCGAATAACAAGTTGAAACAATAATGACAATATTTATATGACAAACAAAATTTTTATATTTTTCATGAATTTATTTTTATATTCTTACCGTTCCGAGTAAACTGATAACGTTCATTAGCCATCCTTTCCCGCTCCATGTCATTAAATGTTAAGCGAATTGTAAGAACTTGATTGGAAAATGTACTTTGTAACTCTGTTTAACAATTGCCACTACACCGGCAAATTTGTTGGACTGTTATGTAAATATGCTGACCTTAAGGCGGGCATTACTAAGGGGAAGAAATAACGAGATTTGCCGTCTCATTACATCAAGGTCTCGTGAGGGCTCCAGTATCGGTTGATCATGAGTTATTCAACGCTATCGTTGGATAAAACAAACAAGAAACAACCAGCTCAGTCAATTGCTTTCGTTTCCAGTCATTACTGTTTGTCAGTTCAAAGCTGTAGGAGTAGTTGTGAATCAAAAACAATAATATTCACAATCTGAAAATTAGACGTTTTACGTTAACAAATGTTTGTTAAGTATCTGTTGATCATCATCAAAAAAGTGAAAGCAGCCACACTAAACGCAGTGCAAACACCGTAAAGTAGATCAGTTGTAATATATTCTGAGTACCTACAACAGCAACCATCCGTTTACTTTATATCACCTGCAATTAGCTCTGCTCAATGACAGCAATCTGTGCCAAATATCGGTGCTTGAGTGACCATTTTCGCTATCTGGCCAAGCATCAACAGTGGACTAGTTATAAGGAAGTTAAAAAAAACACTCTGCTTCCAAAATTGCCATTGTTTCTCATTAGGTACTCTTTTCTGGTAGCAGACGATGAAACAAGTTCAGAGGGAAAACGGATGAAATATAACAATCAACTACATTGGATCTTCCCTATTGTAGTAGCTGTCCGAAAATAGTGCAAGGTTAACGATGTGAAAACATATAAATTGTGATAGCGTTAAATTATTTATTTTTTCTCTGTTTCGTGTACTAAATCGCACCTTTCTCCAGTAAAAAGTTATATATTTATATTCCCTTCAGTGCGGCTTCAATGGTTCATGGTCGATCTTAAAATTACTTGAAGAGAAGTCTTTTCAAACTACATCATCAGATATAATTAGTCTTTTATCCCACACCGGCAGTCCGCCGGATAAAAGACATTAAAACATTGAGAAAATATTTTCACCACATCGTACCATATTCCATAGAGGGATGCATTCGATTAAATTAGACATTGCGGAACGGACTATTTGACGCAGGCAGTACCTAATATGGTGTCATTAAAAATGAGTTAACACATACTTAGTGCTTCCGCCAAAATTGCTATGCAGATTATCGATCAATAATATTTTCTAGACGTTGAAACCAAACACATTCTATTATGTGTTGCTCCTAATGAACTCATCCATCGTCCAACCTGTGTATTTGAATACCTGGGTTCATTGTGCGGCTAATGAAGTTATACATTAATTATAAGCATAAATAAATTTTAATTCCGTTCCATTCTGTTACAACAGATGTAAATATATAACGTTTGTCATTCAAGTTATTTAAGTTATTGAGTAAAAATCAACAGAGTTCATATACGACATTAAATGTTCATTTTGTTCGAATGTTCAAATGATTAAATGTTCGAAAACATTATGGATAGTTGTTGCTCAAAATAGTTGCTCAAGGTAGAAATTTTGAAAACTCTGTAGTGAAATGAACAAGGATTTCTGAAACACGTTATATTTTCCTTGTGCACTTTAATTTGACGTGGCAAAACTAGACGTGAAATATGAACCGGAGAAAGGCGTTATTTCTCCCTCGCAGACTGGCAATAAGATTGCTTATGAGCCTCCGGACCCCTTGAGGCCAGTTGAAAATAGGTCGACCTTCGTTCGTGGGCCGATTGCAGTATCATTCATCGGCACTTGTCTGGCATACCCAGCGGAAGCCACAAGCGCGTCGTTTTTCAGTGTAAAGCGAAGAAAACAGGTGAACTGCACTTGCACACAGCATCACGCCCTATTACTGCGGCACCGTGTTAATGCATGAGCTCAAAACATGGTGCAAAGTATGGTGCATGATGGCTCAAAGCTGCTGATGCTGGAGATAGTTGCTGATGGGTTTACATGTGCTGAAGCTCTCGCGACACCTACCGTTATTTCTTACCAAATGACTATTGCAGTATTGCATCAAACCTTACAGCATGAAAATTTGTTTAGTTTATTGATAAGAAGACAAATAAAAATAATATTTGAGTTTAATTTCTACATCAAATAAAATAAGATTATGAGGCTTTATTAAATTAAAACTATACAAAGTCAATCGGAAAATTACAATATTTGTTTCTTCATGTTTGATATGATTCTTTAAACTCGTTAAAAAATGAATAAAATATGGACATCGACAAAGAGGAATGAAATGAAAGTAACCAAGAGCTAAGAAACATTCAATCACTACAATCAACAAGCTATCATCAATTGGTTAAAATCAGAGTACTTCGGTTTGCATTGTTACCCAACGATCATAAATACCATGTTCAAATTACACAACAGAAACAAACAAAAATAGCCCCATAATCCTCGCAACGCAAGAGTAAAGCTCACCAGAGCTATTACTGTTTACTATCGGCGTTGGAACTTTTTCATGCAGCAATCGATCGAAACGAACAATATCGAAAATTATGATTATCGTACACGTACGGATGCCAAACAGCAAAACATTTCATACACGCTGCTACGCATATTTTCGATAACGACAATACAGGAGAAAACTGATCCATTGGCAAGTGCATTTGCGGCCAATGCTTCATTTCTCTCGATGACCACAGATTGTCGACCTTTGGTAAAACCGTTTCCACTGTTTTGCATCGCAAGCAAACTTGTTTATGGCGCGGGATACACCGCAAAAAGAAAACTCCACCTATCGATTTCCTGTTCGGTCGATAGAAAGTGAAACGGATATGCTGATGTTATGGTCACATTAAGATCACAGGAACATTAGGATGCGATGCGTTGCAAAGCTATCATTACATTTGTAAGGCTATCACCAGATGGAAATGGGTTCATAATTGATATCAAGCTTTCTCACGCAACAAACACAACACACCAAATTTTCTCACCTCAGTAACAACAAAACGGATGTACAAAACATAGTTATCCGTTTGTCGCCCGTAATTAACGCAGCATTACATTACACTTGGATCAGTCACATGACATTTAGCTTTCCCATTAGATTATCGTCAAGTAAAGTGGGTCAATGTCGGATGTAGTTGTGTCTTTTTTTTGCGTGATTGTGTACACTATTGTTTGCTACCCAATGGTTTGGGTAACTTTATGCAATACTGCGCAATGTGCGACGGTTAATAGCACAAGATATAACAGGTAAAGGTAAAGAGAGTGAAACATTTTTTTTGGTGTTGTTAAACATGTCTTGGGTCAATCTCACGTAGACATGAAAACTGTTTTAATACGGTACATACATAGAAGAACTATTTAATTCTGTCAAAGGTTACAAAAATGGCACTGGCAGAAGTCGTCACTAAAGTAACTTATTGTAAAGATACGTTTTGCAGAATTGTGTCATAAATTCATGCTTTCTTATGCTAATACTAATACTAGTACTAAATTTAATTCTTCATGAGACCAGAAATATTCATTCGGATGATATACATTATACAGTGTACATGATTGGAAATATCAGTAAAAAAAACAATTATCAAATTTAATTTAAATTAATTAAATTGATTAGAGTTTAACGATGTTTGTACACGTAAATTTAATTTAACAGAATGAGTAAATAATAAACATGTTCTCGTTTTTGCATTATGAAACTCAAATCTTATTAACTATGAACGTTATGAAATGCTAAGTTGTCAGGTTTTAATGAGTTGTACGTATTGCAAAGCATGATTATTATCACTTGTTAAACATTTACTACCCTGTTTATCATTCTGAATCCTCAAACACTTCGTCACATTTGATTCTCTCGTGGGCAAGTTATTTTTTTCTTCGGCTCGTAAACGCTTGCGTACGCTTGCCGGAGGTCAAACCAAGCATTCATGATCTGAATAACCTTATCTTGCGGTGCCTGTAGCCGACCGTGGCCCTAACATAACTATTCAAATCGTGCAAATAGTGGGAAATTAGTTTGCTTGAGATTTTCCCTTTCGTTCACAGTCAAAGAACTTCAGCGCGGTCGGTTCAAACTGCACGATGGAAATGGAAAGTTTTGTTTTTGTTGTACACGTTGGGCGTCTACGCTGTGCAATTACCCCGCATGTTGGTATACACTCGGCACAATCAAACGAGAAAATCAAATCTTTTCACAATGTTTATGTTCGTCCAGGCTTTCAGCACCAATAGTAGACAGGCCAGCTTACGTTTAGCGTACTTTCAATGTGGAGTGCGCTCGTTTTATTCCTCCTACCTCGCCTGACATATGTTAAGTGGCCCTAGCTCATAACATAATCGTATCGACGCTTTAAGACACTTTAGCTCCATGCGTGTGCGTCATGATGTCTTTAATCCATCATTAGCTGAAAAGATTGATGAGTTCGAATTCCTTTTTCAGTTGATATACATGCGCCTTAAAAGGCATAAACAAAAAAAATTGTTTTTTTTTTGTTTTTACTAACTAAACTCAAATTTTCATTTTGGTTTGTTTTTTTTTTGTTTTTTTTCCAGATGACTTGCGGCATTTCTTGTGTGGACAATGCGCTAAACAAATCCTTCTTCAAGCTGGGTCTCTTTATCGGGAGACATCCGGGCTACTTTCTGATAGTACCTGTCCTATTAGCTCTTCTATGTATGACCGGGTAAGTTACATGCAGCAGTTTGCAGTGGAAACTATTTAGTGTGATTACTATCCTGTGGGTTGGCAAATCTGAGTAATAGAGAAAACGGTATCGGAGTCTTGTTGATTTCACCAAATTACACCGCTATGTTAGTGAATGAAACGAGAAAAATAAAATGCAAAGCGAAAGTGTTTGGTATGAAATGTTTCATGAACTTGCAATGTTTGTGAATCATACACATTTTCGCTGGAAATCATTTAATGTAATCAAAACAATGTTTCACCATTCAAGCAGCAGTACACAGAGAAAGGGATGTTCGCGCAGTTCGATAATAAAAAAATTGTTATATTTTATTGTGCAGAAAGCATCGTTAAGTCATACCAACCAATAAACACGAGTTGCTTTCAATTTTATAGGTTTCCATAAAGCCGTTTAAAATCACAACTACAATATTTATAACGAAAGTAAATATACTTTCATTCTTAATTATTTCATTTCATTTAAAAAAACATTAGTCTTCATTAACAATTTCAAAAACATTTTATAAACTTCTAGTCATGTACTTTGCTATAAAAAATATAGCTATTAAGTTCAAAGCCATTTACTATGCAATGAGTTAACACTACATTTACGACACAACAATCGTGATTATACTTAAATTTCATATTGCACCGTTGACTAATCGCCGCACGTAATTTACATTACCTGGAAAAGGTTGCAGTTTTACGAACCGCTAAATTCTCGTAAATTGTAATTTTATGATGTCGACACCTTTTATCTTGATGATGTTTCATTAGCTTCAGACACGTTCTATGTCCCATCTTTTTCTTTACGATCATTTACTGCTGCGATCAGAGCTCGGAGATGTTGTTTCATCGAAAACAGTATAGCTTTTGAAGGGCAACAATAACGCTTGACGCATGTATCTTTCAACTTCAATATCTGTACTTAGATCCTGGATTTGATTGGTTTCCTGTATTTTCATTCCATTTGCTTATTTTACCTATTTCAGCTTTCAACAAATAAAATACGAAATCGACCCAGAGTATTTGTTCTCGCCCATCCGCGGTGAGGGCAAATCGGAACGTGCCATCGTTGAGAGCTACTTCAAGGTCAACTATACGCACCGTTTCAACGTTGGAAGAATTACTCGCCCGGGTAAGGATGCAAGCAGGTGGAATTACACTATTTTGCAGGAAACATAGTAGCGCAGGATGTAGTGCAATTATACCGGTTATAAATGCTGTCCTTTGAAGCAGTTCCACTCTTCATCATGAGACTGTCAGCATTGGCTAGGTCGTTTCTTGACTACTTTCATTTCTAACCGATAAACTGACGGGTGTATAAAAACAGGCTTTCGGTACGATGCTATGAACGGAACGAGAGCTTGCTCTTTGCATAGTGTATCTGACACTTTCGTAGGTTGGGTGCAATTACCATGCTTTATAATTTACATTTGAACGATACGAAGTTTGCTAAACGAACAGTCAACAGAGAGTTACGGGGGAAATATATTCTATAGTGATCTTAAACTGAATTAACATTACAAAAATGGGAAGCTTTAGTTTAGTAGTTCAATACTATACCATCGTACTAGTTCTACTAAAATTTATATTACAAGACTTTACATGTCTCCATGTATCCGACGTATGTATGTAAATGTAGTGATATAGAATCGTTTATTTTTAATGCAATGCGCAACAGCTCTTCTTTATTCTTATTTGTTTTACGAACATAGGTTTTGGCCTTGCTATGCCCAATGCAAGTATTCTGTTGACTTGAATTATCCATAACTGAGTATTATTCAGTGCGTATGGTAAGGGCGCCGTCCTGGCGTTATTCAGTCGTCTATTATAAATTGTAGTCTCTGACAATCAGGAATGCGCAACGGGTTCGGCAATATATGACATTGAACAAAAGCACTGAAAACAGAACAGAGGTTCGTCGCTTTAAAATGCTCAAGTCTTTTGTATACTTCGCCACTGACAGTATAGCAATGAAGCAAATCAGCATAAAAAAGAGAACAATTTCTAATCGCTTTCATTTTTTGCTACATCTTTGGTGCATCAAGCCTTGGAATAATTTCGTAAACAATGCAGAGCACACATTTCTGTGCGAATTCAATCGCTTACGAAATACAACAGAGTTGAAAAAATCTTAATATAGCGCACGTGTCATAAAAGTGTTCGTCCATGACGTAAATAGCGCAGGTGTAAACCATGATTTATCCCGACGATAAATCCCACGGGTTGTTTTGTTATCTTGTTAAGTTAATCATTAATCGCACTCCATCCGTAGCATACAGAAAGCGATAGATCTGTCAGAACCCTTTTGTAAGGAGAAATTACTAGCATTGTTTTACAACCGAGGGCAATCAATTGTTGATCGAAATTAGGATATTTTTTTGTCTAGCTGAACTGGTGTCACGTGCAATTTTTTCCCGTACACGAGGGAGCTAAATAAACAGATCTGTTGATATCTCAGCGGTCATGAAAATATGCTAGATAAATGATAAGATACTTGATAATTCCCATAAATATCGCGCTTTAAGAAAACTTTCAAGCAAATATTTAAGAATAATTTTATAATTGGAGACTTTTACAACACCAGGGTCATTCATTTATCCGTTACGCATTTCTTTAAAAAAATATATTTTTTCAATATTTTAACACCCATTTTTGGATGTTTGTTGCTACATTACAAAATATATGTGTTACGAGTTACATTAAAAATTTTAATGCATTTCTTTCCTTTTCATATGAAATATTCAATTTAATCAATAGCAGCACACAGCACCGTCTAGTAAACATTCAATAACAGTTTCTTCAGTCGTTATGTTAGGCAAGTAGAATCAAATGACCTTCAATTGCTACTAGTACACCTCACTACCGTCTTTAGTGTTTCTAATTTAATCGCTGGCGCTGGTAGTAATTAGCACTAGACCGATTGTGTGCGTGTGCAGCTGATATATGTAGATTCCGTTACTGATTCCGATCGCCGATTATCGTGCCAGGAAACTAGCCCATACAGTGTCAGCCTTTAAGCTGCAACAGTTAGTAAAGATTTGCAGGCAGTCTTAACTGGAACAGTAGCCCAACAAAAGAGTGTATGCTGAATGGAAGTCTAGGACGTTTTTATGCTAATAGCTACTTCATAGTTTCCTCTCGGATAATATCCAGGTTTTTGGTAACCATTCATATCCGAATCAAATTACGTCTACAAAGTCAATCTTCCTCACCCCAGTTGCAATAATTATCACTCCACTAGTAAATCAGAAAGGAAAACGGAATTAAAAATATCCATTTGAAATATATCGCTCTAGGACAAATTTAGCTACAGAAACAAAACTCAATCAAATGCTATCCTTGACTACGCAAATTAAAAACTAAATATCGATTGTAAAACCTTGCTTCAAACGTATAAATAGAGCAGAAAATTGTCATTTCAATTCAACCCGTTCATTGCTACCCCACAGGACGGTTCGGTCGAGTAATTGTTATTTCGAAGGACGAACATAACAAAAACCTTTTACGAAGTGAAGTTTGGCAGGAGCTACGACTGCTGGATGGAATTATACAGAACGCCACGGTCCAGTATGATGGAGAAACATTCACTTACCGCGAAGCTTGCGCACGTTGGGAAAATGAATGTTTTACGAACGATATTCTTAATCTGGATAAAATCATCGACGAGGTAAGTGATCAACTTCAAGGATTAATTGCCATATTTGTCCGAATGTAAAGTTCGGCATGTTTGCTCACACATTTTATTTTATTCGTCAGGTTGAAGCTGGTGACTTAAATTTAACATTCCCTGTCATGTTCAATCCTGTGACGTGGGATGCGCACGTCTTTCCGGTATTCTTCGGTGGAACGCAGGTGTCGGAGGATAATCTGATCATTTCGGTGCCATCGCTACAGTTAGTTTACTTTGTTACGGCTGATTCCAAACGCCAGGATGCGCGAGGTGCCGCCTGGGAAGAAGCGTTTCTAGAGGCCGTTGGGTATGCAGAAGACCACGGTGTATTTAAATACATTTCTGTTGCACGTTTCGCTTCGCGCACACTCGACCACGAGCTGGAGAGAAACACGCGAACTGTGGTGCCGTACTTTGGATCAACTTTCATCCTGATGATTGCGTTCAGGTAAGGTTAATAAGGCATCCCGAGCTAAGACAGCAAAACCAATTTATAAAACATTTTTGGCATTTTTTCTTACTTTCTTTACCATCTATCTTCTCAGCGTGGTGACCTGCATGATGGGTGACGTGGTACGATCCAAACCCTGGCTCGGTTTGATGGGTAATGTGTCGGCTGTGATGGCGACCTCTGCCGCCTTCGGATTGGCCATGTATCTGGGCATCGAGTTCATCGGAATCAATTTAGCGGCACCGTTTCTTATGATTGGTAAGTCTTGCCACATTGCTCTAATTGCACCGTCGCACAGTACGCGATGGTGGAAAATGATCGACCCGAAACCGTAATCCATTCACGCGTCACGTACACGATGAGGTCCAGCAAGTTTTTGCTGTTCACTTAACATACCCTATTGGATGGCACAGTGTCCTAACACCTGTTGTCGACAAAATTGATCTCTTGCAATGGATGCCACCCGATGTTGAGTGACGTAAGCTATGTTGAGTGCTTTGTTTTGACCCAAAACATACACATATGAGTATGTCCAAATATGGGACAGTAACCATCTAGTAAAAGTGAAGCAAATTGAATCGTTGATCGTTATTTTATATTAAAA
The DNA here is from genome assembly GCF_943734845.2 of Anopheles funestus. Lineage (NCBI taxonomy): Eukaryota > Metazoa > Arthropoda > Insecta > Diptera > Culicidae > Anopheles > Anopheles funestus. The sequence continues at coordinate 45,471,680 of NC_064599.1, forward strand.
ATCAGCCAAACCTGCATGAATGAGCGATTGCCATCTCTACAGTGCTTAGTCATAATTGAAGTCGCATCCGATGTGATTATGGCAGCTCGACCATGACTACTACCAATAGCATCATCTTCAGGACGACATTGGACCACCCATAAAAACCTTCCCCAAAACAATGTCACCACAGACGGTCAAAGTTTTCTCTCCGTCATGCTTACAATGCTTGCAAAGACAAAGTGGACTGTGCCGCGGTCATGAAACAGCACGACGATTCTCAAAGTCTATGAGTAGAATACTAATTACCGTTTAAGTAGGCAAGTAACCTATCACAAGGTGCATCGCAGCTACTATACATGGTAGGTGTTTTGTGTGTTATCAATGTATAAATGAATGGTCTACCGTTGCAATAAAGTATGAAATGTGTATACTAGGTTAGGCAAAGCGTCGACCATTTCTAGTACTACTTGAACAACTCAGTGGCCAGATAGTTTCAACGTGACACCTTACTCAAACTCTATATCCGATTCTAATATGTTGCTTGCCTTTTACAACAATGGTGCGTTGTTTGGTGATTTGGTTACATCTTCTTCCTGGTTCAACATACCATTCACGCGTTTTGCATTATGACCTCAAATCCATATGCGGATTGGGTAACCATCGTCTCATAACGAACAGATTTTCACGGCGTTTTTAAATCATATCAATCAAAATTTGCTATCACGCTTTTCCTGCATTTCGTACCGGAAACTGTCCGGAAACTTTCTTTGCTTCATTTCCTTCTCTATGCTGTTTGTTTCTTCTTGTTTTGATGATTGCATTTCGCTATCATTACACCTCCCAAAGCAAACAGTACCATTTTTATAAATGTTTACTATTACCGTAATACCGCGTCGGTGTTGGGCTGATTATTTTTGAATTATTTGCTCATCTTGGCCCAATGCAATTGTTCCGCTAGAGAGAGAGAGAGAGAGAGAGAGAGAGAAAAACAGACGAAAAAAGCAACGGAATGATACAAAGGCGCGTATGGAACTCGGTGCAATGAAATGAACCGAAAAGAAATCAAGCATTCAGCATGCCAATTAAACATGTGAACAAAAACTCAACGTCACCCCACTCCCCGTCTACCCATCCCTCCCATTTCGGGGTGCGCAAGATACGTAGCATACAAAAGGCAAGTTGCGTAACAAGTGCCGCTTGGAAAAGAGATATGTATACAATTTCCAAACTCTATGGTATTTGCCAATGATGCCAAAAGATAAGTACCTGAGTGAACCGAGCGCTGGTGAAAAGAAAGGCAATACGTGCGTCTTACACTAACGCATGTTTGCGCCGTGTTGCTTTAGCTCGCAAGTTGCGGGTGCAAGCGTATTGGAGAATTCAAACAATCAACATGACCGATGCACTCAATTGCCGGCAATTTACGTCCACTGAAGGTGCGCCGCAAACGACGGTTGCAGCCATAAGTGCATTTACGGATTACAACTCCCTCACCAGTGGGTACTCTTGGGGGGGTAGTATAATGTAATGGACAAATAGATCACCATTATCTGGCGGTAGGGTGGACGATTCGGCGGTGGAAGAAATATTTCGGTAAAAAAATAATCACACAAACGTGCTAATTCGTCGAGGATTAGAAACCGCGGTAAATGCGCTACTTGTGGGTAAAATAGCTAAATTATTTAAAAATGCCACGTGCATCAACCGAGAAGGCGTTCGAGTGTAAGACTCTATTAAAGAATTACGATTAACTTAAAGACTTTAAAGTCAAAGATCATTACAAAACAGTGAAACGGTGATTTGCCAACAGTACGGCATGTGCATCATCGTATCGATCGATCGTAAAATGTATCGGGTTGATAATACTCATTTCAAGCAACATCTTTAAACCGCAACAAAGGTGTCATAAAACATCAGTCCAGATAACCGCAGTATACCTTAGTTGTTTGACGTGAATTTAACGCCCTACACTCTCTGCTAAAGTCTATTTTGAGCTGCAATTGATAGTGAATGGTGTTTTCAAATTATGGCAAAGGGTTGTTGCCGCCTTTATGCATAGATACTTACCGCAATCTCAACCATAACAAAACGATCCTTAAAGTACTGGCAGTCGAAATTTGCCACAATCAATCGGGTGTCGTCCATCGTTAGGGTTATTGTTGGTCCTATTACTGTAGGCCGTTTTTCTTAACCAGATCTAGGTCACCGGAGAGATGTTGTCATGACGGAACGGGGGAAAAATACTTAAAACGAATATTGCACCGACCCTTGTACCGCAAAAGCTAAAGAAGATGTTTCTTGCACTGATAAACAAAACTGGTATTCCTTGGATTGCTTGCAAAATTCCTTGTTACCGTTTTTATGCCGTTCCGAAAAATAATTCTCGGACCAGATGAAGCGTAAACAAGTAAAACATGATACAGGAGATTGGACTAATTCTTTCAAGGTTGACCGAAACGAAACACAGTTCCATGTACTGGATGCGCAAACGTCTTTGGTTAATTAACCAAACCTTCAAATTCTTATAGCAGCTGTGCACCTGTGGTGCAACTTAGCGTCCCTGTTGAATGCTAGTTTATTATATACCAGTGCTGCTGGCTGAACAATAACAACACTGACTGTAGCTAAGGTTGTTGAAGTTGTTACTCCACACGTACGCATTCAAATTGACGACCCTTGTAGCACCGTTTGTAACACACCATGGTCTGATAAGCTTCCGTATACCGGAAGCTTTTTCAACGGAAACTTTGCACATGGCCGTAAATGTTGGGTTGTATACAACCGACGGTTTTGAATTTAGGAAAAGAACATAAAACTTAACTAATTTCATATTGTTATTCTATATTCATATATTATTATATTATATTCATAAATATATTATTCTTGAAGAATGATCAAGTGATCAAGATGAAATGTTTAAACAATCGAATTCTAATATTATCACAATTGATAACTTCAGGAGGAAATGCCATGTTTTTCTTCCTTTGGGCTATATTTTTACACTTAATTGAATATTAAAATGTTCGTTTCGTAAAAGTTTCCGAGGAAGTTTTGTACCATTCCTGCAGTGTAAAAATCTTCCCCGATATCACTAAACCAAAGCCACTGCTAATTCAATAACTGATGGCCATCTTTCACAACGCAAGAATGTCTGTTTGTTAGGAACATTTAAACAGCCATGTACACTGGAAAAGATAATTATTTTACCTCCGCTCGAGAACCTGAGGAAAAATGGTGCATACCGTACCAACACGAAAATTCCATCGCCAATATTACATGTCGCTTACCGCTTACGCTTACTGATCGATAAATTTAGCCGTGGGTTAAGTGATTAAGCGTCCAAACAGTAAATTGTACTGGTACTTAGAATGGTGAAATTACGGTTTTTACTTACCCCGACAGCTTAACCAAGCTTAGCTGTTGCCTTGATGCCTAAAAGGATCAACCCAAGTTCTATTTTGTCGTACGTTTCAACGTCTGCCAGTTTCGGCATGCCATTCTTGCGCGACGATTGGCTATAGATCATCTACCGCCGGCTATCGGTTATCGCCCATCGGCTAACGAAGTTTTGTAAACGAATCAATCAGCCCGTCGTTGTACACAAAACTAACACCGTCTAGCATACATAAACGCATGATTATGTCATTGCGAATAAAACTCTTACGGTACGGGAGGGTGACGCGTGTGTTGTGTGGGTTGTAATTATCCACTCCGAAGCTGCACCGTCACAGTTATGCACGTATGCAACACGTTCTTTAATGTACTTTCAGCAAACACACTGTGCTAGAGAGAGAGAGAGAGAGAGAGAGTGAGAGAGAGAGAGAGAAAGGGAGACATAAAACATTAAATTCCGAATCTAAATATGACGTGCAATAAGAAAATTGATTTGAATTAACTGATATCATAGCGACTGAGACTGGGTTTAATAATGGAGGTTTTAATGAAACATGAAACATGTGTGGGGAGAAATATATACATACCTAAATTCTAATAACAACTTTAAACCATTTCAGGTATCGGAATCGATGACACGTTCGTCATGTTGGCTGCCTGGCGCCGGACGTCCGTAAAACTGTCCGTTCCGGAGCGCATGGGTCACATGATGTCCGAAGCGGCCGTCTCTATCACCATCACCTCACTCACCGACATGATCTCCTTCTGGATTGGTATCCTCAGCCCATTCCCGTCCGTGCAGATCTTCTGCGCGTATAGCGGATTTGCGGTTTGCTTTACCTACCTCTGGCACATTACATTCTTTGCCGGTTGCATGGCTGTATCGGGACACTGCGAGTTCAAGAATCTGCATGCCATCTTCGGATACAAGGTTCTGCCGGAATCGGTTGCTATAAAAGGTAGGTGAATCCGTAAACGTAAACAAAGCGTTAAAGTTATATGAAAACCCGTTAACCGTACTCGCATAATAGTAGCTGGCCGTGAACGTATATAAAGGGGTGTAAAATATTATCAAGTATACTAAAATGGATTTAACATTACGAAAATGTATGAAGCTTGCCAGCTGAATCATCAAGTGTAGCGGCAGCTGAATTGAACCGTAAATGTCACGTTTGTAACCACGGCAGCTTCTCGTACTGTGTAGTGTGATGATGCACACAGGTTTCATAGGGTAATATTGCATTCGCAAAGCTGGATGCCCGGCAATTTGAATAGCGCTTGAATCGTTAACCCATTTACGCCTGATAAAGTATCGCGAGCGGGGAAATAACCCTCATCGATATGCGCTTCCTTGATGCGCTTCCAAAGTGCATGAATACTTAGTTTCACTAGTGCATTCTTCCCTCGTATCCACTTGTTCGTATCATACGCCTTTATCTCAGTGAACGATTACGGTTTACGTTTTATAACCGGCACGCAAATAAACACGCGACCTGGTCCAGAGATCCGAATGAACGAACCTCGGATGCGCTAGTTCGATTGCGTATATGACTGAATCGGCTTCTGAGCCTATAATGATGTTGTTCTAAATTGCTTAGTAGTAAGATGCATACTACTACTTAGAAAACATTTTGGGTTATTTTTGTAAGGTTTCAATTGTTGATACATCTTCACTTCATGTGATGTTTGCTATGTTTGAACATTTGATGACCAATAACATGCAGCATAACTGTTATGTTTTTCCGCATCATTCAATATTCGTGGCGAGATGATATTCGTTAGCGAGAGTAAGCAAATGAAATGTGTGCTTTTGATATCGCTTGAACTACGCTAGATTTCTCACACGTTCCTGTGGCCTCTCGTTGGTAGAAAGTTTACCCTATTTCATGACGCTGCATTGACCGGACTGTGCACATGCGCTGGCCGCTAGTGCATCAGCGCTCTAACGGTAAACAGACGGCACCGGGGACCGGTCGGACCTTTCGTTGGGCACAGAACACCGCGATACATCGAACACCTACCGTCGAACGGTATAACGAAACGTCGACAAGAACGGTCTCGAAAAATCTGCTTAGCCCACGCAAAATTTCTTTTTATCAATCTACTCCATAACAATTTATGGCCCCACCGAGACGGAACGGGCTTTTTGCCTTCCCGCAACACTGCTCAATGTTTGAGCCGAATGTTCCAATGCATCCTAAACAATGAATCAATCCTCAATGGCCATTTGCGCTCTTCGGCGGTGTTTTTGTCGGTACCTGAGGGCTGTTTTAAAGCGCTGCCCTTTTGAAAGACAGCCTGCACCTTCCAGCTTCTGCACGGCTGTACATTTGAAGGTGGGGGTGATTTCGAGGGCTTGAAAGGCATTAGAATTAACGAGAAATCAACCGACGCTATGGCGGAGGGCGGTAACGATTGGGCGACGAGTTCTATTAGACAAACCGTGTCTGGATCAATTAGATGACCGGTTAATGATCCGGTTAGTGTGCAACGGGGTTGGATAACGAGCGTCGGGGAGTGACGCTTGAAAGCGCGATAAGCATCTCGTGGAAGAAAGCGTCCCACAACAATTTTAAACACCACCTTAGGAGCTGCCGATCGCTTCCGATTGAACGGAAGATTTGTATGCCAACTGCCACTGCTTCTCAACTCTAGTGAACCTACGAAACGTGAAAAAAGAAGAAAACCAAATGCTCTTCATGGATGCAAAGCAAGCCCTCGTTCGGGTGTGCCGACGCTGTAGGTTTGCAACTCTATCCGTGGAACAACCATAGGGATTCCATGCTTCGACTAGCATTCATGATCTTCTTCAACAAAATGGAGTAGCGTACATGCACGCCGTTGACGGAATGCGCCACTTTGAAGTGGAGCGTTTGATAACGTGCAACCATTTACCGTTGCCTATCGATGACGGTTGGTTGGGTGTGGTTTTAATAAAATGGGTACCATTCGTGGCATTCTACAATAGTAATTTATTGAATTACGTTGATAGTAAATGTAAGTAAAGCTTATCTTGAAGGATCATCACTTTATAAGTGCTAAATGATAACAGTGAATACGAAATACATTGAATTTTGTATTCTGTTTCATGTAAAATATAATTTAAAATAGTCAGGATTTTTTATCAAATACCACCCAATCAGTTTACTACTAGGGATAAGGTTTAGGCTAATCCCAGCATATATTCATAGTGATTATGGATAAATCACTAAATAAAAAATAGATAAGTCGAAACCGGCATAGCCAAACGGAAAGAAAGGAAGATGGAAACCGTTTACATGAAATGTACAAGGAATTTGCACCCAACGAGATTCGATACCATCTCAAGCATTTTGATAAGCAATGCGCTCAATGACTCCATCACCATACAGTGGCCAACCGACGAGCATTATACATGCAAATTCCTTCCACACATAAACCAACCTAAGTGGATAAACTGGGACGTAATTGTAAGTTTAAAAAAGTGGCGAAAGTTGGACAGTAGGTCAATTTTTCTCTCCCTTGCAGCAAGTGAGCCTCGAAAGAACAATAAGATCTGTTGAGTTGCATTGTGCAAAGTTTTATTTTGCTTTTTTTTTGAGGCTACTGTTATGTAACATATTCAGGCCAGCCTGTTTTTTTTTGCGCACGGTAATAAGAAACAGTTGATCGATTCCCTTCCATCGATGCGCGATCCTACACGTTGCCCAATAGGAAATTCCCAAGAGACGGCCGCCAAGTCTCTGCACATCATCGTTGGCCTCGGAACGAAGTTCATCAAGTGGGCCTCTGAGTGTGTGAGGAGCATTCAATTAAGTCCTTCCAGGCTGTGACCGATTCATGTTTTGCCTAGAAATCGCTTTGATACAAGGAAGACCTTGCTCGTGACAATGGAAATGGAAAATTGAAAATTAGCCGTGGCTAATGTGCTGATGAAATGAAAAACCAAAAATACTACTACTATTTTGTGTGAATATTGTATTGCGTACATTAAATTTATGACTTTGAATGCAAAGTTTAAGCTGCAAAAATTTTACTACTATATTTTTAACAGTGTACCTATACGAACATCTGTTTTTTAAGACTAAACCATTAACTTGAAGGGAGAGATGACAATGACGATCTAAACATATTTAAAAAAAGTACGTTTCTTCATGGTTAGACGATAGTAATCGTGCGGTGAAGGATAGTAGCTTTAAGCGGGTGAATTAAGTATTCGTTCAAACTTCCCAAATCGTTCCAGAGTAGTGTAATATTATTACACTTGAATTTCAGTTTTTACGGCGCATTTATAACAATCTAGGGCCATATTCTATTTGCGTTTATTGTATTTCCTGTACGTTCTGAAGGTCAGGTCTGAAGGTAATTTATTCTTCTTTGCGTTGTGATGTGATTAAAAAATACAAACAATTAAAATATTCGGAATTTTCATCAAGATCGGTAAATTGCATTGTTGGCTTGATCAGATTGTTTGACAATTCTACAATAACACATTTATAGTAGTCGAGGTGCCTTAAAATTGTTTGTGTGTATAAACGTATTTAAAATGACAACCTTGATCGAAAAAGCACCTTTCTTTGGTGTTCGTATCTCATCGCAAAATATCGCATAGGTACGGAGATATTTATAACCTAATAACAAATTTTCAAGTTTTTATAAAAAGTTATTCAAAATTATGAAGAGCCTTAGTTTTTAATGTTATTTATTTTTTTATAATTCTTTATTACAGCGTATGGCTAGTTTTTATTGTTTTTTTTTTTTTATATACATATTTAGTATCCTATTATTTTCGTCAACCTCTTTAAGAAATTGTACAAAATTTGTTTCGCACTGTTACTCCCAAAACAAAGATAGTACGCTAAAGGTTTTAGCTATACCAGAACGAGAAGGTGCAGAACAAGAGACTGAATTAAATTATATACGAACTAAATTTATAAACACGTAAACTATGCTACAACTCATTACCCTATTACATGACAGCTAAAAGAGCAATCATCCTTGACTCCAACTTTTTCTACAGCTTCGATTAAAATGTAAGCTGTAAGAGAAATCCAATAAATTATGAATTGTTTATCAACATCATATGATAGGGATCCTTCACCTTCATAAGCACCCGTTCCGTTAGACTGCTGGTGGAAGGGATACACGTGTAGGTTACGGGCGTAGAGTTGTAAAAATACTGTGCCGATGCTCGTGCGCTCACTCCACTGCCCTCGATTTCACGCCACACAGTTCGCTGTCCATTCGCTACGGATCGATGATCGAATCGGTAGTAGTTTGAAGACGGCCCAGCACAGCTGACTGTTCCAAACATGCATGTGCGTGTGCACCAATTTGGGGTCAGTAAACTGTGCTCCCTTCGTTACACTGCTGCATGCCACAATGTGATGCAGCATGCAATCTGTCGCTGACACGTACAGCGTCCTTGTGTTTGAAAACAGTGGCAGGTGAGTCGTGGACGTAGTATGAGTATGATTTGTCCTATGTGCGACCTGGGTCTATCGTATCGGCATTTGTTTTTACTTGCTACAAAAGGTCGTAATCAAGGAAATGTGGCCCTACGAAGGAAATCAAGCTAAGTGAAAAGGAGTACTAACACCACTGTGCATTGTCTAGGCAAGTATGTTTTGTGAACCTTGTCGCTACTGTTGTAACGTACGCAGTATACGTTCCGGAAGCGGATTAGCGTAAACCATGCGACGCTCGAATGCCGGTACACGCGTATAATCGTTGCTGATAGCACAAACTTAAGTAGGATCGAACAAGGTTCAAACCGCTCCAAGGCATACCACAACCGAACGAAAGCAATGCATGCACGGTTCTGTAATCAACCGATGTTGATCGAGAGAAACGACGAGAAACCTGTACGACATCAGCGAAACCCAACCAAAGGGACGAATTGTGTACGTTGGAGAACAAGATGACTTTACTTGACTGAACAGCCAACACGAGACGCACCACGCCGTATGGGCGAGAACGCTGATCATCACTTGCCGGTGATCAGCGGTCGGACAGTAAGCATACATATTTCGAGCAAACGGAAGCGAATCATTTAGGTGAATAAATCAGATTATTTACGATACGTCGCGGCGACATCGCGGCTAACTCAGTCTAGCACATTTCCATTCGTCCATTCATCCAGAAGCCGCTGGAAACGAACGAAGAACTGATACCATAGCGAGTATGCATATACACTCACACTTTTTAGTGTACAGTTGATTCATCGGGGTGATGCTGTGACCGAATTGGAGATGATACCGTTACAGACGCTTGCTGGACACGGCTGCCGCTTAAAACAGTGTCTTAAAACGATACAATCCGCTCGGTCGCTTCAATGCGCAACATGTAATAATCCAATAAACATGATAATTAGTTTAAACGAGTAATCGTCGACTCATGATCTGACTCGGTGATAAGCAGGATCGGCGTGGCAAAACTGATGGCAGAATCGCCACCATCAGCATGCGCATTAGATATACTACCACGCTAGTTTAAGATGTAGTGATACGATTCTTCGTATTCTAGGAATGAGGAGAAAGTAACAAACATTGTACTTCCTGGTAATTAAGAAGTTATTTTTGTTCTGACATTCTTGTAGCCTTGCTTTTGGATGTCTTGCTAATTTAAAACATAAATACTTGAAGAATTCCTATTAGGATAGCTGACGGATAGGATAATCCGGAAGTGTGAGATTCATACCAACAGAACACGACAAGTTCATCAGTCTGAGTTTCCGAACCTTAAATACTCATAGTTTTTTATTGATTTTTAAATCTATAATAGTTTCCGAAGTCTGGTGAAGTGACATCTATATTATTTATATGTCCGACAATGTTTTTTTATGGTTCTGTCTGAATTAAGTTACCTTATTGAGAAAACATTGACTAGACCATGGTCTGCAACACAACTCGCAATATTACAAAGACGTCAGGATTTCATATACTTAATCATGTGCTTGGATTGAATTAGCCTAAAACTTCATGTATGCTTTTGTTGTTCTTAGCCAACTCAAAATACTTTGAGTTCCTGAATGCGTAATAAACTAAAGTCTGGATTGAAATTTTATAAATTAAACATGAGCTAAGATTCAATATAATTACACTTTTTCACCTAAAATTTTCTCCATAAATTTAATTGTTTCATTAATATTTTATTATGTTCAAAAGATATAACATCTTTGCTTTATGTATGAGCATGTAACCTTTTTGTTACAAGTGACAGTTTTTAGTTATGAAATCAGCATACGGTTCCTTGTGTACCCATTTTTTCATGGATATGTGTTTTTTGCTCACTTTCGTTGTGTTTCCCCATCCAGACGGTGCCGATTGCTTAAAGCAATCAGCGGTATTTCCCCATCCATGATCGAACCGTATCGCAGAAGGAGCAGCAATGATTGCAATCCCTAACGTGTTCCCATCTCCTGCTGGATCCAACAAAACCGCCACACTTAAACACACACCCGAGGGAGCTTTCACATGGCAGCATCGTGTAATCGATGCGCACAGATGACTGTGGCACCTCAGCAAAACAAAAACTAACAGAAATTTCAATAATAATTGCCTGTGAAGTTCAGCGTTACTTTGCGTTACTGACCTGATCTTTTCGCTCTCGTGTGCGGAGACGAGTGGTCAGTTTCCGCTTTTTGTTTACCTACCCAAACGTTCCAGCTGTGTGTGTGTGTATATCGCCACGGGAACGCTTGGCCGCTGATGAAACAACGTGTTATGTCACAGTATTTGACACCGCGTGAAGATGTAACCGCGACGGGCAGATCCCAATTCAACAATGGAACGGCTTCATCAGGATCTTACTCGATTACTCGTTACTCGACCAGTGGGTCAAGTATGATGATTTGAGTTTTGGGTGAACTTTCGGCCATACACACCAAACGTCATTATGGCCATGGTAGGATCTTCGTAACTTTCTCGGGTGCTTACTGTAGTAACGATAAAAGTCACCCGTACTTGCAGCTCTCGTCGGTTGAGACAGCAAACGGGTAATTCCTTTCGCTTCGTCCTTTGTATACGTTTGCTCTGGATATTGGCATGAGTCACGTTACTCAACATTCGACTCGAGTGCACTTGTATAACAGAAGTTGTAAATTAATCGAATCGTTCACTAAATTCGCTGGAACAATCTTACTCAATGCAATTACCACACCGCGGCATGATTATGCGGCCCAATCCTATTCCAGCCACACGCGCAAAGCAAGCAGGGTGTAGAAAAAAAAGCAACTAATACACCGGGTCATCACACAATGCTGTGCAGTGCTGTACGAAATCCGAGTTGGCAGTCAGTTTGACGCTCGATTTGCCGATTATTCATTATTGTCGTAAACGAAATTTCATTGTGGACAGAGCAGCCAATATGTATCATTTGATTTACTTTGTTTTTTTTTTCTTCTTCAATGGACATTTAAAAAATTAGCTGCTAATGAGGGTGCCATGTTCAGTGCACGCAAATGTAACACATGGTAATGGGTTTAGATGGAAAGGCTGTATCTCTTTAATATGATCATTATATGAACTATTATGAAGTATTTACACTTTGTACCAACCAACTATTGAATGCTCTGAGAGTAACCATTAGTTCTACGGCAACTTTCACTAGAAGTTTCCAGATTGATCTCTAAAACTGGCGCTTTAATGATACTCGGTTAAATATATCTGTATCACTAAACAACGTTTACATAACATTCTTGTTATGTACGTAATTTGGTAGAACCACTTTTATTAACAAGAGATCAGCAAGGAAACGAAACACTAGCAAGAATGTACGTCCGTCGTGAGCGTGGGGGAATGGTCGAGTGTCGCTTCGGTCCATGCGACTACGATCCGAACGGTGGCCACTCATCTACACGATAACGCTAGATTATCGGTGAGTGCCTCGGGGATCGCCTCGGATGCTGCAGGGGTGCTCAACACAACATCTCCCCCTTTTAAGATAACAGGTACGGGTCGAGCCAACGCGGAGCTCTTCTATCTCTAGAGGAGTGGCGTGGCGGTAACTGCTGTTCCGTCTCACACGATCCTTGCTGGTGGCCGCTCCTGTTGGACGGGGATGAGGGGCTGTGTGGTTCGACAGGTTGGGACGAAGATGGTACCGCTGCGTCCATGGGAACCGATGATGAAGGTATGGGTGTAGCCGGCGGGGTTGATGAATTTGGCGTGTTTGAACACGAACCGGATGGTTGCGATATCGGGTCACCCGAAAATGATTGCGCTGTGGATGCTGCGACCGATGATGATGGCAGGTTCCATGCGTCCAGCAAGATGTCCATAGGTAAAAGACGTTGCTCCATCGAGTTAGTATTATCTGCGGTTCGTCGCCGAAGTTGGTTAATATGACTGCGTATTATCTTCTGGTCATTTGTCATTACACTATACATTACGTTTCCGCATTTGCTTATCACCCTGCCTGGGATCCATTTCCAGCCATTTCGTGCGTAAAGTTTAGCATAAACAAGATCATCTCGAACGAAACTGCGATGTGGCTCGATATTATCTTTGACTTCAGATCTAGGAACTGGACGTATCAACTCTAAACACGTACGGATTTGTCTCCCAAACATAATCGTTGCTGGTGCTTTTTGTTCTGGAACTTGAGGGTTCGGCGTAGAACGGTAGGTTCCCAAAAATATTTCAAGTGCATCCTCGATGGTAGTTCCGTCACTCGAAATCTTCTTTATCGCCCGTTTAAAGGTGTCCACAAACCTTTCCGCTTGGCCATTGGACTGCGGGTGGAACGGGGCGGTAGTAAGATGATCTATTCCATTTGTGGTACAAAAGTCCTCAAACTCAGCACTAATAAACTGACGGCCATTGTCGCTGACCAAAGTGATTGGGTTGCCATAGCGAGAAGTCGCTGTAGACGTTGTGCTGGCTGTCCGTATTATCTCAGGCCATTTAGAGAAAGAGTCGACTGCTATCAAGAAAGAATAACCGTCGATAGGGCCTGCATAATCGATGTGCACTCGTTGCCATGGGGCAGTTGCTTCATTCCATGGCGCAGGAATGGAGTGCGGCGGCGATTTGGCTGCAGCTGCACAGGCTCCGCAATTTGCAACAAGTTCTGTAATTTCTTTGTCCAAATACGGCCAATAGACGTAACTTCTCGCCAACGATTTCATGCGTTGTACACCTGGGTGGCCATGGTGTAATTGGCGAAGGCATCTTTGACGGAGAGCTGTAGGGATTATCACTCTCTCCCCGAATAAAATACCGTTGTCCACTATAGATAGTGCGTCTTTTCTGGCGTAGAAACGTGCCAGATCACCATTGAAAATGCTGTTTCGTGGCCATCCTTCCTTTATATACCGAGCAACCTTTTGTAGAACCGGGTCCGTTTTTGTTGCATTCTCTACTTCTCGGAAACTCAGAACAAATGGGGTTAACGAATTAACTGCAACTGATCGAATGTCGTCCTCTAAACTGATGCTAGCGATGATATAGTCTTCGTTGAGCTTGTCATGTCGTTTTATGAGCCGTGATAAGATGTCTGCATTACCAAAATTATGCGTGGATACATACTGTATGTCAAAATCGTACAACTGAAGGGTTAGAGCAAATCTCTGTAAACGATTTGCGGTGTATATTGGAATGCCCTTCTTACTTCCAAAGATTCTTAGTAGTGGCTTATGGTCCGTTTGAAGGCAGAAATGACGTCCAAAGATGTATTTGTGAAACTTCGTCACAGCGAATATTATAGCCAGGCCTTCACGGTCAATTTGGCTGTAGTTTGTTTCTGCCTTCGTTAAAGCGCGAGATGCATGTTGGACCACTTTGTAGCTTCCGTCGGGGAACTTGTGACTGATGGTTGCACCTAAACCAACGGATGACGCATCAGCAGATACTATGATCTCTCGTCCTGGATCATAATGCGTTAGCAGGAGATCTGTAGCTAGTAGCGACTTGAACTGCTCAAACACCTTTTGACATTCTGGGGACCAATTGAAGGTAGTGTCGTTTTTTAAAAGATTATCCAATGGGTAGCGCAGGCTTCGCATGTTTGGAATGAATCTTCCATAATAGTTTATGGCGCCTAGAAATGATCTAACGCCGGCGATGTCGTGTGGAGGAGGAAGATCTTTTATGACCGCTACTTTTGCTGGATCGGGTTGGATGCCATGCTTATCGATGATGTGACCAAGGTACCGCACTTGGTTTTTGTTAAAAGAGCATTTGTCTGAGCGTATTGTGAAACCGTATTCTTGAATGCGCTTGAGGGTTTCACTGAGGAGTTCGTCGTGCTCGTTCTGAGTCCGTCCTCCGACGATTATGTCGTCCATATAACATGAAACTCCTTCCATTCCAGCGAGCATTTGGTCCATGAGTTGTTGGAAGGCACCTGGCGCTACTTTAATCCCTGGCGGCAGGCGATTGTATAGATATAACCCTTTATGTGTGTTTATTGTGAGCATCTGTCGGCTTTGCTCAGCGATTGGGACCTGCAGAAAAGCATCGGATAAATCAATTTGGCTAAAAATGGTTGATTTACCCAGTTTTGCGAAGATGTCCTCCGGGAGTGGCAATGGGTAGTCGTGTGGATGGAGGGCTGCGTTCAGGCCGGTTGAGTAATCTCCACAAATTCTCAATTTGCCGTTCGATTTCCGCACGACGACGATCGGGGCTGCCCACTCAGAGTACTCCACGGGAGTTATCACGTTCAATTTCTGCAATCTGTCCAGCTCGGCTTCTACTGCTTCACGCATCGCGAAGGCCACGGGGCGCTTAGGTGAAAACACAGGACGGCCATCGGGTTTCAGATGCAGCGTGATGGCAGCTTTTGTGCATATCCCCATGCAAGGTTGAAAAAGCAATGGAAATTTTCTTAAAATCGCTTCTGGTGCAATCGTTGCGCTTGAGATGTTATTGCAAAACTCATCGATGGGAGACGACCATAGCGAGAAAATTTCAGCGAGATCAGTGCCTAGTAGTGCCAGCTCAGATTCTACGACGTAAATGACGGCTTGACGCTTCTTTTGAGAAACCTCTACGTTTGCTTCGAATTCTCCTAGAATTCCAAGTTTATCACCCGAAGCCGATTTCGCAATTACAGATGGTGGTGTAAGTTGTGGGCTACCAATCTTTTTCCATAGGTCACGACTTATTACGGAAATGTCGGATCCCGTATCGAGTTGCAGACGCACCTGGCTGCCGTTGAGCTTGATGTTCACGTATTTTCGTCGATCTCGAATGTTATGCACGTTTATTGTAACGCTGCGCATGTTAGCGTACTTTACGAAAGGCCTTGTGCGCTGGGGTAGTTTGTTTTGTTGGTTGCAATAACCTTCACGGTGACCTATAACTCCACATTGTGTGCACTTATGCGTCCTAAACGTGCACTCTCGAGTCCAATGCGGAGATCCACATAACCAACAGGGCCGGCTCGGTTTGGATGCCTCATTGAATTGGTTTTTGTTCGGTGGACGGTCTTGTCGATGCGTATTTTCTTTAATGGCCAGCACTTTTTCGGCTTTGTCACTTTTAATCATGTCACTGTCGTGTCGAAGATTTGTCATGCGCTGGCATTCTGCGGAGAGCTGATCAAGCGTTACATCCTGTTGTTCCTCGATGCGACGTAAGAGGCGTGTTCGGAAGTCAGCGTCTTCTTCTTCCTTTATACCACATACGAACACTAAACATTTAAACTGTTCTTCCGTCAGTTTCCCCAGTTCGAAATCTACGGCTCCACGATTAACTCGGCACGCGAACATAACGAAATCCTCCGACCGAAGTTTCGTCAGCTTTAAACACCTAAAACGCTTGTGCAATAGGGATTCTTTGGTGCCGAAAAGAGCCGTTAACTTGGAGACCGTTTCACTGAGTATGTATTCTCGTGGGTGTTTAGGCAGAATGTAATTGGTGTATCTATCGTGTTCAGAGGTTCCTAACTTCCTCAATAACAATCGCACCTTCGCCTCATCGTCCAAACGTGCAGCGTCTTTTTGAAAAAGGTCCTCATATCTTTTATACCATGCCGCAAATGTAGCACCAGTTTCAACATCATACCTGAATTCCTTAATATGACCACATAAGGAATCTAAAATTTTCTCCTGTCCGGTATCGCCAGTTGTAAGATCGTTCCGTTGCCGCAATAGTTGCATTAATATTTGTTGCTGCTGAGCCATCTGTTGCTGCTGAGCTATCATCTGTTGCTGCAAAATTTGTAACATTTGCGAATTAGCGTCCGACTGTCCGGTGGGAATGTTCATTTGCGGTAGCGTCGAAAATGGTGGTAAGGCACCATTTTGTTGAGCAAATTGCGGCTGCTGCGGAGGCTGCGCTTGGGCGTCATGGCGCTCTGTGTGAGCTGGTGGTTGTGAGGTGGATGGGGCTAATGCGTCTTGCCAACTTTGCGACGCTCGACGATCGGCTTCTTCTTCTTGCATCCTGCGACGCTTCCTTGTGAGCGGAATCTTTGCACTGGGTTCACTGTCCTTTCGAACTAAAAGTGTAATGAAAATAAGATCTTAAAATCCTCGTCGCCACTGTTATGTACGTAATTTGGTAGAACCACTTTTATTAACAAGAGATCAGCAAGGAAACGAAACACTAGCAAGAATGTACGTCCGTCGTGAGCGTGGGGGAATGGTCGAGTGTCGCTTCGGTCCATGCGACTACGATCCGAACGGTGGCCACTCATCTACACGATAACGCTAGATTATCGGTGAGTGCCTCGGGGATCGCCTCGGATGCTGCAGGGGTGCTCAACACAACAATTCTATTTCACTCATAAGTGAATCTCCGAATCGGTTAATATCAGAGCTAATTCGAACGATGTCGCCTTTTTGGGTGGACTGTTGACCGACCCATAAGAAACGATCATTGCACGAATGCAGAAGGCTCGTTACATCATTCTGGCGTTCTGCGTACGGTGGATATCTTGACTTGTTTTCAACAGCAAACGTACACAGACACACACACAAGCGGTCATTTTCAGCAGTTCCAACGAACTAGTCTTCGGCAACTTTGACCGTAAGGGTGGTAAACGAATCAACTACTGGCAATGGCGTTTGGCAGAGGTAGGCTGCGCCTAGGCCATAAGCACGTACAGGTGCGCAATGTGCAGTGGTGGTACTGCAAGTGCAAGTTGTCATGAGCATCGACAACACGGTGCGTGTATGTCCCTCGGAAACCGTAGCGCTTGGGCCATCGTTTACGGTTTATGACACAGCCGTCTCGACGACATCGACTACCTACCTGCAAGCACTAGAACACACTCGTTTTGCGAACGGATGAACATTATTCGGATGGCCGATAACCTTCCCTGCCGGAGTACCTCCGGTGTGGAAGTCACTGGCCAACACGTGCCATTTCAACATCGGATCACGCTCGGTAATGTCAGCCTGCGCATGTTGGGTGTACAGATGCTTTCGCAAATAGAAACTGTCACCGCTGGCAGCATCGGTCGAGGCCACACGGTCAGGTTTTTATTGCGGCACTCCGTGGTGTACGGGTGGTGCTGCTGCTGGTAACAGATACTAATTATCCTTAACGTGCTCCACCTTCAAGCTAAACGAGCGAAATAACTGTTTTGGCTGTTTGGCCAGATGGACGATTCTTTGCTGACGGCGCATTTACCTCGCTGGATATCTCCGTACACTGTGATCTAACAAAAGGCTGCTATCTCGCCAGTAAATCACATTAAGCAACTTATATTTGTTATGTAAAACTTTAGCTAACTAGCTTGTGCGTTTTGGGGTTTTGGGGGAACCGATCACTTCCGATCCCAATATTAGACCCGGTTGCGTACGATCGGCTTTGTTTCTGCTTCGTTTCAATTCGACGGTTTCTTGACATTTCGAATTGAGTAATCATGCAGCGGATCAACGTAGCTGTCGGGCCTACCCCCAAATGTGAACTAAAGCAGACGAGCCTAATAAGGGTTTAGCATTGCTAACAAAATGGATCATTTAACAAACGTCACCAGGGGTGCAGAAGGTTCAACGACCGTGCAAAGAAAATGTAAAAAACACACTAAGTGAAAAGCACTTGCCTGCCATGTCTAACCGTCTTTTTCAAACCAGCTTCAACCGAGAGATTCTCGGCAAGTATGCGCCTATTCGAGGTCAATAAAAGAGATAACCTGTGCCGGCTGTGCCTATCATCATTGCGGTGTGAAAGTTTTGTGCACCACTGTGACCAGACGCATGAAATATTAATGATCAACTTTCTACGACCAAGCAAGTGGGTGACCTTTCGACGCCAACACCTATTAGGCCGCAGCAGTAAAGAAGGGTATCTAAACTTTAATACCGGTCAATAACCGTTTGCTGGCAGGTATGGATGGGATGATTGATCAATTGCAAAAATATCCACGTTTAGCTACATATACCACCCGACTGGATGCGTGTTTACCAACAAAACGTCCAACCGGAATCGGTCACCATCTCCACCCCGGATGCCACGGTGTACTGCCCGTACTGCCGATGTCCGGTCCCGATAATGGTCAATCATGCGGCGAACCAGTTCCTCGTTACATTTCTCCTGTTCGTGAGGATCGAACATAAAGCTCTCGGTGATATTTCATTGACGAACGACTCATTCATGCGCAATCGGAATCACAATACGTCGCCATCGTTACGTTCCTTGATCCCGGCCCCGGCCGGTCGATCGGACGCACTGTGTTGTGAATGTGCCCGCTGCGTGCTAAATACCGTTTCTTTACAGATGACTACATACAGTAAAGCATGCAGGAAATTGTCAACATGCCTCAAAAATGGTACCGGTAGTTCGAATGCAATTGTCCGCTCGACTGCTGTACGCCGTCCTGTGCAAACTCTAAGCCGACCACCAGTTGATGAGTTATGGATCGTTGCTGCTGTTGATGTTGTTCTTCACGATGATGATGCTGATGATGATGATGATGCGGATAGGTTGGCATATTTGGCACGACATCGATGCGACTTCTTTAAGCGTGCAATCTTAGCTGCGGTAGTGATGGTTCGTAAAGTTGGTTATGGTTTGATTTTCGAAATCGTGAGAAGCCGCACACTGTCAGCTGTGTATGACTTGGTGTGTTCCACTTCCGGGCTAGTAAAAGCGACTGGAAACGACGATCGGTGCATTGACTCGTATCGCTATGATGTATGTTATTATCGTAAAAGTGAGGTTTAAAACAGAGAAAGATTCACAATATATTGTAAAACTTACGACCAAATTATGAATCCAAGATAAATCACAACCATGTACTACACTGCTGGGCACAGAAAAATGACCGTTTCGTCAAAAATTAACTGGGTGAAACAGGAAAGTGAAAACAAAAAAGTGAGTGTTCCTTCATGCTGTGCTTTGTAAGCTTTCAAGACATATTGGAACCGATCACATGGCAATTAGGCAGTGAAAATTTGGCAGACGCACTTAACGGCTCTCGCGTGCTACAGGTGTGTTTTGCGATCAACTTGAACGATCGTACGATCACAGTTAGTGAAAAGCGCAACAAAGCTAAAAAACATTACACTGACCTTACACTCCCGCGAAACCGCGCCGGAGAGATTCAGCGCGACGCCGTAGGCGATCGTATCTTTGGGGTTTTCAGCCAAATATTCCCCATCGGTTTGAATGTGACAGGAACCACTTTTACCGCACGTTACATGCACGGACACTGCTTTACGGCACAAATACACGAGCAGTGCAATGCCGTACGAAAGTGTGTCATGTCAGCCATCGGAGGCTCCCGGAGTGCGTCGGAGACACGTTACGTGCGCCGGGACGAGGACGAGCCAGTCAGTAGCAGCACGGCTGCGGTGGGCGAGGGATGATTTTCGCTTTTCAAAACACGCGCCAACCCCATCACAACCCCGTTTTCTTTGCCACTTCCATAGCGTAAGGTTCCTTTTGAACATATTCGCATTGAACGGGCGTGAAACAAATGGTGAAGAAAGAGACGAACAAGACGAATGCACTGAGGACGTTTTCGGGGGACACCCTGTGGTATGGCGTGCGTGACATTCCAACGTTGGGTAAAAGCGAATGCAAAATACTCGGCCACCATACATACAATTATTTGCCTAGTACCGATTTTGTTTCTATCAATGCCAGCTTGTTAGGGTGTCTTCTTAGTGGATAAGTTTTGGAGAGTATTTCACAACGAAAGTGAAATGTTTACCGGTTTACGTTATTACAATTTAAAATATGACCATGCAGCAACATAAACCTAATTTAAAAATTTCTACAATTTCTACATTCATTATTACAGAAAAACGATCATGGTTGTATCGGAAGTTGAACACGGGTGGAATTAACCGGGACGATCCGGATAATCCTATCGACAATCGGGAACATGTACTGATGGCATTCTTCCGCGAAACTATGGCACGCATACTGAACAAGGGCTGGACGAAAACCATCATTCTGGTGATATTTGCAGGCTATCTAGGAGGCGCCTGCTTTGGTTTGACCAAGATCAAGGAAGGTCTGGAACGTCGAAAGCTGTCCAAAGCAGATTCTTACTCGGTGAAATTCTTTGACCTGGAGGATGAGTACTATCGAGAGTTTCCGTACCGCATACAGGTGATCGTAACGGGTGATCTCAACTATTCCGATCCTACCACACAAATGCAGATCGAAGATTTGATGCAATCGCTTGAAAACACCTCGTACGTTACCTCACCATTGTATAGTGAATCTTGGTTGCGATCGTTCATCTCGTATGTCGATCGAAACAATGACTACCTTAACTTAACGCTGGACAGTGAGCAAGCGTTTATCGATGCACTGCGAGAGGTAAGTTTTACCAACTGATACTAGGGCGTACTTTTAAGACCATGTTTTACCATTTTTATTTTATTTTCTTTTAAGATTTGGCTTTTCCCGGCGAACCCATTCTCGCTGGATGTGAAATTCGACGAAAAGGGCACTAAAATACTTGCCTCGCGCTTTATGATACAAGCGGTCAACATAACGGATACGAACCACGAGAAGGTTATGGTAAAAGATTTGAGACAGCTATGCAAGGATTCGCCGCTGAACGCAACCGTTTTTCATCCGTACTTTGTGTTCTTCGATCAATTCGAGCTGGTACGACCCACCTCAATACAGTCGATGATTGTCGGTGCCCTGATCATGATGTTGATCTCGTTCATCTTTATACCGAACTTCCTCTGCTCGCTGTGGGTTGCCTTCTCCATCATATCGATTGAGCTGGGCGTGGCCGGATACATGGCGCTATGGGACGTGAATCTCGATTCGATCTCCATGATCAATCTAATCATGTGCATCGGATTTTCGGTGGACTTTACGGCACACATCTGTTACACCTACATGTCGTCCAAGGCACGTACACCGGACGAACGCGTGCGGGAGGCACTGTATAGTTTGGGCATGCCAATTGTGCAGGGTAGTATGAGCACGATACTTGGCGTGGTTGCACTACTGCTAGCCGACAGCTACATCTTCCTGGTGTTCTTCAAAATGGTGTTTTTGGTGATATTCTTCGGTGCGATGCATGGTCTGTTCCTGTTGCCTGTGTTGCTGTCCCTCTTCGGGCCGGGTTCATGCACGTCCAGTTACCATCCGGACGATGATCACAAACTATCACCGGTAGAGAAGACCTATCCACATCCGTACTGCATTTCTCATCCCCAGCTAGCGTTGACTGGTGCGTTCGGTAGTAAAAATTTCCTCGGTGCACCGTACAAAGCGTACGGTGAGGATAAGGATCTCGGCATTGGAACGTCCGGGGAAGATTCGAGCGAAAGTTCAAGTAGCAAGTCCCAGCGACGGCAAGCAATCGAGGATGAAAACACACGCCGCCGGTACGAAGAAGGTTGGAGACGCTCGACACATAATCTTACCGGCCAGAGCCAGTTTCAGCCCATGCTGGACCTTTACGGACAGGAGGCACTATGGACGAAAACAACCGGTAAAGGCCCGTTGAAAATAGCAAACGGTCGATACGGATACGATGACATGCTGCTCAATGTGGCCCAAGGACAAACTACAGTGAAACAGCCACGGTCGGCTGATTTTGAGCTGGATCGAACAACGGAAGATCGGCGTGATCGTAGGAAATCGGACGACGAGCGCTACAAGTCCCGGTACGAAGATAACCGAACGTTCGTGGACGATGAAATGATGGACGATACTGATTATCAGC
Source organism: Anopheles funestus (assembly GCF_943734845.2). NCBI lineage: Eukaryota > Metazoa > Arthropoda > Insecta > Diptera > Culicidae > Anopheles > Anopheles funestus. The sequence continues at coordinate 45,494,132 of NC_064599.1, forward strand.
ACACCAATCGATACTACGTCTACGATACCAGCCACGTGAAGCGCCTTTCGAACGATAGTGGAGCGGCCGGTAGTAGTACCACCAACAACAATCCTGCCGGCACCAGTATGCACCATATGAGCCACGGCAACAGTGGCGGCACAGCGACCGATCATCAAACAGCTCCCAGTACAACGCGTAGAAAGTTTTCCGACGAAAGCGACAAACGCAGACGTCACAGTGACGAACGTCGCCCTCGAAAGTTTTCCCCACCCGAGGGCATATACAAGCAGAACCCGCATCGCTCATCGTCGCAACATAATCTGTACTATCCTAGGCAACCACCACAGCGAACAGCCTCCCAGAGCAGCCTCCATCAGCTGCGCCATATGGGCGACATGAGATTTCCTTAACCACACCAACCCCCTAACCCCCTAATCCATTTTCCCGCTTTTCATCGCTCAACATTTAACGGAGGAACTGATTCATTGTAAACTGTGTACGTAAGCGTCAAACGAATTGTCCATGTGTGTGCGTGTTTTGGTATGTGTGTTTGAATGAGTGTTAGTGTGAATGGTAGAGCGAATGCACATACATATTGCATAGGAAAATATCATGGAATGAATGTTCTTAATCACACAATAGTAGTAATGTAAGGATAAAAAAGCACAATAACGATAGTCCATTCATGATTTGGATCCGTTTGGCTTACCCTCATCGATTGTACGGATGCCACTGTAGTAGCGTAGCGCCGACGCGTGACTGTAGCGCGCTTGCTCATCATTTCATTAACGTGTATTGCAGCAGCTACGGATACGGTAAATAGGATTACTTTGACCAAAACGATGCGTTGTTAAGTAAATTTCGTCGTCAAATGAGACAGGTTTGAATTGGGACGGGGACTTATTTAAGGTGCCGGCTTTTGGTAGGAAAAGGTTTGTTCAGTGTTAGTAAATTAAAAAACAAAAAAACTGTTTCTTTCACAAAAAAACGAATCTATATTAGCACGGAACAATACAACGGAGACAATTAAATAGTGGACAGATTGAGAGAACAACGTGATTCCCGTGTGGATGTAGCATGTAAGAACTACTACGTACGTTTACAATCAAATGACCAATATGAGTCACCTGTATAGAAGTCTTCGGTGGAAGTATATTGGCTAACATTGTCTACAGAAAGCCCTTTCAGCTTAGACTGCTACTATTTACAGTAAACGAAACGAAATACCGCTAAACCGTTTCCCCGCTGATTGACTTGATGCTAAACTATAAGCTTGTGTATAAATGATAGTTTTACGGTTTCCTTTCCCCATTGGCGCAGGGTTGCGCTTCGTTACTCAAATTATTTCTCACTCACGAGTTTTATTTACCATTCTTTTGTTTGTTTTTCTTCCTTCCTAAGGGTGCGACTTTTCCACTAGGCTTAAGAACTACAGAATGGCGCTTTATGAGAGAGGAATGACAAAACATAAATGAAAAACACTTTGTGTCGTAGAGGTGGTGTTGATAGCTTAGATACTGTGGCTGTATTTGAATCTTTTTTCAATTGATTTGGAAACCTAGGCCAAATCCAACACCTAGACAATGTTCATAGAAAACATCGTTTGAAATAAATAGAGTAAAAATAACATTACTTGACTCTAACTTAGAGTAGTTATTTTGTAAAACAAATCTAATGAATATCACAAATAAATTTAATTATCAACAAATAATCAATTATCAGCAGTTGCAATTACAAATGCGGCGTTAGTCTTGCTTACTGTCGAGTGTCGTCATCATTATCGTTTCAGACAAATGGGAGTGGAAATCGGTTTGGGCATTTTCCTATAAGATGTTTTCTTTAATTTCAGGCAGAGTAAATTTAGGTGTATTTGAGTACTAGGACTATAAAAGTTCTAATCCTAGCTTCTGTTCTGTCGATAGTTATCAATTTGGGTTTGCTGATCCTCACGCATCATATATCTACACAGGCTTCAACGCGGACTACGTTGCCATAGATTCCGATTTCCGATTCGTCACAAAGGATCACAAAGAATGGAGCGTAAAGCACCAAGAACTGAGGCAAGTTATTATTGTTTGAAACTTTCAGCTTGGCTAATGGTGAATATCTCTACAGTTGTAATAAAAATTGTTTATTTTGTTAAGTTATTGTATTAATTTTTATTTTATTATGTTTATTATCATTCGTTTATTTACTCTCGCTATAAAATATAACCAATGTTCAAATTGGGGTTCTCAAACCCTTGTCCATTGTTCGAGCTTAGGTTTAATTACTGAATATTACATTCCATTGTCTTTCCGTTCAAAGCAACTAACATCTACAAACCATAGGCTCGAACGGAAGTCGAACATGAAACACTTGACATCAATGACATGGAGGTATATTAAATTAACAATAATCTTATCGCGAAAGTAATTAATCCATACATGTTACTATCCCTCAACGGACCTTAAAAAGAAGTATTTGTTTATCAAGATGCATCAATAACGCCGTTAAGTTCACATCGTGCTAGATATCTTAAAATAATTCTCCAACAACGACATGATCTCTAAACGATTTTTACGAGCTAATTCTTTTCGTAGGAATTGTTCGCGTAACGCTGCTAAATTTTGGCTGTCAGCTTCCGTGCTTGGTAAACTCAGTAAATTCTCGAAAATATTCTCTACGACTCGCAATGTTTCATCCTTTTCGTTTTCCGTAGGTCCAGAAGTTTGATCGGCGGGTCCTTGCGTATTGTATGCCAGTTGTAATTGTTTGAATACGTAATCGACCATAGTCGTCGCTGACAAGCGTTCGCAAACTTTTGCATTTGAATTTTCCTGTATGGCGTGATCCAAAAATTCTACCGAATGGCGTTCCGATAGTTCATCAAGCACCACGTCACGAATCTTTGTATCCTCGGACATTTTAGCCGACAGTTCCTTCGTTAAGGTTCGAACGGATTTAGCTCTTTCTAAAGATTTCCCAGCTGAAATGTAGCGCTCAAATATGTCGTCCAGTGTGTAATGGTTTAGAACGTGCTCCATAAGGGCCTCCTCTGAAGAAAATGATATTTTATTTGGCGAATCGTTCACTGTTTCCATCGCAACAGTAACGTGTTGTAGCTCTTCTTCAGGTGCATTTTCCGATTGTGTTGACAAAGTGGAATCTTTCTTGGACACATCCATACAGTCAGAAGTCACATGTAATGCGGTCATATTATCCGTAGCATCGTGCATCATAAATTCATGCTCATCCAGAGATTCCGGTGATGACGTTATTTCCACTTCTTCCATGTTCTCTTCATTGGCTCTATTTGGATTGGTTGCTAGTTCTGCTACCTTTGATGAATGTGTCTGCGTGATAGTAAAGCACTGCAGCTCAGAAATACTATCTGACTTGCTTTTACGCCGCATCATAAACTTCGTTCTATCCGCTGAGGATGTAATGCTTCCGGGTAACTGGAGGCTACGACTAACCGATGCGGAGCGACATTCTTCCGCTTGTCGAATGTATTCTTTCGTTAGAGAAACTGGAGGATCATGAAAACTTACGCGTTTACGCTTGTTGACTGGCGATTCGATGTCGTCAACACTTTCGTCCTGGTTGTGTTTCCGTTTCAGTATGCTGCTAGCTGGTGATGCTAGCGGTGAAGGCAAAGCTTTAGAAAAGAACAGATACTGAGCAGATTTCTCCTGGCAATTTTCTACACTTTGCTTCAATTGTTCCGAAGATGTGCTGCTTTCGGCTGCAATTGACGTGGCATTGCCAACTATGGCTTTTTTACGCATCATTAAACTATTTCCGGATGCCGATCCAAGCCCAACCTTTGGTGTCGACGCATTTTGTGGAGGAGTGTTCGGCTTTGGAGATTGATCGTTGTGCTGGTTGCGGATCAAATTAATCAGCTGTGCACCGCGTCCTCCTAATCCGAGCATATTCGTTCTAGGACTGCGTGGTAAAGAAGACTGCTGCTGTGTGCGAGCTTTAAATGCACTAGTTGATCCCGATGGTGTCTGCGGGGTTGGGCTAGCCTTAGAACGACGGGTCATAACTGTTGATACTGGCGTGTTGGCAGCGTTCACCATGATATCTCGTTCTCTTCCACTAAGTCTATTAGATGATCGTCTATCCGCACTGCCTGCGAGCTCTCCAGGATCCACACTTTTTGCCACCAAACCTTTTTCCTCCGATATGGGAGAAATATTCAACGTACTATTGAGCAGATCAGCATTCCTTTCCTCTTCACCAGCATGATCAGGCGAAGATACAATACTGCGATTAAGAGATTTATTCAGCGGCTCCATCTCTTCGTCTAAATTCTTTACCGGAGAGAGCTGATCTATGCTAACCACACCGGGTTCGCCTGGTGCTTGCTCTAAGGAGAACAGTGGTTCGCCTGAGGACTCCTTCGTTTTATCTCCAATCATTTCTACAGCATTTGTGGATGAATCTACAATTGGTAGATGGTGCTTAACGGATGTTGCAGTTTGTTGAACATTACTACCGGCAAAGTTCTCGTCTTGTTCCTTCGCTTCCATCGGCAAGATGATGGGGTGAGAGACCGCTTCGGTTTCATGCTCTTCAGCGTCCTGCAACGTCTTGGCAATATTTTTTATTGATTCCAATACAACTAATGGACTGAAACGTGCAACCTTCGGGCTAGATAAACCGCTGCGGTTTTCAACAAAACCACATTCTTCTCCTTCATGTGTGTGGCTATTTGATGACCCGACAAATTTAAGTGCTTCTCGCATAGCATCGTCACAGGATATAGTTGCTTTTTTCGAAGGCGTTCCTTTTTCTTTTACCTCCGGCTTATGGATGGATTTAGAAGGACTGTATAAGCATTTCTTATCAGTAATCTTCCTTGGCGATAGAATTAGCTTGTTGTTAATTTTACTGCCCTCATCTAATGACAGCCGAGCAGAGCGTCTGCTGGGTGATGAGAGAACGGCGGGAAGTTTTTGCGCGAGGCCTGACTGAAGCAATTCGGGTTTCATAGCAGTAGAAGCACACTCCTCAATTGTCAATTGTGTCGACTTCTGTACTACGCTTGACTCTGCTTGTTCTGCTGTTTGCTTTGGACTTTGTTGGTTCGGTTCAAGAAACTCGCTCGTGTCCATTTTTTCATGGCTCTGTATAGCTTTCGCTTCGGTACCTACGCTGCCCATTATATTGTCGACATCCTTATTTTCGTTTGATGTTACGTCGGTTGTCATAATTGCTACATTGCTTTCCTGCACTGCAGTACTGTCATTTAGCACCGTATTTGTGCATTGATCTGATTGCGCATTCGTTTTGTCTGCTAATGCTAGTGCTCTAGATTTAGCGAAAGATATTCTTCTATTCGTTGACTCTGACGAATCGGATTGCGAAGACTCAATGACGTCATCGTACACATCAGATTTCGTTTGGGTTTGTTTTTTGTCGTCGGAACCTGATGAGGAAGTACTGTATGACTTTTTCTCAAAGTTTAATGTCTTCCTAGACGTACGCCTTTCTTTTCGTTGTGAAACTTCATGTATTGCCACCTTGGAGGTAGAAGCACTTCTCTTTTCCAGTTTTGTCCTCGATGAAGAATGTTGCTTTTTCTCGCTTTCAATATCTTGGCTCGAGGTTCTTTTCTGACGAGTAGACCTTTTTTCTGAAACATCCGAACGCCTCGTACGTGGCAAATTCATAACATCAAGACATTTGCCTTCAACAGTATCTATACGCAATTTTTCAAGAATGGATAATGTTTTGCGATTTTGTTGTTTCTCTCCTGCTTTTTCCTTTTCAGATTCACTATGCTCTTGCTGTTCGTTTGTCGTTACAGTTTCATCGCTTAAAACATTTCCATTGTTATTTTCCTTATCCAAACGATTCGAGTCAGGTTTGGATGCACCCGAAGGCTTCGTTGTCGAGATCGCTTCCTCGTTTTGTGCAGTAGATATTTCGCTGGTTTCTGAGTTGTTAACTTCTTTATGTAATATTGCACTATCCATTACGGTAGCAGCAACTTTAGCGTTAGTACGATCCTGTTTCACAGCAGCTATGCCTTTGCTCGGTGTCCACGGTTTTATAACAAAGCTGTCTTGGGATTGACTCATATCATTGTACAACGCAGGAATATCCGACCGCTTTTCCATCATTTTTTCACGCTGATGTTCGGTAAGGGATTCAGGTTTAAAATTCCACACCTTATCTATTACCACGAACTCTTCTGTTGGGGCTTTACGCGTTGGGGTTTTGTTGTTCCCGGTCTTATCATCGCAGCCTTTCATCAGCTTTGTCAACTCTGAAATTTTCCAATCCTTCTTCACATCCTCTGATAAGTTCAATATGGTTTTCAGTAACATTTTACAGTTCCATTTGACATCGGTGGACTGCGTAGCCAACTCTTTCGTCATTTCTGGTAAGATCATTTTGTTCGATAATAGCTTGAGCATTTTTCTAACCTCAATCATCTCCAAACCATCTTCGCTCGATATTAGTTCGTTGATCGCATTCCTTATCGGCAAAATCAAAATCAAAATATTTTTAGTACTTAATTTTTCCAGCAGTTCCGTGAAGCAACACACCACCGCCTCGATTCGATCGAGATTCGATTTATAGGCAAGACCTTTTCTTGTCACATCTTTAAAAAGCTCCAGTACTTTCACGGGGGAACTGGCAGGTTCGAAACGCACCGGCAGAGATCGTATTATGCAGCATAGGGCGTCAGCCACTACGGCAGTACTGTAACCATGTTTGGCAATGGTCATGGCTTTGATCATTTCACAGAATGCGTTCACAAACTCACACGTTTGCGTTTCTTGCTTTGCTATTGGTTCATATACCTGGAGCCAAAGTTCTTTCACGCTTTCTATTAACAACAGCTGATCGTACTCTAACGGATACAGCAAAAAACTCATTACCGTTGTTTGATGCTGCAAATATCCTTCCATGTCGTCTCGTATTTGGGCAGTAAGATAACTTCCCAGATGTGTGTAGATTTGAGTTCGAACTGACCGAAACTCGAAGCTGTTGTTGCCGCTGTGTTCGTCCGCATGACAAATGTATTGGATAGTTTTTTGAAGAATATCCCAATATGCATTTTGACCGGTGTGTCGTTTCAAATCAAACAATGATTTCACTATTGGTTCCGATTTTCTGTAACACAAAACGTACGATTGAATTAGGCTAAGTTTAGTTTACATAACGAAATTTCACAATAAATGAAAATGAGAAGAAATTGTTTTTTCGTATGGGGATAAATTCTTCAGCTGCATTAATTAGTGAATTAAAGTTAATTGCTGAGAAAAAATACATTGATGGGAGACAATCATAATTTGCCATTTAAAACCAATCAATGCAACCTTCTATAATGCAAATCTGCTAAATATTTAATGTATGTGCCTTTACCCACCGTATATTAGTCTAGGTTAAAAAGTATATTTTTTCCACAGAAACACCGGAAATCACAAGAACTTGTAATGCACTAACTTGCTAAAACTAAATTAATATCAATCACTAATATTCTTGCACAGAAATAGTTTCCTTAGACAAAGTTTTGTTCTAACCTTGCATATAAACACAATACCGGTTGATTCATCCCTTTACGACGATAAAGCAGAATAATGTACTTACGTTACTGGACAAGGAAGCTGCGGGTGTAGTACGAGTGACATAACGGTTTTGTAGTTGAACATTAATTGCTCCGGTGAGTCATAACCAATATTAACGTGAAGCAGATTGCTTTGCGTTATAGTTAGCAGAGTGTCATACAGAATATCGCGAAGCACCAGATCCTTGTCGTGGAGTAAACACTGCGAAATAGGAATCAACACCAATGAACATGCCAACTGCGAACCAACAACCGACTCGGCAAGCATTGTGAACTATTCTTACCAATTTCAAAAGCGCGTTCATGTCCTCTTTAATCCACTGTAACATGTCTATTTTCGGTACCGTTGTCTCAGCACTTATACGCTTTATCAAATTGTTCCAGACGCATCTATTGATCTGCAGGAAGTCAAGGTGTTGCATCTGTGCTAACAATACGGTACACTCAATACACGAATCGATGATCAATTTAGCTTTTGAAGAAAAAAGCGTGTCGGATATAGCCATTCCATGCATGGGAAAATCGAAGGGTAATTGAGTACCGCAACTGTCCGAACACGTTAGCAATGTTTTCGAGATTTCCGATGCTGGCCCGAGAAGATGTATCAAAGCGATGGCTGATAACTGTTTAATAGATTGATACCTAAAATAGATGGAGTACGCGCGTATTAATTGCATTCATCTTTGGGGAATCTGATAAGTTCATAGCTTAGCTACTTACATTTTACCAGGTGCGCCTAGCTCTTGGTACGACGAGTCAAAATAATAACACAATGGTGTCTTGAACGAAGGTCCAAAGCAAAAGTATATGAACGGTTCAAATATTGTGTCTGCCATTGCATCTAATTGCGAACGTAATTGGCACAAAAGGAACCACCATATGTCAAACTTTTTCAATGCGATCGTTTCCGTTTTAGATTTTGAGCTTTTAAGCGGTATGCATATCAGTTTCACCCGTTTGGGAATGTTTATCTGCTTGTTGTTGGCAAAGATCTCGACCAGCAGTCGCCAGCAATCGAAGGACTGTTCACGGATAGAGAGTTCCGGCGACCTGAATCCTGCCTCAACGATCGATAAAAACATGTTTATGATCGACGAACCCTGGCAAAGGTCGCGGTTTATAATTCGCACCAGAACCGACCAAATGCGATGCCAGTTTGGGTCTTTTTCGCTCCGCGCCGTATCTAGCAAGGATGTGTACTCCTTGCTAATAATCTCACGCATTTCTCCCCATGCCGCTTGATCCTGGTAGTTGGTGGTCCTAATGTGGTTCACTGCTGACTCCAGAGCACATAACGCGAGCTGCTTCGTATCGGTTGATTTTTCCTCAAACATCAAACGACCAACATCCAAGAGCCAGAATCTTAGTTCATCTTTTGCGACAGTGCTCTTTGTGTCGTTCTTTAAGTCTTTTCCCGGTGCTGTGGAAGAGCACACTTTCTCGAGTTCGGTCAACAAGCCATCAACTTTCTTATATGATTCCGACTGCAGAGCTTTACGAAGAGGATCATAAAGTTCGCGTCCAGGTAGCGAAATAGGTCGCGCAGTCATCTTGTTCCTTCAATTTGTAAAGCTTCAGCTCCTAGAAAGAGAGATCAGCAAGCTGTGAAGGAAAATATGGAAACACATAAGTATGGCCTTTAACATATGGTACATACTGTACACTGGAGAAATCGATAAGTTGTATTTGCTGATAGATGATTAGGTTACTTCTACAACTTTACATTCTTTACATTTTACAAAACTGTTTCAGCCTCGTATAGTTCAATAGAGAGGGCAATGCGCTTCTCTTTCACTCTCAGCCACTCTGAACACTAACTTTTACGTATCCATAAGAATCCACCGCGGGCCTTAACAAAAACATGTTACATCCATTACCTGTGTGGAATTCTTCGATAGTGTGTTCTTAAGTAAACCGTTTCACCAAGAATTAGCTTAAAGTTGCACGTATTTAGCACGAAATAACAAAACTCTGGCTGCTACCACAAAACACACGACAGACGAGTAAACAATAATTGGCGCGCATCAGCTGCAATAAGCGTAATTGTCATCGCACACACCAGGTTCGTACACGGTACTTTTGCTAACACCATTTTTAATTAAAGTACCCAAGCAACACAAATCATGATTCGAACGTCGTTTATGCGGGTGCCTTTTATTAGTCGGGTATCGGTTTATCTGGGCTTGTAAATGATTTGTATCATTGTTTCAGTTAAAGTTGAAGCAAGCATGATTGAGACGCGATCGATAGTTAAAATAAATAATTTTTTTTAGAAGTATAATAGAAATTGAAAAAAAAATCACAATATAGTAATAATAAAAAGTAAAAGCAGATGTACATATTATCCGTGTTTTCTGCACATCCAACCCCCTTTGTACCATCTACACTCTATATACCTTCGATTCAGGTTATATGTACCTTGATCTGCCACGGTCACTGTTAAATGTCAAATCAATTGTAATTGCGTGATGACATTTCATACGCATACGAGACCACCGCCTTTGCACGTTGGATGTGTTTACAAATTAATGGAATATTCGGGGCGGTAAACAGGAGTCAAGTGTGCGAGATTGCCGGTGAAAATGTAAGTAAAATACTGAAGTATCCCTGATATTTCCTCTATTATTTTGCGTATTTTAATAAGCAGTGGTATTGGGTCGCATAATGCAGTTCTAATATAGCTAAATCATAAGTACATTCCTGTTTGCTTAAAGCATGTGTAAGGCAGCGAAGGAACAGAATTAATTTATCTCTGACATACATTTAATCGAAAAGGTAGTTCAACGGAATGCAAAAATAAAACACCTAACAAGTTTCATTATTGTACTATGTGCAAAAGAACTGGGTTTGGAAACTTTGGAGCAAAACCCAACCATTCTGCGGTGTGCCTAGTGAAGCAAAGTGTGTTATTTTTATGCCACCAACACCATCTGGAATCGTGCCGTTTTTGGGGTATTATGTATGTGATGTGTTCGTACGTCCACCACGTCGCATTCCGTGCGTTCTGTTGTTCGTTCACTACACATGGTTTTTCCATCTTCCGACACAGCATGCAACAGATTACCCCAGCAAGCATGCAGATGACTGGCAACGAGAGCGTAATGGGTCAGAACCACCACTCTTGGTATCGAAGGAGGATTTTGTGTTGTACTATTTTCTTCCATCTGAATTTCAGTGTACATTATTTTTCATGTATAGTTTGCGACTGCTTAAATCATATAATTTAACTAATGATTTACCATTATTTTATGGTATAATTTTATTTATTATTGGTTATTGACTAACATTCAAAATTAATCCAAGTATACACTACCGAAAGGGAAAACTGTGCGTTTTCCATACTAAGCATTGTAGTGTAACGAGATACGCTTATCGCTCAATGCGGTGCAATAACAACACCAATACCAACTGCCTTACATCAGCATAGGCATTCAAGAGGCAAAGAGTCATGTTCTGCAGCATACATGTACCTCCCCTACCAAACGTTCAAGAACTTTCCTCCAGACTGCCAATGTTTGTGCCACCCATTTCCCCCTTTCTTTCCTGCCCTTCATGTCTTCCGCTCTTGCTAACGCCATACGATCTTAAAGAAGAAAAAAAAACAATCGCTTCCCGTTGACCGCCGACGCAACGTGGTTTATGTTTATTTGAAGATGAGGAACAGCGTTTAGTTTTAGTTCGGCATCCGTACAACGCACACCACTGGCCGGTGTAAAAGTTTCAGAAGCAAATCAAAGTTTAAGATCAGTTTTTAGGTTTTCTGTAAAATTCTACCATCAGCTTATTGTCGGTAAGACATTGCGTTGTATTCGGTTTGCGTATGAAAATTATCCACCAGCTATCTATAGCGTCAAAAAATGCTGCAAAAATGGTGGCAGCTGTGATTTTTAGCTTATGACGTGGCATAATTTAACACAATGTTTTGTCTACTACATTGTTCCGTGTATATTGAACCCGTTTCCGTCCTCAGTATTCGTAGCGCTTGCGGTAGTTAGTTATTGCTCATTATATCAATGCGGCTATATTGTTTGCTGTCCAATCTACTACTGCATGGAAGGAGTATCAGTGCAATGGAATGTGTATTGAACATTATAAGAAGGCAGAAGACAGAAGGCCGTTAAAAATTGATTAGAATTGACCAATTCACTTATTGCTCTCTTTGTAGGAAAAATATTTTATCATAAAGCATTAGAAATGTTCAAAATAATGTAAAAGAAATGTTGTAACTGTATCGACTAAATATATGGTAAATATTATTTTTATCTACATCAACAACAGTAGAGCACTTTGAACGAGCAGTAACGAAAGGTTACAACGGATTGACAGTCGAACCGGAACGACAACAAGCTATGAAAATGCTGTTCGTATCTGCAATGAGCATCTGTCTGTTGATCAATTATGCCGTGTCCGCAATACCTAAACCAGATGAAAAACGAGTGCTGGATCATGATCCACTAAGCCACGCACAACATTACCAAAACGATGAGCATAACAAACAGTACGATCATGAAGCATTTCTGGGCGAAGACGCCAAGACATTCGATCAGCTCGAAGCGGACGAAAGCAGAAGACGCTTAGGGTAAGTAGTAAAACAGTGTGCATCGTCTAGATATGGCACACACTTGCAATCTTGCAATCACAATGCACAAAGTGCAGTCGAATGTTGTGTCACTAATTGGTTAAAATGATGTTTCGCTTCTTTTTTTTTTGTTTTGCTTCGCCAGCCTCATCGTAGATAAAATAGATGGCGACAGCGACGGGTTCGTTAATCTGTCTGAGCTGAAGGCGTGGATACAGTACACGCAGCGGCGCTACATCGACGATGATGTCAACCGGCAATGGAAGACGCACAATCCCAACAACACGGACAAAGTGCACTGGGACACGTACCGGAAGAATGTGTACGGATTCCTGGACGAGCTGGCATCGCACGAAACGGATCATCCGAGCGACGAACACTTTTCCTACAGGGCGATGATGAAGCGCGATCGACGCCGCTGGAGCATTGCGGATCGTGACGGAGACGACGAGTTGACGCGCGAAGAGTTTACCGATTTTTTGCATCCCGAGGAAAGCACCCAAATGCGCGACGTAGTCGTAACGGAAACAATCGAAGATATCGATAAGGATAATGACGGGAAGGTGTCGGTCGAAGAGTACATCGGTGATATGTACCGGCAAGGCGAACCGGACGAAGAAGAACCCGACTGGGTGAAGCATGAACGGGAAACGTTTACCAATTTCCGGTTGGTTTTTTTTATTTTTGTGTACCAAAAGTATTTTGACTGTAACAAAATCGCTAACCGAGTATTGATTTTGCAGCGACAAAAACAAGGATGGATTTATGGACAATCAGGAGGTAAAGGATTGGATAACGCCAGCGGACTTTGACCATGCGGAAGCGGAAGCACGCCATCTAATCTACGAGGCAGATTCTGACGCGGACGAAAAATTAACCAAGGATGAAATTATTGAAAAGTATGATTTGTTTGTCGGTTCGCAGGCAACCGATTTTGGCGAGGCTTTAACGCGGCACGATGAGTTTTAAACCTAGTTCATGGTACTCAATACAGTAATGAAGTACGCGGTGTCATTATTAGGCAAGGTATACTTTTGTACACAAACACTTTCGTTTTCGCATCGATACTGCAGTGACTGAACCGTTTAGTATACTCCCATTTGCCATACGAAGGTAGCAAAGGAACGACTAATGAACAAATAATATTAGATAGTAAAAAGATCTGATTTTATTACAATATTTCTCGTGCTAACTCTCTAACATTTAGTTTAAGTTATAATATGTTACTTGCATGTAGATGTAATGATTTGCAATTAGTTGTTGATATTAACCTCTGTATTGTTGGCAGGAGTATCCAGTACATTCACTAGAGCATTGGTAAAATTCTCATAGTTAAACTATACGTTTCGTCAACTCCGTCGACCACAAGCCAATAAAACCATGTTCGATTAAAAACATCTATGTAGAGAATTGTTCGAATTTCGACTAATTCATATAAAAGCAGCCAATTAAACTTATTTTCCCATGTGCGTTTTATATATAACTTTCTTACTATACTACCATGAGGAGCGATGTGAGTAAAGCAAGACTTAAAATGATGATTGGTCATGCAAAATGGAGTGCCAAGCTGTGCGAAAATCAAGCCACAAGTTGCCAGATACCTCTCACAAACATTGTACAATCATAAAAATTGGATTCACCTCCATTCTGTTAACATTTATGCTGATGCATCGATTGAGGTTGTTTTCAATTTTCTCAAAGTTCCTCGAGAGCATGAGGGCGCTGCTTTAGTTTGTAATAAAATGATAAAATTATTTCTCACGAGCAAACAAACGTATGTGCTGCTGCTTATGAATTTTCAATACCCACGCAAAGCCAACAGTTTCATTCATAGATGACAATTTTATTGTTACTTTTAGTTCGTATGTATCAGTGAAATCGAAACGATATATTTACATTGGTTTTCGTTTGCTATAAGTGTGCGAATTATTGTTAAGTTAATGTCTCAGGTTCAAAGTATATTGTGTGTGTGTGTTTTTATTTTCTTTACATCCGAGCACTATATCTTAAGAAGTAGTACATTTTTTTCGATTTATTTTCAAAAATTTAGATTTCATCACCATCAGCATATGTATACTCTTCTACAGCTGTCTATGTCAGGAATTTTCCGTTATTATAATGCTTAGCGTCCTTAAGTACATGTTGCATCGTGTAGTAATGACTACGGTCAGAAATAGCCATCGTTAAGGTATACATCTTGCATACGCATATTGGCATGGTATGTTCGGAACAGTTCGTGTCACTTTTAGTCTCACTGGATTTATTTACTAAGCACTGCTTGTCCACCTGCTAAGCATAATTTAGTTTCCTTCCGCTCTGCTGTATGTTACGTCTAAAGCGAACAAACTGTACACGTGGCCTGGTCGTTTCATTTACTAAACGTTTGCTTTTCCGCGGCAAACTGCAAGCAATTTTTGCCCGAAACAAGTCCTGACTGTCGTTGTGCTGCCACTAGTAGCACAGCTCGCTTACGTGAAACTACCACCGCCGTACCTAGGCAATAATTTAACATTTTTTTTACATTTTTATACACGAAATAAATGTAGAAATTGAGATATGTTTCACGTGCATTAAAACAAGAGCACAATTATAAGGACAATTCAGAATGTAACATTGTGACCGAACAACAGATGCACTGTAAAGTGCTTTTAGTTGGTCCGTATAGCCTTTTCTTTGGTGTGATGCAGTGATTAGAGAAGTAAACACCGTAGTTTGTATACTTTTTCTTTAAATAGTTGTTAATAAAGCAGAAATTAATCTAATGCGTGTAGTAGCTAGACGCTTCTAACAGTGTCCTAAAAAATAAGGTTCAAATATAAACATAAATCAATAATAATAATTCAATTATGGCAAATGATTAAATTAGCAGTAACGGTAAGAAAGATTGGAAAGATTGATAAGAAAAAGACAATTGCTGATTCTACAATAACTATTTTTTTTATTTGATTATCACCGTAAGCTATCTTTCCTTCCGCGGTATTAAAGAAGAAGAAGAAGTTAAAGAAAGGAACGCCGCACGTGTTTTAAAAATGCAAAACAGTCTATGGAAGACCGTGATTAATGTTTATCGGGAGGTTAATACGGGTGAGGAGACCGCTTTTACCCATTTACGCCTTTGAAAATGTGTGAACTATGGTAAAAGTTTTGTTTATGATCATACATTTCGTTTGATTACTATAATCTGCCCTAACGCGTTTAAACTGTTTTCTGATTTAGCATCTTGATTTTGGCGATAAGGCAGGTAGCTATTTTTTTTTATTCTACATGTTTTATTTGTATCGGTTTGAAGGTTTTTTTTTCAGCTGGAATGGAAATTATGAACATAAAATTGCCGAATTAAAACCGTAGGATAAATTTGAACTTCAAATACATCAATTCGTCCGGTTTCTTAGTTGTTGATGTGCTCGTTTTGTGACGAACTGAATTCCACTTCATACAGGCTGCGTCTAATTTGACTAGAGAATCGTCGGTACAGCATACAGATTTTGCATGCCTTGCAAAACAATCGAATGCATAACAAAAACATCCAGAACCACCGTACCGTTTGCCATAATCGTTCCGCAAATGATGTTATTCTGCTCATCAACACATTTTCGTTATTCACGACATCAAACGTCATTGGTTGTTAGGCATTTCGAAGGTTTCCGAATCGGGACTGCCGTAACCGCTGGAACCATCGTCTCGATGTGGACCCGGGTTGCTTGGATGATGATGTTGCTGTTGTTGCTGTGGAGCGGAATGCTGCAGGTGTAGATTGCTACTTCCGGACTGATGGTGCTGTTGAGGAGACGATGTAGCTGGCGTACATGATGGATGTGTTTCGCACGATGTCGAAGCTATCGTGGCCGCTGATGTCGTCGCTACCGGTGCAGAGGTTTGCTGCTGCTGCTGCTGCTGCTGCTGCTGCTGGTGATTATGGTGCTGCTGCTGCTGCTGGGACAATCCAACCTTTTCTGCTACGTATGGAGATCGATTAGTACTGGCTGGTGGCAAACGTCCGGCACTCGCGGGGTGATTTTCTCCAGCGGGCTACAGATTTTGCCACATTTGTGTAATTTATGGCAAACCACAACCGGAAAAGCGAGAAAAGAACAAAATGGTATATATTTAATTATGGGAAACATTATTAAACTACTTCGTACTGGTGTGATTTTTGTGAACAGTGACAAACAGACATTCTGCGTGCTTGCCGTGCAAACAGGGAAACAGGAAAGGATTATGCACAGAAAGGATGTGAATAATAAAAACATGGGAAAATGTGAAGGAGTAAAGGTTTGTACCACTCGTTTTAATTAAGATCGCAAACCGTGTTGGAGAATGGTTTGTACCGCGTAATGAGGAAGAATAACAAAAAAGCATCGAATTATTTTAGACAGAAAAAGAAATAAATTCAAACATAACAACATAGAAATGTGGCACAAAATTTTGAGAGGGGAAAACGCAACGGAGGGGTTCGTGAAAAAAATATTTCGGTACTGTTCTGTTTGATAAGAAGTTTCCAAAAAAGTACAATAATACTACAATTATACACTGACGAAATCTTCTTTTATGTTTCGATTATAATTTAGAGAAAATTAAAACTTCCATCATTCTTCAATTGTACAACACACACTATGAAGATTTTTTAGTTTCTCTCCCTACCCGTTGGCCCCTTGGTAGCTTAGTAGCATACCATTGTGTCCCCTTTATCTTAAGATCTGTTTTCTGTGTATTCTAATTATAAATTTTTAATTATCTGGAAAAGATTAAAGATGCACAAGCAAAGTTATTATCCTTTTTATAATTAATTTTCTTTTGTGGTTTTGAAAGCGAAGGCCGTATGCTGTATATAGCTACTAGCTTCGTGTCCAGCTTTTTGGCTCGCGCTTTGAATTAATGTACACGCTTCTTTTTTTCTGGTTTGTGTTTACCACGGTCATTTTGTTTATCTGTTTATAATTTGGTTGAGTGTTTTGCATATCATAGTGTATTCCTTCATTTGCAAATAGTGTTTCTGTTTTTGTGTATCGCTAATACGCTGTCTTATTATGGGGAGTGGGATTCGTGTTAAAATATGTTAATTTAATGGTTTTACTTAAAAACGTAGGCAACGTTTTCAACGTAGTACTAAACATACCGCTATACAGTATAAAAAGTTCAATAGATTTTAGTTTAAAACCTTTTCTGGATTTTAAGGTATATAAATAAATTAACCAACAACGGTAATCAATTAAAAGCACAGATAAAATAGCAACGAAACGAACCATTCGATGTTATGCAGGTATTCGTCTAATTTGTTTCAGTGTGGAACTTCTACTGCTACAACACTGATTTATACTCTTTAATTAATGATAAAAATGCTATTTAAAAAAAAGCGCTCACACACACACACCGGTTCTGCGCCGACAGACACACCTACACCGTTCCCCCATCTTTCTTGTGAACGGGGATGTCAATGGTTTTTCAAAAACAAAACAAAAAAAAATGAGACACAACCACTTTTTCGTTCAATCCCGCCAATGGCTTCCAATTCATTTCATGAAAAAAGCAACGTTATTTAGGAGGATAGGAATGCGAGACAAAGGAGCACGGCAGGAGTACGGCAAAGTTGCTGGTCCCGCTCTATTACAAAATTTTAATTAAATTCATTAAAAATATTTTCCCATTTCTCATGCCCCATCATCCTTAATTTACACGCTTTTAAACTACCACCAGAGTTTCCCGATTTAATAGTGGGAATCTATCCGTACATTCTTTCTATGGTATGGTTTATTTGTGTTTTTTTCGTACCAAAATCGACGTGTTTGTTTATTTAATTTGTTAAAGTATTGTTGCGAAAGGGTTTGTATACCATAAACTATAAATTTATTTCATTTTTAAGCTTTTGATAAAATATTGTTCTTACACTTCTGCTTCTTGTTTTGGCAAGTGCAATTCAAGGGACAACTTCAGTCGAGTGTTAACATGTCATTTATATACTTCTATGCCTTTTATACCCTTAGCCCTCAATTTCCAGCTTAAGTTCACCTTAAGGAGAGCCATGTTTGGTAGGCATTTCAAGTCGCCTTAGGTGCGGTTCCACTATCAGAGAACGAATATAATACTGCGAGCGTAAGGTTAAACTCTAAGGTGATCGCTGTCCAAATAAGAATGGATATCTGGTCAGTTACCAGCCCGAGGTTCTCTCGCAAAGGGTTTCGCAGTTTGGCGAATAGTTAGGGACTCCAGTATCAGATGGTATCATGCTACAGCCGACTAATATTGGAGACACCCGAAAAGCTATCCATCGGCTTAATAATAACTAGACAGGTGGTATCGACGAAAAGTAGTAGCTAAATTGATCAACATAGGAGGTGCAGCACTAGATTGGAATCTTGGCATCATATCCCCTGCATACAAGTTAAATATTGCCTTCAACATATTCTATCTAATAGTACAAGATCGACTTGTCCCATTCGTAGAAGATATAGTTGGAAACTATCCCAGAAAGAAATCCGAAACTGCGATCTTTACCAGATATTGGAGTAGATATTTTTTTATTAATTTGTTATTTATTGTGTGCATTCGACGGATCATATGTGACTCAATTGAAACGTTTTCCTTTTTGTTTACATTGACTTTTACATTTAACTGTTAATAAAACGAATTTACAATTAATGATTAGCAACCACGGAACAACCGGATGGGTGCCTCATCGATACCCAGAGTGATCAAGGGAAACTCTTACGCCAGCCCACAACTGCGGTCATCCTCTCGGAACAACCGGGTTGGTTCCGTACCGTTAACGAGGGAAGCTCCAACGCCAGCCCTCCACCTGCGGTCATTCTCACGGAACAACCGGGCCAGTTGGTTTCTCATCGGTACCCAGTAAGCTAGGGCAGCTCCACCGCATCCCCTCAAGCTGCGACCATCCTCTTGGAACAACCGGACGGGTTGGTTCTTTATGGTAACCGACTACCTGACACGTCGTGGTAATCGATTACCAAAATAATCAGCAAGACGGGACGACGAAACGAGTCCGATGCCAGTCACACGGTCACCGCCTCCAGAAGAAGAAGCGTTTCTTATCTTCGAGGAGCGTCAAGGAAGAGAAATGGAGCACGCGATACCTGTGGAGTCGCAGCCAGGTCCAGACAAGTACATGCTAAGTCAGAGAACCAAGCACAAGCAAGTGCAACGCAAAGTGGCGAATATGAGCACCGAACAGCAAAATTTTGAGTTATCGCAAGTGCATCGAGTTCAGTTGCTCGAAATGAAGGAGGTCCAAAGCCATCTCATGAACCTCATTACGGAGCAAATGCCAGACGACGGGGAAGAGGACTACGATCAAGATGAAGCATTCCAGACATTGTATGCTGCAAAGGCGGCAAAGGTTGCTGTCATCGATAAGAAACTCGCACCAGAAGCAGCACCACCCGTTGGCATGCAACATCATCTGACCATCAATGACCAACCAATGAGTCTGATGCCGTCAAACTTCACCATCTTAACAAGGCTCTACAAGGAAAGGCAGCTGGTATCCTCAACGCTTCATTCTTGAACGGCAACAACTTCCAAAGCGCGTGGGACCTTTTTGGTGAAGCGTTTCGAAAACTCTCGACTAATCGTCAAGAAGCACGTCGCAGGATTACTGCAGCTCAAGCATGTACCCAAACAATCTGACATGGAGCTACGGACGTTAGCGGAAACCTGCAAGAGCCATGTGAACGGATTGGTTTTTATGAAACAATCCATCGAAAGCACCAGCAAACTGATCATCACTCACCTTCTCACATCATGCTTAGGCGTCGAAACCAGGAAAACATGCAAAAGCTCGCTGGAACACGGAAAGTTTCCCGATCTCTACAAAACGCTCGACGTCATCATCCATCGTCAGTGCGAAGTGCCCTCTCGCAAGACAGTGAGCACCAACGCCCCCATCTCTACCACATGGGCCTTTACGTGTGCAGTATGCAATGACAACCATCCACTCCAGAGATCGGATCGGATTTTCTTGCGTTGTCGGTAGCGGACAAGGTGACAAAAGTGAGATCGTTGAAACGATGCTTCAACTGTTTTGGCACTGGACACAATGTTGCACAGTGCCCATCGAAATGGTCGTACCATGTCTGCAAGCGACGGCATCACACCCTACTTCAAAAGGAGGAGTTCCGGCCAGCATCAACCTTTGTTCCAGGAGTTGATGTCCAACAGCCACCATCTAGTAAGGGTTCTACAACATCTCTCACAACAGCAGTACCATCTACCGTACTGTTGTCTACCGTAGTGCTCAACATAACGGACAGAGCAGGAATCAGTTATTCGGTAAGACCTTTCTTGGAGAGCGGGTCTCAGCCTAACTTCATCACAGAAAGGATGGCCCAATTCTTGGATTTACTGCGGAAACTAATCAATCTCCCATTGGCAGGCATCGGTGGTAGCACAGGGTCAAATGTTCAAAGAGCTACACCTCATCGATAGATTTGCTTGTGCTGCCGAAGTTGTATGTGTACATGCCGACGCATGAAATCAACATCAGCCACTGGAGGATTCCTGAAACCTGCATCCTGACCGATCCATCCTTCAATCGACCAGGAACTATTGATGTCATTTTGGGAACAAAACATTTCTTCCAAATTTGGATAACTTGATGAAACAGTCCTTCGCCATCGAGGATCTGAGCTATACACCCAACTAAAGCATTGAAGAGCGAGCTTGTGAAGATCACTTCACTACTATAAGAGACGGCGACGCCAGGTACGTGGTTCAGCTTCCACGACAGCCAGAGATGATTGGCAACCTTGGCGACTCGAAGATCAGCGTTCTACGACGGTTCTTAGCAATAGAACGTCGACTTCATCGCAAAACCGACAGCCAACGATCATACATCGACTTCATGGATGAATACCTTCGCTTAGGCCATATGAGCAAGGTGGCAGATTCTTCTGTAAACGATGAATCGTTTTATCTATCACATCACCCGGTTTTTAAGGCGGACAGCACCACCACTAAGTGCCGAGTGGTGTTTGATGCCTCCAGCAAATCATCAACGGGTGTCTCGTTGAACGACACACTGACGGTCGAACCGACCATCCAACAGTAGGCCACTTCCATCTTTATGCGGTTCCGGATGCAGCCCGTGGCAACAACCGCTGATGTCACCAAAATGTACCGACAGGTCTGGATTCATCCAGCGGACCGATCGTTGCAGCACATTCTCTGGCGGAAATCACCCAACGGGCCTATTCAGGGCCTATAATACGAGCTCAGCCTATAATACGAGCGAGTTGGGGCGGCCCGGTGGTGCATGTGATAAACGGCGCCAGTCCACACGGCCGGACCGGGTTCAAATCCCATCCGGACCGTCCCCCCGTAGCAAGGACTGACTATCCGGCTACGTGGTAAAATAAGTCTAGTAAGCCAGAAATGGCCGGCGTGACCGGTAAGGTCGTTAAGCCAAGAAGAAGAAGAAGAATACGAGCTCAACACCGTAACCTATGGGACTGCATGCACTCTGTTTTTGGCTGTGCGATCGTTTGCAACAGACAGTAAAGGACCATGGAAGTGAGTTTTCGGCAGCAGTAACACGTTCCTATGACTTCTACGTTGATGATTTTGTATCCGACGGCCAATCCACTGAAGCTGTGCAGACGTTGCAGTTTCAAACCGAGCAACGTTATGGCAAAGCAGGGTTCGAGCTACGGAATTGGGCTTCTAGCGAACCATCCATACCGCAGCATATAGACCAAGAGAAGGAAGCATCCAGCCCTTATGCTGCCAGTTCAACAGAGGGAGTTCTCCCTACCCTTGGACTTATCTGGGATCCCTCATCCGACATCTTGCAGTTCAAAATCAACTCCCCATCCGTGGTTGGGGAAATTACCAAGTGTAAAGTCTTGTCGTGCATCGAATTTATGATCGTTTGGGCATCGTCGATCCCGTGAAGGAAGATCATGTACCACCAACCTTAGTTCGGGTGATTGAGGTCCATTCGGGCAAAGATGGAAAAACTAGGGTTATTACTCTACAGACCAGCGCTAAAACGCAGATTGTGCGGCCTCTAGGCAGGTTATGCGTTATACCCAAGGCAGAGGAAAATTGTTAAAATTTGCCAATTTTTAGCTGGTATAATGTTGGAAATGAAAATACGACGGTAGGCAACCCGCGTAAACTAGCGACCAATTAACGCCATCTAGTCAACCAAAGGCAAGGACAACCAAAAGCAGATAGAAAAGGGTCAGTAGCTCTCTCTATGATTAACTGGAGAAAGTGGGTTGCTGTCCTAGATTTAAAAGACTAAAACTAACTAGTTTAATGTGCGCATCATTATACATCGCAAACGAATCACGTCTGGGGTCAATCAGGACCTGACATAAAATGTACCGAAATCAAGTTCAAACTTCAAAGCAATTGAGTTGACAGCATTCTTATACACCTTCGAATCTCTCTTGCACAGTTCTGACTGTAGGTTTATATTTCCTCGCTCTCCCACCAGGTTTGGTTTGTTGTCCTGCCCATCAATCGCTGCTGGTATCCTTCCTCTTTCGTCAGGTTTAGTCTGTTGGCGTACCCATCAACCACTCTCAACTCCTTTCCCTCTTTTCCATCCCAAACTCCCGGACTAGGCCGTACACTATACCTGCGAGTATTAGGCTTTGCACGTTGCAATTCCGCTATTTCAGCGACTCAAACCAAGTAACGTCCATCATAGTCAGAAGCGAAGCTATGGGGGGAACGGACCATATGGGATTTGTTACACGGTCCTGTCGTGTGGAACCGGCGTCGTTTAT
This sequence comes from Anopheles funestus, assembly GCF_943734845.2. NCBI lineage: Eukaryota > Metazoa > Arthropoda > Insecta > Diptera > Culicidae > Anopheles > Anopheles funestus. The sequence continues at coordinate 45,517,011 of NC_064599.1, forward strand.
CACATACACCACCAGGCTATCTCCGTACCATTTCTTACGAGACTTATTTGATCACGTAGCCGGATAGTCAGTCCTTGGTACGGGGGGACGTTTCGGATGGGATTTGATCGCCGCTCCTGCCGTGTGGACCGGAGTCGTTTATCGCATACACCATCGGGACGCTCCATAAACTGGGATTATATACCTGTATAGTACTCATAAACGCTTCTGTGCCGCGGAATTAGTCCAAAACTGTCAAAACCCTCTTAGCCGCGTGAGAGGGGAAAATATTCAGAAAGGTTTTTGGACCTGTATGTGTGGAAAGACAATAGAGGGGCCCTTAGTTGTAAGATGAGCACTCTATCGTACAACGAATTAGACTTTTCATGCTGAAAGATCGCTCAAAGTTTCTTTCTGGAAATACAAATTGTGGCTTCATCTACGCTTTTATGAATCAGTCTACTAGTTTAATATAGCCGTTTTGATGTCAATGGTTGGGAGTAAACTATGTACAGTTTAGGATAGATCTATGTTGCTTAGGCCATTTTAAGAGCCTTTAAATTATAATTGTAAAATAAATAAGTAAATAATTAATAAAAAAAACGTTTCTTTTATTTGACGAATATCGTTAATTGTGATAAAATTGTTTTAAGCTTAGGCGTGCTGACAAATATTTGCTGTACTTAATTGGTTCACAAACCTTTCATGTTACGAAAACAACGTCATGTTTACATCTTTCGAAGCATAGCTAGTCAGTACATATTTTTTTTTTCCTAAGAACCTTTGCTACACATGACACCTCCACATCACACGTGCCATCATTTGCTACCGGTCAATTAAGCAAAAGTCCTGGTGTTTGTTTTTAATTATAAGCTTATAAGTTGTTCAAACAAAATTAAAACGCGTACAACTACTATGATGTTTGATTTGACCTCATCATACTGAGAATGTCTTGTTTATGATGGCAAGGTCCGCTACATGACCAAAAACCAAGTCATAAACTACTCCCCGGTCAAATGGCTTGAGACTGAGCAGAGAATTTACGAAGAGTTGGAGAACAGTAAACAAAAAAAACAGTACAGTCCTGAGGGCATGTGAGGTTCTGCGTCATATTTTGCAGTGGTTTGTGATACCGCTTTGTGTTGAAAGCCATAACACGATCTCAATCATAGATAACAATGCAGTTACACATTTTAAAATAGTTCATACTTTGAAGCATCTGCTCTTTTTGCCCTATGTCTTCTGTTTGGTGCTTAGGATATTCTTCAGGCGAAAGCCACGGATCGTTTCGCGTGTCGGCATCAATAGTTTGGATGAGGTTTTGGCCGTTCCATCGTAGCCGTGTATGAACCATACGGTGGTTTAATCAAAATTATGTACTGTGCATGTTTCGCCTACCGTACGGTATGAAAATTAAACTTAATGTACACCCATTAAATAACAGCTAGTTGTGTATTTTTAAAACCAAATATTTCCGAATATTCCTAATTTTTCAATTCTACACTCGTACCAACATCAAGCTAACTACTCATACAAGTATTTTAAAAAAGTTGTGTGTTGAATACAAAGTTTCTTGATTTGTTACAATATAAAAGTATTGTCGATGATTTTTAATCATTTTAACTGTAATACTACCGAATTGCATTCTTATCAATTGTGGTGTGGACATGTACTTCAATAACTCCATTCAGCATCTATCAGTATACAATATTTGATAAATTATTAAAACACCTTGGATGATCAGTTTCGATATGACACCAAACACATGTGCTGAAGTGTAAACTACACCCATTGAAAAGTTGCTTCGAAACGCAAGCGTGTTAAATTTAGCATAAGCTCGGGTAGGACTAGAGATCGATGTTAGTAATGACATTTTGAATGGAAAGCATTGAATCTACGCGAACATGGATAAGATAACAAACCATGATGCTAGACACTTTGATGATAATGGTGCTGTTTCTGACGAACGATTGTTCAGAAACGATAGTTTGTAGTGAATCTATCATCGTATCATCGACGACTGTGATATGTATATCACATTTTCAAATTTTCGTCAATGTGACGGTTTATGTTATTCGTACAGTCTGCAACACCTAGTTTTTTGAGAGTAGCCGAAAAAGTTGAAGAGGTAGATAAAAGTGATGTTCAACAAAATTGGAGAGAATAAAAAAAATAATTTTTGAATGATTTTTTCAAATTTTTAACCTTACGCTATCATAGTTTTTCGCTGGATACAAATTCTTACTAATCTTGGGTTCTGATATTTTTTTAATAGCACGTGTAGGTTCCATAGTTTTTCCATAATGCTGAAAAATAACCTTATATAGTCCCCACAACGTGTACAAATATAATTAACCGAGGGATAAAACAGATAGATTTGGGATGTAAACCGCTTTTTAGGTGGCCATCATCAACGCCATAGTTCCATCTCAGTTGGGGCATACCAACGCTCCTCTGGGGCGAACTAAAAGGACTTTATTCGGTCAGGCCGTCCGGTGATATTTGAATGGCATGACCAGCCTATCGGAGCCTGCCCAGTCTAATTCGCTGTGAGTTCATCGTACAGCTCATAGATCTCATCATTGTGCAGCTTTTCCATTGACCTTCCACACATAAGGGCAAAAAATCCTGCTGACCTTGGACCTTGTATTTTAAAATGATATTTGAAAAACAAAAAGAAATGTACATGAAAACCATAGAATAACATTCTGGTACTTAAAGGTTTCAATTTTAAAGGAACACGAGCTACGAACCGCATTTCCACAAAGAAAACTACACCTACGAACGATCGTTCGATTCGTTGCAGTTGCTCAACGAGTAACTGTAGATGTTACACGGTAAATGAAATCTATCGAAAAGTACACTTTAAATAATGCCATCGTTTTTGTTCTAGTAGAACAGTTTGTATTTTGAAAACCATCAGGCTACCATTGCTGAAAACGAAACACGGGAAAAATGAATGTGGGTGGTTTGGGTTGGCTTTTGTGAATGACTAAAATGAACTAATGACTGCTGAAATGAACTTATAATGAATTAAAATGAATTGAAACGAGGGGTAACCAGTTCATTCATGAACGATTTTACACAACGAACAATTGTTCCTGAACAATCGTTCGTCAGAAACAGCACCAATATGATACATTGCATTGAATTTGTAATTTTAATCAAATTGTATCTTCAGAACCTCTTGTTTAAGTTCTAAACACATTGTTTTAGTTTAGTTCTTGTTCTGGTTGTAGTATTGACCCCATAAACAAGATTGAGCTTCAAATTTTTAACTATATTTGTTGGTACAAGATATGATTTGTTTATATTTCAAACAACAAAAACACTACAGTACTTACTAATACATATTTATAGGATCAAATTGTAATTGTAATTGTTGTTATTATTGTAAGATGTAAAAAGTTGTATGAAGTTTTTTTTCGGTTTATATGAAGTTTATACATTCGTACATTTATTCGACATAACAATTGTAAAACACATATCCAAAACTATCCAAAACATATCCAAAACACATATTTGAATATTTATAAGGAAACATAACTATAACATAACAAAAAATAACTAAAAATTTAAAGAAGCCAAACTTTACAAATTTGCATGTTTTTCGTTATGTTTACATTCCTGATGATTAAAAAGAAACCTTGTAACTTTGTTCTCGATTAAGAAAGAGTTCATTTCATTTCTTTTATTAACGTCAACAAATTTACGACATTTGACAGAATTTGAACCTGAGAGAGAATAATAACTCTTCGAAACGGTTGTTTAACATTGAAATTTTAACATGAAATAATTAACGAAAACGTAGTGTACATAACTAACCTAAAAATGGAAACTCAATTCGTCACACTAAGAAGCGATCCAAACTACGTTCCATTTGAGGTTTGATGAAAAGGCACAAAAATATAAATTAGACAATTTTGTAGCACACGAAGCTTCTCCTCGAGCAATGAAATGAGAAATATACATTACATTATTCGCGAATAGGATGGCTTAAAAATAGAGTTTAAATTAATACATTTCTTTCTCGAAATCAATTCCGGTACTACTTAAGAATCATGAAACTGCTCTAACTATTGTATTACAGCAATTTCTATATTGTAATCATGACTGGTAAAATGTGATTTCACAATTATACATGCACCTGTATTTCTTTATGCGAAACATACATACATGTATTTACGATTATACAATCACAATAACAATATAACTTCATCGATAATACTTTTAAAGCAACAAACGTTTACAAAACCTGTTTACTTGGTAAAAAATTACGAGTGTAGCAATGGTAATCAAAACGATATTTTTGAGCGCCACAGTTAACAACCGAAAACAAACCCACGGACTGGAAAAATGATAAAGGAAAAAAATACAAATCAAAATTTACGTTCCGGCTATGCGCAGTAAGTAGGCTAGTTGATACTCGATAGCACACTGCAACATACAACTGCAGTAGGCAGTAAAGAATCCAGTTTATTTTGGAACCACGTGTTGATGGAATATCAACGGGGTAACGTTCAATCGCGTTTTATAGACATTTTGGCTTGCTGCTACAATCTTTTGGAAGCAGACACAATAACCGTACTACCAGATGTCACTTATATTTTTCTTGATGACACAAAAATCGAGCAACCAACAATACCTTCGGTTATTTGTAATGCTCCATTTATTGTCACAGGCGTGATATTAAACTCGTAACCGAGTTTTACGGTGCATTGCCGATGTCGTGCGTACATTACTTCCATCCATTACACAAACACTATACAAAATTATTTCTTCTTGTTTTCCAATTCATTGCTATTCTTTTGCTTCGTCATTATTGTACTTCGTGCCAGCGATTGAATTGCACGAACAGTAATGGTTCCAAGCCCAGGATAATCGTATTTTTACAACAATCCTTATGATGGGAAACTTTAATATTCTCATTACTCCTATGCAGTTTGCTGTCGGTTTGCTTTTGTCTGAAAGGCAATTCGCACTGCGTCATAAACAAGCTAACGTTTGACAAACATATAAATCGCTTTAGATCAATGAAGAAGATCGTAATTCAACCAAGCTGGTTTATTGAAACTATATTACCTAAATAGATTGTTTGTATCAAAATTATCATTTATAGCGGCGTACATTCGATAAGTAAAAGAATGATTCTGAAATTGGTTTTCTTACGTTCTTTTCTTAGTGATAGAATTAGTGCTTTAGAGCGGCCGGGTGTTACATGTAGTAATGGTACCTGGTGTCACAAGACAGGAATTGTTATTAAATCCCATCCTGACCGAACCTCCGTACGCAGGACTGACGCTGAACGGGTAATTAACATCAAGGAAAGCTAGAGATGTCGCCCTAACAATACTTGAGGTCAAGTATCAACAGTTGGATTATTTGGTTTAGATTTATTTTAATAAATGTTACATTTGTTGATTAGGATGCCTCTTTTCATCACCATCTTTTTTATCTAAATTCTCCGACTTTTGCTGATCTATGGCTTGATCCAAGAATCAATCCGTTATATATTGCGTATCTAGCTATTTTTAAGTTTCTAAACTTAAAAGATTTTGTTTGTTGAAACAGGTGTCAAAGAGTAGAGTAACTTCAGCGTTATACACGAAGGTTATAAGTCTCTCTGTAGACCCGTTATGAAGAACATAGTTTTGTAAATTTGTCAATTATATTGAGCAAGAAGAAGAAGACACGTGTTGGTTCTTGTTTAACGTTTGGTCGCAATCCTTCTCAAGGTTGCTAAAATACGGTTAACGAAAATGTTTTTTTTTTGATGAGCTACTCCAATAATACATATAGGCGCCTAAACGAAGTGGCAGCATTTGATACAATTTTAAACAATCATGTTTTTTTAAGGTTTTGCTGAGAGTGTTGCCTACCAGGACATCAATATTTTCACGATTTTTTTTCAGACAAGTGCAAGTAATTATCGCGTATCAATAGGGACTGAAAACGGTTCTAAAACTGATGAGACGAGAAACATCATAAATGACAAAAGAATTCACATTATCAGCATCGATAACAGCATCGAACTTAATATTATCAACGCATATGGTCATGTCAGTTATGTGAACTTAACAGCTTAAGTTATTTTTTTTACCTTCCAATTTCGTTATTGATCGATCGCATGTATTGATCGGGAGCCCCATTCGTTTTTCTTGTTAGAAACTCAAATAGTGACCATAAAGCACAAATTATACAAATCAAATGTGAAAAAAATGTCATAAACCATGAGAAGTGTTCAAACAAGGAAGGATTTGATTTGACGGGGTATTTGATTTTACCTGTAAATTACTAACTTGCCTCCGAATATGCGCCAAGCTAGAAGGATTGCAGGCCATGCTGGCAAACACCAACCGCTCTTCGTAGTCATATTCGCATAGGATTTTGTTATCACATAAATAGAAACGATCGCCAACACAGAATCTGGAAAGAAAGAATTGAGCAGACCATAAATCAGTCATACAATTCTCCTGACGATATAATAGCCAACGGTTCGTATCATCTTTACCTATGATTGCACTGTTGGCATGCGAAGCACTCCAGATGATAGACATTGTTTTTGGCGCGCATTACCATCTCGAAGGCCGGTATCACCTTGTTGCAAGCGGCACAGTATCCAGTCGTGCCGAATAGTCTAAGATAGTCTCGCTTACATAGAATTAGATTCGCTTTAGTATACAACGTTGAGCCGACCTCTCCCAGCCGGCAATCACAGCAGCCACACTTCAGGCAATCTTCGTGCCAGAAGATATCTAGTGCTTTCAATAGAAAGCGCTCGGTTATACGCTTCCCGCATCCGGCACAGTCCTTGGCTAAACCAGTCGCAGCAACCAGGTTTGGAGTGGCTGAGACCGATGATTGGATCGTAGTAGCCGGTGTCGTAGGTGTAACTGTCGTGTGTCCCATGGTTGTTGCTGACACGCTGCCGGAATGAAGAGTCCGATTCGGTTGTACATTGATTGTGTGGTCGTTGATTGATTCCACTGTAAGAGTTGAACATTATTCCTATTATTGAATTGATAATTTTCTCAAACTAATACAAAGTGAAATAACCATATCATTACATATATTCAGGTAACACATAGAGCGAAATATAAGTATAATTAATGTTTACACATTTCTCTTCCTTTTTCGTTCTTTCCATTTTTAGGTATAGCAGTACCGATAATATGTTAACAACTCCGGTAATTCATTCTTTGCCAAAAACTCGGCCCTACAATTAAAATATACCAGTACCCGTAGGGAAGTCCTACGGACTATATATGTATTCGTTTTAAACATGCATTACTTTAACTAGTTGAAATCCTCAGTCAAGCAAAATGCTTACAAGCGAATAATTGCAAGCTTCCAATCTTCTGGACGTTACGTACGTATCCGGTTCCGGCTGTTGTTGCAGGATATGGAGGTTAAGTGCGTGTGTCACACAATCTTTATCTCTTCCATCCTTCTCCGTTTAGCAAATACAATCAGAATTTCACTTTGAGACGACCATCACAGTACAATTGCGACATCCTTTTCCGTTCATCCTGTGCCAGTATCGGACCGAAAATCAATTTCTAGCATCCTGAATTCGATTCGGTCACGGTGTGCACCCTTTCCCTTTTTGGTGCTTTCCAATCGTCTCGGCGCACAAATTCATAAATGTAGATAAACTTTTTCAATCAGCAGAAATATGATTGCAATTTTTATTACGACCTGATCCGTTTTCTGGTCTCCTTTTGCAATGTGTTCTAGGGATCTATTTCGTTTTACTTGTTTATACCGATCCGAGTGTGTTTAAGGATGAGATGATTGTAAATTGCGGAGAGAAGAGCAAAACACAAGGAACTTTGGAATCAAAGGAAGGGACCAATGATACACGCATTCAGATGACATATACAGGCACTTGAGGAATTATTTGTTTGTTTGCAGTTTAGTGAATTCAAAAATATTTGTTCCTATTTTATTTTTTGCAATAATTATAACAGTATACAGTATGCATGTGCAAAGTAAAACACCAATTGCTTCGAGAACTGTTTTTATCGCATACATTTTGTCTGGGACGATTTATTTGGACAATTTTATTTGGAGAGCTGGAATTCCATAAAATCACAAAACGAAACAGTTACGGTGGGAGGTAGTCTGTTTGCCAACGAATGTGGAATGCATATAATAATTGACAAAAATCTGATTTTGGGATGCCGCATTCGTGGATGAATAAAATGAAATAAATAACAATTAATGATAATCCTCTCATATCTTGTGTAACAGGTAGATCCACTAGTGAGTGGCCACTGTACTCATCAACAGCAGATAACAACACAGCAAGCATGAAATTAATGGTACGAACTAAAAAGTGTTATCAATTTTCTCGTTTTATCCACTTCTTTTCTGACGCGTGGTTTTGTGAGATATGAAGGAATGTTTTAGGTTCATTGCCATGGTTCATATTTCGGAAGCATGTTATTGCAGGTTGATGAAATTTTCAGTCTCATAATCGTAAAATAAGCCAAATTTTGGCCTGATTCGTATCGATTTTTTGAGTTATTTATGAAGATAGTACGTTCGATAGTGAAGTAGAATACAAGTGGTTCTAAGATACACGGTACCTCTTATCTGAGAATGATTTAAAGAAAATAAAAAATTAAAAAAGAAATACATTATTTAAACGAAAATTGTTTGATTTAATTGATTTTATTATCTTATTTCCTTAAGCTTTGTGCTATAAAGTCACTGAGCTGTCAAATTTTAAAATCCGTGTAAATGCGAATCCGCGTATAAGAGGTACCGTATATTATTTTTTGGAATACTTGTAATTTTTTCGATAATTTATATTAATATTATCCTTCAAAAACGGACAGAGAAGAAATTTGATTCTATAACTGTCAATTTTAAACGAAATTGCATCAGGACAGACACGCGCGAAAATTAGAGACACTCGGATTCTCTGCGCGGGATTTTTTGAGAATCTCTGCGGTCTGCGGTATGATAGTATATCAAAGCGTCTATTTGTACAGAGATTTTTAAATTTGACCGCTGAGTGATTTTATAGCACAAAGTTTAAACAATTAAGTTGATAATCGTTGATAATGTCTTCTAACTAAATCAAATGCGTTTTTTAATCATCAGGTAATGTTTTCCTTCCAAAAAAATTACTTACAAAGAGGAATACATTACGAGCAAAAAAGGAAGATGATTGCGCAACTGTCAATTTGAAACGAAATTACATCGAATTCGGGATACACGGATTATTGGGGATCTTCGTGGTACGTTATAATAGTGAGATACACTACCATACACATACGGGTACATTATCCTTTTACAAACAAACTAAAATTATATGTTCCTATATACCGTGGAGCGCTCATTATCCGGACATGTTGGGACTTAATGGTGGCCGGATAATCGAACAACACGGATAAAATGTTCACAAGGTTTAGTTGACAAATATGCGTTTGTATAATACATTTTAATATTTGCTCTTATTTTTTCTACGTTTAAGAAGCTGTCCTCGCCTACATGTTCCAAACATGATTATTTTTGAAGACCCTTCCAATCCTTAGTTTATACTATCCTTCAATTTCCGAAATTTCAAAACCGAAGAAGAGTTACATCCGGAACCTTCCCTCAATTCTGAGCCAATGAAGATATGGTATCAACAATAGTCATTTTCTTCTAGAAATCTATTACTCTTATACACAGTGTACACATGTGTGTACGTCCTATTCCTTGGAAAGTACGAACGATTATAAACGCACCTCAGATCTCATGCATTAAAAAAAACATGGCTGGATTCGATATGAAACTGTCATTTCAGAAGGTGCACGGATAGTGAGACAGCCGGATAAAAGGTACCCGGATAATCGGCGCTCCACTGTACTATTACGTTTCTATATACTACCAACGATTGATTGTTTAGAGGTTTGTTCTAACGAGCTATCCGTGCGATGGGCTAATTTTATACTGTGTCCCAAATTATTCAAGATGCTGTATTGTATCGTTTACGTGTTTCCCATTGGATGCTACAAGCTTAATAAAACTTTTACTGCAACACAACAGCACTTACTGGTTAAGCTTAGTTTTCAAAGCGTAAGATGCAGTTGATTCCCTTATTTGATTCCGTTTCGGATGAAATTATTTAATTAAAATCCCGTCAAGTGCATGCCGATGTCAAAACGTCGCGATTTTATAATGATTAAAGAGAAAAGTAATTAGCATTAATTGCATCCTGGCCAATGAATATGTAATTAGGTAGAGGATGTTTTGTATTCATTAATTAGCATCTTATATGTTGCTGTAAAAGTTTGCGCTTTTTTATGCGTGTAGACTTGGGAGTTAGATCAGAATTCATTTTCGGGCTTTTTACCCGTTGCTTCGTTGGTGGTTCTTCATTTTGTCTTTCGCTGAGTGCCGTTGTGCTCACATTTTTTGTCTACGGTGGTAGTACATGGTTTAGTTTCATACAACAGTTCGTAAAGCTGTAGGTTTGGAAAAGTCCTAACTTTGTGTCGGTTTTAATTAGGGCTCTTGGAAACATCAAATACAAAAATAAGATTTCTCTTAAGTAGAACATATTATATGATTTATAATGATGATGCATTTGACGGTCCCTTTACAGAGAGAAATGCAATGCAAAATGAAACTTTTGTCCCAAAACTGTCCTATTCCTTGGCAAAGATTTTCATAATGGCGATACCGCAATAGTGATGCAATAGTGAAAAATTGTGAAACGAACGATAAGTGCGCTCTTTATTAGTTACATGTGTTGGTATTTATTACTTAAAGAAATTAATTAGCTGTGGGAGTTGTGCCAATCGTTTCCCCGTTACCAACACAAAAGGACCGCCAAGTCTATGTGTTCTGCAAATATGTCCAATACTATAATACTGAGGGGCGTTCATGCTTTGTTGGAATGTTGTAAAATTTGGCTTTCCAGTTTCTTCGGGCAGCGATGTTTGCTTTGTGTTTCTTCGCATACTTTATGTATATTTCTGGAATAATTTCAGCAACGGAGCACAGCTGGCCGGTTGGCATTTCTTCCCCATAATCGTCTGTAAGCTGGTGGAAATGGTAGGTACGGTTCTATAAATTTTAATTAGGCTAACGTTAGCAATTATTGGGATAACTTTGGTCGTAGTGGGGATTATTGTTGCTGACGTTAGCCAACGCTAGACTTGAGGAAACGTTTCGGCCCGGTGTGTTTGCATTAGCCGTGCATAGAGTTTGCTAATTGACTACAAATTGTTTGTAAAAATGATGACGTAACAAAGTTACTTCCTATAAACTGCTACGAATTTTGCTACTTGTATAATCAGTAATTGAGATAATTATCGAATATATTTATATTTACTTAGTAGATACATTCAAAGCAATTTCCATTAATTCCATTGGAACCCTCGAGAGTAAGGTATTGAAATAATGCTAGAGTATATCATTCATATTAACAAACGAGATACGATAAATGATCCTGCAATTCTCCACGCTTATCTCATATAAAAAAGACATAATTCAACTGTATTAGCGATTGTAAAAATTAAACCATAAAATCTCATTATTTTGTAAGAAAGTGTGCATAACAAACCAAAATATAAATATTGAAAATGTCAATCGAATAGTAATAGTGCTGATCGTAATAACAACTATTGCTACATGTTACTCACTAATGATGCAGGCTGTTAGGAACAACCAGTACAACCACGCGAAAGAAAAATAAAACCCTTTCCTATAAGTTTCAGTACATTTTTTTGCCTTTAAAACATATCTATATATATGTAGACCGCCGTTGAGTGTGTTTGTATATCAACGGAGGACGAAAACTCGTATAAAATGAAAAGTGCAACAACAGCGAAACTTTCTCTGGACCTCTTTCCAATCAAACGGCTGCACCGCAGTATTGTGCTACGTTCGCAAACGTTCGTGATGTTGCAATTTGCAGAGCAAACGCTGCACTATGCTCAATTTCACTGGAATAGAAAATGCTACATATTTTGCACTATGTCTATCTTTCTTCCTTTGTACGGAAAGAATATGGCATGAAACGTTCAGCTGAAGTGAGATTTGCGACACAGTGTATGTGAGTGATAAATGCCATTGATCAAGGATGTTGGCATGGTGCTGCAGAAAAAAAAAGAACAAACCACTTCCTTGTGTGAAGGAAATATTTACAGTTTTACTCCTTGTTTTATTTGTCTGAACATTTTGAGAGCAATAAATTCTATTTTGCTTTGCTTTATTGACTTTGATCGTTCATCGCACTACGTGTCAGTTATTTTATAACACAGAAAACAAAAATTGTAATTTGAAAAACAACACTGGTAAGCAACATTTTTGGTAAATTAATGTAAATTACAAACCTAAATACTAAAAACATTAGATTTTTTGTTTGCGCTTAAACACACACCTTTTCGGTGGATACGTTAGTACTTTTTAATAATTTATTTATTTAAAATGTTCGCTCACGTGTGTACACTCCCGCAAACAAGGCTCATGCTTGGAAAACACAGATAAGTTAAAAAAAAAGAACCGCTTCATAATCTTCATCGTCGACATAAAGAGTTTGGACTCTTTTTCCACTGCACTGCCAAGCAATCACTGCACTTCTTCTTCGTGGCAAGTTGATGCTTAAAATGGGGCTCTTATTTTTATGCTTCGTTAAAGGATAGCTCAGGGCGCGTCTTTTGCGTGACTCTTCAACTGTCTCTCTATCCACCACTCGTGGCGGGGTTCGTTAGAATTGTGTACATTTTTTTTTCTTCGCCAAACAGCAGCAAGAGAAGCAGTAGCAGCCTCAGTGGTCTGCCCCGAGGGTATTTTTGTTTTAATGAGTTTGACCCTTCGGGAAGAGTTTTCAAAGTTAACTAGCACCATTAGTAAGTAACCATTCGGTTATTCGTATGAGCATTATACAGCTTCTAATTATTATTCACTTGAACCATTTGTTGAAATAGGCTTAATTTTTGGGAGCAAATAAAACTGTTAATGAACCTCTAAGCAGTTTGAATTTTGCTTCACGTAAACTAAACTATTCAATTATGAGGATTTCGCCGTACATGACTATCGTACATGTAGTACTGTACATGAGTATCGCGGTGCACAGTTGGTTTACTACTCACGCAGCCATGATATGCCGGGCTATCGCAAACTTTCAAAGAATCAATAAAAGTAATCAATGGAAAATGATAATCACACTAATTAAAGATAATCCTTTCATATCCCTCTTGGGGCATAATGCTCATTACCGCATGATAACGCTAATTTGCAAATACATTGCTATCCCAGGAGGAAGTCAATCCCTATTAAAACATTTAGCTGCATTGCTACATCGAAGATTCCATCCTTCTTCATTCATGAGCCACTTGGGTATTATCATGGCGTATGTTTTCGGTTGGAGTTATGACACGAGATGAGCGGACATATTGCTTCAGCTCGAAACACCACCAATAATAGTACCTGCAGTGGCAATTCTATAGCGTTTGTGTAGTAAAGTAGTTATGACTATTTTTGTTTTTTGCATACATACTAAATGCATTCATTTGATTAGAGCTACATAAACGGACGACATTCATGTATTGCACCGAAGCATCTGCCGAAGAACATACAGTATTACTTCGAGTTTTATTACCAGTTTACAAGGAATTATTGTAGCAAAATTGTTATTTTTTTATTTTTCGACATATTTCTTCCAGCCTATAATTAATTTTACCTGTGCAAATGTTTAAAATTAGTGTACAAGTGGAAGTGAAGTAGATGATGTGTGTATGGTGGAGTAGGTTTATTTTGACTCTTTTTGTTTCCCTAAACGAGAAGACGAATGAGTGACAGCACACTTCAAACTGTATTCAACTCCTTCGAAACTCGCTTTACCTTGGAGTTTGGGGCTAAATTTTGTGAAGTGAAATTGCTTTTTCTCACTTCTAGATAGCACGAACGTGTCACGTTCGGTCGGGCAGCAATAGATTTGCCATTTTTGGTACCAGCCTGGATGGGGCGGTGTGCGTGCAAGACGTTCTTCGGTCAAACAAGAACCAACATCGGAAGGACGAGCGCACAATGTGCCCAGTGGAAAGCAATGCGAACGACAGTTAAAGAGCGAGAAAGAGAGTCAGAGAGAACAAGAGAGATTGATTGAAGCTGGCAGGGCAAGGGGAATGGAAAAACTGTCAGGACACCAAAACAAAGTATGCACATAAATTAAGTTAGATTTCTGGTGCTTGCCGCCGACAACGGGTATACGGGGTGTGGGTGCGTATGGACGACGCTCTATGTACGTGTGAGGTGCCAGAGAAAGGACGAGATTTTTCCGGCAGTCCACACGAAGGGACCGCAAAGTGTGTGCGGCAATGAGCGGCGGCGGCCCGAAGAAAGGAGTATGTAAGAAATTAATTAAGAAAATTTTCTTGATTACGGTACTCCAACTCCATCGCAACTGCGTCCTTCTTCTGTTTGACCAGGTCTGAAATTACGCACATACAAACACACACCCACAAACATAGCGCTAGATGGTGCAAAGAGTGCGAATAGTAGCAAACGAAGGCGAGTGCTTTAGTCTTGTGGTCCAGCGTGAAACCTGCGCTAGAATTATTCGAAAGATGCATGGACGATGGAGAGATGGCGGCTGTTTGGAAGTTGAAACATAAAACCGACAGTTTTCGCCACTTCTTTTCCCGCATTCCTTGACCAGCTTGGTGGCGATTCCCGTACGGAAGGGAACACGGATCAAAACTGTTGCTACTTTTGCACTCACGTTGAGAAGCGTCCGAAAAACAAAAGAAGGAGAGAGATAGAGAGAGAGAGAGCCAAAATGTTTCTGATTTTAAGCTTTCTATGTGCTCTTAAAATAAATAATCTTTACTAAAACCCCAATTAAGTTGATGGCAGCTTGGATACATAAGTTAATGTGCAGCAATAAGCAATAAAGCAAAGATTGTGTAGCATGAAAAATGTTTTTTTTAAACATATCACATTCAACAGTACGAAAGGTGTACAATAGAACAAATGTTTGACAACTATTAGGTTTGAGGCATGATTTTGTTTCAAACATGGAAAAGGCTCCCAATACAACAGGCATAAACATGTTGCTAAATTTACAAAATATAATATATTACCAGTAAAGCAAAGTAGTAGCGCATACATATTACCTATTAGACTAATGGATTCCTAATTTGATACAACAATGAATCACATCCGGTTAGGCTCACACATCGCTCGTGAAGATTACGATATGAAAGATGCAGAAAAAAAACCACAAAAGGAACAGAACTATGTATGTCTTGGCAAACGGTACAGTAAGTCTTTCGCCAGCTTTTGTAAATAAGCTAACGTACGTACAAGAAATAAGCGGAACGTAACGAAGCCTTGGGGACGGGATTTGAGGTACTGATAAGACATGACTATTTATTATGGTTGTCTTGCAACCCCACCAAAGCTGAAACCACCAAAAGTTTTATGAAAGGGAGACATTTAGGATGATTAAAGAATGGAATGTAGTTGCACTATTAGTATGCTTATCCACTGTGGGGACGAGCAGGACAATCTTTTTGTCTTTATTTGACGTTTATTTTAAAGTATAACAATAATTTACATTTTGTGTCATAAATCTTTTATACAGTTAAGTAATTAAGAAAAGTTATCTAACGTCCATTAAATAAATATATACAACATTAACAGATTTGTATAAAAAAAAGGTTTTCTGTTTTAACGCAAGTTTCATAGTCGATACAACAAATAAAACTGTGTTTGATGAACTAGTACACTAATGTAGGCAAACATGCTTTCAAATAGTACATTTTTGGCTTCCACCAGCAAACAAAATCATCAACAACACAAAGAAAAAAAGAAACACAACGCATACCACTTACGTTAAGGTAAAAGGATACGACACCCATCGTCCCTGTGCCGAATTCTTTCCACAGATCCTAACGCCACGTGCCATAGTTTTCAATTTATTCCAATGTGATCTCTGGTGCTTGATAAATGGGTACAAACTTAATAGACTTTCTTACAGCTTGTTTCTGCTAGAGGTTCATTCACCATTGTCTGTGTTAAACATGGAAAGAAAAATCCCAACTGTTGGATCTATGAACCAACGGTTACGGAAAAGCGTACGGATGCTCGGAGATAGGGAGCACCAAACACCAGCAGCAGCAGGAGCAGCAGCAGCTCTAAATGGGACGATTGCAGAAGTATAGCAAGAATGTGGGGTGGTGGTATAAACCAATCAAAAGCTGAGAGTATATTTTGTGTGGCTATTTTTATCGTCGCAAATGAACCGTATAATTACAATATCAAATTGAAATTCCATTATATGGGAAAACTGTCTTGAAATTTGAAGGTAAGCCTTACGTTATTATATAATAATGCTGACGAAGAGATGGTGATGGCGACGATGACTTGTTCCCTTCTGCGCCTGAATCTCGAAATCCAGACGCTCGCCGGTCGTTGTTGTAGCGTGTACAATGTGGACCTAACACGAGGACCTGTATCTAAATAGAATGCTTCCTCAAATGCGATCCGGGGTCAATGATAAGAATGCTGGCTTAGTGAAGGGGTCCGGCACTGAAGAGCGAACGGCGAATGTCATTTTATGCCCATTTCAATACTGTAAAACAGCCACTGAAAGGAAGAGGGACGTGCATATATCTCTCAACAGAAGCTGGCTATGCAAACGGAAGCACTCTGCAGTATTGTCGGGATAAAAGTTAACCTCACTGCACCGCATGAGAACGGAACGATTTAAAGGATTTCCTTTTACTGCACATCGTTGAACTATGGTTTCGGACAATCTTGCAAATGACTCATTTTGTCTAATGATCTAAGGAACTCGTAATCGATAGAATTATTGTGGGATGTATGAAAGCCGTTCGTTACCATTACAATACAATGCGACCAAAAAAAAATATTTTATCCTTATCATGAAATGCTAAAACAATGCACACCACAACATTGTCCATTTCGGTTCTGCTTTTCACCACATGTGCAACATAAACAGTACAATGTGCTGTAGAACATGGAGTCGAAATAAACTCAAGTTCATAAATACGCAGTGACCGTACCATGGTACGTTTCGTGCTCGGTAAGGGGAAAAGCGAGCAAGTTGACAGCAAAAGTAGAAAAGCTTTTAATTGCATTCATTCACTAAAATTACAGACATCCATTCTTCTTGCTTCAGACATCATTAGGAAGCACTTTGCCTGATCGTTTGGTTTTGTTCTGCTGTTTTGGATTATTGACTGTGTGCAATAGAATGAGAATGGTTTCTTTACTCACACACAAAAAAAGATTCTCCTCACCCATTTTGTATGTTGGCAGATTTCGAAATTCGTGTATCCGCATCGTTTCTTGGATTTCAGTGTAGCCATTAAAATTATGTGTGTATTGTATGCTTCTTAATGTGTTTGGTTTGTTAGCTTTGTATGTGGAGCAGCTGCGAAAACTAGCTTAACATTACTATGAGTTGAACTCGTATCCCATTAAGCATTTCCTACAACATAGTTTATTTGTTTGATTACACAAGTATATAAGCTTTATATAATTACAAAATATATATATTCGATTGATTTTACATAGCGATCCAAGTGCTTCACAAGGAAAAAGTTACTTTACTATGGATCTCAATAAAACAAAACTTTAAATCTACTAATCAAATTACTGATAAAATGATGAGCAGTTTTATAACCTTTAAAGTAAAATGTTTCAAATTTACTCCATGTTTAATATAAACTATTATATGTATTTTTCATATGAATGCAGCTTTTCGTTGTGAAATGCAAGTCAGCGATGCGTACGCTTAGCTTTTTCGTTGAGCATTTAGGAAGTAAAAAGGCTACGAATTGATTTTTTTATCTCATCCATAAAAGAAACATTGTCAAGCGTTCCTCCCAGCTCTACAACAAAGAAATTCAACCACAGCCAACACTTCTGAAACCGCATCTCCTTTTTTTGTCAGAAAATTATTTAATTAAGTTTTCATTTAATTATACTCGTCTCCCGGTCGTTCCTGGCGGGTAAAATGGTTGTCCCCCGGTATGTGCAGCAGGAGGAGTGAATAGCTAGAGACTTACGCGGCTACTTAATTACGAAGAGTGTGCAGAGAGGAAACATTATTACGATGATGTTTACATTACAGATTTATTAAATTAATTTCATTATTCAAGAAAAATGATGGATTTTTGGCAGGCATCGCCAACACTAAAGGACCGATTTTTTTTTGTTGGCTCAACAAAAGTATCCAAGACGAGCGAAACAGTGGAAACAGAAGAAGGATTAGAAAGTCCGTAAGATGGTTTCCATCCCAGTATTTCCGTACTTTATGTATATCCCGGCAAAGAAACAGCACAGTGATTAAGAGTCACTGCGAAAATGGCCGACTTCCTGTATGATTGCGAAATGAATATTTGGAAGCCAAATTTTGTTGGACCCTTCTTCCGAACACGGCGTACGTCGTATGCGTCGTACGAACACATTTGCCTTCCAGGCATTTGACAGTGTGTAGGAGAGCGAATGCAACAAGGATCATTATTCGTCGGAAATTAGTAACATTAGCAGCAACACTGGAGCGAAGCTGTTCGCGTTGGCGAAAAGTAATTTCAATTACGTTTTCTTTTCTTTGCAGAGGTTATTCGTATTCTTATTATTATATAATTATTTTTCGGATGGAGCCTTCTTGCAAGGGCCGTAACTGCACGATGCGAGCATGACTTCTTTCGACCTCTGCTTGAGAGCGTAATGAGTGGCAGTTGTTTCCGTTGGGAGCATTTACTTGGATCCTTTACTCACAATCCTCTCTAATTGGTTGTTATTTCATACTGCTGACATACATACACACAGAGTGAAAACTGTACCAAATCAAAGGACTGCTGTAAATCAACCACATTACCATAACTTTGTTGATGTATTTCGAGCGTGTCTTTAACGAAGTGTTAATTTTCGGAGAGAATGTGATTAACGCATGGTTGCTGACGAAAATTAACAGGATAATTGTGTTCATACTTCATACGTTCATTTTCTTCATCCTAGAGCCTTAAGAATAATTGTAGGATGTATGTGCAAGATTCGGGAAATAAAAAGATGGAAATACTAAAATCCAACACACATCAGTATGAAAGGACAAGTAAGTTCATTTATTGACACATGTACATATGTATAACAATGTGATTGTAATGCTAACCACGGAAGAAACCACGGAAAAAAGAATAAATTTTCATCAAAATCATAGTTTTGAAATTCAAAAAAAAAGTTTTTTTCTTGGGTATCTGTGTTTTGAAATACCCCTAACTGAATAGTCGTATTATTAATCTGTGTCCTACTTTTATTATTTAACAGGCTTAAGGCTCTTTTATTGTTATTTAATAAGCTTGTTAGTTAAATATACTGCGGTGAGCAAAGATTCATTTAAGCTAAACGGTAGCGATACGGCCCCAACACAAAAGATCGTATAAAAAGACAAACATAACAAAAATTTCACAGATTGTATATTGAACATAATTGTACATACAACTAAAAAACTTTCTGTAGTCAGGTTTGCTAAATCACACAATCAGTAACCCAACAGTAAAAAAAAATTATAAATGTATTTGACCACATTTTAGTGTTCAGTTTAATGAACAAATGTTTTCCATAGTTAACGCTTCTAAATCAAAGTAAAAGTATTTCTTGAGTTCAACGTAATCAAATTTGGAAAAGGCATCGAGATGTAGAGAAACCGAGTAGGAATAACTATGCAGCATTATGTGCGAGTATCTGTATTCGTCACTAATTGAAATCGGTACATAAACTCCACTAAGGCACTATGAGGAGAAGCGACCACATGGTAAGGTTCCTGGTGCTATTACCGTTTAACGGGCGTCCAGTACCAACTTACTCCTGCGCTTTTGATGATGATGGTGATGATGGTGATGACCGGGGATTGATTCATTGGTCGTCGTTGCCGGGCAGAACGACTGCCAATATCGAGGATCCTTTCGCTAAATTGGAGGTAGAAAGGATAGGTTACGGATGAATCGGGTCGAAAACGGCACCGAAAAGTTCAGCTGAAAATGGAAATCTTTCAATATAATTCACTTTTCCGGTTCGGTGACAGTTTTGAATTGACTTTCTTCCGATCCCCCCATATTCTCTCTGGTGCGCCGGACTGTACCTAGCAGCATTTTTTTGTACGCTTTTCCTTATAAGTCCAATTTTACCATTTCCATCACTATCGCCGAAAATTGGAATTCGGAAAGAGGTGGGCTACACAGTCGAGTTTGTTGTCGTATGGATAGTTTGTCGATGCCTAGCCTCTGTATGGCTCCTAGGATATCTAGCCTCTCAACTGTCTCCCAAGGATCAAGTGGTACGACTGCTTGACCGGAAGGGAAAACTGTGATGGACAATGGGAATAGCGAAGACTTTATCCCATTTCGTTCGCTCGCACATACGACGTAGCTACATTCTATTATATACCATTCTCCTACGATTGTCTTTTACGTTTGCCAGCTGGGTACAATTGGCCTTTTAGAAGTGCTTCTTGTCGCAGCATTATTCCTTGGTCTAAACACGTCCAAAAATGGTTGGGAGCGTATTTTCTGGATGAATTGGAGTTTAAAATATCACACATCGCAGCTGACGATGGGCACCAGTCCCAAAATTTCGAGAGACATGACAGAGGTTGAACTTTTTTTTCACTTTACTACTTGCATTAAAGGATGGTCCGATAAAGTGTTGGGTACAATTGAACAGAAAATAATGTACAGAGAAAATACCGAATGCCCTTCCTATTTACCATGGCCGTAGGTGGATAGATCAAGTTGGAGTGGCTGGAAACCGACAAACAATGATAAAGTATCGAAAAAAGATCTCAATAAATAAAACAACAATTTTCAATATCCATTAGCTGGCGAAGAGCACATCTGAACCGAGCTTTTCCTACCGTTCCCGATCTACCGATCGGAGATAGATGTGCTCCAGGCAACAACGAAACTGTGTCCCATAGTTTCCCACTCTTTATGTCTTTGTGTTGTTGTTCTTTTTTATGTTTGCAGTTATTTTCATTTTATACTGTCCCATAAGGATGTAAAAGTGAACCGTTACGGATTTAGTTGGGTGAGAAAAGTAATTGAAATAGAATCGACCGGTTCGAAGCTTATCGGGGCTGAGACTGCCATTCATGCGTACAGTAAATTACTAAACATTATTAGATAAATTAAACCATTCGGAGAGTAAGAATTGCACGAAAATATGAATCTAATTTTTGTATTATTAAAATCGCCGTGATCTCTTTTCAATCGTGATTCTTTTTGGAGTTTCAATGCCATTCATTCATTTTAGCCATCTGGTTCCTAATATGGAATAAAAAAAAATTAACATTTTCTTTGCCGATAATTCATTTGTAGGGAAAGTTTATTATTTGTGCGATGGTCATAGTTACGCCAACACATATACATGTGCAAACCGCTGTGAATAAGTTTGGTAGCTAGGGACGGTGGGATGATTGCTTTTCCGTGTCTTTACATTACCGAGATTTTAACAAGAAAATTGTCCAAATAAATTACGTAATCGATTGCGTCTGTGCTGCATCGAAAACCTTTTAGGAAAATTGATCAATCGGTACACGAATATAAGCAAGATCTTTTCATTGTTATCAGAGTAGAGTTGCATAACAGAGGTACATAAAACAAAATATCTTACAAAAAACTACAAAGCAAAATAATAGTGTTACCGAAGGAATGTAGTATTAAGTTTCGTTAGTGATATTTTGATATTTAATAAAGTAATGGTCAGTTAAGTGATTTGATCAACTTACTTTTACTTGAAAATAATGAAACATCCATAACAATAAATTACGTTGCAAATGCAAAGTGTTTTTCGAATCGTTTTTCTACTTATGTTGACTTGTAAAAAAACAAGTATTAACGCTTTGTTTCGTGCAAACTTCAATCGCAAATATCACACACGAATGTTTAGTCGAGCATATTTGTCAACTTAGATGACAGCTTTACCTGCCAACGGAGGCCAGAAGATGAGACGCAGACTGAATAATTAAACCGAACTCGTCCGTAGCAGGAATCCATTTGAGAAATATTTTAATTAGATTTACAATGGAAATACGTCGCAAAATGAAAGTAATTAACCGCATCCCTTCTTGAGCCCGTATTCCAGCTGCTGCTTCCCTTGATTCTTTTGGACATATGATGTGGTCTGAGTGTTCAGCACTAAGTGCCACCGGTGGGGTAAGCATATGGTTTTGATGTGATTTTCCTGTTTGTTTGCTTTATGCGTCGTGCGACTGCCCTGATACAGCACTGGTATCTCAGTGCAAGATGGATGGTAATTTGAATGAGGGTTTAATCAAAACATGTTAACTGCACATCAGCAAACGACAACGATCATTATGCTACCTTAATTAACCGTACGAAGGAAACGAATTCACCGTGTAATGATGTGTTGCTCATATTACGCTCCACATGTACTGTATGCAATTTATTGATTTTTTGAACTAATTATAATAACGTAGTAATGATTTGCAAAACGAAATACATAGGAAAGTGTGTGCAAAGCAGCTATTTTTACTTACCAGCAACATTTTCAGTGCTGTGCATTCCTGATAATAGCCGATTGATGACTTTATCCCGCAACGTAATGATTCACTTAATCATGCTCAAACTCACAATGTCAGGTTCATTCATTATCGGCAAGTTTAGCAAACCATGCTGCAAAATAGTAGAGATAAAAGTAAAGTCAATTTTCGTTAAATAAATTAATTTAGTTTTTATTACTGCTTATTGATTGACGTAAACACCGCAATCCTTGTACCTTGTACATTAAGCGCTAAATCATTTTAAAAAAAACCGCACAGTTATGTTTGAACGTTCACGCCAACTGCATGGGACGTATCGGCAACACATAACAATGAGAAGCTTAAAATTGAAACACAATCGGTGACAAAAATATTGATTATTTATGCAACAATGAAAACGAATAATAACACGCTAAAGGAAGTAGACACACGGAACGTTCAATGACTCTGTTGAATTCAGCTAGGGGAGACTCAATTTCCTAAATCCAGCGAACAGAGGACGGTTTAAACTCGAGCTGACAATTCTCCGGAAGAACTTGTTTGCATGCCCAACGTTCAACATAAGAATGTTCCACGTATCCTTATCATGGCGAAGGGAACGGCGACTAACGACGGTTGGTTAATTTAATTTTCTGATTCCATAATAAACTTTGCCAATTATAGCCATTTTCAACGGAGTCGTTTTTGGTATCATGCGCCATGACAACAGAGTGTCTATGACGATGCGTCCTTGTGTCATACAGGGTTTTACTGTATTTTCTTAGAAGATTGAAATAACCGACAGGACATGCGTGTGTTTAGGTGGGCGAGCGAGTAAGGGAAAATAAAGAAGAGAATTATGCTGAAAATAGTTGGTTGCGTTAGTTCTCGCTGTCGCATATGGTAGCATAAATACGGTGACACTAACCATTTCATATGCGATATTTTATTGCTCCAAAAGTAAATGTTAAATAAAAGCAATGGTGTAATTTAATGGACAGTTTAGTAGAAATTATCTTATAAGTAATACCAAAGATTCTATAAGTAGATAAATTACAAACAAGCCTATGTTTTGTTCCACGCAAAAATACACCTTTCTCTTAGCTTGAAGTCAGAAAATCTATGTCTGTGCAATACATTAACATTTTCCAATCTTCTTCTTGTGCAATCTGGAATTGTTGACCTCCCGTTTGATGCTTTTCTTGACTTATATTTGCTCTTAGCAAAATAGTCAGTCAAGTGTTCGTTTTGGGGCGGCCCGGTGGTGCATGTGATAAACGGCGCCGGTCCACACGGCAGGACCGGGTTCAAATCCCATCCGGACCGTCCCCCCGTAGCAAGGACTGACTATCCGGCTACGTGGTAAAAATAAGTCTAGTAAGCCAAACATGGCCGGCGTGACCTGTAAGGTCGTTAAAAGCCAAGAAGAGAAAGAGAGTGTTCGTTTTGTTACCCGTTATGTCATATGAACTGACGTCGCTATCATTGTACCATTCTAATAATCAAAATTTTGCAATTTGTATAAACATTATCAGTTATTAAAAAATACATTTGTTTCAATGGTTGATGCCTTAAAATATAAAAGATTGCAGTTTTGTGAAGCTATGAGCATATTGATACGACCAAGTTTTCCAAAACTTCAGCATGTTTTATGATATTATGATGGAAAGTAATTATTAACAGTTGGATCTACTAACCGAAATTATCCGGTCAAAGCTATTTGATCAGCTCACTCTGATATAAAGCCGTTGGTAAGTTGAACCCATTAGCTGCAGCATTTGGGATGTGGCTTTTTCGCTAAAATATTTCTTATTAATTTGTTTCACAGCCGCCACCATTGCTCGATGCTCATTACGGTTGTGCACTGCATGGGGGATCGATGGGTGTTATGTGCGGCAAAAGGGAATTAATCCGTTTTGTGGAGTAAAGGGAACAATGCTGCAATAACGCTGACCATGGAATTCTGCGGTAGAGCCATCGGAACAGTGTCTGCTTCCTTCATCCCACAAAATTCCCCCCCAAGGCAAACAATAAGTCTCTCTTTCCTATTGCATCCGTGACTCCAAAACATTTGTCCTGTGAACCGTTCGTTTTCAATGGATGTTTGCTGCTTCCCATCCTTCCCAGCTGGCTGCATCCCGGAAAGCTACCAACATATCAATAAAGGCAACATCAAAAACCACACACGAGTACATAATAATCTCCGCCACCATGCAGTAATTTGCATTCCCAATCGCTCCCAGAGGACAGGGTTTGAAAGCCGTTCGAGCCTGCTGTATGCAATATGGGAAGTGAGCTCATTGCAGAGAAATAATTGTAATTTTATTCAACGTTTGGTGAACAGGTTGAAAAAAAAGCTCTTAAAATTTGTGTTGGAATAAACAAAAGCAAAGATGAATTCACAAGGACGCACATTTTGCGGACGCTATTGAATACCATTCCGAGAAACCCTGTATCATTATTATCTGTAGTGCAATATGGCAATGGCCGAACCCTCCCCGCAATAGTACCCCTCCAAGGGTTTGCGGCATGCAACGAGCCGGGAACTGAATTTTGCACGCGTTAATTAATTTATATTATAATTGCTTGTAAAATGTAATTAATATAATCACATGCAACGCCATGCGGATTTCATCCCCTTTTTGCGTGGGTCTGTTGACCGGGGGTAGAGAAACTTTCGGTTGGCAGGAGGAAAGTGTTTGGCAATTGCGCAGTCCTAGGTAACACGCATGGAAGGGAAAGCAATCCACGGCAAGCCGAGAGCAAACGTCCTATATTCAATACAATGTTTATCCCTTTCCCTTGTTTTCTTCCCACATGTGTTATCCTTCTCTCTCTTCTCTCTCTCTCTCTCTTATTTAAATACAATTACACTAGCACTGTGGAGGAGTAAATGATCTGTTTTCTGATTGTATCCTTTTTTTACTACCAACTGATTATTACGATCCTTTTCCATGCCTACACAGCAATACGTAAATGTCCAGGATCATTTACTTACATACGTACGTGTGCACACTAACACCGTCGGAATACAGGGAAACCCGAGATGCGTTTGCTTTTCGTCGAATGTTTTACAATCAATAGGTGCACCATCCTTCCTTTCGTACACGTGCACGCCCTCGCCAGAGGCTGCAAAACCATGTATGTACAACGAAGGACAGTATGATTGATCGGGTTCGGGATAAGCGAGGCAAGCGAGACCGTGATGGGAAGCTGACGAACAAAAACAAGCTGGAAACGATAAATTGCGGGCTGGTTTGGCAACATCCAAAGCACACATTTTCATCGCAATTAATTTGCATTGCCTGTTATTGCTCAACCCACTGCAATATGACGGCCCACCCTCGCCAGTGAATGGAATCGCGTGATAGGAGCAACAGTGTGTGTCTCTTCGCACGGTAAAACATGAATTGCGGCATTAGAAAGCCACACATATGAAATAGATTTAATTTGAGGAGAGTTCTACAATAAAAGGCGAAAAAGCAAAATGCGATTTATATATTTCTAGTAAACTTATTTACTAAGTAATTTTTTTTTTCTTGAGCTAAAATCTGAATGAATGAAAGCCAATTCTCGTACACAACCACCGGAAATGGTGTTATTTTTGTGTACCACTTTGTCTGGAATTTATACATCTGTTCTATTGCTGCAAGCAAACGGGAAAAAGTTTTGGCATGCATTGTAAATTGTTGACGGCAACCGCTGGTATCGGTTTCGGGTGGAAACGGATGCGGCGGTACAGGTTTGGGGCAATTTAAATTATCACCTGCCCGGTTTACCCGTTCTCCTGACAATGAGTTCTCTCTACATATTCTGCATGCGCCACCGCAATGGCTTTACACTATAATGCATCCCTGCTAGAAACAACGAATGGATGGTTCGAAGTTCTCAGAACCCCTCATACACACGCAATGTACACCGTGCGCCAAAAGGGATTCGGGACCGAATGAATATGCAGAGAATTAATGCATAAATTTGCGAATTGCTTTCTGCATTCTCTGTTAATTTAAATTAATTTCGTTTCAATCGAAATTATACCAATAATAATTATGTACTTCAGCCTGTACTCTTCCATCGTCGCTCTTCTCGCGTATTCCTCCCATGCCAACGAACATGGAACCATTTATGCTGCTCGGGTATAGAATGTGTGCTCGCGCGTTGTCTCCTGTTGTCTGCTGTAGAGGTTTGTTACTATGGATCGCTTTATTTATGGATGCAATCATGGAATTGAACGGTTTTAACTGTTGCATTTTCATGCATGTTCATCTACCTACGCGCTTTGCTAGCTCCCTTAGTGCTCTGAGGTTTTTGGTGGTAGATGAGTTAATTGCTGTGTGCTTGTGTCACAGGCTTTTCAAACCGCAGCAAGACTTCATCAGCAATATAAATGCAATTTTTCAATAGACGTAATGAATGTGAGCTATACACTGATATGAATTAATTTTTTAAACATATCGTAACATAGTTTGAGCAGAAAACTCCACACTCAACACTATAGTGTTGTATTCAATAAAAAGAATTATTAAACAAGATACTTTGGATGGTATATATTATGTGTCTCTCTCTCTCTCCTTGGCTTTAACGACCTTACAGGTCACGCCGGCCATTTCTGGCTTACTAGACTTATTTTTACCACGTAGCCGGATAGCCAGTCCTTGTTACGGGGAGACGATCTGGATTTGAACCCGATCCTGCCGTGTGGACTGGCGCGGTTTATCAGATCCACCACCGGGCCGCCCCTTATATTATGTGTAATGTATACGAATCATCACCCAGTTCGGGCAGACCGGTGGTGTATATGGTAGCTGCGCCGGTCTCTACACGACAGGACCGAGTTTCAAATCCTACTCCGGAGCGAACACGCATATAAATTATAGATCTCTTGAGATTATAGAGCCACAAAAGAAGAAGAAGATAGATACGAAAATGCTAGGTCGTTTGAAGACAGTCTCAAGAATTTACTGACAGGCTGCGTTTCAAAACATTATGTTTTAGAGTTGAGTAGCGTCTTTCGGTCTCCGTCCTCCGATGTTGGATAATTTAAATAGAATCAGTGCAACGTCCCTTGCTATGGATTATTCTCGGTGTTTTTACTCACAGTATTTCCGTTCGGCTTGATTACCCTACACGCTGATTAATTCTTTATGCTCCTGAGGTAATTATTAGAAATAAACATTTTTTAGCTCCTAAGCGACGGAGGCGATTATACATCCATAACGAACCTTTGTTAGCAATGATGAGAAACTTCAACATCTTCTATGAACAATTTGACTTCAGTTTTTCAGTGCATTGTTTCAATAATGAATTACTGCTTCGCTTACGCTTCAGTCCGGTGTTTATGACATGCTTCGGCCATATACTTAATAATCAAATAAATAAATAATTAAATAAATGTATCAACAGTTTAGCATACATTAACGCTTATGAAGAACGATAGTTCAACATATACAAACTACATAATTAGAGGTTTAGGAAAGGAAAATAAAATACAAGTCATACACTAGAAATAAACATTACAAAAATTGATTGTAGTGTATCTTTATTAAAATGGATAGCAGAACAACACCGCATTGAAATAATAAACCAGTGTGCAAATAGAGAGACAGCAAAAACGATCAATTAAGTTAATTAAAAAGAGCCTTTTTCATTTCTTAATTCTCCGGAGAACGTAAAAGAAAGCGAAACTGAACTCGTTGGGCATCGTATCGTTACATTAAACGCACGCGCGTTAGTCGAAGCTTATGTAGGATGGAACGACCGATATACATACTTCAAATATACTTCAGTCTGCAGGAAGATAGAGTTAAACGTAAAGAATATATCAGTGAATTCGTAACACGAAAGGACACTGAAACATCCTAAATTTTAATGGTTTATTTGAAAAGAGATTTTTTTTTATTCATACTAAATAGAATGGTTATACCGATAATGTTGTGAAACAAGAAATGTTTTTTTGCAACATTTTAATTAGTAAACCAGTAAACCAAACAAATTTCTCTCTGGTGCAAAAACAATAAGCTAATTTAAAAACTTAAAGCCTCATTTTCTACATTAGTCTTTGTGCACTTTGCTTAGTTGCCAGATACTCAACGGAACGAACAATCATTAGCAAACGCACAAAGGATATCACGATGTCGCAATCCTGGACAACTCGTCTGCAGGTCTGACGATACGAAATGATAAGTTAATGGTGAGCAACTAAGACAACTAAAGCGAGGCAACTAATCAGGTTCTTTATTTATTTGCTATTTGACACATCTAACAAGCTTCAGACTTGCGTAAAACAAATGAATTCCGATTCGGAATTCGTACTGCATTAAAAGATGTTCCTAAAATTTATAGAAAATATTCAAAACTTAAACCACGTTATTGGTATTGGTAACTTATCCATCCTTCAACCTTCTCCTTTTCTAGAATGAAGCGATGAGTATAACACAATTAAAAGTGATGAAAAAGAAGGTCGTGACTGCAGTGGGTAGGTAGGAAGATTTCTGACCATGCATCATGGTATGGAAAATGCAGCCAGGATATTCTCCACGGGCTCGCACATAGAAACGTACGGTGGAAATGCTTTTAAAGGCGAATGGGTTTTGCTTGTAGTCGATATAAATGTTTCAAAGAGCATTTTAATGTTCTCCGAATATCCAGGACGCATCTGCAAAGCGCAACAACTCAGCACTCACACATCGGCCGAAGCTCACACGGTCCCCTCCGCGGTCGGAACTGCTGTTACACCGGCGTAACGCGGTATACGGAAGAAAACCATTAAAAAATGAAAGGCGCTCAAAATGAAACGTGCGCAAGGAAGGAAATCGGGTGATGGAAATAGTGTTAACATTCGAAGGATAAAAGCCTTCAGCGACCGAAGGCTGAAGATATTTGGAAATGTTGTTTTCCATTTCCAACGGGAGATCATGCTTCAATTGACTTTGTTGTATCTACCAAATACACCATATTTTAATCGTAGAGAAACAGTCGCAATAATCGCTCTAGTGATAATGTTGAACACTGAAACAACAGTAATTTAAAACTCTGCGTAACAGGTTTTGCAATTGATGTTTTAGCAAACTAAGTTAACAATAACATATATTTATAGAACTATTTGTATTACTAAATTGCTTCTATTTATACCTAGATTGAACTGTTACTGTTACTATTCAAACGAACAATGAAAATTATTCGATATTTCAGTGGGAATGATCCTTTCAGCCATATAAAAATATTTTAAAACATTAATAAAATTACACGTTACTTACGGCATGTTGTTTAACTGACTTTACTAATGACTAAATTATCAAAATGTTTTTTCTCTTTCTTTTTTGCAATGTCCAAATCTACAGCGATGAAAGGATACAAACAGTTAGTAGAAAGGTCCGGCTCATATGAAATCAATATTTCATCCCATTAAATTAATTGGAAATACGCGTTCCACACCATAAAAACGCCAACCGAAAAGCATTTATAATTTTCTCTCTTGCATTCCATTTAACCATTTTTCCTATCGTATCGTTGCACTTGGCAACAAAATACTCAATCAACATAAACACTGTTTTACATCAAACCACAAGTGTGTGTGTGTGTGTTACAGAAAAAATATCGTTTGTTTCTATATTATAGCAAACATGGTTCATCTATTACAAATAGATAGTATAAACAACCCTGACAAAGTTCCTATAGATTGTTTAATTTTTTTGTGTTTTTTTTGAAAAAAGCAACTTTAAATACAGTTCTATTGTGGCTTATGATTTTTGATGAATTTAATTATTCATAGCCGTATAATTCAATTCCCACGTATGCGGGGCACGATTCAATCGAGAGCTAACCTAGAGCTGGACCATACCATAAATACAACAAAAATATTTACCAAAATCCATAACATTCCACAAAATAACACGAATTGAAACATCCACTAACAATCCAGTAATATGCTTAATTAATCATCTAAAGATGCTTTGCCGATTAAGGGTTCGGTTATGAAAACTCACAACGGTATCAATAAAGATATTATAAACGTATTGTTTAAAAGATTATTTCCACAAATGTTGGGTGTATATGATACTGCTGAGCTAGAATGTTGTACCACAGATGCTGGGAAAAAACACAAAAAAGCCGCATAACACTAGCGTAAGAGTTTACGAACCAAGGATGGAAAGAAGGATAAAAAAATATCACCAAAAATGGTAATAATGCGGCCCTGATTTGCCGCCATTAAATTATAATAAGTTTTGAATTTAAACTTCTCTAACGAGGGCTGAATAAATTCTTTAATGATGTTTTCTTTCTATTTAAAAGTTTCCTGTCGCCCAGTGTATTTTTCGTCCCCGTTTCGTCTGCTAACGAACGGTCTGCCATGTGAGCGGCTGAAGGAACGAAAAGTCGAGCGGATGGACATTTTTGAAAGGGAGTGTGATGATATTTTGTGCAGTTTTCAGCATGTTTTAACGCCGTATCCTATCATCATCACGGTTATATTCGGCCCGAACACCGGAAGCGTGTGGAAGAGGACTTCAAGCCATACTTATCTCAATAAACCCTCCCTACTACCCGATGGCAATGAAGGGGTCGACCGTTCTGACACGTGTCAACGTCTGTGGATTGTGATAATAGTGCTGAAAGCATTGATCGTTGAGAGTCAGTTTAACTTTCAAAACATGCATCTATTGCGTAATGGTATGGCTAATGATGACTCATGATTGTTCCGAACTGGTTTTTAAACCATTCATGAGAATATTTAATGATCTTGAATAACTGAAAATAATGTAAAACGAAAGGAGAACATGAGGTATAATAGAGTGAATTTGGTAGGATTTCAACATTTAGACAATGAAATGGCACGCTAAGAAAAAAAATCAAGACAAGATTATATTTTTGTAGCCCGGTGGTGTATGCGATAAACAGTGCCGGTTCCACACGACAGGACTGAGTATCAAAATCCCATCCGGACCGTAGCCTCATAGCAAGTATTGAGTACGGCTACATGGAGAAAATAAGTCTAGCAAGCCAGAAATGGTTAAGCCAAGAAGAATTTTCTTTTTTAATTTATTGTTCAAAAAACTTACTTTATGCTGGATTGGTTTGTGTGCGAATTTGCGAAAAAAATAATCGAAGCTTCCTTCAGGAGGCCCTTAGACACACCAGGCCGGAAAGCCGTCGCTCACCAGTACATCCACCACCGAAAGAATACAAATTAAAACCTAAAAGCACTGGGCCATGACAGCTGAGACTTTTTCTCAAATTTCCTTAGTCACTGAAATCCCTCAAAATGCGTCTAAAAACTAAAGTCGCCGTTGTCTTTTAAGTTTTTCTGCAAATGTTTTTCACAAACCATCACTCAAGCAGCGACCATGCTGCTTCTCTTTTCGTCAGAGAAACAATAACAAATACATTTACCCGTTGCAGAAACAACAAAAGTAAACAATCAGTTAAGTTGGTTAAATGATAATTGATATGAGTTTTAATTCTTCAGTATGCATTTATATTAACAACGGCACACAAAAATTGTTCTTTCATTAAAAAAATGGTAAACAGAAGAAAGTTTTGTTAACATTCTGGACATCTGAGGCGTTGGATTTGTCAAAACGATTTCTCATAAATTGCCTCAATTTTTTTTAAAGATTTTTGTCAATGCGTCGATGTGTGGTTTTCTACAAAAACGCAAATCACTCGTGACTGGGATTTTGAGATGTAAGGACGGGCCTACAGGTCTCTAAAATGTTTTTGCTCCTTTTCACCTCGGGTTCCGCCTTAGCCCATCGGTTTTAGAGTTTGCGTAGTGGAAGATCCAGCTCTGTGTAATTTACATTTTTAATGACTTTCTATAGATTAAATAAGCATCAAATAATGGGTTCATCATTATACTTTTCATCATTTATTATTCTATTAGCATTTCAAATTCTATGTTAACATTTCCTTTCGGTCTCGGTTAGACACTACAAATGTTGAAATTAAATGCTACGAAAATGAAATCGAAAATGAAATGAAATGCTCATAGTTTGTTGAAATAGTCCTTTATCGAAATGAAAAATTATTTTGCGTTTAAAAATAAGTTGTAAAGCCCTGTAATACACGATGTCCGGCCACGGTTCAAATGGTTTTTCGTGTTTCCAACACCCTAGCCTGTGTCGATCTGAATATGGGTAGTTCTAGTCGTAGGCCATAGCCGAAAAAGGTTGTAGAGTTCAAAAAAAATAAATATCCTTCAAATTGAAATTTGTCTATGTGCATACTTTCACAAATGCACATATGTAATATGTGGGATGCGCACACGTTAACAATTTTGTTTTGTTTTATTTGTTTTATTGACTCAAATTAATTCAGATGAAGGCAACATATTCGAAGTAAATTAAATTCTATGCGCTAATAAATTTCTTGATTATCCTTTATTACGTTATAATTATAATAATTAATTATGTATGTAGAATTCTCTTTGCTATTCACTTGATTCATTTGATTACGATTATATAGAACCATATTGTTGATATTTGTCTGATTACACAGATTGATCTTAACGAGTTTCGATACAACTTTATGAGTATAGTTTCATAGACCGATCATTGATCGACCAGCGGATTCACTGTAAAAGTATTCAAGCCTTTTTATATGTATTTTAAATTCAATTGTTTTTTAAGTTTCACGTTAGAGGCAAGTGGACAAAGATATGAGTTATTAAGAAGGTCATGTTTTGTATTTATTGTTGCAGCAAGGCCGCATTGGAATCCCATGCAAGCAAACTTGTCCGCAAATCTATAAAATTGGTTTTGCTATTGCAGGATGATTCGGTAAAGGAGTCAGAGAACAAAGAAAAAATGCCTGTCCCGAGCTACAGAGATGCAGATTTTGTGCCCTTCTATGTGATATACTCTCCGAAATAACAAAGGATTGCAAAAGCGTAAGGAACGAAGTACGAGTCGGCAGAATTGAACAGAGTTAGTAGGTGGACACATACAGAAAATTGAAAATGGAAAAATATTAAATTGATTTCGTCCGCCGTTCCGTCGCCACTGCCATTCCCCTCCACCCAAGGGTTGGCGCTTCTAATAGACAATGTGTGTAACACTCCCTGTTTCGTTCGTTTCTGTGATACGTTTTAGCCAACCAGTGGACACGTGGTGCTCGCAAATCCAGCCATCCACACATAAGACGCTTAGAGTTTTGCCTAGCAGTGTCGGACCGAACCGGCAAAAGTGCCGCTGAAAAGCATGCTGGGCCTCGGTCGGGGAAGAGTACGATAAAAAACGAATCCGATACGGTTATATCCTTCTGAGTAGATTGTATGGACAATACCATGAATATTGGGACGGAAGTAACTGGATTGTGATTTGGTAGGTGATGCTCACGAAGTGTGAAGTGTGGAAGTTTTTCGCGTGAGAGTGTGTGTGTGTGTGAGTGAGTGAATTTGGAGAAAAACTCTTCGGTAGAGTACTGATCATCTTGCACGGATACTACCCTTTGAGGGTTTCTCGGTAACCGGTAGGTAATTTCGTTTACGAACACACATTTATGGCTGAATCATACGGAGAAATAGCAGCATCCAATATGGGGACATTGGACAAATGGTTCACATTTCACGCTTTTCCGAACAAGCACGCAAATAATAAATCGAATGTTGCCTGTGAATAGCAAGTTTGCCAACTGCTTACAGTTAGAGAATTTTAATGAGAAACAGAAACTCTTCCATTCCCTGTAACGCAACACAACGTTCTTTCCTTCATTATTTTTTCATTCAACAGTCGACGTTTTGAATATAAACTTAACATTTCATGTGAGTTGGAATTTTTGTTTATGGCATTCGCATTACTTTCGAAAGATTTTCTCAGTTTCTAATTCATTCGCGTATAAATTTATTAAACTTTATAATATTATTGTTCAATTTCAACTATGTAGATATTTATTTAACAACATCATGATTCCTTCAGGATGGCCGACACTGTTTAATATCCCATGATATTTCTAGTTGTTTCAAATGATTGTAGCGGCTGCATAAATTGGCATGCAAAAATTTCAGTGGAAAGCAATTACCCATTAGACGAAGAGTTTCACCTAAATCTGCCTCCGAGCGTACAAAGCAAGAGGAACAATTTGCGCATGGAGTAACGGACTTCGAGGCATTCGCATATATTTTATGCTTGTTGTTAGGTAGTTAGTTAGCGAGTTAGTTAGTGTGCTTCCTACTGATCCGATAAACGTACTGGTGGGGAGACGGCCAAGGCTGATGCAGACAGCAACATAGCAGAAACTTTTGTACGAGCTGTTTGCTACAAAGCTTGCATATACACGATATGTGCGTAGACACCATGCAGGCAATGTATACCATTTTGTTTGTTTGGGGTTTGAGGCCTTCAATATGGCGACCACCGAACGACATGGCGCTTATTAGCACTGCTTTAGTATTTTCAAACAAATAAACAAAATAGATAACGTATTTTTTTATTGACAACAACCCATAACCCTGGTTTCAGTGTCATAATCGCCAGAATGTAGCATTCCGCTTGAATAACTTCGCGATAATAGGAAATTTAAACCATAAGAAAGTCTTAAATTGTGATAATGATGAGCAATATACAACAGTAATATGAATAATAGTAGTATTTATCATACTATTTATAAAACGCGTTTATAAACGTTTCTGAACGGCTTTTGCCCACAGAAGTTTGCTGCACATGCCATGCCGTAGTAAAATCTAATAAACAAGATTACAAAAGCATGTGAGCGGCTTTTCACATTTCACTGGTTTCATTCTTCCCGAAAATCAATCCCTCGATTGTTTTGTAACACAGTCATTTAAGTGGTTTTTCTCCACTTTTTGTCGATCTGTCTTATTTTCCAGAGAGCTCGTACGTAGGAGCAATATCTTTCAACTCTCACGGGAGCTTCCTTTTTGAATGCAACTCATTCTAGTTCGGTAAGCCAGATCCAACACCTACACATTCCATTAAACTTATACGTCCATCATTCCATTTCCCTTCTACTCCCTATTTACTCCATACCGCTAACATTGCAAAGCATCGAGAGCCAATCTGGGAGAGTCTTTTTCGGAAAATGGCAATCAAGTGATTGCAAAAAGTGCCGCTCCCCGAAAAAAAAGGCATTACTCTTTCACGGCGGCATTTGTTGCTGATGCTTTGTACCGTATCGCGACGCTGAAAAGGAGACCGGAAATGGGAAAAGTAAAGAAAGAATGAACACATTTCCCTTGCCCGCGCGCTGCAGGATAATTTTACCCTCCGAGGAAAACCGAATCCTCGAGCTGGTGGTTCAGTGGCACGTGGCTCGGAATTATTTACAGACACAGTAAGATTACAATTATGCATGTTGGAAGCTACACATCGGTGGCGTACATCCTTTTGCGTAATATGTATTAACAATATTAATAACTAACAGCAGCTAGTTTGTTAAGTGTACATTATTTATCGTAATTAACCATAATTGATTAACATTTACGAAGATGATAGTTGTTTCTTATACAACCGGAATATGCGCTCGAAAGTAAAATATATTTGTTTCTTCAACATTATTTAAAAATAGAGTTTTGAATTCAAACATAAATAATTACACCTACAGAAATATACGTTTTCATATCGTATGGTTTTATTTTTTATTTCTTTGAAAAATCCCTTTATCATCTGTTTCCGTTTTCATTTATTTCTAGGTGAGGGATTTTTGAGCTCACTTGCGTATTGTCTGCAACAATGTCAATCAATCAGCATTCCTTGCCTTCTTACCAGACACGACCAATCTAGTGTAACGCATCCACGTCGTTGCGTCGATCGATGGCAGCTAAAAGAAGGAACCGAATCTACAACAAACACTCGCAAACCTTTTCATAGATAACCGTTCACACATTCATGACAGTTAGCTGTTGTTTGCAAAGATGAGCGTTCCTTTATATGTTATTACATTTCTCACTCCAACCAACGATGAGAAAGAACAAAAATGAACTATCTGCCCTAATACTGTACAGTTAATGTAAAGCTTTAAAATGATGTCGAATAATCATATCGAAACGAAATCAAATATTACCGGCTGTAGATATGAATTGTATTTACTCTGGAGTCCGAAGAAAACCAGCGGTAGTTATATTAAAAGTAGTATTAATTGCTAACCACCTAAACAATACGCCCTACCAAACGTTATCAAACTGTAACATTCTAACCAACATGTCTTAGTATCCACTTGATGAGGTTAATAAAAGAAAAAGCTCATTTCCCTGTTAACAGATCATTTCATTCCACCATCACACTACAGCTCTACCTATATAGTGACATTAAAACCCATTTATCCGTTTCTCTTTCCCTGTACCGGTGTACCACAAATCTGCCATTCTCTATAAAGGTTTTTCCACCCTTCTTTTGGCTTCCGTTGACTGTTAGTTGTGTTTTGTATCCAAACGACTTTTCCCACTTTTCCCGATCGTTTAATAGACAAAATGGAAGCTCCACGCAGGGGAGGGTGGTATTTTTTTTATCACCGTTCATTAGAGACAGGGAAATTAAATTACTTTCATATAACGATATTGAAACGTGCACTTACCAAAATTGATTATTCTACTTGCGGTAGGCGACTTGGAGTTTACCACCGATTTGCAACACACGGTTTAGGTTTCCCTTATTTTGTTTTGGAAGTAACACCATTCGAGTATTTTCCTATAGATTAATTTGCTGTTTCTGGATTTCTGCTTTCTTCAGATAATAACACAAAACTCGATGGTTTGTTTCACTCGTAAAACTAAATAATACACCAATAATGCATTTATTACACACGCCGATTCACTGTTAACATAGTAGATGTTTATATTGCACAATTATTTGTCTTATTTATCAAAAGTGATTTTTGTATGCAGTACTGTAACGATGTTGAAAATCTACATTGCATCAATATCATACATGTAATTGTTTCATGTTAATAATTGCTCTTAACATTATTATGTACTTATTTAGTCGATAGGAAAATTTTATAAAACAGAGATTCAAAATTCTGTATAAAGTAGTTGTTTATGGTAGCAGTTTAGCGCAAGGAATAAAACATGTATTTGTACATGGACTTAATTTTAAATATATCTAGCGTCCGAAGCAACAATTCATTTCATGACACAAAGGAATTTTTCATTCTTTACAAAATTGTCCGCTTCTTTTGTAACACATTATACATTGCTGTTACCAGTCCTATAACTATGTTCGATAATTAATCAATTCTTAATATACTTGTAATAAATTCTCTACACTGGCTACAATATCTATCGCAGTAATTAAAACTTTTTTCCTTTTTGGAGAAAAAACACAGCGACAAATCATATTTAGAGCATGGTAAAGGCAATCACGTACACTTTTCCAACAACCAGTTTTTCATTCACTGTCACACGTTTCAGCACTAAACAGCTTTTATTTCACAAACCACCGAAACCCTTTTTCACGCCACTATTACGATGGACAGGACGTTTGCAGAAACACATCCTTACGGTATGCGACCATCAACACAAATGTTGCCGCTTTTGCCGAAGCATCTTGGCTTGGCAAACATCTCGGATGCAGGAAAATGAGCGCAGAATGTACATCCCATTATGGGACTGGGTGGAAAAAATCAAAACAGAGAGAAACAATCTCCAGCACTCCATTTTTCCCTCATGTTGCAGCTCTCGCTCTCTTTCACTTTCTCTCTCTCTCTCTCTCTCAAAGTCTCTTTTTTGGGCAAAGGGTGCTGACCTCTCTTCTGCCTTGCTCTGTTTTCCACCCTACTCGGCATCCTTACAATAGCCACTTTTCTCGATTACGGCACAACCACTAAAGGACGATCTGGCGCCATTACGATAATTGTAATTGAATGAATATCACTGTGTTTATGTGCACGCTTATGGCTACCACAGCCGAGCATCCTTTGGCGCTATGTGGGAGTGAAACATTGTACTAGTGAGTGTGTGTGACGGACAGAACGGGAAGCAGGCTGTGATATAAATAAGGAGGAGAATTCGCCGATTCGAACTGCGAGAGGGGAAATAATGTAATTATATCACGAATCCTGCTGGCAGTTACGAACGAATGGAATCAAAACAAAACTGTACACATTCCCCTGCCGAGTGGTAGCAATCGCAAAAAAAAGACGAACCAGCGATATGGCAAGCGACGATTTTCCGAACATTGCTCGATTTTCCCCGCTTGATTTCGCGTTTCCGCACGAAAATGGCCCGAACCGTACGTAGTGCTCGCACGCGTCGGGTAGGCAGCGTCTGGCAAAATTTCCAATATGATCAAAGCTATTTTCCCACAACACAATCACTTAAACGCACCACGTCGCACCGGTCCACCGGGCGTCCTCTCGCCCACAGACAACATTATCAAAGTATGCTAATGGTATCGTACAACAGGCGGAAAATAGGATTGAAACAGCATGATAAAAGGAGATCATAATTGCATACTTTATTTACTCTTTCACTCGTCACATTCCTTTCGACCTGGCACCGCAACCACTGTCGATTTTCCTCAAAAAATCTCCCTCCCGTCTTCCTGTCCGCTAATTTCTTCCACTTTCATGCAGCTCCTATTTTTCTCTCTTTTTCCTTTTCGCTCACTTGCTTTTCTCCCTTGCTCTATCAGATACACGTTTTAGTGGCGCTTTTCTCTTGTCGCATGCCTGCCCTTCTGCAAAAAAACCCTCCATTTTACGCTCGTCCTGAGATAACCAACCTTTTGGCACATCTTTTTCTTGGGGTCGAAGGCAAGCGTTGATATTCACTTGCTTGTGCGGTGCGCGCGTGCTGCTATTTTGCACGAAGCAACCGAATGAACAAAAAATCGACCGAGACACGACAGACAACAGATAAACCGGAAGGAGCGCGAAACGTTTCGCTTTCTGACGTATCATTGCTACTGTTATTGTTATTTTATTTTATTTCATCATTCAGTGACGGTGATGATGCTTATTTAATATCAATTTAAGCACAACCGGAAACCACCGTTACGCTTAACAGCTCATCGAAGGCGCTGAGCTCTTTTGTGTGTTTTCAAATATTTGAAGTAATTTTTAGCTACACAAATTTAACACGTGATGGACGAGTGTGAGTTTTGCATTTTTTAAATATTTTTTATTAATTTAATTGAGCATGATTTATTGTTTGTAACAAAATATCAATGTCACTTTATTTCTTGTTACATTTTTCCTTTTTGTTTTTAAACTAATATTTTATTATAAAACATTTGCTATTTCTCACATCTCTTAAACAGTTAATCACTACAATTTGTTCGTCGAAATGTACGACTAAGTTTCAAAGCAAAACAAAGGTAGTTAATTCGATGTTGTTCAATTTTTCGTTTTAAAACGCTACTATTTCTTCTCGAACTCGAATCGATTCGTTTACGTTTCTGTACATAGTTTTCATTCGCAAGCAAGATCGATTTGCGCTCAAGGATGTCCATTCTTCGGTCAGTGCTTAAAAAATAAACCGAAAAATGCACGATGCACGATGCACAACAAACAACTTAAAAAACGAAAAATCTGAAAGTTAGCCGGAATAAATTGAATTTGCTGTGTTCTTTGACGCGGTAGTATCCCCGTCGCTCAGTTCATATGTACAATGTATTGCAAACACAGAAAAGGTAACAGATTTCACATAGCACCATCACATACGTGTGTGCATTAGCTAAAAGATTAGTTTTAGGAATGTTTTGAAAATCATTCTAACGGTTCTACATTTTTGGAAGAATTGCATGTAATTTTCAGGGTTTAAAATTAATAACTATGTAAATTTCCAAAGCATCAAAACATTACGTAGCTTTATGAAAATATTGTTTTTAATATTTTATTTTTATTATTTTATAAAATACAAAACACAAACAAACCTGCAAAAGACATTAGGGGGTAACAATTTTAGGAATACATCTTTTATGAAAAAGTGCAGCTGAATGTGTTATAAACCTTCTATTGATTTTTTTACATTAAATTTAAAAAAAAGATGAATTATACACACAATTCGAACAATGTTTTCTTCTCCATTCCGGATCGTCTTAAGAAAAGTAAAAATATTCCAACGATCTTCGCCTTTTCGACCTTTTTCTAGAGCATCCGTTGACCAATCTAACAGGAATAGACGGATCGTGAAAAGATAAATTTCGTTGAGTGCATTTTCCTATTATTTCTACTAAATCTCTATCGATAAAATTTATTTTCGATTCTCGTCCATTCATGGATTTAAATATATCCTTTGGTGGACACATGGACAAAACTGCCACACACGGCATTCTGGCCATACCAAACGATTCCCAATTCCATGCTTCGGATTGGGTTACGATTCAGATATTTGAGAAAGTTGAACGACAAATAAATCTACTTGAGCGTACTGTGTCATGTAGCATTCCATGTCTTTCTACGTTTCAGAGGAGCAGCATTTTGGGAATTGATTCACCATGGATTCCTTAATATGCTTACCACCGTATAGTTTACAGGACCGAAAAAGCTACCCTATCGAACGTTTCCGAATTTCATTGGACATATGCAGCACTCCAAAATCCGGACCATTGCTTTGCTGTGAATGATTCAATGCCAACACGGGCTAGTGGAGAATAATACATCAAATGAAGGTTTAAGGCATTCTCTTTGCGATCTACATTCATTGATTACATTCAATGCATTTGTAACGTAATTAGAAGGTACAACGTCAATTAGAATATCTTCCGTTCGCTAATGTATAACGAATTAGAAAAGCTTAAATTACAACTGCACGTTTATGCTAGTAGAAAAATAACTCCTTTGCTTACTAGGAGTCATTTTGTTTACATAAAACATTTGTTATGCATGTTATGCAATCTTGTATTTTGCATATTGAAAATAAAATAAAATCTAAGCACCTTAAGTAGCTTATGAGTAAAAAATGTGATAATGTTTATCTATGACATCTGCAATGAAAAAACGAAGCTGCATAATCAATGAAAATATAAGTTCACAAAAAAGTAACATATTATTTTGTTTGCGAAAATAAATTCCAAATCGATCTTTAAAAGACACACAGTCGCCTTAATAACGTTGCAATTTTTATATCCTTTTTGAGATTAGCACAATAGTTTTATCTGTAGGTAAATAAAGAAAGTACAGGAGAAAGAAAAGAACAAAGCTTGGCAAAAGGATTCGCGTTGAAACATCAATCCCTTTGCTAAACACTAAGAACACGTTTGATTTTCTTCCATTTCACTAACGTGTCGGAGCGAGTGATGTATGTACCCTTCGGGTATTTGCCAGTCACACTGTGTTTAAATAAGCTTTTCAATCCATAGGTAATGCATTATTCCACCGTGCATTGCTGCTGTTAGCGCTACTACCTCAATCACAGTTCTGGTTTCGAACGAACTCATGTTAACGAGCGAATGTTGCTGCTAGAAAGATCTGTCCGAAACCATTGCATTAGTTTTCATTGATTTGGTTTATTGTTTACACATTAAACTTAGATACAAATAACGGCTAGATACAAATAGAATAGAATTGAGTGGAAAACATTCATGAAGATGAAAATATGTTTTAACTTTTATTATTATTTGTTAGCTTAAATTAAAATTCAGTTTCACATAATATCACATTTTGCACAAAATTTTCGGCGAACAAAAGTATCGATGAATTTGCTTTATACAAAGAAATTACACAGCCAGTGTGCTTATCAGTGTAAAATGTGTTCCTTATATTATATTATATTTGCGTAGTAGTGAAGCATTTCTGAAGCAGTTTGGTAAATAATTGTCAACATATTAAGAACTCGTCATCGTTCATCATCGTCAGCTAAAGCGTGCACAGTTCTTTTATCTTAAGAATCTTTGAAAAACCACAAATCCAAAACAGAAGCTTAAACTTACACAACTTAATCCAACCATATAAAATAACCAACTACAACATAAAAATCGAAAAAGTCAAATTACATCAAGGACATAATAATACAAAAAGAATTGAATAACGACCAATAAGAAGCAGAGAAGTTGAGCTACCGTGCGGTAGAGGGCGTCGTTGTGGATGTCACCATTCAGGATCCGAACGGTGACGTGGGATCGAGAGGACGATCCGTGACCGCACGGAAAGAGTCTTTTTGATCCCGACTGACCAACGAAGCGGATAAATTTTTAATTAATAAAGAATAAATAAAAATAAAGAAAATGAATAAAGAAAAATATAAAAGATAAAAAAGCCGGTGAAATTTTGTTCGGTAGGGTGTTGCGTCTGCAACAGTAAGAAAGTTAAATAATTAGACGAACCGAAAGCCAGAAGTGACCAACACATAACACTTATGCTCCAATTTGCTAAGGAATGCAAGTGGGGTGTTAGATTTATAGTGAAATAGTTGAATTTTGTTAAATGGGTAGGATAGGTGCGTAGCTCTGTTAGCGGGCAGAGCACGATCGGTCAGAGCACGTCACAACGTAGGAGATCCCCGACTATACGCATAATAAAGAAGATAGAACGTATTACCACCGCTACTAATACCAAGAAAGTAGATCCGAACATATGGGAACAATAATT
The DNA here is from genome assembly GCF_943734845.2 of Anopheles funestus. NCBI lineage: Eukaryota > Metazoa > Arthropoda > Insecta > Diptera > Culicidae > Anopheles > Anopheles funestus. Next base: position 45,559,987 of record NC_064599.1, read on the forward strand.
CAGTATAACATGAAGTGAAACAACCATTCACAAAATAAATTGATCATTCCTTTAATGCAACGAAGAAGATCAAGTTTCTTGTGTATTTCAAGAGCACCATTCAGAAATTGCACCTTGGTTACTCACTGCCATGCAAAAGAGATCTGAAATTTGCACCTTGATGACAAGTCATGCTAATCTACTGCGTAATGGTAGAGTATTCGTTGCTAGTACGACATTACAGTACAAAAGATGCCTCAAAAATATCAGAAGAGAAATATATTACAATAGGTCCGAAGCAATTCCGACAAAAAAGACCCTCTCATGCAGTTTTCATTCTGCCGTGTCTTTAATTGTGCGTGATTAGACTGAAAGTACATCTTGACCTTATGTACGTTGTCGAAGCAACTAAATGCAGAAAACAACTCTAACAAGAACCCCTAGAGATATATGTACATGTACAGATTCTCAAGTGATATTAGGGACATACGTACACCAGACAGACATACTTTGGCCTAAGTGTTTACGACCGATTACGGAAAGCGTAACGAATACTCAAGGTGACGGAATCAACGATAGATAGTGCAATGATAGACATGCACACCGACCAATGCAACAACGGAATAAAACGAGTTTTTGAGGCATAGACGAAAAGAGAAACAAACTAACACAACTTTTGAAATAGTTACGATAAATGCTTCACTATTATCTTCAGTCGATCGCGAGTTACGATCGAATAGAATGATAATAGTGACGCACTAACACGTTGGAATAGTTATGATAAATGCGTCAATATTATCTTCAGTTAAACGCCAGCGCCGCTGCGGACAAGTCACTAACCCGACACATGAGCTTTATGACCCTTATGAATGTATGTACTAAGACTCTATACTGCTCTGGTATTCGTCCGTCGTCACCAGCCACACTATTGTGGTGGCTTTCTTGGACTAGTGCCTTGATGCGGCTCGAATCCCTCCATCGTAGGGTAACGCTCTTCGCGCTTCGTTCTTGAAACAACTACCAGAACTAGTTTTCGTCGATATATTTGTATTCACTCGGTTTTCATAGACATGGATTGATGACCTGGATATACTTCAGCACGACGTGCTCAACAGCGAGCGGCCCAATGATGGTGATGATGATCACTCTTTTCAGGATTTCACACTTAGCTTGATATGGAAAGATTTGTCCAGATAAAAGTTTGTCTGAGTTTAGAACTATATGTTCCAATTAACATTATGTAAATGACCTACAAGTTGATTTAAATTACATGTAGTTCACTTAGAAAACAAACTTGATTGTGCTATTAACTCGTGGTTAATTTTTTTATGTTTGTGCCAAACCAATTACATAGCAACGTTTTATAAATATATTCTCAGTTCTTGTGGTGTACAAACCTCGTACATACATTTAATCAAATCGATCGAACTGTCAAGTATTCAGCTCTCTTGAAATCTTCAAAACATTAAGTCTTGTACTCTCACTAGCTATGCCGATAGCTAGCGACCGGTCATTCCTAACTCGATACGAAACATTCTGGCAAAGCTTCGATGTCCGGTATTGAATGCCGCTTGCACTCCCTTCAATATTCGGGAATGCATTTGTAATCATTTTAAAAATAGAGAGCAGATTGAATTTGCTTTCCACCTGTGTACCGATTTGGAAAAGAAAACTCTCGACCATAGACTTCGTTTCCTCACCCGACACCATCTATTACCAAATGCATTGCGTGTACATATGAGTCAGGCGTAAATCCAGTCCAGTCCAGGGGTAGGAAGTGACAGCGGTTGCATCGATAAGAATACGCTAGAAGTAGAAGTCAAAGGTGTAAGTGAAAAGCATAGAGCTGATTTCTCCAAACGAGTGACTTTTATTCTGCGATCGCCGCTTGGGGTATGCTTGGAATTGGAGCGTTCTTTCTTTTTAATTTCTTAAATTGATTTAATTTTTCTGATGGAATTTCCTATCATGGTTTGGGTATTGGCATTGGTTTCGGATAACATCTCTTTGAAGGAAGGGTTTTGAGAACATCCGACTCACCGGCATCGCTGGGTAAATTTGTCCATTTTTTCTAAAGTGATGTTGCAATATACTCTTGTTTCTTCTGAATGGAAATTCAATATTTCAATTGACAAAATGAACTTTGGGAATTGTCAAAGCATAATAATCCAATTGTAGCAAAGATTAAAAATCACACATTGCCTTCAATTGCATATTTCTTGGAGCATGTGCAGTGATCCAAACTCGAATAAAGAATATTGAAATGAAATTTATGTGAAACAATATTTTATTATTATACAAAATTCAATCACTGTTCAATATTCTGATCGTGGGGATAAAGAGCTACATTTATTAACATTTGTTTTTAAACAAGCTTAACGCTCATCAAATAATTAATGCTTTGCTCGAGTAATGTTAGCAATTAGATTTTCTTCCTTGAGCAATATTTCCCTACTAGTGAAACAATGTTCATGTTAACGTCAGTAAATTTTTAGCCAACCGTAAGGCGCTCACCCATTCTGACAATTGCATTGAAGCAAGTTGTAGAGAAAGTTTCACCATATGCCGTTAAAATCGGATCTCCGTTGCCCGCAACGTCCAACCCCAATAATCAAATGACTGCAAACTTTGCCAACAAATCCTAATAGCTTGGGACAGGCTGGAAATGTACGGGTACGAGGCACGATCTCATGCATCTCAGAAGCATAAATAGAGCTTAAACTTGTTTTGCGGTTTATGAATGACGATCACTGCTTAAAATTTTACTTTTCTTAGTTTAGACGAAAATCGCGGAACAGGTATCTAAGCAAAGGTTAGAATTTCTTGCTAAAGTGCACTTTAATATTTGTTCACACATATGGCATACATGGGAAATGATGTATTTGTTATATGCAATTCTTAAATTTATATGGATTTAACAAAGTTTGATAACAAATAAGGTTACGATATTTTGTACCAATTTGTTATTTGCTGGTTCGTCCAATCAGTACGACCAGTTTCAGAATCAACAAGCTGCACAAGTTTTGCATTTCTGCATAGAATGTGTCTAAGAAACTTGCCGCACCTCAATCCAAAATGTCTATTCCAGCTATTTAAACTTTCAACGTTTCTTAAGACTTCGTGTAGGACTTAACCACTGTAAGAATGATGTTTGCGGTTTTCGTCAGTTTGTTCGTAGTGGTATGAGTATAACATACATATATCAAATTTTACCTCCAAGCCAATGTTTTTCCCAATGCAATTTTAATAGTATTTTACTTGCTTATCGTCGCCTTTTCGTGGTTCAAACAAACGTATATTCCGAAATACATATGTATACGATTCTTTATTACTATATATTCACAGCATCATGGATAATGAAAAAAAGCTATTTAGAGAGTTTTCAATGAACAAGTTAGAACACAATCAAGAAACAATTGAGTAGTCCGTATGGCTAGAGTAATAATTAATCAGATCGGTGAGTAGTTTGCAATCAAAGCCTGATGAAAATAGCTTGTGATGGCACACTGAAAACAACTAATCCATGCTATTGGTCCATTGTTTGACTAAGAAGCACTTAGTGCAACTGCAAAAGTAAACGAAAAGCGATAGTCAGGCGTGCCTCCTTTGGTTTTGTTCAGTGTACAGCCATCTCGAAACTGTATTTTGCACATCTACCGGTGAATTGCTTTCAGTAGGCCTTTTGTAATACCAGAAACAACGCTATAATAGGTGGACAAAATCAACGGTTTTCAAACGATAAATTAAAAAACAATTCTGAATTCTCCGATATTGCTTCTCCGTGCTTTTGTATTCAGTTGTTAATTAGATTTTTCTCATTTATACAAATTTTATTGAAACTAGATGCTCGCTGAAATCGTTATGTTGTATACCTACGTTATGTATACCTACTTCTTGCACACAAAATTTGACCATTCTCATCCGTCTGTATCACTCAAAGAACAATGATTGCTGATTATTTATTCCGACATCAAAGTGATCTGCATTCCAACAGTTCAAGGAACATAGCGATAAAGAAACGAGGGAACAAGGTTTCCGCAATTTACTAGCAACGAACAGTGAACGATAACGATAATAATTATTGGTACATTAGAACAATAGCTAAGTAAGAATTATTCAATATATTTGTTCGATCAAAACTACTCTATGCTTTACCCTTCTTTAGTATGAAAATCATATACGTAAACATGTATTTTTATGAACACGAGTATTACAATTTTTTACAACTTTTATTACAATGTATATTTTTTTTATGAACCGTGCATTTGTCAAAATATAGGTTTATATTTTGTTAAAAAAAATATTTTGTTAAAATATTTTGTTTTTCGATTAAATTCTGATTACTTTCGTTTGTATGGCATTACTGTAACCTCTAGATCTCGGTTAATTATTTCTTTTCGATTATTAGAGAATTAGTCTCTCATATTGCTACACCACGCCTCTAACCTGAAACTAAGTATTGTAATAGTAAATATACTGTCATTTTAAGTGTTCAACTGTAGCCATCGCTATTTGTTTGGCATATCAAACTTATTTCACGCCATAGTATTATCCTTGTAATTATCGATTACAAAAAGATTGTTGCTATGCATTTTGCTCACAAAAAAAACTGTACTATACTTGTTAGAATTACTTTTTAATTTCAAAATTATTTATTATATACATAGAATTTAAAACATTATTTATTTGAGGTTCAAATATTTGCAAATTTACTATATACACTCACATATATCAACATTTGGCGTATACCAACAATTTATGCTAGTTATGTCATATTTTAACTTAATACATACATACATGAAAAACATTTGTATATTATTTTTTTATATCGGAACTAATTCACTAACTAGTTTTACAACTACCGGACATTTTGCTTTCAAAATTGCATCTCCAGTTCATTTTCTTCCTAAACTCTATCGTACTTACATCTACTAATGCATCTATGTATCTATATAGTTGAATTGGACATCATTATACTGTATGTACGACGTTACGCAGCAAAAAATAATTAATAATTTCCCTACCGTTGTTTCGATTTTCTAACTACTCATGCCTAATCATATAAAACAAAACGATTCCCACAATTTGACAGTGTTGAAGTAATGATAACTACCTGTTAAGAAATGCCCTACAGTTTGTCGTTGAACAACGACATAATTTATCAAAGCATAAACTCTCACTCCTGCATCGTTTTAACAATGCTCTTAATGAGAACAGCTCACACCAATGGCAACAATGAAACTGGTTCCAAACATCTACCACTGATAACTGCATCCCTTCGTACATCCATTGCAGTTATGCAACACATTATACCAGCAGTTCACACCGTGGGACTTCTTACTGTCTCCATTCCACCGTATGATTTGCTCATCCGTTCCCTTTTTCTTTCTCTTTTCTCTTCAGCTCAGTATGCGTTTGTGCACTAATTGCCGGTACACGTAGAGCGATGTAATTAGAAAATTCCTTCCGAAATGATTGATGTTGCCATTAAGCAGGACATGAAAATTTCTTTATACTATTTATTGATCATCCTTACGACGGAATAGAACATTTAATGCCAAAACCCCACTTGCCGGCATACGAACCAAGGACGTTATCCTGTCGTAGTTGTCGAGTGAAGGTACAGACAGAGAGAGGGGTCAAAATTTATGTACTCATTTGTTGTTGATTTGATTAACGGTTACCGGATGAGATATGTTGCCCTTAAGTGAGTGAAGTCCTACGGAAATGTTCGCGATAGTGTGCATTTTTTGATTTGCTTAGGTGGTACGTAAGAAACTTATTCACATATCTATTAAACGGATCGTCTAAAATTTGCCAAAACCGGTCAGCACCATAAGCAAGGGGTTTGCCCTTCATTAACGCTTCTGCAGCGAAATAGTACTGGAACAGACGATGTTCAAATCTCATTTGATTATCCTCAAGCACTATCAATCCAATGTCAAGCAGGAAGACAAACTTCGGCATGTCGATTTTAGACTCCGGATAAAAGGTTAAGAGTGCTGCAAGTTCACAATGGCCTTCGTGAGCTGCCTGTTTCAATGTTTCTGCCGCCATGCGTTGTTGCCCAATGCCCATAACCTGTATCGCCCGCTGATTAGATTCATGAAACTGTTTCTCCAAATACCGTTCCAGTAGAGCACCAAAGTTCGCGATGATTGTCTTATCTTCTTGGTAAATTTCAGCCAAAAGTTTGATTTGAAACGGACTTCCGACGATCCAGTCAGCATAACTATGTCGCAGGTACTGTAACAAATTGGTAGCCTCCAAGTGACTGTTGCAGCTCCACCATCCAGTTAGGAACTCGACGCACTGATGCTCATCGAATGGCAACAGTGAAACTACTCTTGCCTGGGGTAGTGACGCTCGAAGGTGTTCCGTTTCGTGTGGCCTTGTTGCGATCAATAAGTTTCGCATACGAAACGGATATTGAAGAAACAGCTCGGAGGCTTTTTCGACGGATATTTTGTAGCGATTAATTACACTATCGTATCCATCGACCAATACGATCAATTTGCCAGTATTTAGGATCGCGTTGCGAAACAGCACCTGGCCTAGGCGAGAACTACCAGCAAAAAAGCACTTTGTCGCGTGTCGTATTGCATCTTCGACACTGATCGTGCGAGCATTTAGCTGGGTGATTTCTTCCAGTGTTTCGGTGTAGAACTTCAGGTGCATGAGGCAGATTACATGATCTGGTAGTGAACTAAACAGTCGGTCAATAAAGTTTTGCAAAAAAGTCGTTTTACCCATACCTGGCACATTTGAAAGTATCACTGCTTTATTGATCGTCAACAGCTGATCAAACCCATTTTCGTCAATTAAGCTGCGATCGCTAATAAGCGTACGACTGAAATATTGTCCTTTAAGCTGACATTGATACTTAAAACTGTACACTATAGGATCTACTTGATTCATCAGCAGCTGAGAGATAAATTCCATGTCCAGCAACTGCAGTGCTATCTCCTCCGACAGTAGATCATGTAATCGAACGCTTCGTTGTTGAAGTATGATTTTCTTTTCAAGCAGTTTTTGGCGTGATTGTCGACTCATGTCTGCAAGCTCAAATCGGTCGTAATGTATATTTTCAAGCTTCTCTGCAAAATATTCCTGTTGTACGGTACAAGCAACGTAAATGATTTTCACGTTTGTCAACACATTAAACTTGTGCCGCACGTTTCTAATTGCAGAACTACAACACTTGTCATTGGACACGATTACCATCACCTTCCTGGACACGTTTTTCAAAAATAAAGCACAACTTTCTAGATCTTCGAAATCGTGAAAACAGTGTGCATCGAACACCACGAACTGCTCTCGCAGCGTCATCAGTGCTTGTAACACTCTTGAAGCACTTACTTCTGCATTGTACGGAGCTAATACTAACATACTGTGCTGGTTAACTGTAGCCAAGAACTGTTCGATTGGCGCCAATAGTGTGTTTCGCTCAAATACGCAGCCAGATGCGGGGTTAGACTTTTGATATTCTTCCGATTTTAGTAACCATTTCTTGCCCGCGATACGGGCTCTTGAATTACTGCAGATAAGCCTCCAATCGTTGGCATTGAGAAAAAGTCCTTCCGAATCTCGTATCCATCGATCTACCTGATCGAACACAGCACGCATATATTCGTCCACTTGTTCCTTCAAACCAAACACTTCCACTTTTGTGATTGCCTCCAGCTCAATAAAATTCGGCTGATCTGTAGCTAGTAAGAGATGGTCGAAAAACTGTTCCACTTCTGTCCGTTGTACTCTATAGTCTATCCAATCCTTGGCAGGTTTTGTTTTATTAACCGCTCTGCATAAGAATCCTGGTTCAAACAACAACTTCAGCTTACCACTAACGATTAATCGATTGAGCTCGGTGATTGAGAAATCATCACTCTTCGTGATAGAGCGCAGCGTTCGTTCAAGTAAATAGCGAAATTTTAACACACAAGGATCTATGCCTTCCACAGCCACAAGAAACGATTCACGAAAAAGCTGCCGTTCCAAGTCAAATACGTCACGTATGAGTAGAGCATGAAATTCGTGAAATATTCCATTTGGGTTTATAGAAATTTTCTTCCGCTGCACCAACTGCTCTGCCAGCTTTCGGGCAACCTCGCAGATGGGGGAAATGCGATCAATTAGCTGCTCAATGAACTCAGTACAGTTTGTATTGAAACGATACAGCGACGATTCTTTACCTCTGCAGCGTACGTTCAGCGTATGAAGAAAAATATCCGTGGCTGGCTCTACCGGTTCGATAACTTTCATGACGTTCTCGTCCACCTTGAGGTTGGTGTAGATAACAATATACCTCAATCGTCCAGCCTGAAACAACTCCTCCTGTTTTAGCACCAGAAATGAATCGAAATACTTCGGCAAACTGTATTCTGTGGTTGTTTTCAGCAGATCGTCCAGAATGATGCGCTTCGATTCATCTTGCTTGTGTTTGGCCTGTACCAAGCAATATTGGTTTTCATCCAACAAGTGCATAACGATGTCATCGAATTTTCCGGCCACGGCCACTTCCACTCCTATCTCAAAACGTTTGCCACTCGCAGCTAGGCGGGAAAAATATAATGTCGATAGTCGGAGCTGATTCAGGTACCCTTCCGTACCGGATCCGGGATTTTTCTTGTAGTTTCTCTAAGAAACAACAAATTACATTATTAGCATAATGACTTTTACTAAACAGTAACAAAACTTACCCTTGATGCTTCCATTGTAGGTGTTTCAACAAGTATTCACATTCTACACAACTCTTAAATAACCATCAATGTTTTCGATTAGCCGTCCACTCCAAGTTAACACTTACACATCTGCGACAATTCCATACTATCTTTCATACAGCGTTCCTCTTCTTCTCTTTGGTACCACATGTAACAGCAATACTTTTATGATAGAGCAATCCCATTTCCGTGGCAGTTTGGTCACGAACGGTTCGAAAAACCCCGTTTCCTCTTAAAAAAAATCTTGATCGCTTTATCTGCTCAAAGAGAACAACTAATGTGAACAAAAAACAATGTTTACACAGTATTCGCTAAGAATGATCAATTGTAGTTGTCACTTGTTGACTGCCCTGTGGCAATGAAATGAATGACATGAACCCATTTGGTTAGCCAAAAATCAATGCCCATCGTTATCGCCAATTCTAATCGTTTTCTTATCTATTTCTTGCCCAGTGCCAAAGTCGCTGCGTGCTGATAAGCTTGTACGCACACTAAGTACTGCTACTGGCAGAAATTAAATGTTTTGACCATTTTTACGACCAAACGTCGAGTGCGCGTGTATAAGTGTATTTTTTCGCTCAATCGCTAATTTCGACCTTGGCTGTGTAAGAAACTATTGCCAAAACCGTATGGAGCTGTTTTTGGGATGTTATGTCTAAAGAATTTTATTTTAACTTTTTGTACTTGGATTGGGGAATGGAGTTGATACAGATCCTGCTGAGTGAAGCTATACTACCGGTTTGGCTAAATAACACACTTTAAAAAAATAATTTTACAAATTAAATTAAACAGGAATGCACACGGTAAGCAATTTATTATAATAATTAAGAGTAATACAAAAATACTGTAACTAACCAAAATTAAATTGTACATCAATAATAAATCCAATATCGTACTACTGCATCGATTGGGTAAACATTTCAAACCAATGTACTCTTTCTTGTACCATCAATATAAATGTTAAATTTATGGCACCTGCAATTTAATTTCCTCACAAAATCTGCCATATTTATTATGTTGCTAGTCTCAAGAAAACGGAACGGTAAACCGCAATCGGCTTCTCTACCGATGCCTAGTGCGATATCTATGAGTTTCTTTGCAGGCTATAAAGAAACTGTTTTTCTTTCTCGTTTTATTTCTTTAGACTGCAGTATGAACATGCTTACAAACCAAAACATTGAAGCAACCGAAAAAAACGACACAAAGATCGTAAAACAGTGCTTGAAACCAGTTAGTAACGCATCTTGCCATTATATACCATGATATATTCAACTTTAAAAGCCTAATATGTTTTCATGATTTTGCCTGCTTCATTTACGTGTCATGACAAAACTGCGACAGAATAAAAATGTCTGACAACTCTTTTTTTTACTTATACGTAGAATATTTATTTATTATTATTTTTTTTATTTATAAGGAACGGCCTGGCCGTATTGCTATGTAGCATATTTATTGTATTGTTTAAAAATGCTTAAATATATTCCAAATGCCAGACTATAAATCCAGATAAGTTTCTGTCACGTCTTATTATAAAGTTGCCATTTCTTCTATAATATGTAAATAATTTGTAGTGTAGGACTGCCACTAAAATGCTAATGTCATGAATTTAAACCCCGAAAGCGGTCAAAATCTTGTTTGAAAAACGGCAACGCTAAGCACTAATACTACTGCTGCAAACCCGTTAAGCAATCGGTGATCATAAAACATGTTGCAAGACGTTGGGTGTATGTAAAGAACAGCTTAACGCCCTAGCAAAAGACTTTTATGAGAATAATTAATATACCATTCCAAAGGTTCCTGAAAGGAGCAACGAAGAAGTGTTGGGTCAGCAAGATGCATAGGTTAGTTTCTTAAGAAAGTGAAAATCCGAAAGGGGTTTACTAGGTTTGCGCTTGGTTAAATATTTACACAGAATTTTCATCATAATTAATGCACAAGCTAAAGGATTCTGCTTGTACATTCAAACTGCAAACGAATCGCCATGTTCGAAATAGGCACCATGAAATCTGTTAGTTTCATCTGTACGACTGCAAAATAGCCCTGAGCGTTTAATGATACACAGCATATGATCATTCTCTGCTATCAGCTCTGAGTATATGACTGTTGGTATTGCGAAAACCACAAATGTGAGCGGCATAAAGTTTTTCTTAACATCCACAAGCACACAAACGGAACGAACATGGTAAGCACATAACCGGAAACTACATTAAAATTAAATTTGCTTTTACTCAACATTACGTGCAATCTTATTTGAGAACAACTGAACAGTACGGTACATATGTTGTAGTTACTCCGATGTTATATGTAATATACATAAACAAGTAACTTATTAATGTAAGCATAGGAACTTATATTTTAAACAATATCCTAACATAGACTGGCAGATGACTCATGTAAGTTAGAACCTTTCAACAATACAGTGTTCAAGCAATAGCCAACAAATATGCGAACATGGATCAACACGGTGGCTGCCATTGCCATAAATCTGATAACTTCTCGTAATGCATAGTAGAATAATGTGTAATGTGGTAATTAGATTCTTAATTAGAGTTTTAGTTTTAACAAAGTTTCTTTACCGTAACGTCCTAGGGGATAAATAAATATACATAAGAGTAAAATTTCAACAAAGCATTAACAATCCTACCTTACATTGTGTTCTGCTTCTTTAACTACAACATTTAAATGCATGAACTGGTTTTCAAATACTGAATTAGGTTTCCTCTATTATTTTCTAAAATTTCTAAAATTGTACAACCAAACATTATAATTATATTTATCCAAATTGCATTGAATGTTTTATACCACAACAACAGCATTTTCCTATTTATATTATTACCGGTAGAATATTCTCACACCACACGCTTCTTTTTTGGTTTGTGAGCCACACTAACCGAAAACAGTGCTCAACAAAGATTTAAATTGGTTGACCAAATAAGCACATGCTCAAGGGGCATACGTGTGAGAAAGTTTCTATACCTACTGCATTTGGCTCCATTTTCAACAGCACGCTTAGTATCAAAGTATTGTGGAAATAGTATACCCTTCATCGTGTATTTTCTGTAGTGTGCATACTGTGAAGTACTGTTTACGCTTCCCAATGGCACAATAATTTATTTCTGCTTATTCAAACTTCTTTTTGTCCATTTCCAACTACCTTGCACAATGTTTGATGCTAGAAATGCTTTCAAGTTGCATGTACACTCAACGAGGTATGTACAACCACCCAGCTGCCCAGCCCTGTTCCTCCATACCACAAGTTATTCTACAATATGTACAACGCCATACATTTCTAAAGCATAGCTTTGTTACAATTCACAGCCTAATCTAATAAACAACATTTATGTGTTTTGCAAATCAGAAATCTTGCTCCTTCGTATGATGTTCTGCCATCAATCGCAATCATGCTTAAGCAATAAGCAGACGAAAATTAATTTCCTTTTGAAAGCACATTTAATTAAACTTTTATGAGTAGAATCTTCGATATTAGTAACCGATTATAAAGACGCTTCTTTTCCTGCTCAAATTTACTTCCGATGGCTTATTGTTTTCTAATATCCGGTATAACATATACCGTCTAAGAAAAGGATTCTGCTCCTTTTACAGCCACCCCTGCGTCTTTGCTGACACGTTGTGCAACGAAGCATGGCATGCTGATACGTTCCAGTCACAGCCCAGCCTAAAGGAGTTGATTCTCGTTAGTTTGTTTATGCCAACGTTCTATAGCATTTTTTTAGCGACTAAAACACCCATAAGGAACTAAATATTGGGTGATTTTCGTTCCTAAATTTGCATAAATTATGTGAGAAACGATTTTCTATTTAGAGATATGTGAAATTTAATTCTGATGTGGAAACTCCTCTTAACCCACCGTTAGTAATATATAAATAATTTATAAATTCAAACGTTAAATTAGCATGCACGCCTTTGTGAATTTCAACAATTAAACATAAACTTTCTTGATGCAGAAACTGTTACGATCATTATAAAAGACTTGTGCCATACTTCGTTTGTCGTACGCATGTGGGCTGTAGATACGCTGACTTCATGTTTCCCTATACTGTTGCATTGCACCTTCTGGCCTGTGCGTGTGAGTGATAGGTATCTGTTATTGATATTGTTTAATTATATCAATGATAAGGTCCAGCACAGAAACAAAGGAGTTAATTAGATTAAATTATCCCGCAGGCAGTGCTTTGATTTATAAATACCGGCGACTGGAGGATTTTCTTAGTTTACGTATTGGTGAGCTTTCTGTCGCTCTCTTACCAATGCTCTTCCATCCCATACCTATCGTACTGGTTACTTCCGTTGGCTCATTCCACTAAATACCCTGACGAATATTGCATTCCGGTAAACCCTGACGTCTCAATGCCTCTATTGAAGTGAACCGCAATGCGGTTCTCAATTATTAATATTATTGATAATTATGTGCACCGATAAGACGGCCGGAATCGGTCTAATGCTTCTAATACCCTCGAGGGGAAAGTTTGATGGCAGAGAGAGCATAAACGGTGCGGTAGGTCTTGTTATGCTGTCCATCGAACAATCCTTTACTCCACCTTCGTTAACCTTTCTTGCCTTTAGTGAAGCTTCAATCGTGCCAGTCACATAACGTAAGAATAATGCAGGTATAGTTTGCCGGAAATGCAGCACACGGGATTCTTGACAAGCAGGAAGGTATCGTTTGAAACGTCTCTATGGCGTCATTTTGCATCTAAAACGGCGTTCTATTCGTACGGTGACATCGTTTTTGACATCCTTACTAATTAGTTTTCCTTTCATTTATATTCTTTATTCATCTTTCTTGCTTATGTTTCAATAAACTGCTCAAGTTGAAATACAGTTCCTTCACTAGTCGAATATAAAGATTCTTATACGCAACGTACAATGTTTGCAAAATGCTTAAAATAACATGAACGATTATTAAATTGATGATAGGTCTATTCAAAATGTAAATAAAAAATGTTATGAAAAAAATGTTTTGTTGGTTTTCGTAAAGGATTTAAAGGTTTTCTAGATAGAATCCTATTCTGCACACCTGTCAACAATGCGATTTCATGATTGCATGATGAATGCATGATTTCAAAACAATGGCATTTTAATATATGTAGGGTAAGTGGAGCAGTTTAGTAAATAAATCATTGAAACGACCACATTAGTCAATTGTGAATGACACGTGTTACCCTCGATGCGTGTTTACAATATGTTTTGAATCATAAACCCGAGGAGATGTTTTTGGATCAAATAATCATCACTGTTGCTGCAAGACTCTGTAATAAATTTTATCACGCAGACAAATACATAAGCAAAAACCCTAAAATAGCTACTAAAATGATAACTGATGCCAAAACGAAAAGTACACCTAAACATGCAATCTACCATGAAAACATAATGCGAAAAAATTTTTTTAGAACGATGAACACCACTGGGGCGCCGGTACCACACGACAGAACCGGGTATCAAATCCCATCCGAACGTCCCCCGTAGCAAGGATTGAGCATCAGTCTATGTGGTAAAATCCAGTCTTGATACGGCTTGACCGCTATTAGGAAACAAAACAAAAAGCGATGAATCAATTACATACGAACATAAACAAATGACTTTTTTTCGAGTCGAAACGAACTTTTATTTCTTAATAATATGACATGTGCTATACAAATTTTGCGCCCTACATTCTTCAATTTACACAACTTAAATGACATCAATGGTTATCAATTCATTTTCACAGTCTATTTTATTAGCAATGAAAAAAATCAACCGAAATCATATAATATAAATCCGTTTCTATTCCTATTACTTCCGTTTCTATTTCCTATTACATTCCATCCATTACAACCAAATAGAAATCCATTCACAGTTAGAAAAAAGGTAAATAAAAACAGGAAGGTAAGATTGTGCTTTAACTTTTCTTCTGATTTATAGCTACTCTGCGCAATAAAGTAATTGTAGTGTGTATTATGTTTATGTCATTTTATGTTCGTTTTAAAGTTGAATGTCTTTGTACTTAATGCAATTTAAGTATAGTAATGATTGTTGTAGAGAGATAACTAACAAGATTCAACTGAATAAAGTATCCAAATATAACGATACATTCACATTCATCATTACATTCAACACACAGGAATTTAGTTCGTATTGATATTGTTAACAATGCATATTTTCAAGACTGTAAACTAAAGAGAAGAACCCTGTGTCTTAAACCTAATATGATATGAGCTTTTTGCAATTTTTAATCACTTTTGTAAATATTATATTGTCAACATTTTTAATTTAATGTCTGCAATTAATGCTATAGAATGTCTAAACAATGTCTTTATTAAAATAATGGTAGCCAGATATAAAACATTGCATAATTCTTGTTTATCCAAAATCTTGAAAGCTTTTAATTCACAATCATTTTTCACTGAACATAATCAAACAGTTAAAACATATGAGCTATTCGTTTTGAAATTTATTTCATTAGCATGTTGTGAAGTAACCGAAATTTTACAACAACAATATTTTACTCATCCTGTCTCCTGTACTAAAAGGAAAACAACGCTCAGCATAAATCGTTGAGGATTTTTGAGGATCCATCACAGGGAATAACCAATAAAGACCGAACCAACTGGAAATTGTTAAAAGGAACGCAACAATCGAATAAATTGACTAAAATTAACCGGTCAATTACACAAATCAAATCGACCTCTCCTTATTTTCTTCGATCTGTCTCAGTGCTTTCCGCAAGAGACTTCTAAAGGCCGGTAGTTTGTCTGAACGATTTTTTTTATCTACGTATTGAAGAGTCAGCTAACGAGCTTGAGATGAATTCTGAAGTTTTTGAAGAGCAGAAATGTACAAATCTGCATGATGGTATAACTGGCAAGAAAAAAGATAAAAGGTTTGAGAGAAATTGCACGCAAATCGATAGAAACCGTCAAATTGAGCTGAAAAATTAAACGGAAACTAATCATGTTTCATGTACGATATCCAAAATACTATGGCTAATTTCATTTTTTCTAAAACACGGATTTTTTTAAGATTATTTTTTGCGTTCATCTTTCTTCTTCTTCTTCTTTCTTCTTTGTAGCATTAAACCTTGGAAGTCTAGACAAGCCATTTCTTAATTCTTTTCTGGTACCCGTACCAGAACAATCAAGCCAAGGGGGAATGGTGAAAGCATACGGAAGACCTTCGTAGTAAAACTGAGTCGAATAATCCATAAATAGCAAACATGATGGAGTAGATTGTTATGCCTAAAAGAGATACAGAGATGGAGGTAAAGTTCTGATGCGATTTACCACCTGTGCTGTTGTGCTAAAACCCAGGACCACAGCGTTGCCCTATCTTTGTTTTGAACAAATCTATTTTCCTTCTATGCAAGAATTAAAATTGGTAAAGGTAATTTAAAATTAAGGGTTAATTAACTACTTTAATTCTTTAACTCTGCTTAATTAACTTAAAAGAAAGCACATAAGACTTTCAAATCCCCCATACTTTCGTTAAGAGTAATAAGTAAGCAATGCCTCGCAACAAGGCATTGATTTGGTATGCAAAAGATTTAATCCAAAAACATTTATTAAGAACATTCCCTTCCGTATCATGCCGGGGTCATCTTTGAGTCCCATACGATACATAACAGGGCAAAAATTTGCAATCTTGTCTGTAGTTTGCCTAAGAAGAACCATTAGAATGCTATCCTTTCTTTACTCAGCACGAAACGCCTTTTAACGACAGATTTTGCAGTGCAAAGTGGTGCTCAAGCCAATGTTAAGATTCTTGCTCTATGACTGGGAAAGGATCACAAAAGGATTATTCTAAACTATCAACCTACGACAAGAAGTTCCCGGTAGTGTTTCAACCGTCACTACATGCTAAAAACCCAGGTTGTACCGATATAATTATGATAAACTTGGCAATCTTTCCATGTTCTTAATTTTCTGAAACCTTTCCTAAGAATAAATCTCCGGACGCAATCAGTTTCACCATAGGACCCGAAGCTAAAGAAGCTTTTAGCAATAATGAAGATTAATTAAAACAGCCATCGAAGGAAAGATGTTATCACAAATTGACCCACCTTGTAGCTAGGTAGTCAACCAATGAAAGATAGATGTATGGAAATAGATTTTCATTAGGCTTTTTTCACTGAACACATAGTTCTCAATAAACAAAACAAAATATATAAAATCATGTGAAATACATTTTTTTTAGATTGTTTACGTTATTAAATGATTTTATATTTTATGAGGGGCAGCCCGGCGGTGCATGTGATAAACGGAGCTAATTCCACACGACAAGACCGGGCGTCAAATTCCATCCGGATCGTTCCCCAAAGCAGGGATTAACTATCCAGTTAAGTTGAAAATTTAAGTCTACTAAACCAGAAAAAATGGCCGGTATGACCTTAGAGCCCGTTAAGCCAAGACAGAGACGATTTTGATAATTGTTGAACGATGGAGAAGGATTCAATAATTGTTGATAGGGATTTATTAACAAAATGTTTATCTATTTATCTATATATATGTATATAAAATTCTCGTGTCGCGATGTTAGTGAGCATACTCTTCTTAAACTACTCTTAAACACAAGAGATTTATTTGTGCAAATTTTATTCAATAAAACGTAAAGTAAGTGATAAGTAAGTAAAAAGCAAAATAAGTGTGTGAATAATTAAAATATGTGGAATCGGCGCCTTACACGGCAGGACCTGGTATTAAATCCCAATCAGCAAGGAAAGCCAGGAATGCCTACTAAAGTGCCAGAAAAGAAGAAGAAACATGCATTGATGGGAAATATCATTTCGATCAAGAAATGGTAATAATATTAAAAAAAAATATTGATCAACGATTTTCTCTAGTCGCCAAGATTGAACATTCAAAATGTTTGCCATAAAACTTTAATTACAAAATACATATTTAAGGGCAAAGCTAGGTTTCCGTGGTAAGCTAGTATATTTATACTTTTGCCAAACTGTCTTTTTGTTTTGTTTTTGTTTTGTCTTTTATCGTTTAAGTGTAAACAAAAAAATAATTGTCTATCTGCACAGATTCGACAAAAAACGAGGAAAATTAGCCTTCAAAGTTTAGGATGAAGAACTCTTTGGAATGTTCAACAAACGGATAATACATGCTTTACGTTTTTGGGTTAAAACAATCAAGACGTTTTTCGATTTTTTTATCTTTAGAGCTTTTGAAAAAGTTGTAGTTTTCCACTGTTTCCTTTTTGTATTTCTGACGTTGTTGAATGCAGCTTAGATAATACTATTTTTACTAATTCATTTATGTGTTCGATGATAAATTGTTGCTTAAAAATTGATACAAAAGTTTTAAATCAACAGCATGTTTTTAAGTGATGATTAATGTATATTCACGGATATTAATTTTTTATTCTACGACTATTCTAAGGTATGTGTGTTTATTATTATTTTTTTATTCGTGTAGAACGGCCTGGTATGTTTATATTAGTTCCATAATTATTGTTTATTACAGAATGATCGATATCATTTTTCTGATATGCTAAACATATTGCCTATGGAATTTTTTGAAATGGATATTACAGCACACATTTTAATGAAATTCACACGTATTGTGGAAATTCATATTCAATATAGTGACTGCTTGCATTGACGAAATGCTTATTTGTTATTGCTTATTGTTTTTCAACAAGCATTAATATTTTCCCTTCGAATATATTCGCAAGCAACAAAATACACATCGTTCTAAGGTACTGCTTAATACTGGAAAAAAATCATTTGCCACAAAATATTAGATTTTGCAAATGTCTGTTACCGACATGATAGGTTGTTAAGGTTGTTAATCACAGTTCATCAAGATACTATATGAAAAATGATTCTTTGACACGTACGATGCTACTTTTATTTGAATCGTTGTGCAGCTTTGCAAAAATCAGGATTAAAAATTGATTTTTTCACCAACTCGCCAGATTCAGTAACCTGTGTGTTTAATATCGTTAAAATCATTTATCAAGCTATGACTATTAAGCTCTTTGAGAATCCGCTACAGATTATAATGTTGTGTCACGTCTTTGCACGCATATTCATAAATAATCTTTCCTTTTAAATGTTTCTTTTTTTAAGAACGCTAACTTTACCTAGGCAAACCTAAGCGATTTGAGTATGCTTTTTACCAGCCAACATTAGAATAATAAATCGCTACTGAAATACAATATAAGTAGCACTTTCTTGGACTGCACATTGAAACTATTTTGTTGGCATAATCGAACAAACACCGCGGTTGCAATATAAATGCAATCAGTGCTAATTCACTGTTCAATTCATCTTCGATCTTCATTCAACAGGCACATCAATTACTCACCACTTATCTTCGTTTGTCTCAAATGTCATCCAGAAGGCTTTTGCAATCAGACGGATTCGTTAGGATGAGAGCTCAAATAAATCTCTGTTATGTTAAGAATCCTTTCCGACTCTGCGGTACACAATGGAACTCGAATGATATAAAGGTATAGATTCAAAGGTAGGAGTAAGAAATAAAGATCATTGTTTAAATTATTTAAGCTTGTCGATTCACGGGATCATTTGGTAAAAAGCAATACTCCAATGCACGAGCAGCAACGGCAGGAATAACAAAAAGCTTAAAACACAAACAACCATACAATCAGCAGCAATAGCAAGGCACCAAGGCTGGGGAGGCTAAGACATTTCCTACCGCCAAATAGTATTGGATGGCAGTGGATGGTTATAAAAATTCACCGTTAAATAATGCATGACCAATTCCATTTGGTATTTTTCTCTCTGGATCCTACGAGCTTTTACAAGCGAAGTTCATACGTAGAAAATTCCTTCGACCACCGGCCACCTCCGGTTGTACTCACATGGGGCTCACCATTTCTTTTGTCTATTATGATTATACACGTTTACTCATCCGACCAATCGAAAAAATGGTTGATCTTGGGTCGGCGTGTACAAAACAAACTTACAACGTGATGCTTCTCGCGAAAAGCATCCTGGCATCAACCGAAGCCAGCTCATGATTTTATTTCATTTTAGATTTTTATAGCTGTTGTTACTGCTTGTTCTGCTCACATTACGACTGGTTTTGAAAAATACACCAAATATGCGGTTAACCGGTAGCTATACCTCTTAGACTATCGTCCACATCGATGCAAAGTCGATGCGGCGATAAAAAAACTGTAGTGGTCAATTAGATTTATTGAAATCTTTTACATTATTTATAGAAGCAGCTGGCCTGTAAATCAGAATGCCTTTCTTTCCATTCTGCCACATAGAAGATGGAGGTAATATATTCCGCTGACCTCTTATTCCATCGTGAATTCGATTATGATTGCAACATTGCTCTGTGACCGGCGAACTCGGAAGGAAGATCCTTTCAGGATGTTTTCTTATTTTACGACTGTAGTGTTTTGCTTTGGTCACCCGACCAGGTGTAATAACCTACCGTGGAGCCATAAATAACGCGCCTGTACATTCACTTTTCTCCCATTTCTATCAACCAGCTCAGGCTAACTTTACTTACAAGCTTAACATTTACACTCTTTCTATCAAAATGAGATCCAAACGCGCACGGTAATACAATTTGGAGCTCTACCATGATTTTATACTATGTTTCATTGCAAATATAATTATAGTAACATGTGGGCCGTGTGTAGGCCTGCTTCAAGCTCAACAATAACCGCTTCAAAAGAAGCATCCAAACTAAGAGAATTACATTTAATTCGATGTTAAAAGATTCCATTACTAACACGTTGCACATAAAAATAAAAATTTGATATTACAAGATCACATCGTAACGTCATGAAAAATTCATCAATCACCAACGTATGGAAGAACCTGTTCAACAAACATGCTGGAACTTATGCCTTCGAACTGAAGTAAAATCATTGCCACTTTCCTCATCTAAACTTTCTTTATTTTTCAACTGTCTATATTGAACGTTGCATATTTATATTTTGTAGAGGATGTATTTTTTTCTAAAGAATATTACTATGGCACCTGTTTTACACATCAATATAGAAAGGTTATTTACCTCCGTTCACGATAGGTACCCGTTTCGTATCCCTAATGATCAATCTGTTTGACATGCAAAACTTCAGTTCAGTTGCAACTTTTAATAATACGTTACTTACAAAAGTACTGCTCGCTTAATGTGTCCTTTTTTTTGCTCGGTCAGAACGGCCTGGCCATATCAAGACTTATTTTACCGCGTAGCAGGATAGTCAGTCCATGCAGGGGGAGACGGTCCAGATGGGATTTGAACCCCAGTCCTGCTGCGTGGGGCGGCCCCGTTTATCACGTACACCACCGAGCCTCCCCACTTCATGTGTCCTATTGTAAAAACAAATATATTGAATACCCTTTTCTACCCCCCCCCCCCCCCCCCCATCCGGATCGTATACCGGTACCTATTATGCTGATTCTGGTAAATAAAGTTCAGGAAAGCCGGAAATGTCAGGCCACAAGACCTATTGAAGTTGTTGTACCACAAATAGAGAAGTTGTAACATAACACTTGAAGATACAGAATATCCCGCGGTTATAAATTAAGTTAATCATTCATAATTCATGAAATATTTCAACATCCAATAATTTTGGGTTAGAGTCCTGTATCATTTGTGGTACCATAGATGCTCCCGAGAAATACATATATTGAGAAATACGAAGTATGGAGCAAATGACACTATTTTCTTCATGTCCAAGATATTTGGCAATTTACTCAAGCACTTTGACTTTACTGAAAATTTGGCAACATTAAGGAAACGATTACGTTATTTTTAGTAGAATAAGTAATTTTATGTTAAATCTTGTTAAGACGATCAACGGCAGACTCGAAATTAAAAAAAGTCACATTTTAAACATTTTTTCTTTGTTTTTATGAAGTCTTTTTATTTAAGGTATGAACATAATATATGTATATCTGTGTATTTCGATAAAATATTTCCAATATTTTAAAGGTATTTTATATTATATTGGATATAAATTTTCGATTTGCATCATGATATTAGTTAAAAGATGTTTAGATAGAAGCTGTAGTCCACAAAAAACAATAAGAAATTACAAAAATTAGTTATTGTAAACCACTTCAAACCACAAATAAACTTCTTGTTTCATCTTCTCCAATTAAAGTAAAATAATTTTAGCAATAATTACTTTGTCAAATTTAGAATCAGATAATAATTACAACGGCTGTACTATAACCTGGCTGATTGTTGTATGATAAACAAATAAATTTTATTAAGAAGTAACTAAAATGCTTACGCAAATCTATATACCGCGTAAAGTATTCCAAAATGTTTCGAATATTCCTATGCAAAAGTATACCGTTCAGACCAGACCATTTCATCATTATAATTCAACATCTAAATGAAATTTGTTGATAACTTTTATCAATAACCCGCAACTTCACAATGTATAATGTACACAGTGAGTGTGTTTAAAGGCAATATTGGCCAGATGGACAGCCAAAAAAAATCTAAACGACCCAATCATCCAGTATGAAACACCAGCTGTTACATTATTGCATTAAAATTACCGTCCTACTTCTAAGCTTGGCTCTATACCCTGGATAAATTGTTTAGGCCCGTTTCTTTTACAGCTATTCCCATGCTATTCCAAGATTTGTTTACTGATGTACTCCTTCCAGCATTCCTCCACCAACAAATGTAATTGAACAAATATTTAAATTAATTTGAATTACCAACACATTTTTTTAAACACTGATTATAATGATTTCGTTTATGGATCATGTTTTTCGCGAGTTCATTTGGTGTTCTCAATATAAAAAAATAAGAAATGTATGCATATAATTTTAAATTTCATTTAAAAATGAATCATAAACATGTTCATAGAAATTTGACTTGAATTTTTTGTTTATGTTTTTCAATCAATGTTTCCATTTTAATGTTTTGCACATGCATTTTATTTTATATCACAATAATGTAATAAGATTTTAAACAATTCAGTAATACTCAAGGATGAAAAGTTGTTCTAAGGCAATAATTGTTCGATAGAACATTTAGAATGTTCCGACAGCTCAAATAGTATGCATAAACGAAACATACGGAGGGGCGGTAAGAACATTGAGGAAAAATGGCTCTAACTCGTGAAGTAACGGTTTCACATTCATTATGCATGAAAAGAAGCTGCATGCATGAATGGACAAATGTATCATCCACAAGCCGTGAATCAAAAGAAATTATTCATCGCTTACTCCTTTCAGATGTCAGACCCAGCGACTCCCATTACCCTTCCATGCACATTTTCTCTTTGCTTATCCCTTATGCTTTTTATGATTATTTGAAATTTTTACAGATGTCCTTGTTCTTGTCGTAACGATATATGATAATGGATCTACAATAAAAAAAAATGTTCCATACAATGTTTTGTTACTACGCGCAGCAAGCCTACTTAAATGAGATAAAATAACAATGCAGCAGTACTCCTTTTCCAGTTCTTCCTTCGATCACAAACAAGCATTTTCAATATGCAGAGTAAACGTTAGCTTATGTATGTATGGCTAAACACTAGTACATATTTGGAACTAATGTTAATCAGTTAAGTATTAAATACTAGTGCCCAATAAAACGACAAAATTGTTAACAAAGCTAGAGTAAATAAAAAGAAATATAGAGGGTAACTAAGTCAAAGCATTATAATAAGTTATTGATTTTTTCAATGAAATTTGTAAGTTTATGTTTATATTTACCTGATTTATTCTGTTTATAGTTGTTGTTAGCTGCATTCAAAGTTTTACGCATTCCTTTGAGAGAAACATTATTTTCCGCGTAAATCTATTTCATCAATCATACGTTAAAGGACCAGCTATTTCACTAAGACCACAAATATAACCCATTTGATTAGCTCGGTCAGAACTGCTGTGTAGTACTCACTAACATTAAGACACCCAGTATATACACCAGACCACCGACAAACTGCTTCTGCACTTATCGATGATGGTAAAGAATCTGGTTTTCAAGTGTTCGCTGGATCTTCCAAGTGCTTGGCGGGTTGGGACCTTTTAAGAAAACGGCAAGGAGAGTGCTAATGTTTTATTCACCAATTTTAAGAACACAGCAAAACAGCTCATAAATATCGTATCAAACGTTTGCCCGGTCAAGCGAAAATCTACAAAGCGTGAATACTTAATAAGGTTTCTGCACCATGCATATGTTTCCTGCCCAGAACACGATGAAAACGCCGACAGCAAGATACTGGCGACAATGCTTTCAGAAGCATCGAATGCGGAATTGAATTGCGATTGCGGTATGCAGCATCTTCCAGTACGAAATTTAGCAACTGGTGACCACTGCATTGCCGGATGACTCTCAACTTGAAACATTCCTTGCCAAAAGTCATTCCACGACTGCATACGGAATTGCTCGAAGAAACCTAAACGCCAATATGTATGGACGAGATATGTACATTAAACCGTCACAGCGTGTACTGTGATTATCGAAATATACACTTTTACAAAATAAGACACATTATGGGTAAGCACAAAAAAGCTGCCACATTGCTTTTAAATACCAATTTCGTGAAATATACTTCCTGAGTTCACGATACATTCATTTATTTATTGTTACCATCGATCTATGTATGTGTTTCAGTTAAACACTTAAAAAGGAACGTATGTTTTCGAAAATTTAAATTAATATTTGCCCAAATGCTGCCAGTAAAAATGGTTGTACTTAACACTTTTCATGCCAATACACATCTAAACAATAGTTTGCGAATCAACATTACACATAAATAATTCTCATCTATTTATTGCTGACAGCTGAGAGTCAATGTAAACCTAATTAGTGGTTTAAGTGAGAATCAACACATACACAAAATTCTTCCAACTGTTTTAAAACTACAAACACACGGACACACACACACTGCTGAATAAAACTAGCTTATGAGCAATACAGTTTATATTGTAACCGGAAGTACGCTCATAACAAAGTGTCATGTATTCCGGAACGAAGCAAAGCAACGCGCAGAGCGCGATTTCACTGTTCGGCGTACATCACGAACTTTGCGCCAACCCAATAAATAAACCTGAGCAGCTTGCATTCAGCGCAGTATGCTTTTGTTCTGAATACATCCCGCATTCGAGCTCTCTTTTACATGCATGAGCTTACAACCTCTGATGAGCATCCGTACTGTTCGGCATGAAAGTGAACGCCATTTATTTTAACATGCAGCGTTTCATCGCATGAGTAAAACCGGCGTGTAACCCTAAAATTCTAGAGACTTAGGGTCAGTTTAAATCTGCATGTCCGATGGTGAAGTTCGCTGCCTGTTGAAGTCACTGCAATATTTATTTAATAGAATGGATCGACCGTTAATATGCAACGGTTTGTCATTGCCGAGTTTTATTTTCCAACATAGCGCTTTCGTACAGTTTTGCTTCGTAATTGTGTAAAATTGTGTGAACAGTGGAATTAGTTTTGTGCAAAATATGATCACATGTTAAAAGGGCGTATCAACAGAAGTGCTATGAATTTTTGTGCAGAATAAAACTAAACCTCACTAGAGCAGAACGTTTTGCAATGTTTATGTGCGGACAAGCTGGAAATCTTCGCATTTTTCTGTTTAAATACGCATTGTGTTAAACAGGATATCAGTGTTATAATTCAAGGTCAGTTTTCTTCGACAAAGTTGAGATGTGCTACGATAGTGGTGCTTTTTAACGTAACCGGTGCGACACCAAACCGGTGAATGTAGCATGCTTCTTTACTGTAAATGTAAGTAAATGAAAATATTTAATCGACAATACTGGAGCATAGAATAGTTCTGTGTATGAAATAAATGTTATTATTACAAGCAAACAACGCCACACAAAATCGCCATCAGCCGTCATCTCCCCCTATTGCAATAACAATAGCTCGGTAAAGTCAGAACCGCTCAACCGAATGAACCGCCGCTGCAGCAACATTCATTGTCACTCTAGAAGCTAGTGATTGGACCAGAACCGAAAACAGACCAACGTATAACATGAGACAAAACTGTTTTTTTTACCTTTTTCCTCCCTACTAAAACGTGGCATCGGTCTTTTATTCTCATGCTAATGATCAATCCGGAATTAACTTGTGTAGTGTAGTGAGTGACCTGGCTAGTGATATTACCACATGTTGGAAAAAAAATAATGCGTAAAATCGTACAACTTCGAAGAGCTCTTCCGTATAGCTGTTATTGGAACCATTAAATTGAACGTCATAATCTTCTCGGCAATCAGAAAAGTCATTTGAAAAGATAGGATAATAAAAAGCATATTAGATAGCAGGATTGATAATCTTCAATTTTACATCAAACATGGTTTGAGCATTTATTTGCTTAGCATGTTTTGCAATAGTTGTTACGTTTTAGAATATGTGTTTGGTTCATTTGTATTTTAAGTAAGCTTTTTTGTATTGAGAATGACCATTGAAAACAAGATTGTATAAATATGCTAAAACTTATGTACTATGATATACATATACGACACATTTTTTTTTAACTGGTGTAGTAACTGTGAAGTTTTCCAGACTATTAACCTAAACTTTAACCTACCAAACATCTCCTGGATCACCTGGAGAAGATTCCAATTCACTGCCCGATCACAAGCAAGACAGTAAATAAACAAGTATGACAACTTGTACGATAATGATAAAAAGGATTGCTAAATGAGTCAGGAGAAACAAATAAAAAATGATTTCTTATTCGATTGGCGGGTTGCAAAAACTTTTTCCTGGGGAATTTCTATGAATCATAGTGGGAAACTGTTTAATTGTTGGACTGTTCGTATCATTTTACTGATCTAATTAGGATGGTATAAAATGATTAGAAAACCAATTTGCTATATGCGACTTTAAAAAGTCGCTAGGATGCATTTTATTTTCCATTGCTTTATTTTTATATATAAACCATACTGATTTTGATCTCTTTTTGATTTTATTTTGCAGGTTTCTTTCAGTAGTAATCAACTAACGTTATCCTTACGATGGCAACTAGAACTAGGGTAATTGTACTTAAGGCGCTTTCAATTTGGACTATTATGCTTTCATGTAAACTTACTGTAAGTCAAACTCAGGATGCAACAATCGTGCTTAGCCAAGGAACTCTTATAGGGGTGAGGATAGTGTTGAGTTGATGTCTTGGTATTAAATCTTATAACTTATCGTTTCCGTAAAATACACAGCTGAAAGTATTTCCTGAAACATCACGGATACCCATCTACACCTATCTTGGTATTCCATACGCAAAGCCACCCGTCAACGAACTACGGTTTACCCCACCAGTACCGAGCCCCGGTTGGAATAGAACACTATACGCTCGAGATTTCAAACCAATTTGTCCACAAATCGAAAATAGTAGCTATGAAGATTTAGGAAGCGAAAATCAGTTCCGATCACGTGAAACTAGTGAGGATTGTCTTTACTTGAACATATGGATTCCCGAAACAGCAATACGCTATGGAGGGTTTCCGGTGCTGGTAATGATCACCGGCGAGGAAATGGGATTCGACTGGAACGCGAACCGTGCAAGCGGTCTTGACCTTGCAGCTGATGGTATCATCGTGGTGACGGTGCAGTACCGAAGTAATGTGTTTGGATGGTTGTCGCTGGGTCAAAAATATGCACCAGGAAATCTTGGACTACTAGATCAACAACTGGCGCTCGTCTGGATAAAGGATAATATACAAAAGTTTGGCGGCGATACAAATCGTTTGACGTTGCTCGGACATGGTACGACCGGTGGACCAAATGTGATGATTCACATGGTTAGCCCACGCGCTAGGGGACTTTTTGCCCGTGCAATAATAATGTCTGGCACGATCTTTTCTCCGTATTCCGAGGTGAATGCTGATGTCAAACTGTCGCAAGAGATTGTTAAAATTTTAGCATGCAATTATGACGTTGGAAGAAACGTACTGAAATGTCTACAGCAGAAAAGTATACACGATCTCCTTCGAGCCTATGAATACATCTATCGTAATGGAAATTATACGATCAATCTTGGACCAATTGTAGACAACTATCTATCTCCTGCAGAACGTTACATTATCAAAGATCCTCGAAAGTTGTTTCAAGCCAAGGCGCTCTTTATGGAGGACATGCCCATTCTTTTCGGTATAACTAGCAATGAAGGTGGATTTTTGTACAGCAAGTGGGTTGAACTCGCTCGTCAAAGTATAGATTCCCTTAAGAAATATATCAACGATACGCTGCTGCCCAACATCATCGAACGATACGACTTTCAAGGAATTGGACAAGATCAGGTATGTCACCATTAATCGCCAAAAATCTGTCAATCACCATAATATACATACTTACGATTACTTTAATATTATTCTTCAGATACGCGAAACCATCAATTGGCGTTACTTTGATCAAATCCCTCAAACAACTGCACATCATATACACGCTATTATTAAAATCATATCTGAAACACGTTACGAAATACCGTTCTACAGAACGCTCCAGGCTTTAAGTTTCCAAAACCAAACAGCTAGCCCACCCAGTGCGGTTAACAAACACGTGGAAAATGAATTCGAAAGTGCAGAAAATAATGCCGACAAGCGAAATAACATTAGCAGATCGTACGTGTATCTTTTCCATCATCCAAATTCAATGGACATGAGAGGAAAGATTAACTTCTTTGGAGGAGCATCTCATTCGTCAGATTTACCTTTCCTTATGGGACCGAGTCTCTACAGAGAAATTGGTCGCCGACGATTATCACTAGTGGAAGACAAGCTGTGCAAAAAAATACGTTCGCTATTTACAGAGTTCGTCAAAGGCGGGTAAGATTATTGAAATAATCGTTGTAGAAACTAGTAATAATGCTAGCCGTTATATTTTTAGCAATCCAACCCCCGGACGGCAATTCGATTCCTGGAAACCGTACAGCAACGAACTCAAGCACATTAAATTGATTTCCGCAAAACCAGAGTCATTTCATCGAAACGATCACACTTCATTGGAAAACACATTTGAGGATAACTTGCAGGAAATTGAAGAAAAAATCATTGGCACTGTAGACGCACAAGAGCCAGCTTCTAATGTTAATACGTCCAGGAACCCGTATAACCTAAACCCCAACATACAGGCCGATCAAGAAAACTCGAGAACTTCAAAAAACGCAGTCTTTCTCGCCAGTGCAAGAGATTCGGAATATTTCTACTATCTTCGAAAAATGGACAGCTTCTGGGGCCAATTTCTTCCCAAACTCAGTCAAATAATGAATGAAACTAATCACGAAAAGTTACGTAACCGTCGAATTGATCTCACGCTGGAAGAAGAGCAGGATCTGTTCCGCGAAACCGCTGCTGCATCCAAATACAAGCATGCCTTTTTCTCTATGCTAACCTTGGTCTGTATGCTATTGGCTGTGCTTTGCATGTGTGTCTACATTTTGAAGAAAAACACCAACACTAACTTATCGAGCATATTATGACACAAACTTTTCTTCCGGTCAAACCTGTTCGATCGGAAGAATCGACGTAAAAAACCTGACGTAAGCAGCATGGGCGATGAAGACGAAATTAACGTTACAGCAATCAGCCATCACCGAATCAAGACAGCGGAGCGCGTGATACGAACAAACCCACTTTATGGCGACAATTTTCGCAAACTAAGCGAAAGCCTTAGCTCGGGCACAGGAGATAGTAGCGGTGTAAGTGCCAGTAATCGGAACGTTTTAGGAACGCACCGATCTCCGCATACGATGAGAATGGAACGGCCTGTTGCTATTTTGACCGATTTAGATGAAGATCTAGAAGTAAGCAACTGGCGTTATCAACTATCGGCAAGTCATTTCTCGCCGAATACTAACACTCGTCGACAAAGACAGCAACATCCACTGTGAGTAGAACAAACGACAAGTTCGGTTTGAAGAGGTTGGTATAAAAATATACAGAATTAGACAAGTCAACAGTTCCTAGTTGCAATCAAAATTTTATATTGGGCAGTAAGCAAATTCACCTAAGTTTTAAAAATTGGGACAGTTTTGAACACATTGTAATATATTATGTATTATCTAAAGCGTGCAATAAATTTTGAAAAAGATTTTTTTTTATTCTCTACACTAAAAAGAAGAGAACAGTAGAACATAACGAAACTTTTCTTGATTCAATTATAGCTACCAACCCTGCCCAAATTCATCACACAACAGCGCCATCTATGTGTGAGAGTAAAGTCGACTTTGCCATCGAAAGTCTGTCGAACAAATCAGACCAACATGTGCTGAATCTTCAAAATCATTTAGCGTAAATTCGTTTGACACGCATCAAAAACTGAAAACTGTATATGCTGCAATAAGTCTTCCCTTTACCGAACTTGTTCTCCCCATTTGATTTTTCCATCTTTTGATCGTTAATTCGCGTGATGATGGGTCAGCCGTTCCGACGTGCTTTCATATATGAAACCTATCGTCGTGTTATCGATACTAGCAACATTACGCCATTAATTTTGATAAGGGAAGATTTGGTGCCCTAATATGAAAAGAACGAACAATGAATTTGTTATGCATTTGTGCTAACACAAAATGGGTATATCGAATTGGTTCAGATAATTGTAAGATGCCAGTTAACATAATACTTGACAAACCATTTACAGGAAAAAACGCATACCACGAGGAAACGATCCACTCGGAAAAGAAAGAAATAGGAGCTATTCGAATATCGGAAATTGGAAAGTTCTTTGCCGAGTTTGGTTCCTATCACAATGCTTTAGGGCTTAGCACATGTGTTCGCTCCTTTGGGGTGCAATTAATATGGTTCCTTCTCTGGCTTCTTGATTCCTTCCTATGGCTTCTACGCAAGCGCATGTTTTCGAACGACCATTTCTCTGGGAACAACGTGAGAAGCACATGTACGCTCTCTTGCCCCATTATCGGTCTCCGTTTAATGCATTGCTTCAAGTGATTTGAGTCTCGGTAAACAAACGCACTGTAATGGCCAAACAGCTGAGACGAAAGTAGACCCGTCGCGCCGAGTTCGTCCGTCATTTGCGTTAAAATACCCGCACCGACTTTTCGTTGGTTCGTCAATTACAATTGCATCGTCCAGTGTGGTGAGTTGTGATGTGTTGTGATCAATTTGTGTGCGCGGATCAAAGAACCATGATGCCAAATAGCAACAGCAATACACGAAACGCTATCGTTCTGTGCACACATTAATGGAATTTCATTCCTTCAGTTTATGGCTTGTGCCTGTGCCATACCTTCAACAATTGCTGCATCACTCACATCGGAACCAAAACTTAGATGAAGCTTAGTGCAAACCATGCGTTAATAGCCTAATACAAATTCCAACGATTATATAATGTGCTACACTACACACATTGTCGCAAATTGTGAGTATTGCTGTTTATATCCCTTATCTATCACTTGTTGCCTTAAAACATATCAGAAAACTGTCATATTTGTCAGCTGTGTTTGACACCTGTCTTCATTTGAGTTGTACGTTGATGATGATAATGTTTGCTGCAATATCTTGTCCATCGCAATACTATAATACGTATCATGTTTATTAATACAGTTTGAGATAAGATAATGAAATATAAATTATTCCACATCGTTACCTTTTTCCTTCAATTCGAGCGACACTAATCTTAAACAGGGTTTGACAAACAGTGGAGTATGCTACAAAAAGATATTTACTGCATACGATAGCGTAATACTTATAAGAAGTGTTTATAGATACATAAACAATGCAGTACAATACCAAATTACAGTGATAATGGTTCTGATACTGTCTAAATTCTGATTTCTAAATTTATAATGTAATAAAACAAATATGCCTAGATCTCGATGGCCCTTGAAATTGATTAATGAAGCAAGCTTCAAAAAACAATCAAAAGTTGACAAAAAACCTAGCTTTTTTTTTAAATTTTTAAGTGCAAAATTCATTATTTGTTTAATGAATTGTTTATTCATATATTCCTTAGGTGTATTATATATTCAATTTAAAAAAAAATCTCTATGAATTTCTTTGGTACAGTATTTTCTAATTTGAGGTTGCTCGGTGGTGTATGTGATAAACGGCGCCGGTCTACACGACAGGACCGGGTTTCAAATCTCATTCGGACCGTTCCCCCGTAGCAAGGACTGACTATCCTGCTACGTGGTAAAACAAGTCTTGATACGGCCAGGCCGTTCTAACCGAGCAAAAAACGACAAATACACCAAGATCTCCATGGCCCTTGAACTTGATTAATGAAGCTAGCTTAAAAACACAATCAAAAGTTGAAAAAAAAACCTAGCTTAATTTTTTTAATTTTTAAGTGTACAATTAATCATTTTTTTAATGAATTGTTTATTCATATATTCCTCAGAGGTATTATTCAATTTAATATTCAATTTTCAATTTAAAAAAAACTTCTCTTTTTAATTTTGTAATTTTTAACAGTATTATCTAATTTGAGTTTACCCCGTGCTGTATGTGATAAACGGCAATGGTTTCACACGACTGGACCGGGTGACAAATCCCGTCTAAACCGTTAACCCGTAGCAAAGACAGACTATCCGGCTACGCGGTAAAAAAAGTCTAGCAAGCAAGAAATGAGCGGCGTGACCTTAGAGGTCGTTAAAACCCAAAAAGAGAGAGAAAAGATAAGAACTTTTGCGTTCATTCCTACATAACTAGGTATATATCTTTTGTTTTTCGAGCATCCATAACATTATTCAAGGAAGTAAAATTTTTACTTCAAAATTGGAGAAACTTTTTCAGGGTTTTCTAGCACACAATGCCCTGTTTTTTATGTTTCAACTGTATTTTAACTGTATTGAACACGGTTAAAGCTTAATAATAAAGACTCTCAAAAGTATTTTTAATTGAAACCTCAACACGCTTTTGGCTCAACAAATTATCTGCATGGCCTCATATCTCTCACAAATTTATTCAATTGACGCATATTGATTAAAATCAATGATCAATGGTCCGTGGACAGTTTTCGTCGGAGCTATAGAAGAAAGACAGTCCACCATCGAACAAAATTTGGCCTTCCTTTAAGTGATCTTTCCTGATCGCCAATTTGATAAAGGTCAAACAATTTATATGCGTTTGGAAATACTGTTACATTGCTTGAATATTATTTTTCAAGTTTCAAAGTAGATAGGTATGTACAAATAATATTAGCATAACTATATGTTAAAGCTTAGCGTATTTCTTCTATTCATAGAGAACAAGCCAGGTATAGCTAAGATTAGTGAATTATTAACATTCAAAAAAATAAAAGTAGGAAGGAAAATGTCATTCCTTTCATTATCATTAAAATAGAGTCTTACTGTATCTCCTAACGAAACACTATTTTGTGTCAATTCTTTTTCGATTCCTGCCAATCACACTTTATATCCTCTGTTATCATTCCTGACTTAGATTAATCTATCAAGATGTTATGTACGCTATGTGATAACGAATGAACATTTTCGCATTAATTTTCTGTTGTACGTATGTTTAATGAAAACCATCACAATTATTTATCTAAAGATCGTAACATCAGCAGCTGTAATACATGTCTTAAGCAAATCATTCGCCGCATAGAATATTGGCGCACAAAAGTTTAATTCTTCTTAAGTTAAGCTTTAGTTAATTGTATATTATAATATTGTTGAAAATAATTATCCCATTGACGTAAGATAGAATTGATTATATTACTACCGTGCATTCAATTACTAAGATTGCTATCATCATCAAACTTGTATGGTGCCTTGGTTAAGAACAACCCCTACTGTTGTCAGTTCAATTACCCATTCAGGTGTTTCCCATTAGTCGCGTCAAGACCAAAACTTCATCCAATCCAACAGCTATCCTATGCGTTGCGTGCGACATTGGCAATCAGGGGAATCCGTTATAATGTTTAAAACTCACGTTTATGTCACTTATATCGATTCGAAGGTTTTTCTACAACTGCTTCGACAATCCAACAAGGTGCATCTAACCGTACCGTCCGAACATTGACTGCAACAAGTCTATTAAAAACGGAAGTTGTTATTGGATGGATTTTTACAAGCTGTAACATATCAAAGCTATGTCACCCTTTGGTTTTGTGCGTTTGTCGCTTCTACTGAGCCTTGAAGTGTAACGGAGCGCCTAATCAAAGTTCGATGATCATGCCGTTCGTGTCGTGTGATTTCTGACTCAAACCGGCTGCTGAAAGACGCCTATCTGAGGTTGGTCATGAGCAAACGAATCACGAGCAATTCTTTGCTTTTTCCCTGCCTGCTAGCTCAGAGCAGTCAAACGTTTCATTGCGTTGAACAAAAACTCCTAGCAAAATAATTGCTCACAGCTTTAGTAACCAGCATCCACTCGAAGCATCAGTTGAACTACGTTCGCCAACGCTGTTGTCTACTGTTGTTGCACTATCTCTAATCGTGTTATCTCATATTTTGAGAGAGTTTGCCTCTCTGCTTCTCACAAAAGTCTCCTCTCATCCGATCATTGTATACAATGCGATTTCGTTTCGTTTTTCAGAACGTTTCCGACTGTTATTGTGGCAGCAGCCAGCTGATCGTCGTCGGCATCCGGGAATTTACCGGATCATCATTACTTCGTCGACGCAGAACGTGCCACACAGAGCGGCCCTCATTAAACACCATAGGATTTTAATCGATAAAGTTCAATCATTACCCGGACGAAATCTGTGACACAATTCAACTATCTGCGGAAGGAAATAGTACTACGGCGAGACAGACACCAAGTGTGATCGAACCTTTATTATCAACTTCTAATCTTGTTGTTAATGATCGGATCGATTTAACAAACCACGCAGTTCATAAGCGTTTCTTACCAGAGAACGTTATGCAAGTGTGAAAAAGTGAACCATTTCTCATTGTTGATTCCGAGTGCCACGCGTGACACGCTAGTGAAAAGAAAATCGTTGCCAATCGAGGTCGCGTCATCGACGGTGGATAAACGTGTAGCGTTTGACTTGTGCTGTGAACAAAAAAATCGCACACCTCACACTTTAACAGTGCATCACAACCAGTTGGCAACAGTATGCTCAATCAAAAGACGCCTCTGGAAGATGGCAGGTTTGTATAAATATGTTGTGCCTCTTTCTCAACTGGCGTAAATTTCATCGCATCTGAAGCATCCTGTAACACGTATGCGTCTAGTGTGAAAACAATGATTTAATTGTTTATTTTTGCTATGTTCTTCTCCATGTATCCGCCAACCGATCAATGCTTCGATGCTGTAAAGAACATCCAAAGAAAAACCGCAGTACAGTGAGCTGTCGTATCTCGTCACTCGACAATGTCTTCAGCGAGAAGACTTTAATCAGCTTTCACAGTACGAAAGACTAAAGCCGACTGGTAAGTGTGCTACGCGTTATTAATTCCTACCGTGTGTTTTAAGATAAGAGCTAAGAAGATTCTCCTTTGTGTTTTATTCGTTTCGTAAACGAATGCGTAATGGTATTTGATCGTAAACGAATGCGCTGCCAAAGAAATAATAAAAATTCAAAAAATACATTTTTTCAATTACATTGCTGTGTAATCAAAAACAAGAAAGTAAACTAAACAGTTTTCAATCATATTTTCTTCACTATTGACCAATTTACAATGGCAGTAAATATATGATATTGGCACCCATACAAATGAAGCAAAGCCATTTTTTTTTTCAAGGCAGCCATTAGCATAGAGAATATTAATTAGCACTGGGTGGACAACCAATTTGGTTACGGGATAGGATATTATTTTTCGACAAAAGGTTATGATAAGAGGCAACACACATTGAGCAAGATTTCTGTTCAGAGAACATCCTTAACATAATTTCGGTGTACAATGCTCAAAACGGAATCTTTTTGTAGACATGCCGATTTTTGTCTTTAAAATATGTGTCTTATATTTTCGCGTATCGTGTATCGTAACAAAAAACTCTTATATTAAAACCATGCCTTGGTTACATCAATTTTCCCGCTATATGTACATCAATACGTAAGCCAATACTAATTATGGTTAATCAAATCAACACGCTTTCGTCGGATATTTATCTTGAACTGCCGTTTGTCGCGGGTATTAGATAATAAATAGGGAAAAGGTGTATTTAATTTATACCTTAAATTGCATGTTGCATGCATTAAATTTAAATTTTATTAGCGATTGCCATTATTTGTTAGTTGCTAAACTTTTTTTATAATTTACGTAAACATTTATTTCTGCAGAAGTACGATGCTATTGAAATCAAAATCAATAAAATCCTTACTTTTTCACATGTACCTCGAGTATGTGATGTTAAAATACACATTGCACAATGCAGATGACTGGTTCAAATTGACTTTTACAAAAAATAACAAAATTTTATTATTCCTTCCAGAAAACGTAAACATAAATTTTAAGCATTTTATCAATGTTTAATGACATAAAAACCATAATTTTTGGATAGAAAGGTATTAATATCCGATGTGCGTGTTAAGCGTTTAAGAAAATACATAATAAAACGAAAAAGATTACACTACCTAATCCCCAAAACAAATAAAGGCAAGCTGTGTTTCATATCAAGGCCTTGTCAAATTTGTTGAGTTTCATAAAGCTCAAGTTAATGCCCATGAAATATATACAATCTCAACGCAGATCTCGAACATAAACACTAATCAACACAGTACATACTTAAAGTAATCTGCTTAATCTCTTTCCCCAGCTCTCGATTCGTTTGGAGCCACCGTGCGAAACGTCAAGTGCCTTGCAACAATCAAAGGATTTTTTCCGATTCTACAATGGCTTCCAAAGTATTCGATAAAAAACGATCTACTTAGCGATATGA
Source organism: Anopheles funestus (assembly GCF_943734845.2). Taxonomy (NCBI): domain Eukaryota; kingdom Metazoa; phylum Arthropoda; class Insecta; order Diptera; family Culicidae; genus Anopheles; species Anopheles funestus. The sequence goes on from NC_064599.1 coordinate 45,596,392, forward strand.
CTGCGGGATTGACGGTAGCTGTGCTTCAAATACCTCAAGGAATGGCGTATGGAATATTGGCAGGCACTGCCGCCAATGTTGGACTCTATATGGCCTTCTTTCACTGTCTTGTTTATGCTGTGTTCGGCACATCGCGCCATATATCGATGGGAACGTTCGCAGTAACAAGTCTAATGACTGCCAAAATAGTAGCAACCTACTCAACAGTTATACCAACGCTGGCGGTAAGGCGTATTACTTTCAATTATCAAGCCTTTCATATTCTCTGTTAAACAATGATCGCTTTCATCTTTGATTCTAGTCCAACGGAACTGACAGCATAGTACCGGCGTTAACTCCAACGGAAGGTGCCATATATACACCGATACAAGTAGCTACAGCAGCATCCTTTGTAGCCGGAGTATTTTATGTAAGTATAGTAACATGAGCACATACTTTAAAAAAGTGAGCATACCAAATCTTACATTGCATTTTCTTATCCAGTTTATCATGAGTGCAGCTCGATTGGGAATCCTATCGTCGCTCTTAAGTGAACCACTCGTCAGTGGTTTCACTACGGCCGCAGCTGTTCATGTGATGGTTAGTCAGCTGAAGGATCTGTTGGGTGTATCTATACCACGCTATAAAGGTACCTTCAAAGTGATTCTTTCGGTACGCGACATCATCGATCAAGCACCGAACGCGAATCTTACGGCCGTGTATACCTCCTTGGTTGTTATTCTGTTCATGATTTTTATGAACGAATATTTTAAGCCCTGGCTTTCTACCAAGTGTCGCTTTCCAGTGCCTGCCGAATTGATGGCCGTAGTCGGAGGTACCGTGGCCTCATATTTCATTGGACTTGGCCCGAACTTCGACGTTGGTTTAGTTGGATTGATACCGACCGGGTAATTTAAAATGCAATGCATACAGCATCAACCACCAACAATATTATTACATGTTTGCTGATTGTTCTTTTATTATTTATAGGCTTCCCGCACCAGAATTACCACCGCTCGCGCTTGTAAAGGCAGTTGCCGTTGACAGTATAGCAGTAACCATTGTCGGTTATTCGATCGTCATGTCGATGGGGATGATCTTTGCGCAGAAGGACAACTACGAAGTGCGCCCCAATCAAGAGCTAGTGGCACTTGGGTTCACCAACATTGTGGGCTCTATGTTTTCCTGCATTCCTACTGCTTGTTCTCTGTCGCGTTCTTTGATCCAGCATCAAACGGGAGGCAAAACGCAAATAGCCGCGGTCTTTTCCTCGATGATCATGCTTGTCGTTCTATTGTGGATCGGACCATACTTCGAAAGTTTGCCTAGATGCGTCCTGGCAGGCATTATTGTCGTTGCACTGAAAGGCATGCTGATACAGGTGTACCACATCAAAAAGTTCCACCGTGAAGGCAGTCTAGAATTGTTCGTATGGTGTGTGACCTTTCTTTCGGTCGTTATTATTGATATCGATATCGGTTTACTGATCGGTGTGGTGATATCGCTGATTTCACTTTACGTGAAGGGCTGGAAAACTTACTATAGCCTACTTGGTACTGTGCCGGATACTGCGATCTATGTCGACATCGGAAGTCACCAACGTGCCGAGGAGCTTCCGCACATCAAAATATTCAAGTATACCGGTTCAATCAATTTTGCCAACAAGAGCAACTTTAAGAAAGCGCTGTATAAAGAAACCAAAGTACTTCAACGCGCCAACGTATCGCTAATTCCTCGCTACAACGGCGAAACAACGGGACTACAATCCACCAAAGCGATTATTATCGACTTAAGCAGTGTGCCACACATAGATACCGCCGCATGTAAAATGTTTACAGAAGTTAAGACCAATTTAGAGAAACTCAGCATCATACTGTTGTTGGCTACCCCAGCTGACTGTGTGTATGATGCTTTGTTGCATGCGGAATCGATAGGAGAAGGTGGTTTTAACATTTTCCCCACAATCCACGACGCAGTTATCTACGCCCAGGGAAACGAGTCTGCCGTGTAGCGTAGACTCTTGTAAATTCGTTGATATAAAGCAAATCGAAATTTGTACGTGCCTTCTACGAACAAATCTAAAAGCAACAGTTCTCGATACGACAAAGGACTAACCTGATAGAATTAGTGAATAAAGCATCAAAAGAATGGTGCAATAAGTTTGCTCACACCGACGGTATAGACTCTCGGTCACCACAAAGAATACCGACCGATAGCTCCTAGGCGCATGATACAGTTACAAGTACTTTATTTTTTATGTTAACAAGATTGCTTTTAAGATGCATCCTTCTTAACATATTATTTTCCATTCTTGCAAGTAAGTACAATCTACACGGGTTCTCTTGAGTCTCGACAGCTCCGCACGGCATATTTGTCGCATTCTGGCGGACTGATATGATTTATTAAAATACATTGATTGTACAAAATGTAGGTTAGTCTGAATCACCGACATTAGAAAACTTTTTCACAATAAACAGGCGTCCTTTTTATATTTATTGCTTCTCCACGCACTATGAAACTCCGAAACATAGGAAAAACTTATCATTCTGTGATTGTTTTGCCCAGATAATATAATGTGCAAATTTTATGTTTTGCCTAAAGACTTACCGTCCCGATCTCCGTGCATCAGTGTATCATAAAACTTGCCATCCCTTCCGTATCCTTAAGACTTATGTTGCTGTGTAAGGGATGCTGGTTTTGAATTCAGCAACAAAACTTACATGCCCACTGAAAAAATATACGAGAATGTTCATTAAGCATCAACTCATTTGCTAACTCAATACACTGCTCAACTACTTTTACCAGCACTAAACCCCCACCGAACCGTTTGCTACTAGGTATAGCAAGGACAACCAACGCTTCAAACTAACCTCACTTAACAATCTCAATGCCTCCATACATAAGCAACACTTTTCAAACAGTATTACTTAATTATATCAAATCAAAAACAGATTTCAGTTTTCATTACCTTCCTCTATCCTATTCTATTCAAAGTTAGTCTATATACTACAGTGATTTTGCCGTTTGACATTTTCGTTTCGACCTACTGCTTCGAATTATAAACAAATATCGTCAAACATCAACATATGCTAGGTTATATCATAATGGTGAAACGTCCCCATGCTGAATGACATTTGACAGTATCAAACCCGATGTGATATTTTATCTAGTGTTGTTGGTATTTATTAAAGCTTTTGTGAATCGTAAACCATGTTGTACAAAATAAATACTATAAATACTATAAATATATATACTCATTTCATTCAACGCGCTCATATTCATACTCGAAATAGCTTAATTTTATTCTCTATGTGCTATACACGCTACAAATTATATGCTAGACCGCAGCCTCAGCAACGGCATCAAAGCAACGTCAACTTTTTTGTGTCTGCCAGATCTGCTGTCAAAACGTTCTACGCGAGGCGATTTGCTTTTTTCAACGGGTTCGTCATCATTGCCTGGAAATTATCGCGATGTCGTCTCGAATCACGTTCTAACTATGAATATCACTGATACCTTTCGTACTAGGTACTCCGGCTAGTGAATAGTAAAGTGTTTTCGGCAGTTCTATCCTATTTAACGCTAGCTTCACATCGTTCTCTACTCATGCCCTGCAAACATTCGTGATGTTCTAAGCGAAAACCAAACAACTTGTGCGTTTGTTCCGAACAATAAGTGCTCACATGCTGTGCCACGCATCTGGTCCATTGCGATCCGATGAATACGGTGCCGGCCAAGCAGAAAATGGAATTCCTCAAATCGTGCTGTCCGGGAACGTAAACAAAGTGTGTTTGTTTAGTGTGAAACCTTCCAGGGGCGCTTCACGAAACGCGCACTGTCGACAATAGTAAGTGAGAAAATCGATACCTACGCCTTCCAAACTAGAGAGGGAACTCGATGAAAGAAAAAAAAGAAGACTGCTACTAGTGGAAATCATCCAAACATTCGCAAAAGTGCATTCAGTTCTTGAAGCGGAAGTAGGTGTGGAAAAAATCGATCTTCCAGCAACTTTCCCGGAGGCAGTGTGTTTTCGGTTGGCGGTTAGCTTAATAAATGGATTATGAATACGCTGGATTCGTTTGCGTATTAGCATAGCCTAGCGTAAACGCTGTTTTATGCAATCTGCAAAATCCATTTCATATTTTCTTCATAAAACGGGCTTGATGGCAAAGCTAGGTGGCAAACGATAATGTGTAAAACAGAAATTTTTTAGAGTATTTCGTCAGTGCCCCATTTTGTGTTTCCCAAATGTTTATTAGCTGTTTATTAGCACTTTGCCAGAGTTGTTAATCAGTTGCCAGTAAGATCAAATTTACTGTTCACGCTATTAATGAAGGTCATATGCCTTATCCAAATAAGTGAACTAAATATAACCAAGTGTAAGATATATTCAGTGCTAAATTTCTAAACTAAATTTAGAATAGTTTAAATTTCATGATACATTCGATGGTTTACTGATAAGGATTTGAGCACTCCTCTGTGATGTTTATTTATCTTAATGGAAGTACACTCGTATACTAACATTCACAAGTGAAAAAAGTTTTACAATCGAAGGTGTTAATTGAAACAAACAAATCATGGTTAAACAAATTTAGTCTGATACGTGCGTGTTGGTTTTTGGTGAAGTGCAACCGCAACAAAAAAAGTGAAACTTAGAGAAAAAGCTTACCAAAAAGATGTACAGCAACTTAATGTAAGATGAAAATATTTCCCGAGTGTTAACGTATGTTTTGTTGCATGTATATTTATTTAGGAGAATTTCGTGTTCGTCCCAACAAATGTTCCCTTAAAGAACAAGAAAAAAGTGTATACTCCTCGATTGCAAATACAGTGTTAATATCATGGGATAATCAAGATCTTTAGTAATGATATTCGTATTGAACAAGAAAAATATGCAACACTAGAAAGGTAAATGTAGTACACGAAAAAACTGTTTTTTTACATATCATAAACAACATTTTATGTAAATGTTTAGTAATAATTATTTAGTAATGCATAAAAAATACATCTCAAAATGTGTTCGCCTCTTTAGTATGTATTTATGTTTAATGATTACGGCTTTTAGATTTGCTTCTGTAGTATTTAAATCTAAAATTGTGTTGTAAAGTTTTGTTTTTATTTGTTGTACTATTTTCTTAAATCGAATGACACGAACCATGACAATCTTGTTCTGCGATTCTATTATTATCACATTGTCGTTAATTATTGATGAAATAATGTGGTCTTCTTGTCCTGCTTGTAGGATGATCGTATATGCATCAACGAATTGAGTAGAATCACGGCAACAGTCTACCACCCTCATCAGTACTACCTGCTCCATCCCAAACATGATGTCAATCGGATACGACCAGCGTACGAGACACTACAGTACGAATGATAGAATATCCGTTGACGACAGTCGAAGTAGCGAAGACAACAATCGTTAGCCGCATTGGGCATTCGGCCAGCCGAAATAGCCTTCGACTGTTGACATCGAGCGTCATCAGTGGCTGCGAACGCGCAAAATGCAGGCAAAGAAACGCTACATTCTAGTGATAATCTGTTGCGCTTTCCTAGCGTACTGCTACCTGGGAGGCTATCGTTTGAAAGGATTGCAAACACTGTTTCGAATGCGGGTTCGTAAAAATCCGGACAATCTACCATGCTATCATCAGTTGCACTACCAGTACACCGATAGTACGGAGTCAACCGAACATAGCCAATCGCTACCGGATGACGATTGGTTTGCAGCACCGGCATACGAATCGCGATCCCGCGACCTAGCCCCGCAACCGTCTTTCCAAGGAGGTGCAATTCGTAGAGTGACTGATGAAGGAAGTGCGACGTTCAAATCATGCCGCATGGAAACCTGCTTCGATTTTAGCAAATGTAGCGATAAGAACTTTTACGTTTATGTGTACCCACCGGAGCCATTGAATTCGCTTGGGGCACCGCCGCCGATCAGTCAGAACTATCAAAAAATCATTTCGGCTATCCAAGAAAGCCGCTACTATACGACCGATCCCGAACAAGCGTGCCTGTTCGTGCTCGGCATCGATACGCTCGATCGCGATTCGTTGAGTGAGGATTTTGTGCGCAATGTGCCGTCTCGCCTGCAACGGTTACCTCACTGGAACAATGGGCGAAATCATATCATATTTAATCTTTACTCTGGCACTTGGCCTGATTACAACGAGAATGGGCTCGGATTCGATCCAGGTCAGGCGATCCTTGCCAAAGCGAGCATGAGCGTCCAGTCGCTTCGACCTGGTTTCGACGTTAGCATTCCGTTGTTTCACAAACAGTTTCCACTGCGTGGTGGTAATACTGGATTCGTGGTCAGTAACAACTTTCCAGCCAACAAAAAGTATCTACTAGCCTTTAAAGGAAAAAGGTAAGTATTGCACTTAACGATTTTGAAGATGCTACCTGTTTGTCCATTAATTGAAGATTGAGAATTAACGTGAAATGTTTACAAAAAACAGTTTTTTTGTTTCCATTAGGACGGCCGGACTGTATGTGTACTTGCTATTTATGAAATAAAACCTTGAAATTATTACCATATTTGTTACCAACGAAAAGAATTGCCAATTTTCACTTGACTTGAATAACAATGAGTTGAACGCTCGCGTTATCCGTAGAAGAGCATACGTATATTAAAACCACAGCTTTGGATGTCATGATCACTATGCAACTCACATAAAACCACAATATACCATAAAGACTTTTTATGCGATAATGCTCACGGTGGTAGCACTACAGCACTACATGTGCTTAATTCGACAAGGTTCATTTTGAGGATTAATAATATTTCGAAGTACAATTCCCCTAAACAAACACTGACTATCCGGCCATGTTGTAAAATTAAATTTGATTTTGTATGATTTTTCCTGCAAGATTTGACTAAACATCTGGACTAGATTATTCCAGTTGAAATTGTGAATTGTGAACGTATACTTGTATTTGCAATATTTTTCTTCACTCATAAAAGAACGCGTGCTTTGTAATACTATTTAATAAATGACCATTTCTTGTTACTTTTTTTAATTTAAGGTATGTCCATGGCATTGGCTCTGAGACCCGAAATTCATTATTCCATTTACACAATGCCCGTGATTTTGTATTAGTCACAACATGCAAACATGGCAAAAGCTGGCGAGATCTACAAGATGCTCGATGTGATGAAGATAATCGGGAATATGATAGGTGAGTACCTTATTCTCTGTAAAATTAGGTATTAGCCGGTGAATGTTTCTGTTACAACAATGTTTCCCTCTTTGTACTTAACGAGCGTTAAAGAAACAATCCCTGGTCTGAATATGCAAAAAAAAGCCTAATAAATTCTTAAATATTTTCAATTTAAGCTTCAAACGAAGCTTTGGATTGTGAAACAACGCAATATAAACAACCCAAACCAGTACGCCTACCTGTATTGTGTACGAATATATAATGTATCATTTGTTAATTTATATAGGAATCGTTTATTTCCTGCATTAATCATTTTTTCAATGATGAACATTCTGACTTGTTACAGATATGACTACGAAACTTTGTTACAAAACTCAACATTCTGTCTTGTGCCGAGAGGACGTCGATTAGGATCATTTAGGTAAATAATAGTCCATTTGTGTTGTACACAAGCTGCTTATATGTGTGATTTTAATATGTTTTATCTTATTTTAGGTTTCTTGAAGTGCTACAAGCGGGCTGCATACCAGTGTTGTTGTCAAACTCATGGGTATTACCTTTTCAGTCAAAAATTGACTGGAAGCAGGCAGCTATTTGGGCAGATGAAAGACTGTTGTTGCAAGTAAGCGATTAGTGATGTTTTATTTTTTTGTTTTATATGATATCGATTATGAATTCATGCTTTATTTTCAATACTTACCCTATTTCATAGGTTCCGGATATAGTACGATCCGTCTCCACAAGCCGTATTTTAGCTTTACGTCAGCAGACACAAGTGCTTTGGGAGCGTTATTTTAGTTCTATTGAAAAAATTATTTTTACAACGTTTGAGGTAAATATGTGCTTCACTCATGTTCGAATAGAAAAATTCTTAGTTCGTGTAGCAATTTATAAAACTTGTATATTGTTTTGTGATATATTTAGATAATTTAAATTGAGTAATTTAACATCCCGATCATCATAACGTCACAAATCAATACAAAATAAGATTGGGAAAGTAATTAATTATCAATTAATGTCAATTGACAACTAGATTTGCTTTATGGTTCAAATATAAATGTTAAGTATTATTGATTTCATATTTGTATTTTTATTCAAAAACTGATGTTAGCATTAACTAAATTGTAATACTATAATATTATACTACAAACAAAACAACAAGTTAAAGCCTTGTGTACTTAAATGTTTGTATCCATGTAGATTATCCGTGAGAGACTACCAGACTATCCCCATCGGAACGGACTGATTTGGAATACGTCCCCGGGTGCTCTGTTGACGATTCCAACCTTTTCCGATACTTATCGCCGATTTCCGTTCCTGCTGGATAAACTAGGCCATACGCCCGGACTGAATTATACCGCCGTTATATTTGTACAGATCGGTACGCAGCTTACACCAAACACGGCTTTATACAAGCTAGTCAAAAGTATTACCAAAAGCCAATACATAGATAAGGTAGGCAGAACAGAAGTTTGTCGAATAAAGTTCAGAAGGTGTAATGATAGAAACTATAACTCTTCATTCGTAGATTTTAATCCTGTGGGCAACCGATAGATCAGTACCGCCGAAGAAACGTTGGCCATCGACAGGTCACATTCCACTGCACATCATATCGGGCAGCACGAGCGAAGATCGGCCAAGCATATCCCAAAGATTCTATCCCCACGAACAGATCGAGACTGATGCCGTTTTGTCACTGGACGAGGACGCTATATTGAACACTGACGAGTTGGACTTTGCCTATCAGGTGTGGCGCGATTTCCCCGATCGCATAGTTGGCTATCCTGCCAGGGCACATTTCTGGGATGATTCCAAGGTAAGACAATATAAAGAAAAAGATGTTTTCTTGTTCACTAACAGTACTTTTCTGTATCTTCTAAAGAACGCCTGGGGTTATACATCCAAATGGACAAACTATTACTCTATCGTACTAACTGGTGCCGCATTTTACCATCGATACTACAACTATCTGTACACGAATTGGTTGTCGTACCTGCTGTTGAAAACGGTACAACAATCGTCCAACTGTGAAGACATTCTCATGAATCTTCTAGTTTCGCATGTTACGCGTAAACCTCCGATTAAGGTAACACAACGAAAGGGTTACAAAGATCGAGAGAGCGGGAGGTAAGTTTTAAACCATTAGCATATTATTATTAATGTATGTAGTGCAAATCATTTTCATTGTTTACGCTAAACAGGGGTTATAGGTTGGTAGTGCCACATAATGAAGCATTTTGTAAAGTTGAACGATCAACATTAAATTGCTGATGCTTCTTCTTCTTTTTGGCGGTGGAATCGCCACCGTTTATTAATTATTTATGCATTAATTGTTCAACATTCAAGGTACAATTTAAAATGTACCGATTTTATAGTTAAAAAGTTTTGTGCCGATTGTTCATGAATTAGGTTTCAGAGTTTTCCTTGACATACCGAGGTTATTTTTAACATGGATATTTAAAACATTTATTACAATTGAAATATCTTAAAGGCCATTTCGTCTTTCTTGAACCTGTATTGAGTGATCTTCAAGTTACGAGCAAAAGTTAAAGTTTCGTGAAAATTTAAATTGTTATTATTTTACACTAATTTTTGTTGAGGCTAATCTGTATGATTGAAGATAAAACTAATACACGTTTGCACGATAAAAAGAAGTATACAATAATAGTCAAATAGTCATGTAGTGAAGAAATTCTAAAAACCATTGTTCAATTGCAGATCGCCATGGAACGATCCTGATCATTTCATACAAAGACAAAGTTGTCTGAATACTTTTGCTGCAGTTTTTGGGTAAGTACTCTTTTAGCTTGTCGAAGTCTCGATAATAATAATATATTGTATTTTCCTCTCAGTTACATGCCTTTGCTTAGATCGAACCTGCGACTAGACCCAGTACTATACCGAGATTCGGTATCAAATTTAAGGAAAAAATATAGACAGATCGAATTAGTCGGTAGCTAGCGATTTTTGTACATTTATTAAGTTAGGATTTATGTCATCTTCACGAACATCGAACAACCAAACGATTCACTAAATCCCATGCTAATCAAACCCACGTAGAACAAGATCTTCTTGTTATATTAAAATAGGTTGATTTTATCGCAGCCAGTAAAGTTTTGCATTTTAAATTTAGTTCCATGTGGGTATATACAGCCACCGGGGGGACAGGCAAAAGGGATTTAATCTTTAAAAAAGTATTGTTAATTGCACTACGCAAAGAACGAAGTGATTAACATTCATCAATCAAAAGAGCATATATAGCAAAGGGCGAAAAGTAGTAATGAGTTACGGTGTTAGTACGCAATAATCGATTTTAAGTTTGTTGAACTAGTCGGAACTAGGGGCTGCTATGCACAATGCAATGTCTGCATGTCCTGCACATATTTTGTACAGATCTAGAATCAAAGTGGGCAACATCATAAGCGATATATCAATAAAACCAAAATGTAAAAAAAATCATGCAAAATACCCGGAAGGCATTTAAATAGTAGCATAGAAAAGTAATTTTCGTTAATCGATGGAAGATGCTCAACGGATGAATGTAATATCCGTTATCTAGGATGTTAGCGATTAAGTAGAAAAAATGTATAGCAATTTGTTAAATGTGTTAATCGCAATCGAATGCATCTTTAGAAAAAAGAGCTTTAGGCAGGTTTGTACCGTTTGCTGCTAATGCGCGAAGAAAGTTTCGGAAAAACTGAATTTCGCGACATTCACGAATAGATATTTAGGTTTATTGCTCTGAAAATAAGCCAATGAAAGTCTAATGCAAAAATGCATTATTACAGCAGCTATATTAAGAATATCGTGTTGTTTTAGTCGTACAACACAGCATCGTTGCCATCTAGACCGCCGGAAATAGAGTAGTTAGCGAAGCTGACAATTCCTAATGCATCAATTTTCGTTTGTAAAAACTTCCTTGAATATAAGACTTTTGTTCAATTGTTTTATAGCATACGAACAAACGTTTGTATAAAATACGGTAAATGGCACAGTGGCTATAAATTTAGTGTTACGTGTCTTATATTTTTAATTAAAAACACAACATTTCGAACAGAGAAAGTTTGCAACTTTCTCGATGCAATAACACTTCAAAAACTTCTCGGAATAAAATGAACACTGAATCACATCTGTAGGTTCAGCAAGCAATGTTGCAGTATGAAACGTTAGGACTATTTTTGTAAAATAACAATCTTTGTTGAACTGATCGTTTCTCTTCATAAATGGTAGAACAAAACGGTTAACTTGACACATGCAATCGACTGTTAGGAAGTTACATTCGAATAGAAATCACAGAACAGCGTGCATCCTATGAACTAAATGAATAATTAATTTGTAATACCATATCTTGAAAACGGTCCAAAAAACAAATAAGCCAAGGGAAACAAATCAATTAAATGTACGAACAGAACGCTAAACATCTACAAAGTTCAATGGAAAATGGAAATTTGTAGCCATATCTTGTAACATTATGTCCGATGCCATTGGAGAATAGACAGCAATAATAGATAATTCAAATATTCAATTACATTAGGAAATGAGAAGTGTGATGGAAGATCAATTACAAGTTTAAATTGTTTAATATTTATCATTCGACCATTAGAATGAAGCTTCGCTTCTTATGCTATAATAACTTCAAAACTATTCCATTTGTGTAAAGATCCAATTGCATTGACTGTTCTTTTGTTGGACAATACTAAGATTCGCTTAAATACAGTTTATTTCACAGTCTCTACGTTAACTGTGTGTTTGCTAGATTTAATTTGTAAATGAGGCTAAACAGTAACTATTTCGCGAATTTACATACACATTTTAGTTCAAAAGTTTTATACTTCGACTTCAAAATTATTGAAGTGTGAAGAGTACCCCAAGAGAATTTGTTATTTCTAAAAAAAGATAAAGATTATTTGTAACAAATACGACCGATATCTACGTTACATGCAATATCCAATACTTTCACCTTCTGCTTAATCTTCACCTATTCAAAGGGAAATTTTCACAAACTTACGGAACTACCTCATGGTTCATCAATATACTGCCCATGTAACACTGAAACACATTGGTCATGTTCAATCTGGACAAGCGTTTTAGCACGAGCTTAAAATCAATTGCTCCTTATCCATTGTAATCACTTACAGTTACATTTTTTGTTGTTACTAGCTCCAGAACACTGTTCCTCAAAAAGTTTCTCGAAACGTTTCTCCGTGTAACTAACTAGCGTGTGGCTACTAGTATTTATTCACCCTTTCCAGTTAAACATGTTGGCTTGCCAAGCCCCATTTGTTCCTATATTTCTTATTAGATTTCTGAATACTTTCCCATACTTATATCTATTTAAATTAAACGATTAAACGAAACAACAGTTTAACATAGCTCAATTATTTTCAACATGCGTGCAAATATTTCAGAGTGAGATAAGTGTTTTGTCAGCTGATTGACAGGTTTCGCTTGCTTTAAAGCAAAGTACTTTCTCAAACAATATTTTGTTAAGGATTGCATCGTTGAAACGTAAAGTTCAAGAGCGTGGAATCATTTTCCGTCAGTACTGCCAATACTGATAAAGTAATACAGAGTGTTTATTTTTTTTCTAAATGAAATGATTGTTTTCCCCATTCATTCTCGACAGTTTGTTATCAGTACATTTACAGCTAAACTTTTTTTTATTTCACAATTGAATGCGGTCGTGCATTTAACAATAGTTCTATTTTTAGAGCATCATAATTCTAATCGTCGAATATATGTAGCCCATAAGCAAGACAAAATTTGTGTAACTTTATGTAAAAACAAGTAACAATTTCCATAGTCAAACATTCATTAACAAGACTGGTATACAGAGAGCAAAAAATCCTGATTTATAATACGGACATAGTACAGGTGTGATTGTGTGTTTGATTAATGAAATAAGAACAACAGAAAGTAGCATTTTCGATGCTTTTAGTTTCGATGTGCAAACAGATCTATTAGTCTATCAGCAATCGTTTGGTGTTGTTCGATATAACATGCTTTCTGCTCGATATTCTATTCAAAACTGTTAAGCAGCTATAAGAAATGAAGCGAAATGAATGACATGGGAGTAATTTATACTGAAAAACGATGAACCAAAATACAGTTCGATTTTATTACCCAATGTTAACCAACGACAGAGTACAGTTAAAGATTTTCGACATAGGTCGATTGTAAACAGGATGTCGATAAAAAACCCACTAACATGTGCTATCAGCAGCTTCCATTGGACAGACGCAACAAGCGTGTGCGGTGTTAGGTGCAAACATTTTTGTCTTCAGCGTCACCATCGTCAAAACCGAAACTCGAAAGGAGAAGTGATAGTGGTATAAAGCGGTATTCCTAGCTAAACCGCGTTGATGATCTTGCTAGTCATCAGCCAACGTGCGCCATTAAAGAAAGATGTGAATGGGTGGGATTTCTTTTTCTTTGAAACGACATTCAAGACGCGTGTGCCTTTTTGTTTGAAACTTCTGGTTGAAGCCACCGATAACAAAACGAAATTAAAAAAACCAGACAATGTAGCGGATTGCATTTTTTCAACAATGCTAAACCTCAACGTAATGGGATTTATGACAGTGGCACGCGTCAGTTTAGCTGGCTGACCGTTCGGAATTAGTTTGTCAGCATTCTAATCAGTTGGTATAAGACACCAACGAAAAAAAATCATATCATGAAAGACAAACAACAGCAAGTAGCAAAACCGAATACAAAATGTCATTGTAAGGCACATAATACTCTCTGCTCTTAAGCCCATAGAACGCTTTTATGCAACAGAAAATCAAAAACAATCGCCATTTAGATGGAAATCACACAACTGATGCGAAAAGAATATCCATCCCAATGAAAGAGAATTGAAACAAGGATACACTAGGAAGTGGCAATTGTTTGTTTCGATTACGCTACAATTTAATCAAGCGTGAGAAGTGATAGGGAATACGATACAAGGCGAGGAATTGATGGTAACATAACAATTCCAACTATTTGTACATTGTTGACGTACGTAAAAGCAAATTAAAATAATAAAAAAAAATATTGATTTTTAATTTCGGTTTGTTTCCGTATGCACTACCTTTCAATAAAACTATCCGAAGTTTACACTATCCCAAACAAACTTAAACACAACGATCACGATAACAGTTTACCTTTTTATTTCAAACCTTTTAAAACGTTACAGGATTGCACCACATGATAGTATTTGGTTTTTCGATCGTTTTGAACATTTTACACATTAACTTTTTCTAAAGGAAACCTGTCCAAGCCTTTCTCCCGAGTTGAGACATTACGAAGCTGCACCGAAAACTCGACTAAATCAATTGTGCACAGCGCTCGGCGCGTGATCATTTGCAATCTCGCTGCACTGAAGCTGCAATAAGTGGGTTGACAGTTTTTACTTATTTTTTTGTTGTTGCCATGCAATCACAATAACAACAACAATCATGCCACTGTTCGGTAAAGCGTGAAATCTAATCAAACCAAATCAACCACCGAGGTACGCGAAACCGATCTGCGGCAAGCGTAAATGGCAAGTTTAGGTAGATGATGATGAAAATACGTTTGCCGAAAATTATGTTGAAATAATCGGAGCAAAACAACATTTAAGTCGAAAATTGAGATATGTGGTTGAGAAATGTAGGTATCCATTATTTAAAAAAAATTACCATGTTGCCACATTACCGCATGTTAAAGCATTATGTCCTAATAGTAAAACATTTGTGTTGTGTGAAAATGTATACTTTTCTCGGCTACTAATGGCACTATTTCAATTTACAATATTTGATTTTTCCAATTTACTTACTATTGACTACTTTTGAAGGGTAAAACTAGTCTTTTAAGAAATAATCAATTATTTATAATTAATATATAATAAAATTATGGATTGATTGAACCATATAAAAAATGCACAACGCCAACTAATTGTTTTAAATATTACTTCATCGCATCAAATCATTCGTATATGTCCTTTCATTTCGTCGTCGAAGATACATGCAATATTTTGTGACACATTACATGTATTAACACTTTTTCTGATTTTTTCCAGCCAATCTTTTTTGTACTGTTACAATAATCTACATACGACTCATAGACAACAAATGTTTCGTTCATGTTTGTCTTTAAACATTACGATCATCGGCGTAGTGCGTGAAGTAAGTCGAAGTTCGTAGCAAATGAAGCGAATAATCAAGTGTACCTCAAACCCCTGGAGTAGGAGCATACCTGTTATGTTTCGTGCGTATAAATATGCGTGCTTCAGTAACCAACAAAGTGTCAAACAGATCACACCAGTGCACCTGTGCTGGATGTACAGTACTGAAGTAAAGACCCTAAGCATCGTAAACCGGTGTTAGTGGTTCTGATAGCTCTTGCGTTCGTTAGTGGATAAGATCATAACCGAAAAAACAGCCATTGAGTGTGTAGCTTTTCCTTACGGACATCGTCTTCATTTCGAATCGCTGTTCAATTGTTTAGTTCATGTGCCAGTGAGACAGTTGTTGAAAATGAAGAAAGTTTTTATATTTAGCCTCATTGCGCTGGTATTGCTAGTGACAGTGGTTAGCGGTGATGGAAAGAAAAAGGAAAGTTATTTCGAGGAAAGTGGAGGCAGCGAGCACGGTGGCGACCATCATTCGAAGAAAGGCGATAAAGGCGATAAAGGTTACGAGAAGAAGCATGGATTAGAAAAATCCGAAAAGGGCAGTAAGGGGAAGGAGGATCACGAGTCGCACTACGGCGAGGAAGGAGGACATAAGAAGGAAAGCCACGACGAGGGAGATCATTACAAGAAACATCACGAAGAGAAGAAGGGATCGAAACACGGCAAGAAGGGTCACAAGAAGGGCCATAAAAAGGGCTCCAAGACGACCGGCTATCATCACAAATCCCATAAAGATGACTATCACAAGGAGCACAAATTCTATGATGATCAGCACAAGGAGGGACACCACAAGAAGTTTGGCGGGTTCGATGAGTTCCACAAGAAGAATGGTGGCGATCACAAAAAGGGTGGCCATCACGAGTCTGCCCACAAAGAGGATAAATATGCCAAGAAGGGTCATGCGGATAAGGGTCACTTCGATGATGAACACAAAGGATGGAAGCACAAGCATGGACACGAGTCGCACTTTTCACACAAGGATGATTATGGCAAGAAGGGCGGCAAATCTGGCGGCAGTGAACATGGTTTCAAGAAGGGCGACAAAGGTCACTAGTGCTATGGTTTGAGTCATTGAACCAGTACCATCATATGCAAAGAAGTGCAATTAGTACAAGTTCTTTGAAGATTTAGACAAAAATTCTGAATAAATATAAGGTTTCAAAATATAAGCTTATGCGCCATGTACTTTTTATCTGTTATTTAATAGATCACGACAGAACTGAATATTGCCATTACTTTGC
Organism: Anopheles funestus; assembly: GCF_943734845.2. Lineage (NCBI taxonomy): Eukaryota > Metazoa > Arthropoda > Insecta > Diptera > Culicidae > Anopheles > Anopheles funestus. The sequence goes on from NC_064599.1 coordinate 45,612,937, forward strand.
GACTCTGCACTGATACCAAATCGAACAATTCATATGCACCCTTTATCTCGCATCAGGTCCCCTGATAGACCCGCCATTCCTCTAGCCATGATTCTCTTCCATATTTTATTGCACTTCTGATATTTTCGTCAGACAGTCGTCTGATAATTGAAACACACCCCCCATGAACTTAACGACCAAAATATTGAACAACACAATCAAATCAGTTCATGCCAGCCAGCTTCATACGCACGCTTATTATCGTGCAACGGTAGTGCTTAGCCGTGTTTCTAAGTCACTACCACTTGAGAAAACGCGAACCCAGTATCATTGCATGAAGAGATCTTTACACGATAGTGATACCTCAGCACAAACAGCACGTTTTTGCCATTTTTTGATAATCAATTATATGCCACTGCGCCAGCACGATATCATCGATATGTGTCGAGTGTCATCAACTCAGCCATTCCCGTGTCTACCGATGAAATGGGCTGGTGTGTGCTGAATGTGCACAAACTGAAGCATACGGGTACAACAAATATCACCAAAAAATATGAAAGCTGACACCCGGTAATCTCTCCGTCAACGGTCCATCAGTCTAGGTAAGCAATAAACAGGATAGCGGGAGTTTTTGTTCTGCCACTCGGTATTTAAAACCGTTGTAACTGATAATCACGCCACAGTATTTGCGAGATTCCGTCGGCGTAACAGTAGCAACTCATGCCGACCAGTTACCAGTGAAGTGTCCCAGAGTGCAGTTAATACGAAGAGTACACCTAACGTCTATCTGAGAGCAGCGAAAGTGCACAAACAGGTGATCTACAATTATTTTATGAAATATTACTCGATTCTATCATAATGTTGCTGTTGTATTTTTTGCTGCGGGATTGAAATACTGAAATGCATAATTAATACTCTCAAATCATGATGCCTCTCATTGCTGTAAAATGCATAACTTAAGTGCGTAAAAAATGTACTCGCATCCAACATGGAAAGGTTCCTCCTTTTTACAATCATACACCACCACATTTAACTTCCTTTTTTTGTACAGGTTTAGAAAATGTGCAAAAAGAAACCGAAAATCAGATATGGTTTTTTTAGACAATGTTTTTTTTTTGCTTTCATGCTGATAATACTAGACAATTCTGTGTCCATTTCCAACCTACTCCCGATTATCTCTTTTCGATTCTATCTAGGTGAGAGACGATGAGCTTCCAGTGTGAAAAAAAAGGATTCGTCAACTTCCCTATCGTCTCATGTTCACCGGCCGAGACGAATTGGAACGATCGATCCATCATTTTAATTCCAAACGTGGAACGAGGCAGATTAGTGTCTTTTGAGAGATTTAGCTTTGCCACGATTTTGTCAGTGCTTTGGTATAGCTTCGTGCAAAACGTTTTATTAGCAGACACTAAGTACTAAGTTTGTCGATAGTTGTGAAGAACAGAAACAGGATCATAGTGAAGCTAACTAACTCAAAGGTTTGTTTGTATTGTTAGCTAGCAACGTGGTGTTTGTAATCCTTTACCTGTTCGCCCTAAACCAATACTAATGTTCTCAAGTGCTAACAAGATATAATTAGATTGTTTTATTCCTGCTCAATACTGGTTGATTGTACTATCCAAGTGAAGGAAAGTTATTATTGCTGGGAAACACTTTGAATCAAACTTTATTGTAACATACCTTTCTGTGTGTCCTTATTTCATTGGACAAGCCATGAAAACATGTGTGAAGTGTAGCATTCAACAGACAAAAATGTGAAGTGTTCAAACATCTGGAAAGTAAACTTCCACTTAAAAACTCCGACTATTATGAACGGAGAAGTGGTTTTTTTGCTTAATCCATGTGAAGTGTACCTACTCGATAGTATTTTGCCTGTTCGCCCATAGACTCCCCGTGCATCACTCTCATGGCACCATGTAATTGATAGAACTGCGTGCATTATAATTTTTTCCCTGATTTCCATCTCCTATTTGCTATCAGATGAATCATACCATGTATAGCGAATAATTAAGTGTGATCATGCTTATCTTAGACACTCGAAGGGAATGTACAGTCTGACTATTGTATGCAATGGAATCACAAAGCTATAAAACCGTTCGCCGGGGTTTCTTATTGTAATTCAGTGAAGTCCATTTTGTACAAAAATAATGTTTGTAATACTCAGGGTAATTTTCTGATCAACTCTAAAGTTGGTCCAATAAGGGCAGAAAATCAACGCGAAATGTTGTACAAAACGAAGGAAATTAATTAGTAGTTTGAATGTCTACCAATTAACGATTTTGGTTGTGCTTGGTCATACGAATGCAGTGTCTAATGCTGATGTCATAGCTAATCAACTGGTTCAAAATAATTGGCAAACGATTTACTACTTGTTTTGTCTTGTGCATTGCCGAAATATACGAAATTGCGTGCGCATAAGTGAAATGGTTTGCTTGATTTGCGTTAGTGAATACGAATCTTATCTTTGAGGTTTGTGCTTGTTAGTTGAATTAATGTTCATATTTGGAGCTTGTTGTTTCCTGACGCAGAGATAATGTTTGTGAAGTTTTTTATTCAGTTCTTGATGTCATTAAATTTAATTAACCACAGTTTCGGCTACTTCATCAATCTCTTTACCAGCCTTCCTTCCTGAGCAACATAAGTCTTTATGTTTTCTTTTATCTCTTACATAACGTTACAGCTAACAAAATGAAGTTCACACCACCTCCCGCATCGCTGCGAAATCCTTTAATCATTCCGGAAAAGATAATGATGGGCCCGGGACCATCCAACTGCTCCAAGCGAGTACTGTCAGCTATGACTAATACTGTGCTGAGTAACTTTCATGCCGAATTATTCCGCACGATGGACGAGGTCAAGGATGGTTTGCGATACATTTTTCAGACAGAAAGCCGAGCAACGATGTGCGTTAGTGGTTCAGCTCATGCCGGAATGGAAGCCATGCTGAGCAATCTGCTCGAGGAAGGCGATCGAGTACTGATCGCTGTGAACGGAATCTGGGCAGAACGGGCTGTCGAAATGTCTACGCGCTATGGTGCGGATGTTAGAACAATTGAAGGTCCAGCAGATCGTCCGTTCAGTTTGGAAACACTAACTACGGCCATTGAACATCACCAACCCAAATGTTTGTTTTTGACGCACGGCGATTCTTCAAGCGGGCTACTGCAACCGCTGGAAGGTGTAGGTCAGATTTGCCACCAGCACGACTGTTTGCTTATAGTTGATGCCGTTGCATCGCTGTGCGGTGTACCGTTTTACATGGACAAATGGGAAGTCGATGCTGTGTACACCGGTGCTCAAAAGGTTCTTGGAGCACCTCCCGGAATCACTCCCATTTCCATTAGCCCCAAAGCATTGTAAGTGTTGCAACAAACGTGTGATATATGTTATTATGACAATTAACAATTAACATTGACTCTAACTTTTTTGTCTATTTCCACAGGGATGTTATCAAAAATCGTCGCACAAAGTCGAAAGTGTTCTACTGGGATCTGTTGCTCTTAGGCAATTACTGGGGTTGTTATGATGAGCCCAAACGGTGAGCGTTTCTATTTGAAAAATAATGCTGTTGTAAATATTTGCAATATGTTCTTGTTTAATTTCTTTTCCAGCTATCATCATACTGTGGCCTCTAATCTAATATTTGCTCTACGCGAAGCTTTAGCCCAAATCGTAGAAGAAGGATTGGAGACACAGATAAAACGTCGCCTGGAATGTGCACAAATTTTGTACGATGGTCTCGGAAAGATGGGCCTCGAGATCTTTGTCAAAGATCCCAAACATCGTTTGCCTACAGTGACCGGTATTATGATACCGAAAGGCGTTGACTGGTGGAAAGTATCGCAATACGCTATGAATAAGTAAGTAATGCAGAATGACTTTAGTTGCATCGTAAACAGCGTTAACTTGTTTGCCGTATGATTGTTACAGTTTCTCCATGGAAGTGCAAGGGGGACTTGGTCCCACATTTGGAAAAGCATGGCGTGTGGGCATTATGGGTGAATGCTCAACAGTACAGAAAATATACTTCTACCTGTACGTTCTAAAGGAATCCCTCAAGGCAACACATCCCGACTATATATTTGAGGAAAGCAATGGATTTCATTAGACTAACATTATTGCATTAAATTATACTATACGTCTATGTATTACTATTGCTATTGAGTACTATTGCCCTTAGCATATAAGCGCTATGCATAGTCTCAATTTTGGATTTCTAAATTGAATCGAATTTAGTTTTGTTTAAAAATGAATCAACTAACCTGTGAAAGATTCCATCATCTCTAACACATGATTTATTCGCATATTCATCTCGCTAATAAATAAAATTACTTATTCGAGAATAAATTATTGCTTTACACAAATTGTGTGTATTCTTTCAAAGCAGTAATGGTTTCTCGCACTGAACTTGTTTTATGAATCTGTGTATCATCAAATTACGTGGCTTATACAAATACAAATATTCTTGATACGGCCAGACCTTTCTTAAGAAGTAAAATAAAAAATAAATAAAAAAAACAAATACAAATATCCAACTCTCTTATCCGAACTTGTTGCATAAACTCAAACAAACAAAATATAAACATCATGGTTGAATAATTTACCATTTATTTTAGGAGTAGTATTTATTTAATGATTGGTAACGGTGACTAGTGGCGGAACTAACGGTAGCCGGAGCAGCCAGCCGCCTATGGTTCCGTCGGTCAGGCGGGCTCCGAATGAATATTGTATTTTGTTATATATTTAGTATTTATTTAGATTTCAAGTCTGCTGTTAACCAGCTAAACAAGACGCAATGTGCATAACATACCCTACTGAAGATAGCGTAATCTCTCTCTAAATGTTGCTAAGTTTTCGTTGAAATTGGAGTGTTTGACTAACATGTTAAATACATGAAAATGAGACCGGGTCATTTGCTCCATATTGCGTATTTCTGAATTTCAGGTATATAAATTGTCTGTGTCTCGATGAAAGCCTGTTTATTTATACGCTCTAATATCTCTGGGGCATCTATTGTCCCACAAAGTATATATTGAAATCAATATCAAGTGTACCTATTAATCACAATCGTTAAAATGCTATGAATGAGCAAGATAGAAAAAGTAAAATATTTATGCGTTATTTCTGGCTCACAACGAGTTATAACGGTTGCTGTTATCATAACGTCTAATTTCAATTTTGAATAAGAACACGTAGAATGAAATAACCTTTGCAGTGGCATACCATATCGATAAACCTTGACCGTTACGTGGAATCGTTTCTTGACAGTGTAGTGACATCTTTTCACCACGTAGAGGTGTTGATCTTCTTTCTCATTCACTCGCCCAGTCAGCTGTATTGTTCTCCCGCTCGTGTTACTTGATGTTGCGGAACTTATTCCGAATACGTCGGCATCGAAATAACAACACATAACTTTGCGAACCGCTACAGTCGGATTCCGTTTTCTTTCAGTCTGTTCCAACGCACAAATTAGCCGCTCAATCGATTCGTGATAGTAATTTGTAGTTAGAGTTTCTTTCAATCAATCCTTTTAATCCTTGGTGCAGCGGCGTCTCGCAGCGGACCGCACAAACAGTCACCACTACTTTCTTTCGAACCGTACTGCTGGTGACGAGTTAAAAGTTTCATTTAAATCCTGGACTCTCAGATATTCACAAATGGCCATCAAAGCAGGAATGGGGAGGAAATCTTCCAACAAAAATCCTCCATTTTTCAGCCATGAGTTCGTTATTCAAAACCACGCGGACATTGTATCGTGTATCGCGATGATCTTCGTCGTAGGAATAATGCTACAGGTAAGTTGATTGAAATTACGGCATTTCCACCGAAAATAACCCTAATGGGTGGTGTGCTGCGTGATAAGACCCGCATGCATGCTTCTTTAACGGAAGTACATTGAACAGTTCAAGACTTTCAAAAAAGGTACTCGAAATTGTCGTGTGCTCAAAACTGCCACGTATGACCCACTAACACTGCAACATAGCGGCATCGTGGAAAAGCGCGACGAAGATTAGCAAACTCTGTCGGTGAAATAACAATTCTCTTTTATATGTTTTACAGCCGACACAATCCCTAGCTAGCACCTTTGTTGCCTTACGCCACAACGTATCCGGAGCGGATCCCAGCCAGGAAAACCCTATGGGAGTGCAGTATCTGTACACGGCCGGATGGAAGGATGCTTGTGCGATGTTTTTCTACACGCTCATCTGTATCATCATGCACGCTATTCTGCAGGAATACGTATTGGATGTAAGAGCACCATATCATGGTCTATTCCCGTCGTGACATAACTGGTGCTTTCTCTTTCAGAAAATATCGAAGAAACTTCACCTGTCCAAGTTCAAATTGTCACGCTTCAATGAATCCGGTCAGTTGGTCGTTTTTTACGCAATGTCCTTCCTGTGGGGGCTTGATCTTATTGTGCGTGAACAGTATTTCGGAAATATGCAAAGAATGTGGGAAGGATACCCTGATCATCCGATGATCTTCCTGCACAAGATGTTCTTCGTTATTCAGCTGGCCTACTACGCGCACATGCTGCCGGAACTGTACTTCCAAAAGGTGAAGAAAGACGAACAGAAGCCCAAGATTCAGCACGCTGTGGGTGGTCTGTTTATCATCGGAACTGCATACTTCCTAGGGTATGTAACAACACACAATCTGCAAAGCTTTCTTTTAGCTATATCATCACCTGCTCCATGTTTCAGATTCCAACGTATTGCACTCGTTCTGTTGACCCTGCACTATTTCTGTGAGTTTATTGCCCATACCTTCCAGTTGGTGGACATAATGGATAAAGAAGGAAAATTCGCGAAATGTAAGTACACCGGGCAAGCGCGAGAAAGCATCCTACAGTGTCTGTAGAAAACTTTCAATCATCTTCTCTTTTTTGCAGTACGCCTTGTTCACAACGGATTATTCATTCTGACCCGCTTTACGACGATGGTTCTGTCATTCCTTACCTTGTTCTACAGCATTGACAACATTTCACAATCGAAGCGCGTCCTGATGCTGTCGATGGTATTCGGACTGCAGGGCTATCTGTTTTACGATTTTATTTCCAATGTACTTCGCTCGAAGCGGGAAAGCTCATCGGAAGAACGGGCAAAAGTAACGGTTAGCGTAAACAAGACTGAAAAACCGAAAAAACAGAAGAAAAAGGAAAGTGATCTTCCGGAAGCCGATCAAAACTCTGCACAATCCTCTCCTAAAGCTACCGGCAGCAACGTGCGCAAGGCGAAAGTAAAGTAAAATGAGTACCAAGCAGTAAAGCTGTTTTGCCGGTATACTTTTTTCCATCCATTTTTACTGGTCGCATTGTTTCCTTCGAAGAAAGATACAGTATAGCAACATTTAATAGTGAAACGAACTCATTCGAAAGCAGCACAGAAAGTATAATATGTTATAGCTTCGCTGTCCCAAGGTGCGCGGACTGTAGTGAATGAAGTCGCGAACAAACTGCGTTGTTTCGGATCATCGTATGTCGACACATTTTTAGGTTTGTGCGTCAAGAGGTAAAATATTTGTACAAAGACTCTTTCACACATTATTTTGCTTTTCGGCTTATGACAGGAACTGCATTTATCTTAAAGATAAACTTTCGTATAGCGAGAACGATGGGTGTAAGTTGAGGTGTTATCCTAGATTCTGCCGTTCCCACTTAAGTGTTAATCAGGTATTTTTCTGATCATAATTTTGTCCATTCTTATACAAACAATAACAATTGCTAACAAAATTACGTTTCTAACAGTGTTTATTTACTTAGTATAAACTACCTAGAATATCACAGTAACGTTGTGTTATGTTGTGTTGTGTAAATTCTCCGGTTAATACAACGTTAGGTTCAAATTTGATTCTACAATTTTATTTGTTTGTATAATACAGTGTCGCGTTCCTTACGACCAAATCATCATTTGTTGATTAGGAAGTAATATTAACATAAACAAAAGTTGAAACAAATTAAATCTTTTATTATACCGAAACAAAAATCCCAAAATTTTAAATAATAGCATTATCAGCAGAAGGAAATTTATTTATTCATTATCAAGCTGCATTCACGTCTAGTTTTTCGGCTTATCACCATGCTGTTCTACGCACTTTTCCTTTCCCTTTTCATCATAGACACAACTCTTCGTCGTCCATACTTGATTGCCCTTGATCTGAGAGGTATCTATCGACACAATTGAAAATTTTAACAAATTATAACGTTATTTGCTTTATTATTTGTGGGAATCGTAATTGCAATACCATACCTGGCATAAAATCCAACCAATCGCCACGTGATCCCAATCCATTACTTCCTCCTGCTCCTCCAGGTACAAAGTTAGGAAACTGCGGTTGAGGTGGAAAAGTGGGAAACGTGGGAAAGCCGTAGTTTACTCCCCCGCTCTGCCTACGGTAGCGCAGCAACCTATCAAGCAATGGTCCGTTCTGGGACTCATCTGTATGGAAGTGGATCGATTAGATGCATTTCACGAATCGTTCACATTTTTTCGTACCTTTCTTTGCAGTCACAAACGACCCGAAACAACCGATCGCCAAGAATAACAAAACGCATGTATGCTTCATGATCGGAATGCAAAAGCAAACTGTCCTACTCAATGCCTAACACCGAACTAATGTGCCCGTACCATGTCAAGCGTTGCGTAGTTTACAGGGAACGAATGTTTGTTGATTCTTTTCAAGCCGCTGAAATTCCCACATGATGTTGAACGTTTGTGAACGAACTCAACACATTAAGTGATCTTCATTATCAGTTACTGCCAGAGCAAAGGTTTCGTATTGGTGTTTCATCGCACCATTTGTGATTTGCTTCAGCATTTTTAAATATTAAACGAAGCATGTCCGCTGTCATGCTGCAACCGATTAAGAAATTTCCTCAATAGCATATGTTATTATTTACTAATCAGCCATCATCAAGCCTATAACAGCTTGGCCTGTCTTGAGTGGCTGCAAAAGTGTTTTGTATCGCTTGTGGTCGAATGCCGTCTTTTGCAAACACTCCTTCTTGCAGACGTTTGTGTGAGCGCTGTAAAAATCTTTAAGCTTTATGTCCAGTTACATTTCAGTGACATAACTAGCGCACCATAATATATCAAGTTTAATTCATCGCATCTTAGTGAAGGTCATCATACCAGGTATTGGAATTACAACGAAAAAAAATCAAATATGGGCGGATAGTTTATTTAGTAACCTATTTATTTTATGATATTTATACCATCTCAAGATTACAGTTGGCCTAGAACAGCCGAACAAGGACAAAGCAATATCAGATTGCCTTTTCCATTCCATCGCTTCCTACTATCGCTAAGGTCACGGGAGGAACTAATATGTTTTGTTGTTTTTTTTTCAGATTCAACATTTTACCCACCCAAGCACGAAGCATGGATTAATCAACATGTTTTCAATTTCATGGGAGAGTATTCCAGTGAAAGTAGAATACCCCATTCTTGAAGCACTTATGTCTACGGTATATGTGTAAACTAGTTTTGCAAATGCATACATTTTGTGTGAATTCGTTTTGAGTGGAAGTTTTATTGCTTTAAGAAGTAGGCACCAATGCTGAGCTACACATAAGCCAACATCAGTCAAAAACAGTTATGCTAATGAGCATGAGCTGTACTTGAAATGAACGGAATTCGCTCAAACCGTAAACCAAACACAGAAATGGAGAACACTACTATCATTCGTACGAAATATCCATCCGCAAGAACGAGAACGCACTTGGTACCGGTATGTAGACACCTTTCAGCACATGAGAGTTGCAGGAATAGCATCCGAGTTTCGCCATGTTCAACACCCCAAACCCCATTAAGATGGTAGAAAGAAGTCAACGAATGCTACGAGAACCATGTTACGGGGATATCAACGTTCGAAAGAATGGAAAATGCAAAGACTCCAGCGCGCAAACATATCGTCGGACGATCGCAACCAACGTGGAATGAAGGAAAACGCATTAAGAATCCAACCAGCAGCAAACACGTTGAAGGTGGAAATGAGTCAAAGAGCAAAATCCTATCGCTGATGGTGCGTCTTGAGAGGAACTGGTGTATCGTCGAACCGCACACACTCGATGATGGCATCGGCCCATCAAGCTCCTAGCGCATGCCTCGGTACCTGAAGAAATCACCGCTATTCAGCGTCTTTTCAATGTATCGTTGTGTTAAAATGTATAAAGTTTCTTGCAGATCCGCTGACCACCACATTTGTATCCAGTCTGTGTCCGGAAGAAGATCGCGTTCGACCGACCCGTTGCGTTGTGTGTCGTGAAGTGTTTTGCAAAGGGAGGTGGATAGATACCCGTGAACCTGATCTGTTGTATTTGCTGTTTGCCTTCAGTCTTCTTCGATACAGCTGCAAGAGTGCTCATCGTGACATAAGCGTTTCCGTGATCATCGATATTTAGAACTTATAGAAAGTGAGAGAGCTTAACAATGAATCATCGTAACGTAGTGTTTGCACTGTTTTTGGTGCTAGCTGTCGTTTTCGTACGTGCAGGTAAGTGATCTATTAATGTGAAGATCAGTATCTCAAATCGGTACTCAATTACTTCCAGTTCAAACCCAAGCCATAAGTTTCTATATGTATCATTAGTTTCTTCTCAAATGCTAATATATGACGATATTGGGAAAAGATTCTAATTAAAAATTTAAAACCTTTTTTTGCTAACATTGTGAATCAGTGTCAGATACGCCGCATCTGGGTGAGGTTCAAGAGTGTGCCGTGTGGTGCGGTTGATGAGTCGCGACCGGAAGACAAAAAAACAATCAACTGAAAAACCACAAAGCTTGAAAACCGGTTTTTGGCGATTCGAAATGTAGACACTATTATTTACCACAATTTTTCTGGCTCCACTCTTTTTGTTGTTGTTGTTTTTTATTTGGCTTTAAGCGATACGAATACCTCGCTCTATTGTCGGAATCTACGTTGTTTTTTCTTCACCAAATCAAACTATAACTCAATTTGATCTTTAAACTCAGTTTAAACAGTCGACGAGACATTCGTACAGGAAATATTATTATGATGAAGATATTTCGATCGTTCAAACCGATGACGCATTATCTCAGCCTCTCGTGGATCACATCATCTCGGAAGTTAAACAATCTCGGATCTAGGAGTAATTGTTAGCTTTAAAACGTCTGTATTGAATACGATTAGTTATTTTATGTTTGTATGAATTCAGTAAACGCTGTGTCATGAGTTAATATATTAGTATTTTGCCTTTAAACCTACGTTCCATTTAGTCCATGCTAAAAAGTCCCCAAATACTTTGATGACTTTTATTGCACTCTCTGCGAAAAGTCCTCCAGTTGCATCATGCTCAACCGGGGTTGTATATGTATAATTTTTTTTGTTTGGCCAAAAAAGTGTCATTTGTTGCATAACCATATCCCGGACGGATTGAATAATCGGGCACATGTATTCCTGTTTTGCATCAAGTCGCATAATGTGAAGCTTTGTCATATCTTATGTAGCAGAAGAATCGAAACAACAAAAGAAACATTATCATCCTACATATAGCCTCCATGTTCAAACCGGTCATTAGGTAGTCCACCTTGGCGGACTATATAGTTGAAGTCGCTAAAAAAGTCAAAACTAGTGATATTTGGATTCCTTTTTTTCTTATCCCATTTTAATGTGCAGCTTCATGTAACTCCAATCAGGAACATAGTTTTGCACGACTGTTGGATAATATTTTGAAATTATTTACCTAGCAATATAACCCCCAGACAGAGATATTAACAAACAGCAATGCCAAAAGATGAAATATAGCACAAAACCGACAGCCTCGGAACAGTCTTTGTTTACCATAAGTATTATGTTTATTTACAGAAACTGGTTTTTACGTGCCCAAAGCGTACTACACGATTGACGAACATGGTTATAAATCCCCACTCATCTACATTGACAGTATTCCGGTGAGTATTTGCTTTGCATTGAGCTTCAGTGATTGTGCGAGGCAGATTGTTGCCCCGTTGCCGAAACGATTTTGATTGTGGATTTTTCCCTTCTTCTCTTGTTCATTCTGCAGCAAATATTCCAGCGTGTTCGACGATCCGCTCAACTTCCTACAGGTGTGTTGTAGTTCGATGAATATCGACTGCCTTTGGTAGTATTTGGGTTTAAAGTGTAAAAATTAAACTAATTGTGTTCTTTCACCTCAAAACTATCACATTTTTCAGTCCCCAACTTTGGTTTTCCGGTGAATTTTCCTGCGTTCCAGTTCCCAAATCCTGCACAGGGTGGCAACTTCCAGTCAGTATCTATTACCAGCGGAGGGTAAGCAATACATCCTTCTTTTCCATAACATTATTCGTTTTATCTTTCGAACCGATTTCAAACCAAGTTTGGATTTCTCATATCCTTGTGTTGTTTATGAGCAATTCACAAGAATTGCCTATTGTGCCTGTGTAGTCTATTTATAAAAACTGATCCACAGCTACGATCCACGATCTCTCTTCCACTAGCGCACAGTTAAACTTGAACAGATAGAAGAGATGCAAGATGATGCGAGAATCCGGTTTAAAGTTATTATCTTTATAGTTAATCTCAGTGCTTGGCAAAGTATGGAGTATCATCCTGTTGTTTAGCTGTGCACGGTAACTAAAGGTAACATGCGCAAGTTTTTATCGACGGTGTGTGCCTGTATGTTTTTTTTATTGTTGTGTTCTGCATTCTTTGTGGTTCACTTAACGTGCTCGACGCCAACTACGGCCACCGGTTAATTACGCGATAAACTCAATGCAGCGCTTTCATTGCACTCTTTATGTCGGACGTACATCTCTCCCTATCACACAGGATCGTAATGAACGCTGGGAAAATATGTTTCCCTTTAATGATAGACAAATTTTCTACTCATTTCATATTTGCTCTGTTTCTTTGTTCCTTTACATGTTTTAAAATTGTACTACCGCTAGCAACATAGCAAAATAGTTTTCGATTACGCGTTTCTTATATTTAAAGTTTGATTTAAAAAACTGTGTTGGCGATACTGACGAGTTAGTTTTTATTGTTTGAATAAATAGTGCCTGCTACTTATCATAATTCCAGTAGAAATAGTCTAGACGGGTTAAATCACACGAGTTTAGACAGGCCTAAACATCGCCTCCACGTGATAACCATGTCCGGTGATCGAATCAATGCCAAATATCGGTTGTTTCATGCGCTTTTTGCACGTTGTGCCGTACTGTAGGAACCACTTATATTGAACACATTCGTATCTAATCTAGTACATCTAGTCACCGAAATACACTATTAAAATACACGGAGAAAATGTGTGTGTCTCGAATTTCCGCGATTGTGGAATCCCGGTATAATCTCGCTTCAAATTGACAGTTTTAGAATCCTTCATTTAAGAATTTTCTTAATTGCTCGTAATGTAGTCCGCATTTTATGTGATTTTTTTTAAATTAACAAAAAATTTAAAAATATATTTCATTGAATGAATCAGAAGATATTTTTAATCAAATTTTAACTTATTTGTTTAAATTTAGTGCTATAACATCATCTGACCTGTGTAATTTGAAAATCCTCATATAAGAAGAAACGTGTATCTCGGCGACTACCTAAATAGATTAAAAACAAGCCGCCGTTCATGTGTCTATAACACTCTTCCTTGACCTCGTCGTTTTCGACGAAGTATGAACCGATGACGATTCCGGCCAATCCAAACAAATCAATGATCTTCTCGGAATATATAGCCATTTGGCGGACTTCATGTGGATGGGTTATCAAATTCGAAAATTCTACCTGTTCACGTACCTCTAGATCCTCAAAACAGCCTCGTTTGTGAGGAGACTATTTGTAAGAGAAAGTCGGGTTCTGTACTGCTCGGAATTGAGAGACACCCCCAGTAGTGAACATACGTCGTTATCAATTATCTATATGCTTGAGCTCCAGAGTCAATTAGATCATGTTGGATACAAATCCCATTCTAGAAATCATTCCGAATCGAATCGAAGTCGAATTCTTCAACGTTATCTTGTACAGCGGTTCATTCCATACTCAGACTTTGCGTTCCGTTGACACACAGGTTCACAGTGGGTGAAGCGTTCGGAACTTATTTTAAACAAAACAATTTTTATCCTAGAAATTTCTTATTATGAAACTTTTTACGTATTAAAATATAAAACATGTGCTATCGCATCAGTTACTAAATTAAAAAATGATGATTTTCTTTTCTATTCTAGCAGCGGTGGTTTGAACAATCGATTCGATGAAAATGGACAGTCGGCACCAGGTGGAACCACTATTAACACATTCTCGTCTCAAAATGGACAGGTTACTCAAATGACCCACCATATCGACAAGGACGGCAAAGTCACTACTCATACCAACAAGAACAACAACAAGAAGAACTAAAAGCAGATCGATAACCGCGAGTATTTTTTCAACAATAAACTCCCAAATCAATACTTTGGCAAGCTGTATCGATTCATGTTGTGAAGCAATCCCAATTCGCCATGTGACCACTGCTCTTTTTCGCAAAACGACGATACACTTTTGACTAGCATAAATAATATTATTGTGTTTGTGTGTGTACTTTGTACTAGTGCCTATTATGGTAGTATTCGGCTGGAGTATGTATAGTATTTAAAAATGAAATAAAAATACAAAAAGTAACAACCAAGCTATGTTTCCTCTTTTACGCATCATAATGCGTCTTTTAATTTGTTGCTTAACGTCTAAGCTAAGTTTGAAGTAATTTAAATTTCAATCAAATCTGTTGTTTAGTTATTTTAGCTAATCCAACATCAATAGACAACGGGCCCTGATTTGTTATCACAGTGAATTTCACATTCTAAACAAATGCATAATCAAGTCAACCGTTGGAATTAACCTATAGAATGTTGGTCTAGAGTGATAGTATCGATGTGTTCGACAGAAGGACCGATAAACGTTTGTTGAATGACAATGCGCGATCGTGAGCGATTCATAGGACTTATGCAATAGGCCAAGATCGAATAAAAGTTGCAGAGCCAGAATAGTGAGTAAGTATGTTTTTTTTTTTAAAATTATTTATTTATATTCAATTATTACGACATTTAGCCGTATTGTCAGCCTGTGTTGAAAGGCTGAAGTGTACAATTTTCACAAGGCATTTCCTTCTTATCCCGGACATTCTCGGTTGTGATAGTGATTATGTGGTTATTGCTATTGTTGTTGCTATTGTTGTTGGGTGTTAGAGATGTCCTATTTCATTGTGTGTTTCGGTTATGTAGTTCTATTGCTTCACTGTGGTGTGATGAGGTGTCCATGTCGGTACAATTGTTTGCTTTTGGTGGTGAGATGTTCACGACTGCGATCATGTATCTCGATGATAGGGTCTACTCGGCTGGTGGAGTGAGACAATTTTGTCATACGTTGTTGGGGACTGTAACAAAACAAACAACAGTAAGCATTTTGAGGACAACACAAAAACCCGGTCTGCCTCCCTTTTGCGGCTTTGGTGCTATCCGCGAAGGCGACTGTTTCCTCAACGGCTTGGCTAAGGCACTACATAAAAACATGTATGGACTAATACAACACAACGGATAGCAATAGGTGTAGGAGGAAGGGGAAGAAGGGAAAATTGGGATATGATTCAGAGGATAAGACCCTGTCCCTGGCGAAGCGGAAGACAAGCCCTATGTACTTCAGGTCCCCGCAAGCCAAAACATCTCGGATCGGTGTATCCGGCTGTCTGCCGACGATCGCAACTGCGCCTAACAAGGAGGCGGCTTCAAATTCTACGCAGGACAACAGAAGGTGATCCACATCGTGGAATCCAATGCCGCAGCCACACACTTTCGTCTGACCCTGAGTAAGTATATAATACATATAATTTTGTTTTGTCATCATCAAAATCATCAATTCTACTGTATAAAATTCTGCTGAATAAAATTCAAAATCCTAAATCCTACAAAACGTAGGATGTAAGTGACCACAGTTGAGTTCTTACCTATTGAATATGAACGGCTGTTAATGTGCATAACTATCACCTGCAATACGCGAGAAACTGGTTATAACCAAGCAAAAGAAAAAATTAAGGCTAAATGAATTTTTAACATAATTGCTTCGAAGTACCTGCTGGAATCGGTGTTACAAAAAATCACAACATTTGAAGTCTTCATACTTTTCTAACGACCTATTGTTGTTGTAACGAGGTGCCAAACATGTTTTTCTATTACCATGCACGACACTTATAACGAAGCACCCTGTGAATCAATCTCCCGCCAACGAAATTATGGCACAATTATGGCGCATGTTTTATCACAGCAACGGATCATGCATTGTAGACGGTAATCACCCACTGTTCCGGACGAGTTTCCCGACTTGCTATAAATGATTGCATGTGCAAACATTTACAGTTGGTCCCCGAGATACACTTTGTATTATAACGGAATGGAGAAATCCCACAAAACCAAATATCTTAAATTTCCTCGTTTGTCGAATGCTGGCGCAATTTCGTTTCAAATTGACAGTTATATAATTAACTTCCTTCTCCGCTCGCAATGTGCTCCTCCTTTTAAGGCGATTTTTTTTCTATGGAAAATATTAACAAAAAATATTTAATAAAATTTATTTGATTCAATTAGAAAGACATTATGAAACAAATTTAAATTATTTGCTTGATTTTAGTACTATAAAACCACTGAGCCAGACAAATGTTAAAATCGGCATATAAGATCGACCATGTATTTCGAGATCTGCCACTATCGTATACCTTGCGGAACGCCTGTAAAGCTTATCGGACACCCGCTGATTTCAGCTGTGTGTGTTATTTTTGAATGAAACTGAGCAGTTAAGATTAGCACGAGACAATGAAACAATCTTCGGAGATGTGGTTAGGTAGTTGTTGCTGAAATAATGTGATCGAGGGATAGGCAGTTTTGTTAACTACGATTGGTCTGATCTATATGTGCCACTATTTCTCCAATGCTATTTTCTATTCACTTTTGCATTTCAAATAACCGTGTAGCGACAAACAACAATGATTCACAAAAACTCAAAAATATTGTATTTTCCTTTTTTTTTATTAAAACTATTCATATGAAACGTTGATACGTATCTTATACGGATGAAAGTATGTATGATCTTTCTAAATGCGCAGGTGTAGAAACCGAGCTAGTTCTGTGTCATTCTCACTGGATTCCTTGTGTATAAAATGTATATTGTGCCTTTTTCTTAAGAAATATAATCATTAAGGTTAAGTTGGTTCCTAACCAGGAATTCTATCGGTAATGCTTGCCATCCCCACATGCGTTGAGAGAATATGTCATTTTGGTAGGCTAATACATATCTATTACGCCCGGTACACCTGTACTTTAACCCTTAGTGTTGTCGAAAGGACGCAGTACACCGGGTGGGCCACCAAAGCTGCCGGTAAATTTATCTGTCGCTGGTTTTGGTTGTTGCGGCTGTTGGGGCAGGGATTGATGGGCTGATTGCTGATGCTGCTGAGCAAGTTGTGGCTGAGCGGATGAAAATACGTTACCGTCCGGTTTGACATTAGTTCCGGGCCGTTGCTGATTGCCTAAAATTCCTGGGGCACCACCGAAGCTTCCAGTAAACTTGTTACCGCCGTTAAAAGTGTTCGTTACCGAAACGGGCCTCGCTGGTTGCGCAGGCGGTGTGAATGTGGAGCCAACCGTTGGTCTAATGCCAGTGCCTTGGATGACGGGACCTCCAATGAATGGTCCATTGAATTGGTTTGGCACTGATGGTACAGATGGAGGTAGGGGTCTTTGCGACACACCGGGTGGTGTAGGAGTTGGAACTGGAGCCGGATGTCCGGAACCGAAATGTTGTACGGAAGGAGGCTTTTGAACAGGAGCAACGGTAGGCGTACTTGAGACGAACGTTTGTGGAGCTTTTGTGTAAGCGGTACCTATATTCGCTTGATTGCCCAAGAACCCTGGTGCACCCCCAAAGCCGCCCACATACTTTTGAACAGTGGTTTTGTCATCGGGTCGAGCCGTCGTTGAAAATGTGTTTTGAGGCGTAAAAATGGGTTGTGGGCGCGGTTGTGTCTGCGTTGCGGAGGGAACCGCTTGCGGAACGTTCGGTCTTACAGTCGACGTGTATGCTGTGCCAATGTTTTGTTGATTGCCGAGAAAGCCGGCCGGTCCTCCGAACCCTCCATTGTACTTCTGTACCACAGCTTTTGTAGTAGTTTCAAATGTTGGCCCAGCAGGAGCTAACGATCCTGAAAACCTGTTTTCTGCCAAGAAATTTGGTTGGGTGAAATGCGTCTGTTGATTAACGTCGGTTTTGTATCCCACCACACTGTCAGGCGATTGTGAAGGTTGCTGTGGCGTCGGCTTTACCGGACCACCGAACGGATCGCGTGCAAAGAACGTTGACCGTTCCGTACCAACTTGAATATCATACACCGGTGGTAACTGATCCGGGAACAGAGGGGGCAATAGACCGTTGACCGGTTTCTGAGCGAATAGAATCTTGCCATCCTCGATGGTCGGAATTTTGGCATTGGGCAGAAACTGTGGCTGCGTTATGGGAGGCCTTGCTGTTGTGGTGCTGCCTGGCGGTACTACCTGCACGGTGCTTGGCACAGGATTTGGCGGCAGTAGACCAAAGTTTGGTTGCGCGATAGGCTCGATTATACCAGACGCGTAGCTCGGAACTTTGAAGTTGTACGGCCCAACCTTGTTGCCTTGACCGGATGACTGAAAGTTTGCGTCCCGATTGACGTTCGTTAGAAACCCGACAGAATCCAGTTCGGGCTTAGCAAGATCCGTAAACGGTGTCACTGGATTTCCATAGCTGTCTCGTAACACCGTGTTCGGCTGGGGCGTCGATCCTCGGACGTCAACATTTGAGAGTTCATTATTAATGCCAGATGGGATCGCATTGAGGGAAGCATCGTTCGCAAAGCCAAGATTGCGTCCTTTGGCAGCAGAAAAGCCTTGTCCACGTGCGAATGGTGTGATAGCAAGATTGATGATATTGCTATCCGTGGCAGGAATCCCACCATCCACTGAGCGAGCTGAGTGAGCTGTAAGAATGCGGGTAAATCGTAGAATCAATATGCGAATGTGAATCACGCAAAGATCAATCAAAATGTACTGCACTACCTTGCTGTTGATTCGCCTCTGGGGAAGAAGACACAGCTGAAACGGGACAAAGAATTAATGTGTACATTAATTGATGTTCTTGCTTTATCCGTGACATTTTCACCGCAAAACACGACTGTTAAGGTCATTTAGGATTTGGGTTTTTTTTTAAACACTATTACAACAAATTTATTTCGTTCCATCATCAATATGTTCCCCCTTTAGGCAGCCTCCATTTATTCCCTTTCCATCTTGCAGCGCTTATATTACCGCCCAAATCTGTGTGGGTGTTACCTTAACTTTGCATCGTCATTCGGTGTTCATTGTTCGCAACGTGTACCTTTTTTGTACATTATGTCTTCCTGCTTCCGCAAGACAAATTGCAAAATTCCAACCAACACGTAGTTGACACGCATGGTTCTGCTATTATTGTTTCGTTATTTTTATATCTTGGTATCTTACATCCAAATTTATCCACCATCGTCTCCATCTCTTTTTGTCAAACTATAAGCTACAAAAAAGTACGAATCGTTCCACAATACACAATACACAATACACAATAGTACAACTTCTTCAGTGCGTGATGGTGCTGACACAAAATTGGAAATCTTGAATTGTTGGTAATACGTATTGAGGTAAATGAAATTCTTTTTTTCCTTAAACACAATTTTAGTTATGAATATCGTTTAATGTAACGATCATACAGTTTCGGATTCATTGACGTTGTCAAGCTCACTTTTCACACAAAAAGAAAACATATTTTGAAGCTGCACAAATGGTGACCAAACCAGAAAAGTTCTACCGAACATTTCATGCGACAAGAAAAAAATCATATAACATGCGCTGGTTCCTTATGTTTGAAGATAGTAATCGACCAACAGCAAAGATGTTGCTCCTGTAAAGTCTTGGAGTTTGATTGAACACATCCAGTTGACAAATAAATTATGCTTTTCTAAGAGCGGCATTACAAACCAGCCTTTTAAATGGCCACAAATGCACCATCGGGTTCAGGACCATACAAAGTAGTTACAAATTGAAACCTGTTACAAAATTGTAAAATTTACGCAAAAATATACAATCTTTCTTCTCCCAACCCCAATAAATTAAACCACTCCGTTGTAGGGATATGCTACTTTATTAGGCAAAAATTTTCATAGAAAATTTATTAGATCTTTCGGATCACCCCACGTGTTTTGTTTTCCTTCCATCTTTCCCTCTCTCTCTTTTCTACTTTCTTTTTCTTTCTGGTATGGTTTGTCCCTCATTTTCACACTTTTTCTACTATATCCATCCCTCAGTCTCGCGTCTGTTTTCGTCGTCTGTTTTGTATCTGATTAACGTAAGTTTAGGTCATATGTAGTTTGCTTGTGATCATTTGCTCCTAACTCTACTCGTCTGACGATTTCTTAAAGACGGGATTATCGAGCCCGGATTGTTCCTTCTGATCAATGGGTAGCGTTGCATTTGGATCATCTTCCTCGTCATAGGTTTTCAACGGGATCTGTTTATAGCGCCAGGCCAGTATAGAGAACAAACCCATGTCGACAAACATTAGACCAGCAAACAGCACAAATTCCCATTTCTGTGCATCGAAGATTTTTGCTTCAGCTACGATAACCACAATCAGATTGCCCACGGCAACCGTTAGCTGCCAGCATCCTTGCAGTACCGATTTCATACTCTCCGGTGCTTGCGTGAACGAAAACTCCAGTCCCGTAATGGAGTACATCACTTCGCCCAAAGTCATAACTACGTATTGAGGAATCAGCCACAGCATGTTGACGGAGTTCGGTTCGGTGACGATGATGGGCTCAGTGGTCTGGAAGTATCAATCAAGCGTCAGTGTTGGTTCCTCTGATTGGTACCTTTTGCGGGATGAATTCATTACCGCACCATTGAGAAACCACGCATACTTACCATTCCATCAGCATCGCTCACAATGAAAGCATAGACGCCTCCTAGTCTCATCGTGTAGGTCAATGTCAGCTCGCCATCTACATAGATTTCATAATCGGAAGGATAGGATTCCACCAGATCGTACACATACGAACCGTTCTTGTGTCTGTCGAACGGATCGGATGAGTCAATGTCTCGAAACACTACCGTGCGGTTCGTGGCCGTATTTCCCAGCACTCTGTACATCGGATAGCCCTTGGACGATTTTTCTGTGTCATCTTCGTATCGCAACAGACTGATGTCGTTGTCCTGTTTGCGGATAAAGTAGGACATCTGTTTTTCTTCCTCCACCTCAAACGTACGCTGCTGCTCCGGCACAGCACAATTCAGTCCAGGGCCAGTGGAAGAAAGCGTGAATGTGTACGTGGCTTTACCCTTCACACTGAGGTACTTCTCCTCGAACATGCTCATACTCTTTAGTGTAAAGTCGGCATACTCTGGTATGTCTGACTGGACGCGATAGTCACAGTTCATGCCATTGAATATTCGCAGCTGAGCTTCTCCTTCCTTCGGAATGATGGCGTAGGTAGACTCCAGTTGAATTTCGACGATAGTTGAAATCACGAATGCCAAGCCAGCAAATATACCGCCCAGTGTGAGCTTCTGCAGTGGTCGCCGAATTCCGATCATGCTTAACAGTGGATAGAAAGCGACCTCATACAGCGGAATGAACACCAAAATAAGCAGAGGATTGATGACCTGCATCTGATCCGGTTTAATCGTCCAAAAGCCCAGGTCGCCATCCATTCGGGTTGCTTGGAAAGTCCAGCGGGAACCCTGCTGATCAAACAGCGCCCAAAACACCGGCAGAGGAATGTACAACTTTAGTACGTTCAGCAGAATGCGCGTTTCGTCGACCAGCTGGCGTCCCCAGCGCTTCTCTGAATAATCCAACCAGTGCTCACGAGGGTTGATCGATTTTTCACGTGATCGCGTCCGAATGGCAGTCTGTGCGCGTGTTGAGAGAGAGATGCATTGGATGGTCAATAGGAATCAGCTGAACAACAACAAAAAAACACACACTGAACAACACAGTTACGAGACAGAGAAACACAAACACATTTTAAAAAACACACACCATGCCGTACGAACAGAAAACAGACAACAGACAGAAAAAACACTAAAATTCGTCATACTAACCCAAATACATTTGGAAACCTTTACAAACATATTGCCCGCGGGTGCGGATATCTTGTACAGCGGCTTGCCAATGATGAATATGATGATGGAAATCACCATCAGCACACCGGGTACGCCGAACGCCAATGGGAAACAATCATCGTCATCGAAGCATTTCACATCTTCGCGTAAAATCGGTGTGACCATGGTCGACACGAATGAGCCCGAATTGACCGCAAAGTAGAACATCGAGAAGAACAGCGCCAAATACTTTGCCTGTTCCGGTAGCTTAAACTGTTCGCCACCGAACGCGGCAACGCACGGTTTAATTCCACCCGAGCCGAAAGCGATCAGCAACAGTCCGGCAATGGTCATCGCACGTGCGTCCAGATCCCAGCTCGGTATGGCCCCCAGCGTAATGCATCCGCTACCGATCGTGTACACGATCGACAGGTACAATATTGTGCGAAATTTGCCCAACCAACTGTCCGCAATGATAGCCCCGATCACGCACATAAAGTACACCAAGGTAGTGAAGGTATGATACAGTACCGTGGCTGTATCATCGTCGAAATCCAGTTTCCTCGTGAGGTACAGTACCAGCACGGCTGTCGAAGAAAATTCAACCTTCCATGAGCACTACGGATTCCTGGCGGAGCCATACACACCTCGGCCTTTCTCACCCATTCAACACGATTACTTACTTCGCATGCCATAGTAGTTGAACCGTTCGCAAAACTCATTGCTGATGATAAACGGAATGGCTCGGGGATACTTGAGCTTCTGAAAATTGTTTACAGATATGCAAATCGTTAGCTGTTACGCAGGAGCAGAAACTTTGGCGCAATTCTATCACCTTTGGTTCGCCTTCGACATCCCCGACCTCTGGTACGGCGGCAGGCTGTTCTTCTGTACAGGAGATAAAGAGCTCATCAGCTAAATTGTATGCAGAGGGAACAAAACATAGTGCACCATGGGTTTGTACAACCTGAAACCCTATTTCGGCCCTATTTTACCCCAATTATCAAATCGTCACAACCTCGCCACCTGACAGTGATCGATTGAAGTGTTGTTACGCGTGTGTCGATTGATCATCAGCCATACAATCCGGTCACAATTACCTAATTCACTGTCATCATAAACAATGAACGGTTGTACACTTTGCCGAGGGTACTACAAAAAGGCTGTATAAAAATTCCTAACGGTCTTATCGTTTAATAAGCCACATTTGATAAAAACAATGGTCAAGACAAATGAGATTCAGTGATAACGTTTTTATCGGCGAACACGGACCCAATGATAAGTGAATCACCTAGTAAATCGTCCGAAGCGACCACTTCAGTTTACTGTTGGTTATATTATCTGATTTGTTTTTTCAAAACACCAATAATGTGCTACTCTTGTCTAATTTGATTTAGTATATACCACTTACACACCACTATCATAGTGGTTTGAAATTTCGCCTGAATAGTACACAGTGAGGGCGCCGTTTCCATACGATAGCACTGGGTATCAAATTGCAACCGGACGGTCCGCCATAGCATGTACTGACTATCCGACTACGTGGTAAAATTAAGTCCCAGTAAGCCAGAATGGGCGGCGTGACCTATAAGGTCGTTAAGCCAAGAAACAGAGACAGAGGGTACACAGTGATGAAAACCATTGGTAGTAATCTTAGCAGACAATTCAGGCTCAGGCCAAACATTATCCTAGAGAAGGTTTATCTTATTTTTTGAAGACCATTAAAACCTGACCTGACCTGACATTAACTGACAATCCAAATCATGCTTCAATATTGACTACGACACTACGTCATAGACTTATTGCACTCGATTGTTCTGCAACGTGGATAGTCACAAGCAACAACCCTCAAACCTGCCGACTGCAATGGTTCATCACACGTTCTTCAAAGAAAGCATAAGGTGTAAATTAGCATAATTATTGCTTGTGATCTGGATGAACTAGTTCTGCAAGATTTTCTCCGTAGCAACAAAACATCTACATCGAGTCAAAAGGCGCACTTTTCGATCTGCGATCATTCAAGAGGTAAGGTTCAGTGACCGGTCAACAATCTCATCTGTATGTCTGGTGCACTTATTCGATCAATGAACATGGTAAGGATTTTTTTTTGCATCCATGTCTATACGGCATACTCCAGCAGTTAAGGATTGTTTCACTTGATGCATTAATTCATGCTTAGTTGATATTGTACGATTTTACAATTCTACCTAATTCGCTGTAATTGCTGCAATTCGTAAACTTTTCACTTATTATTTCTGTAGGCAACGATTCCTCTATGCTCCACTTTACTTTCATTAGAATCACACAAAAAAGCTGAAAGCTTTCAGCAATCGCCTGTTGCACGAGTTATACTGCACCAGGTGAAAACTGGTCTTGGTTTGGTACTCCTTGTAGCAAATTTATCTTTTATCAAGCTATCATACAGGCTATGGTATCGTGTTAGTTAAAAGTGGAGATAGCACACATTATTTCTTTAAAAAAAAGGAGCAATCAACCATAAAAATGACGCATTCGTGCATTGCATTGGTAATAATGTTTAACTTCTCGGTGCGTTTGTTCGCTGTGAATTCGTGTAGTAAATTAATTTAAGTTAATTACATTCATGTTTCAATCTTAGTTCAATTACAACAAAATGTCTTATTTTCAGCAACAAAAGTAAATCCTATTCAACCAAGCAAATGCCTACAAATGTATCCAGCTACACACACTGCGCACAAACCTTTGGTTGAATCGGCCATCTCTTCAATTCACAATTTTCAATTATTCACAATCCTTCCACCTATAAAATCTAAAAACACATTCTAGCACTAGGTATGGATGAACTCTTGCAGCGAAGCTCTGGGATGGAACTTCCAGGAGGTACTTAATAATTAGACAATTTTAATACTACCCATCCGAGGTGTATTAACAGACTGAGCACTACTGATGGGTACGCTATTCAGTTAAAAGCAGTAATCCCGCGGCCAGGCTGTAGAACCATAATCTTCGACAACTGATAAGACGACTTTACGAGCTGATAAAAAAATACTTATTAAACCTTTCCTTGCCATATCTGCTATGCAGCAGCTATCAAGAGCCACCCACCCCGCGTGGATTGATACATATGATGTCAAGGGCAGATTCCGCTCATGCAGAATTTATGAACGATGGTTTCAAGTAGTATGATAATGGACTCTTGAGACGATTGACTCTCGGATAGCCCATTCCTGGGAGTCCCGCCATGTTGAATAAAAGGCCACATTGTCATGAACGCTCCTCTTCATGGTGGTTACCATTGGAAAACTGGCACTGAAAACAATTGTTGCCAGCTCAACTATTAACATTCAAGCAATAAAAATATAACATCATAAATACTATAGTTTGATTTAAAATAAATTTATAACTTCACAGAAAAATGAAAGCAGAAAGAAATCAATCAACTATACAATATCCCACTCAAACCACTCTCTAGGAAACAATTGTAAATTTTAGCAAAAAAAAATGTCTTTTGAAAAGTTTGATAAAACGTACATCGCCTTTGCGTACAGTGCTAAGGGATTAATGAGTTTGCGTTTAAAAAAAATAGTCACACACCAACAATCGCTCTTATAGAAACATTACCTTACTGTTTACAGGTATTACCCACTTGACATAAGCAACATATGTACTCGTTTCACACCGGTTGAATCTGTACACTCTATCTCACAAATTCCGTGACGTATTGACTCATTGAAGATACAGGATGAGCAAGGGTGCCACCTTACCCCACATTTCTATTCAACGCAAGAAACAAGCCCATCGCTCTTCAGGTTATCTTATCAACAGGGTACTTGATTTTTGGACAGCAGCCGTACCTTAACCTGTAATAGTTGCTCCCCTTTGCCGATCTGCACGTCGCGTGATCTGCAACGTTTTCTTCGCTTCGTTTCGTTTTTTAATTTATGGTGATGTTTTTTTTTTGTTTTAAAACCGTTTTCTCACCTACATAGAGCACTTCATCACTCAGCTCCAAGCAGACGATAAATAATAAGACAAGCAGCGAAAACGATTTAGGATGGTATTGATGTGTTGTCCGGCTGAGGTATTATCTTATCACAAGTTTCGGCAGCATACAATCATCTAACCATTCATTCATCATCATGTTTATTAGTGTGAGCGGTATATTGATAGATTCCGTCGAAACAAAGACAATTCAAGTCTCTTTATCGACGATTTATTGCTTTCCATAGGAGGATGTTAGGCAACCCAGCCCGTTTGTTGTTTATAATAATTTACGATATGATACCACAATATAGTACAGGCCTTTCTTCAGATGGTTGCTATTTTAGTGTTGAAAGATAAATCGTGCCAGACATGCGGCAAACAGGACGAACTTTAACCTTTTTTTTTGGTTTACACACACCCCGCCTGTCGGACGTTTCTATTTGATCGCATTAAATCGTGACACAGTTTTCTCCACACGTATTATTCGCTAATGTTGCTTTATTCCAACACAATTTGAATGGCAAAGTCCAAACGGGCCGACAGGTGTCGTAACTGCATCAGAAGAACGTCCTATAAGCGGTACAGGCGAACGGGTTCATACGTTCACCACATCACATCCCACTGTGTCTGAGTGAATCACAGGATTTTCCGTGTGCCATTTTTTCAATTTGTTTTCTTCTCAGAAGAGCTAAGCGAGCACTACCTTTTTGGTGAACTCGAACCATTCTGAGATATGCTTTTGTGTCATGTTCGTACTTCCAAACTAACCGGTTCACAGTTAAACTTGTCGTCCTTGCATCGAGCATGATAGCATCGAAAAATGTGCGCTACCAAATAGTCATCGGTGTGACGCATCCAACCAACCCCACATGCAGATACGGAGCATCTCATTCACCGCGTAAAAGCGAATGCTGTGCCTTTTTTTTTCTACCCAGCTGAACTTCGCACATTCGGGACGCAGAAGCTGAATGACCGGGTAAGCAACAAACTCGACCGGATTGCGTCCTAATGGAGAACTCTTCCAATGGCTACCCTAATGAGTTGCAGCTGGAAACTTAGCGTAACAACAGTGTCAATGTTTTTTTATTTTGTAAGAGGGGAGACCGATATGACCTTGATGTAACGCATCGTTAATGTCGAAGATCGTGTTGGTTACGCGGTGATTCGCGTGTTTCCATGAATGGTTCCAACTTAAGGCCTTAATTTTTCTTCTTATCGTTGGAGCTTAAATAAATTTGACAAATTTTATATTTCTATTATTTAAAAATCATCATATCTTAACACACACACACACAAACTACGTATGTGGTAAATGGGTACATGAAACAACACTTTACATTTAACACCGGTATATTGTTGGGCGACGGATACGTCCAACAGCACCAACAGCACCATTACACTCCAAAACTGGGATCTTCGAAAGCTCGACCTTGACGCACACATTTTGTGACCCCCGTTGGATCGTTGAACTGGTTCTATGTGGTTGTTTTCTTGCTCCACTATTTTTGTTCACAGTCCAAACACTAGTCACTATTTTGCTGCTTTACACTCGACCGAAGCATCTAATTAAACACGGTCTAACTATTTCCGTTCTCGAGATCGCTCGTGTACAACGCGTCCTGATGATACGGGTCTCAAAGCTTAACTAACAAACACGGCAGAGCAGGTTATACAATATAAACAAGATTCGCTACTTCTCAATCTGCGTGCTTCGCTCGCTGCTGCTCATTCCTACGCGATCGCGAAGTTGATCTTCGCGACTCACAGATGGCTTACGTTCAGGTTGCTTTTCCTCTGGTGGGGGTTATAGGTTGACGTTTTCTTTTCCAGATTTTGCTTTGTCAAGAATTTACCGGACCTTAACTCATTGATAGAACCCGCGTATGCTCATCGTACGGCAGTACCGGAAGAGTATAGAACGAAGCATATCTTATTTTCAATGTATATTCAAATAACAAACGGCATTTAATGAATATGTATTACATAAAAGTATATTGTTTGTTTTTTTTTTGTTTTCCAAAGAAACGCATTAATCGACTATGTAAAATCTTTGGGGCTTTGGATAATAGTGAATGAGAAGTGCAAAATGAGA
The DNA here is from genome assembly GCF_943734845.2 of Anopheles funestus. Lineage (NCBI taxonomy): Eukaryota > Metazoa > Arthropoda > Insecta > Diptera > Culicidae > Anopheles > Anopheles funestus. The sequence goes on from NC_064599.1 coordinate 45,641,125, forward strand.
CATTTGTGGCAATGGGAAGTTTTTCGCCAAAGAATAGTCTGTACGTGGAAAGGTTAATAGTAATGGAACTTGATAATTCAGTTTTGAATTGCTGAAGAAGCGCCAGCAAGTTTCTGATAATAGATGCACCAGTAATTAATAATGAAATTACGATTTAATAACCTTAAAAGAATAAGCATTTATACGAAGCTCATGTAAGGTAAAATATGGGTAGCAGAAGAGTAATAAAACAACCATTCGGTTTTAGAATTACTTTTTTGCTCGAACGAATTTTACGATGTGATTTGAGAGTAAAATTTAGCATTAGAGTATGATTTAGGCAGCGCACAATGCCAGTCACTACGTGACTAAAAATGTCTTACGTTCTATCCATACCTGGCATGTCTGAAGCAAAGTTATGTGATCATCACCATATTGTTCGTTCGTGTGTGGCAGATTGTAATCGCGCAATATTAAATACCATCGTGTATAATTAAATTCAGCCGATGCATCTAAATCATTTGACTACCTGTTGACGGTACCGATGGGATGGGTATTTAAAGTTGATCCTGCTTTCATCTACTGATAGCAACACAGCCAAACTAATGCTTTAGTGGGAATATTATTTACATGGTCCTTTCTGATAGAAAACTAGTGAGCAAACAAAGTGAACACTTGCAGATGATTCACTTACGGATCTATTTTAATAACGATCTTTTACTGAGCAAAACAAGACAGTATGTTATCTTCCACGAACATTCATTTCACTTCCGCCACTGTGGCCTTCTCCAACGTTTACGACACATCGGGAAGGAAGTCAGAAGCCTTTCAGTAAGCTCTGATCACATATTCAACTTTTGATCGATCGATCGGGTGATGTTTGTTATTATTGGTTCTTGATTTAGCTCGATGACTAGATGATCTAAAAGTCCATCTTGCTCGTAAATTAGGGTTCATATATTCCTTTGTAAGCTTACTGCCATTACTTTGCTGGGCTGTTTTTTTTCAATTACCCATTTGATAAATTGATACTTATCTATTGATGGATTATTTAGCTATTGATCTATAGATACTACTAATAGATTAAGTATAATAAATAATCAATATATTATTTATTATAGTTAATTTCAACGGCCGTTATTTATTAAACCAAAAAAATTATTTGTCAAGCAATTTTGTTCATCATGTTGATATATGTCTAGATATATATCTGATATATGTCTTGATCTAGACTAACTTATTTTATAACTGTATACTTCACGACCGCTTTCATGCTTCAATTTTACCAACATGTCCTGCCATGTTCCGAGTTTCCAATCATTAGTTCTATTTCCTATCCTGTAACATTTAACATTCTGTAAAACGCGGCATGTAACGGCTTTAATCTCAAAATCGCTATATATCGGAATGTAAAAGGGGATACAAAGTGTAAGTGCTACATCAATGGACATCTTAGCGGAAGCGAATCGAACCGAGCGAAAGGCATGCAGTAGAGAACTTCGAGCGACAGCCGACGTGACTTTTTTCCGAGTTATCCCAAGAATTCTTGGACGAAGGTCAATAGGCTTAAATCAAAAAGCATCAAAGTCATCTAAAGGCTTAAATATATCAAGTCAGCTGGAACTAAGAATCGATTGGTACCAGAACTCTTCAAGCTTACCGCTATCGTGTAACGGCTGATTGTAAGAATTTGGGAACATGAGTAATTGCCGAATGAGTGCAATCAGGGTGTCCTACGCGCAGTATACAAAAAGTTACGCGCTGTATACTTTCAAGCCATCACAGTCGGAAATGTCGCCTACAAGATCCTTTTCCGAATACTGTTCTGAAGACTAGTACCATTTGCCTTAGATTTCGACGGAAGCTATCAAGCTGGGTTTGTCAGAGAAAAATCCACCAACGGATAAATAGTCACCCCTTAACCCAGATCTTCCAGAGATGCCGTGAACACAAGATCCCCACGCACCACCTTTTCATTGACTTAAGGGTAAGGATTAAGCTATAGAACGTCGTACACCAGTACGAATTTCCTGCATACTAGTGCGGCTGTTGAAAATAAAGCTGAATAAAGTGCAGTGCAGGCTGATAATTCCAAAAATGCTTTCGAAACCGTTCGAATCTCGCCGGGGACTGAGACAAGGGAAAGAACTCTCCTGCCAGATATTCAACATAGCCTTCGAACCATATGTAGATGACATCTACATCATCTGACTTCGGCCGTAATCTAGGCGTATACCTCACTAAAACGCGAGGCCCTCATGATTGGATCGAGGATCAACGCGGAGAACATAAAGTATCTGCTTGTCGGAGGATCTGACGGTGATACCAGATAGGGAGAAGAGTATCAGTTGACAACGACGATCTCGAGATAAGGACTAGCTCCTAAGATCTGCTGCTGGTACGATCGTAACTTCGGATGACAATTCAAGCATCGACGGCTCAGTGCTTCAAGTAATCGTGAATCTGCTATGATTGAGAAGGCCTTGAAGAAGTCTTGCAGAAATGCATCATGTAGCGCACCCTGATAATACCTAGTAGTACCCTGTAGCCACGAGTCTTGGATATTGCTCGCGTTTGGGCACTTGAAAAGAATATCGGACTCATACTCATGCATAGAGAATTATAACAAACTTGTTTGTTGGATTAAACTAAACCTGTCTAAGATTGGATTGGATTCCCTAAAATATTAATCTCGACCTGCTGTTGTTTCTGCTTCACGTTAACGATACCGTTCCACTTCTTGTCCTTACTGTTTACGCAAACGTAAACAATACACAGAAGAACGTACAATAGTGGCGGATTAAACTGTAGCCAGAGTAAGTAGGTATCGGAAGCTCCGTGTTTTAAAGGCGTCCAAAAGGTGGCAGAAGTTTATAGTGACAGAAATTATGTGTCAGAGTTTCGTGCATACCTTTTCACAATTTTACAGACAACGACAAGAAAAGAATTCCTACACCTAGTACTGTGTTGACAATTTATGGCAAAACCTGAAGCGTTTTTCGAGCGATCGATACCATAAACAGCAAAGTTTAAGCTTTAACTTAAACAGCAAAGTTTAAGTCCAGTTGAAAAGTTTGATTTTGCATACAGATTTTTCTTTCATTCCTGTTTGTCATCCCACAACCGCACAAATCAATACAGAAACGAAACGTATTCGTGACATCTGGTACGTTTTATTATTTAAAAAAGAAGTTTAATGCACCGCATCCATTATCCAATTTTGCTGTAAAAAACATAAAGGTATGTTTCATTATTAATCATCATCACTAGCATAAAAGAAAATGATATGTTTATACATTTGAAAAGGATGGGGCCGGTGCATGTGATAAACGGCACCCGTCCACACGGCAGTACCGGGTTCAAATCCCATCCGGACCGTCCCTACGTAATATGGACTGACTATCCTGCTACATGGTAAAATAAGTCTTGATACGACTAGGCCGTTCTAACCGAGCAAGAAAAAAGACAAGACATTTGAAAAGGTTATCACTTACTCTAATGTATAGACTTACTAAATCGTCTCGATGGGTATGCAAAAGAGGAAAAACCACCGTAGTTTCGGGATTAGGTGCTGGATGCACGGCTACAAGTTGATATCTAATATCCGCTGTATCAATTTTTACATCTTGTGTCGGAACCCCTGCCGTAATTTTGCCCGATATGCCCGTAAAAACTAAAATTTTGATTCTGGATCATCAACACTTAGGAGAAATGAAAATAAATCAGTACTATATTTATATTGTTTTCCAATTATGGAAAAATTGTCATTATTTTGTTAGACATTAACAAATTTATAATCGGAAATTTGTCAACAATTCGTCAAAACCCATTGGTCTCTTGATAATGGGCGTAAACAAAATAAGAGGCCAGAAAAAATGCTGAACAAATTTGTTCAAAAATTCAACTGAACGTCCATAATAACGTCGATGGAAGAAGGAATACAATATAGTCATTCCACAAAAATACAGCAGAAAATGAGCATAAACTTCTTCATCAGCACTGGACTGACCCTTCTGAACTGTATCACAACCGAACCCTTCCAAAAATGTATCGCATCCAACACTCTGAGTTTGCGATTAATCTCAGATGGAAGGTGGACGTTAGTAATACATTCGGATATCCATTGTTTTCCAGATAAAGACAATACAGGAAACTTATTATACTTATTTTGAACTAGTTTTAATAATTGACGACGTGTTACTCCTAGATCGCACGTATGCAGACGATCGCTCGTTGGTACGTTCTTGACCATGTCGAAGTCCGGCATGTCTTCCAAAGGTGATCGCCACGGTTTGTGATAGTCCTGACATTCCCTCGTTCGAAACCCTGCGTCGGTTCTTAGGGGAGCACCAACGGAGTCAAAAATTATCTTGTTGACTAACTATTCCTCAACACAGGTACATCTCATGCAGCCGTGGTAACCGTTGTAGCTGGTTGTTGCTAAATCAAGTGGTTAAATCAATGAATTAGCACTTTGATCCAATGTAAATGTTACACTCATGTTGCAAACCTTATACAAAACTACCGCGCCGGTACACTTGCAATAAAAGCGCTAATCTCCGTTGAATTTCATTCACCTCTTCTACCAACGGCCTCAACAAGACTTCCATGCGTGTTGGATTAGCTGGTCCATAAAACACCCGAGATCACCATAACGGGAGCGACGGGTAGCTCTTTAATTTCCATTTATTTTCAATGGGCCAAATCTGTGTTGGTCCACCCCTATGAAGGGGAAGTCCGTCTGTAGATAGCAGAATCTGATGATCTAGCTATGAGTTGGTCTGTTGACAAACCTAAAACCTAAAACACAGTATGATAGACAAATAATTAGAGATACATCGTTTATGGGCATATTCAAAACACTTACTGAAATTAACTGTTGAGCTTATTTTTTATTCCTCGGTACCAAAGATTCTTCTCCTCATATGGTTTGAATCTTCTGGCCAATGGTTGCGGGAGTTTTTAGCAGCTCACGCGAATCCTTGGGCAGCGGCAGATTGGTCCATTGTCGGAAAATAGCTAATATTTCATTCACCGACGAACGTGGTTGGTTATGCATAACTGCCCAATCTCTTAAGCACCAACGCTGGCATGGTTTATGCAATTATGAACAGCCGTTGACTCTCCAACCACGTCTTCTACATCTTCTTGAACACCATCCAAAGAAAGATTAACACTAATATCGCCTGTGTCTGTCGAGTCGGGAAGCTTCGACGAATCATCCATCTTCTGGGGTTGTTTCTCTCCATAGGAAGTTGGATCTGTAAAACGAAAAAGTTCTATTAGTTATATTGTATTATAGAATATTATATAAATACTGACGGTAAGGGCTATGATTTGCTAACGTTCAGTCACAGTAGAATGCACATTCCGAATCCGAAAGCACGAATCGTAACAAATCACACATACTTCATCACAGAATCAATTGTCGTGTGACAAAAATTGCAAGGCAGATTTGGTCCATCCGATCAATGCACGATTTTTACCGGAACATTTAACACAACAACAACACACGCGACGGACAGGAATGCAAATTCTTTATTCACTTCTTCATTGACAAAGTTCACTCACTACACATCATTTATTCGAATGATGATAATGTACATAAGTGCAAACAATTTTAGTATGAAAATTAAACAAAAACTTACCGGTATTTTGAGTCACCATCCGTCTCGGTACCGGTACTTCTGCGTGCAGATTTTGCTCACGATAGTACTCCGCTTCTAAAGCCGCTAGCATCTTATTTGCCAGATTCGTCACTTTTCGACTTCTCTTCACAGGCATCGAAGACATTTCAATTGATTTTGCTTGATTTTAATTTAGATTTGTCTGTTAAAAATATCAACAGCAAAATCAAGTCCGGCGGTTGACACCAACGTCGAAAGAATGTCAACAGCGATGCATGCTCGGAGGAGCCTTGTCGGTACAAGGAGGACTACGCACACAAGCATATTTAATTCCGAATGCCGTTGGTCACGCACACATTTACAGATTTGACTTTTTTAAATCAAATTACAGTGTAAATTTTAAACCAGCTGTCAATTTGGTTCTAGACCACATTTCAGACATTCGACATCAACGTCAAAATGATGTCACGCGTACCTTATTCTGTACACCTTGAATCGCTAAAATGATGTTTGGGCAATAAGTTTGCAAAAAGGTACGAGACCTGCTCCTCTGTACACACTTTGGTGACGCCGGTGAGTTTTGACTCGCTGCTCTCGGGAAAGTTTACTGGTCCAAAACCTCAAAAAAACACAAATGTAAGTGAAATTAACATGTACAATTGCAAAGTAGTGCTTACCACACGAAGTTAAAACGTTCTCTATCAGGGTTTCGTTTGTTCACTGCATAAGAGAAATAATGGCCATATTTAGGGACGCTGGTGTTTGACATACTTTCGGAGTGAAGCGATCGCAGGGAAGAGATGTGCTTAAACAAGGCTTGTGGCATGTTTACGTTTGTTTATTAAGCTTTTCAACAATCGCGTTTCAGGTTTATATTACATATAGCGCTAAGAATGTTTTCCTTCCATGCCAATACCTAGTCAAGTGGTTGAATCAGCTCATTTTGAGGTTATGTATGTATGTCATGTTCTTGAAACTTCCATACTATCGTTGCAGCATTTTCTACCGATACAGTTCTACAAGCGGCAAGTTTGGCGTAAAAGCTCAATCAAATCAACAAAATGGGTGACTCAGATGACGAGTATGACCGGAAACGTCGTGATAAGTTCCGCGGAGAGCGCAGCGCTGGAGGTGGCGGAGATAGCTATGGACGCGGAGCAGACCGACCAGATCGTTCAAGGGGAAGAGATGATTGGCCGGATCGGTAATGTAAAATTTCACATTAACTATTGAAACAATTGTTAACCTGGATGATTCTTGTAGGGTACGACCTCGACAGGATTATCGGGACTATAGGCCACCACCTCGGGATCGCGGGTATTCACCAGCTCGAGAAGGACCTACGGTGAAGCGTATGCGCGGCGATGCCTGGAGTGACGAAGGTCGACACAGATTCGGAGGTAAGTTTTTCGTATTTTGCTGTTTCTCACGAATGCATTGTTTTATATCATTGGTACCACCTCCGGTATATTAAGATCAATGTTGAAGGGTTTATTTATTTTTAGACAATTGAAATAGGTGGGCAACATTAGATAATAGATAGCATGAATTCTGATAAAAGAAAATAATCGAGTATCATTCATGCTACTCTGGTTTAATTGAGTTTTATTTACGTCTATCGCCAAACGCTATGGTTACTTTTTAGGTCATGATGGTTACGGCATGTATGGATATTCACATGACCATTTCGGGATGCATCCATCAGTTGGACCTTACGGACATCAACAAGCAACCCATCAAAGGTAATTATGGACAACCGCAATCTGTTATTGACCTTATAATACCAGTCGCAATTTCCCATGATATTTCTTATTACAGAGAACCGGCATCGTCGGGAGATTTGCAAACACAACCCTGCATGATGACGTTGAAACAGTTTCTTGCCACGCAGGATGATTCGATATCAGATTCCGACGCAATTACGAAGTATAATGAGTACAAACTCGAATTTAGGCGCCAACAGATGAATGAGTTTTTCGTGGCACACAAGGACGAAGAATGGTACGATACATTTCCTTTCGTCTCATGATCGATCGATTGGCAGTATGTGTATAGATTGATTTCTTGCGATAGCAATCGACTTCATACTCCAAACGATCTACCATGACGACAACTTCACTAGACTTGAGATCATTTTTTGCACGAATATGTCACCGTTGTGTTCAATGTACCTCGCTTACGATATACATTTCTAATCATATTTTCTCCTTAACAGCGTTAATCATTTGTCGTCAGTAGTATGTGCTGTTGGCATCCAACGGATAGTTTTCTGCAATACTTTGGGTATGACTTGAATGAGGCACTATAGCACAGACCTTATCGTGCATTATTGGCAATATCAACCCGAAAAGTAGTTGTGAATTAACTATACAATCGTTGGCTTGTACTGCAGCTTACTTCAGACCACAACCCTCTCGTTAGCTCCATCTTTCAACCCAGATCGCAAGTGCGAAACAGAATAGCGAATAGGTTACGTTTGTCCGCCGCCGCGTATATTTTAAACTCGTCAAAGTATGGCCTTCGTTAGGAGCTAGGACTAGATACATTCGTTTTAACACGGGCGAGCAATGCCAGTGTTTCTTTTTTCTCACTGCCCATCTTCATCTCCTCCGCGTATTATATACAAAGCTCGATATCAAAGCGAAAATTGCGCCAATGGAGTACGAGTTGTCTCGCTGTTCGGTATGAAATGTAAAAGTTACGCGTTCTATACAACTACCGCTCCGTGGATAACAGCACACAAATGAATTAAGCAAACCAAATTCGAACGAAGAGGTATTTACTATTTTAACATTAATGTGTATGAACAAAACAAACTTCATGAATTATTACTCATCACAGCCCTGAATGCTGCAACGCCCATACCAATGAACGGAAAATGCAGAGAGAATACGCTTGTTATGAATAGTGTTTTGTTACATAAAATAATTATATTCTGTCCCACTAGCTACATTCAGGAAAACTATTTTATTTACGCCCATTACATAGTAAAAATATAGAAGCAATGTAATAACCATGTAAAAAAGGCAATGACTATGTTTACAAATAGCCATTATTTGTTTGATACCGCAAATGCTATGTTTCAGCATAGTGAGAGCACTACTGTTGCTCATTTATTAAGTATAATATCATTTATTGTACATGTTCAGATGTGCAAAGGCAGAATTACTATCTTTGAGGCTATGATATGGTTAAGCTTAGTATGACATAGATGTTACGAATCGATAGATTGTTAATACTAAATTTGTTTTTATATTTGCTTAAATAATCTACAGGTTCAAAATCAAATACCATCCCGAAGAATCACAAAAACGAAAAGAAGAACAGCTATCTTTCCTAAAGGTGAGTTCCCCAACGGCAAAAAGCATAGTATGATACAGATAAAATGTTTTAATAAATTTTGTTTTGTTTCAGCATCGGTGTGAAGTATTTTTAGATTTACTAAACTCTAAAGATATCGCAAAAGTGTCTGTCGATGCTTGCAATAGCGATGCATTACTCCGCTTGCTGGATACTGTTGTCATCAAATTAGAAGGCGGAACAGAGGAGGATTTAAAAGTACTGGATGAAAAACCTCCGACAGTTGAACCGGCTACCACCAAGCCGGTGGTAGGTTTACAAAACACCGATAAAGCAAAAACCGAAACGAAGGTTGATTTATCGACAAAAGAGACGGTCGTTAAGAAGGAAGAGGATGGTACAACATTGGACGGTATCACTGAAGAGCAGGCTGGCGACGAAATGAAAAGAAATGGCAAATCGAATAACAACGAGGATCGATCTAATTTCGCGGATGACGATAACGATGATGAGAAACCTGGCAAGGAAAGTTCAAATGAGCATAAGATAATGGAACGAGAAGTTGAAGACGGGGAAGGTGAAGAATTGCATCACAAAAATGAATCTGAAGACAGCAGAAAGAAACGAAATCGTTCCGATTCTGGTTCAAGTTCATCGTCGTCGTCTTCCTCGTCATCCAGTGATTCGGAAGACGAAAAGGATGAGCATCTTACCAAGGAGGATAAGGATGATGAAGAAAATTCGAAACTTCAGGAAGAAGCAAAAAACTCACACTCAACGGAGAACGATGATGTCGTCAGTGAAGGTAAGGAAGCAGATGGAGAAAAGTCTGAACGTTCTGCCGAAGATGTAAACATGGAGGCAGATAACGAGGACAGCTCAAGCAAGGTTAAAGAGCGTTCGGAATCAGAGGAAACTTCCAAAGACCATGACGTGACTGAAGTTGCCGACGAGGAGAAGAAGACGGATGATGAAAAGATGCAAAAAGACAACGAGAGTGACAATCAGCAGAAAGCCGAAACAATAGATTTGGTTAAAGACACTGCCGCTGATGGTGGATCGCGAGCGCTGCATCGTACGAGTTCAATTTTTCTGCGAAATTTAGCACCATCCATCACGAAGGCCGAGGTAGAGGCTATGTGCCGCCGATACAATGGATTCCTTCGTGTAGCTATCGCAGATCCCTTGCTGGAAAGACGTTGGTTCCGACGCGGTTGGGTTACTTTCAAGCGGGAAGTAAACATAAAGGAAATCTGTTGGAATTTGAACAACATACGTCTGAGAGACTGCGAGCTTGGTGCGATAGTGAACAAGGATTTAAGCCGCCGAGTACGGCCAGTAAATGGGATAACCTGCCACAAAACGGTTGTCCGCAGCGATATAAAACTGGGCGCCAAGATAGCCCACAACTTAGACGACAAGTGGGGATTATGGAAAGAAAATCCATCCGCTACGGGAGAGAATGCAGCCAATAATGGAGCTGGTAATCCGCCGGTAGAAACGTTCGGGTTGCAATCAAAAAATCCGGTATTGCAAAACATTACCGACTATTTGATAGAAGAGGCGTCTGCCGAAGAGGAAGAGCTGCTAGGCTTATCGGAAGACAGCAAGAAGATTTCGGAGGGCGAGTTGATTGAGCGCGATCCTCAGTTGATTGAAGTGCTTGATAGGTTAATCCTTTACCTACGCGTTGTCCATTCGGTTGACTTCTACAATCACTGTGAATATCCGTACGAAGACGAAATGCCCAACCGATGCGGCATTATACACGCTCGTGGACCACCGTCACAAAGCAAAGTGACATGCAACGAAATTCAGGAATACATTCGCACATTCGAAGGCAAAATGGCTTCATTCCTGACCAGATTGGTCGACTTAGATGAAGCCGAAATGAAGAAGCTCGGTGCAAAGGATGCCGAAGCGGAGGTGGAAAAATTCATCACGGCCAACACTCAGGAGCTGGCGAAGGATAAGTGGTTGTGTCCGTTGTCGGGCAAAAAATTCAAAGGGCCCGATTTTGTGCGAAAGCATATTTTTAACAAGCATGCCGAAAAGGTGGAAGAAGTGCGCAAGGAAGTCGAGTACTTCAATAACTATCTCAAAGACGCAAAACGACCTCAGCTACCGGAGCATCCAGGTAATACGAAAAAATCAGGATCGGAGAGCACAACATCCGTCGCTCCGTCTAGCGCTCCTGGATCGGGGTAAGTACGACCACAGGAAAACCAATTTGTAATATTTATGAAGCCAATTAATCGTCTATACTCATTCGTTTTCAGCTATCGCAGCCAACCATTCGGAATGTCTCACAGCTATGCACCCATGTATGCTGCTTACGCTGCCCCAATGATGGCCCCAAATCCCCGTGGACGTGCAGGGTTTGGTCGAGGAGGAAGGTAAATTATTAGATTTCTTGTTTTCCTGTTAGAGGAGATAATGCATTTTAAGTTATATATTCGAATGGTGTATTAAAGAATGTTACGTTGTTCTTTAAACATAAGCTAGTAAAACGTTTGAACGCTGAAATAGTTTCACAATTCAGTAAGCTATTTTTCAGCAGTTCGTCTGTCATTCAAAATATGTTTCAAGTCATAACATTAATTTGCTTCCACGTGTTATCACTGATCATCACTGACTGTGTATATTGTTTTTCTTCTTTTTTTTTCTTTTCCGCCATTTGGCTTTTGATGTGAACAATGACATCTGGTGAATGATACGATTGATCTCAAAATGTGCTACCTTCTTCGGCCATCTTATGTCCCTTTTTTGTGCTGCTTTATGTGGTCGACATCGATCTGGCGGCTTACTAACACAGAGACACGGCGGTGGACCCACGACGACCGATCATAGCCTATAGCGACTTAGATATGCCGAATTTTAATGATAGTTTTTTCTAGGTATGATTCAAGTACCATTTTCTAAGCAGAATGCAAGATTGAACCGGATCTACAAAAAATTTTGAAGCATCCCTGTTATCCATGGTCTGAGCTTCAAACATTTCTACTATTCAAACATTCTCAATTTTCTTTCGGTTGTTCATGTATCCTTACAAAAATAATTGAAAAAGGACAAATAAAATGATTCAACTGGGTCAGTAATTTTACGGGGCTAAGTAAAAGTTGTTTTTATTCCTGAGGGCGACTGGATGGTATTGCTATTAGGTAGAAACGGTTGTGTAAAAACATATGAATGCATTTTAAAGTTTATCGCAAACAGCACGCTTATCTAGCCGAAATCCAGCGCTCACTAACACTGATAAAATGTTTGTTTTTTTAGAATGGGTGGCCCCGACTATCGTCCAGTTATTCAATATCGCGATCTTGATGCGCCTCGTGAGCCAGATGAATTTTTGTAAATGCTGTACAGATAGCCATCGTAAATATTCACACTACAAACTACAAGTGTACACAGACGATTTATGCGACGCCGCAGAGCACATAACAAATTTCTAGTATTTTACGAACCTGTGTTTATGGAAGATGTCATCAGCAAAAATATTCAATTCTATAGATTCTTCTCATTAATAAAACAAGTTATGATAGAGCGTGCATATTGAAGGCAAACGTGATTCAAATGAATGTGAATGTAGAAAGAAAACAACCTATCTAAGTATGAATTGACGATAACACATTTGTTTAAATGATTCGCTGAAAACAAACGATTAAAAAAGAAGCTTTAAAACATTACGTTTATGCGTTGGCAGTTTGCAATCCAACATTTTCAAACGCCCTTTCTAACTGTTCCATTAGTTTCTTGCCCTGCAAGGTTCCCATTTCGTTTTGCAAAATGGTCTTAGCTCGTACAAGACACTGCATAGCTTCACCGAGGTCATATTTTTGATGGGAATCTACAGCGCGATTGTGTCGTTTGTTCAATTCAACCAAAGCGGCTTGCTGTTCTAACAGTACAACTCCAGCGTACAGGGTCAACCGAAACGAATCGGGATCCAGCACATCGATGATCAACATCATCTCTCGACACATTTGTAATTTTCGAAGCAAAACTGCATCGGAAAGCTCATTTAAACGATGACCGGGAAAATGTCCATACATTTGTATCAACGAATGTTTCAGTGTTTGGAGGTGAAAATGATTGGGATGAAGAAAATTTTCCAGTTTATGGATGAGATCCTCAAATTCCTTTACCGAAGATTTACGACCCATTACATCATCAACCTCTTCCCCAATTTTGGACATTAAAAAATTGACCTGATCGTATGTTACTTGTACCGGACATTGATTACACTTCCAATCGCTAGTCTCGCTAAGCGGATGAATCGGAACCTGAAACCCGCCGCATGGCTCATTTTCTATGCCCATGCAGCGCAGCGCGCTGAAAAATGTGCCCAACTCAGTTGGGTCCGTGCATCGGTCACATTTGCAGGCAAAGTATTTGTTCGTCTTCAGATGCTCCCTGCGAAGCTGCGTTCCCCACAACGAATGTGTGTAGGTGGTCGTTAGATGTTCCCCTGCACGATGATGTAGCGAAAGTGTATTAGTATTTGGCGCGTACCTCGCAGTAGAGCTGATGTATACGTACCTTTTTGAATGTTTCGGCCTGATTTGAACGTGAGTTTCATTCCTTTGGAGCAGTCAAATGTGTAAAATGAATTTGGCATGCAGTTGTGCTCCAGCATGCAACCCAATGGGTAAAGGCCACAAATTTCTCTACCATTCGACAATGGAATAACCATAGCATTCACCTCTAATATTCCGCTGATCATGTGTAACGTTTTCCGGTCGCATACCTTTAGCACAACTTTACCCTCCTTACGCTCAAGCGCTTGTAGCGGATCGAGAAAATTACGGAATAGGTAGGATACGATCCGTTCGTCAGCATCGGCGTAGTAACGGGTGTTTTTCCGTGCATCGTAATGGCTGTCGAGGTTGATGATTTGGTCAAATAAACTCGGATTGCAAATTTGTAACGCCAAACATTTCAACACCAAGAGCGCGTCGTATCGATAGTAGTCAAAGAACGTTTCCGGATCGTCACCCGGTTTCGGGGGCCGACCAAATCGTAATATGCCACACTCGAGACCATGCAAGTTTCTGTTTATCAATCCAGGACAGTTTGGTTTACATGCTGGCCACCGACAAAATTCGCAGTAAAATTGTCCCAAATTGCAGTCAGCAAAACATCCAACGCAAGGTACAACAGTGGACCGTTGCTCATATTCGTCCAGATTCCATTTTGGGCCTATCACCAGTGGATTTTCCGAAAAGAGGACGGTGTCCTTCTGAATTGGTTTTGTTGCTGCAATGTGTCGGCCAACATCATCATCCCTCGTAAGCTGCAACAAATGAAGAAATAAGACAACATTTTAATTAACATAAAAGTAGCGTTGCGCTGCATAAAACTTCAAGTGCTGAGATGATAGTTATTGAATATCATCTTATACCTGATGGTTGCTTCTAATATTACCAAGTATTTTCATTGAAGATCTATCGTGCTAGAATCGAAAGCAACATTGTTACAAACACCTTCATACTTGGATGTTTTCCACACCTATTCGTATAAATACTGACTTTCTATTTTTAAAATAAATTTATAGAGTCCCGTACGACAGGCTGATAAAAAGATCAGCCTGATTCTATGAAGATTCTATCAACCTGCCCACTGAATAGAACATTTCTTCTGTTAAGAATTATGGACCAGTTAATTAATGACAAAACCGAAAACCGAAACGAAATGCTTAAGCAAAACTGAAGCGAAAACATGAAAAAATTGTCACCTCATATGGTTTGCCGCAGTCATGCTTGTGCTTGGTTCGCCAATGTTTCTTCTGATGATCAGGATTGCAGTAATATATTTGCTGACAACCAGCGCATTTTAATTTAGCTTGTACGCCACAGTAGCCACATGTAGTTTCCATATCGATTACACCGTTGTCCGTTCGATTTCCTCTCAAATCCCACACAAAAAATAACTTTTTACTACCGAATCAAAGGCGCACTAAACGGAAGGATCGGACTATCCAACGTAGCTGCCAATGATGCAACAGCACTCACATGGACACGGTCCATCCAATGGGTTTGCGCATGCGCGTTAATCTAGGCAGTTTTAGCGATACATTTTTTCGTCCCATATTCTCAACATATATGTATTTCGGTGAGATTTTGTGCTACATTATCGACAGAGAAATGTAGATTTGCAACATGGCTGATAATAAAAGTTAATTATAGGATAACTTTGAGTACATCTTAAACTCTACATAAAACAGATTTCATATTTGCAGTACGTACGTCGTTAATTTGGCGCCTGAATTTTACGCATCAACTTGGCCCGAAACCATCCAGATATGTTCAAACCGACACTATGGGCTGATAATTCATTACTCATGGGCATTATTATATCAAGGTTCACCAATAAAGAAGGTTATGCAACGATGGGTGTGCCTTCGTAAGATAAATTGTAGATTAACAATTCTTTGGTCCGCCCAGAACTCGTAGATATTGTTGTGTTGAAATGAAATTGCAAGGCACGAATCAATTAACCATTACTATGAAAGGAGTATCGATTGGAGCAATCGATTTTGTCCCAAATTTAAGCGAAGTAGCAAAATTAATACTTCGAAACTGGATTTAGATTGTCGGCCAGGAACATTCTCATCATTCTCATATTATAGGGAATATGAACAAAAATAATTGATCTGCTTAATTTAGTGAATTAGCGCATTATAGAAGAAACTGTTGTAATCTACCTTTTTTGTATTATTGACGGAATTAATGAATCGAAGAGGTCGTAAGTCTGAAAGAGAGCTAGGTGATCAATAAAGCCTGCAGTTTGCTGAATAAAGATGCATTCAGTTCCAAGGCTTCAGAACAAACGATGCGTATTTTTGCGCACTGCAGCTGCTAGAGCATTCTGGCGCTCACCATCTCTAAATACCTTGGGTATAGCTGCTCGATTGAAGCGTCGTGCTCGAACAAATGATCAAACTGCTCGCGCGATTTTGACATCACGACACAGCATCAAAAAAGAATCAAACACAGCGAATAAAAACGGAGGAATATAAATTTGATTTTGAAAATTATTTTTCCATTTGCATTTAAACGCCGGCATTGTCCCGTAGGAACAGACGGTAAGTTATGATCAGTGCGGTTCGTCATAGCTTGTGGTAGTGGAGTGTGTGCCAGAAACGCTACGATTGTAAATACACACGCGTCGTTTCGGGTGAAAAACTGGTGAAGAAAAACCGACCAGGCTTAAAAGATATGCGTTTAACTAAAGGCTAGTTTCCCGTGACGCAACTGCTGATGGTATCGTGATGAATGGCAATATAATTTATGTATTTGAAACAATTGGGTGGGCTGGAATTGTGGCGTAAGCTAGGACATTGCTACTGCATAACGCAGTGCAAAGAAAAACATATAGTAATAGCACGGGTGCTATTGATAAAGTTGACGGCTACGGGTTCGGTTGTTGCATTCAGATTACCGCGTGCATCGCAAATAGAGTCGTACAATAAGCTTTGAGGGCAGTTTTCGCTTGGTGGTAAGTATGCACTGCTGTTTTGCTTTACTTTGAACAGCCCGTAAACGATGCAGTCAAAAATACTTCCCACTGTGAATCTTCCCATCATTCATTTGGACAGCTTCCGCAGTTCCGGATATGGCAGAGAAGCTGTTTTTGTTTTGAATTTGAATTCAAAAGATTCAAAATGGATCTTGATGTAGACAGTGAAAACCATTCCTTTTTATTGTGGATATGTGAAGACAGTATGTTTTGCAACAAAAAGTAGCTTATTTTAAGTTACTTAAAACTTGTGCCAGATGACATTTGAATAAATTCTGACATTAACACCATGAGTAGGTGAAATGTGGCGTTTATTGTTCATAGTGTAGTTGAAAATGTAAATCGTATTTTACCCATTCTGCAGCCAGTACATTTTGATACAATGGAGGAATTGAGAGACATCGAAGATGAGGCGTACAACGATCAGCAGGATTTAGTAGAATATACAACAGAAGACGAACCAGATGAACTGGACCATGGCACTATGAGTATCAATTTAGAAGATTTAGTGGAAGAATCTAACCGACCCGAGTTGTCTACTGACGAGGCAAGTTATTGCTAGAGGAAGTGTTTCTATGCAAAAGTTTATGCGTAATTTAATGTTTTTTTTTATCACCTTCAAGGAGTACGAGAATTATGAAGACGATGAAAAATCGAGTAGCATTCAACTGGCCGACAGTAGCAAAACAATGCCGGCATTAAGAAATACAGTGTCTATTTCGGGATTACAAAAGGTTGGCAATAATGCCTCGACAGAACGCGTACCTCCGAAAGTGGTGATGGTACCACAAAGTACCGCTGCACCAACTACGACGACACCGATGAAATTATTGAACACTTCACGAACCTCCTTGCCGTCCACGATGGCAACAACATCCTACCGATTGTTGAACTCGGAAGGCACGATGATAGTGAACGTGTCCAACAAACCTGCTGCAGTGAAGAAAATAATTTCCGTTTCTAACCCTGCTGCGACGCAACAAAATTTAGCCAACAGAGTAGTGCTTAATACAAAATCACAAGTGATGCATATTCAGCCACAAAACCTACCCGTGTCTTCAGGGACTGGGTTGAAAACGATGAAAACTATCACAATGAAAACGATTCCAGGAGGTACCATCAAAATGGTTCCCCAAACAACAACCCTACCATCGGGTTTGCAAGGAACGATGTTACGTATGACGAAACCAACTATTGCACAAGCAGTTCCTTTGGCAGGCACAAGTAAAATAACGAAAACTATTGCAAACAACGGAGGAAACGAAATGTCAAAGGTCGTTTTAAAGCCAGCGACCTCGAACACGGGAGCAAGAAAAATTATCGCACCTTCTAATGCCCCATTGCATGCGGTCACATTGCCTGGTGGGAAAGGAGTACAATATGTGCGGTTATTAAATCAGCTACCAGGCACTACCACTGGACAGAAGATAGTAATGCAATCACCAGGTAAGACAACAGGCATTATTACGAGTTCCGCTGGAATGAACGTGGTCAATGCTGGTACTGCAACCAGTACCGCTGGCACCATCCAACCTGGACCTTCGAAAATCGTAGTGCAAAACAATAAAACTTTCGTCATACGCAACGGTACTGCAAACCTAGCAGCGATACCAACGAACACCACAGCTATCGGCAAACCATCCGTACTATCCACTGGCAAAAAGATCATTTTGAACTCTAGCGTAAATGCTGGTACTACCCGTATTCTCCTAGCGAAGGAAGCTAGCAAAAAGATAAATAACAGTCAAACAGTCGTTCAAAAGTCACAGCTCCCATCGAATGGTGCATCCTCTTCCGAAGACGGCGGCACACACGTTTTGGCGCCCAAGCAGCAACAACCAGCTGTAGAGCTGTCGACAGATAATTTGAATCATTCGACACAATCGAGTGGCAGCACAGGCAGCAAAGGAGCGATAGATACTTCCAAAGATGTTTCGCGAGTGCTGTCAACTTCTAGCTACGGATTTCCGGAAGAGGCATACAAAAAGCGACCGTGCAATTGCACAAAGTCCCAGTGCTTGAAGCTGTACTGCGATTGTTTCGCTAATGGGGAGTACTGTTACAACTGTAACTGTAAAGATTGCTTCAACACATTCGATCATGACCATGAACGCCAAAAAGCTATTCGTTCAACGTTGGAACGCAATCCGAATGCATTTAAGTATGTACCTTTTGTACGTATGGGTTTCGTTGATGATGGGTAATACTAATGTTTTTTTTTTTATTCTGTACCATTTCATGCTTATGTTAGGCCGAAAATTGGATCAATCGGATCGACCGATGACGGGACGCGCTTGCATACTAAAGGGTGTAATTGCAAACGGTCTGGATGTTTGAAAAATTACTGCGAATGTTACGAAGGCAAAATACCGTGTTCCAGCAATTGTAAATGCGTAGGTAAGAAGCGTGTAACTCATAACTTACAAGTTACAAATGCATAATGCATGCGACAAAACGTGGTGTAGATCGTTCGCTAGTATAATGTGAATTAATACTAAACCTCCGTTCCTTCGCAGGGTGCCGCAATACTGAAAATTTCGATATGGTTTATGAGTATTATTCTTCTAACGATGCATCAACAAAGTCGGTCGAGGAAGGTTCCCAAAGCAACATTCTTATCATACCTGACAAAATAGAATCTGTCGAAGGAACTACTAGACGTTCCAGCGCGGATATGGCTGGAGTAAAACGTTCTGCTTCATTTCTGGAGACGGATTTGTCACAATTACCACCGACCAAGCAGCCGCACAACTTTATGACGATGGATGTGATAGAAGCAACCGTTCAATGCATGGTGGCACAGGCAGATGAATGCATGAAGCGAGGCTGCAGCATGCGTACGTCCGAACTAATGATTTTAGAAGAATACGGCCGTTGCTTATTGGAAATTAAGGAATTTGCGTTCAACACGGAAAATTAACCTTACTCTATTGAAGTTAATACCCCGTTATGCGCTCTTAAATAGATCGTTCGTGTATTATTTTCTTTTCTTTTTACTAAACAAAAAAAAATACATTTAACATTGGCCACGTACGGCAGATTCAAAACATCGCGTTTGAAACGGGTCCCACCATACGCGGGACTGGCCTTTTGAGTTTGGATAAAAACATCATAGATAGTCGGTCACTAGGATAGGGCAAATGTGAGCCGATGCCACAACGAGGGTAGAACCGATTAAAGGAAAATGTGCTATATTTGTACACTTTATGCAATTTAATTATAACTGTTATCAAAGTGTGTTAGATGGATTCAAACGGAACGGATGTACGGACTAGCAACATAAGTGAGTCTTGGAAAAGCTCTTATCGATTGATGAGTTTGAAAGCTTCGTCGCTGTTTCCGACGATAGTTATAGTTGTATTGTGGGTTAGTATTTAGAATGCGAACGATAAAGATTGAAGCCGAATAATATTGCACTCCTAGATGTTCTATCGCATACATGAATGTTGTGAAGTAACAATGAGATATTTCGAAAATACACATTGCGCCAATATGTAAGTACAATTAAAAACAAAATAATTTCAATAAAAACTAATGTATATAAAGTGTGGATAGTCTGTACTGGAAGCTGTGCTGGCAAAACATCGCGATGCATGGTGTACGGGTTCTCCTGCCGTCTAGGTATCCATGTACCGGGATACAGAAGTAAGACCAGAAGTGATCTTATTCCCTATGTTGTCTTTGGATTCTGTTCATTTCTTTTGTTCACAGCAATGCAAATATGCTCGAATAACTTGGGCGAATTGATAATCGTTTTCAAGACAGTTGCAGGTTTTACAACAATACATACCTTTCATTACATTAACTATTTTGTTCAATACAGCGTTTCTCTCGCATGTTTCGATTTACGCATACATTCAGCGATTTCCTGTCGCTTAATCTTGCAATGTTTTTCTTTTCTTCTTCATATATTTTTCACGTTTCCGGTGCACATTGAACTTTGGATATTTTGAGAATCGATTTTCGAACAAACTAGCTGTCCAACGGTTGATGTTGCTAACCCGCGTAGTGGGTTGCAAAAACCTCCTTGATGTATAATACTTACAAGTACGAATACGTACCGCCGTCCAAGCGAGGAAAAACTCCTATAGTATGTTTCATTAGAAGGAAACGGTCCATATTTTTTACATGTTTAGGTTTAAAAATATCCGTTTCGCGGGATGTCATTTTGATTTCTCCGGCCTTCAGTGTATTTGGCAGTTTGATCTGTCAAACAGTTTGGTTAATTTTTTTCTTACGCGATTGAACCGTGAAACAGACAAGAAACAATTTTTTAGGATCGGGACAATTTTTCCTTACGTGTGGCAACCAGTTCGTGGTTGTTCGAATCGCCGTGCGTAAAACCCGAAGAATCAGTCGAAACAGTTGCTGGCCATCGTTGTGTTTTGTGAATGTAAGCAGGCTACGGCGTTGTAAATCCTGACCAATATTCCGTACAGTGCACTTGCAGCTATCGCCAAGGCGCTCGCTTTATTGTAAGTTTGCCATCGTTTATTTTCCGTGACGACAGTGTTTGATATGTGTGAGGATTGATGTGTGTTCTGTAAATGCTTGTTTGTTTGGTTAGAGTTTTACCAATATAGTAAGCTTTCCGACTAGTGATCAAAACGATACCCGCAACACGGAAGTAGGAATTAACTGTAGCTCTCTAGCACTTTTTACATACAGTCTTACAAGCTCATTGTACGTGTACCACAAGCACTGCATACATTCACCTACTAGGTATAGGTGTCTCTTGCCCTGATCCGTTCCAATTATTGCTGAATTAACAATGTTATTTTTTCTGATTCTGCATTTGATGTCGAATATATACGGTCGATAGGGTGTTGCTAGTACCAGCTCGCGATAATAATGAAAATATTCATATACACTTCAGCAAGTTATAAAATCAAGAAGAATCTGCGGAATTCATCGCGTTTGACTATGCTCGGAACATAATGTAGTTCCGGAAAAAATCATTCCTTGGACGATTGAGTCAAATCGCACAGGACTGGTGCCTATTGTTTGTCGTGTAAAACTTGCTCGTACATAGATTGTGTCTGGCTTAATCCAGAACCAAAAGGTTTTACATGCTAGAGAGGATGCAAGGGAGAAATACACATTAGGAGGGAGAGAGAAACAAATGGTAGAGAACCATCAATTGAAACATAGCAAGCTGTTCTATTGTGCCTGTTTGGCTAATGCCTTTGATTGTTGCAGCCAGCTACTGAAACTGAGCCGAGTCATTATTGAAACTTTTAACACTACATAAAGCAAATGCATCCAACCAAAGTGTTACCATCTTAATAAGTTCACCGATTCGCTGTGTGTGAGCATTGATGTGAGTGTAGTATTAATTCTATGTTTGCTATTTCTGCGATAACTTTAAAGTGTTTGGTTTTGTTGTGCTGTCTGAAGTTCAATTGATTTCAATAATCAGACTATTATTATTGGGGGAAAAACAGTTTCTTCGATTAACTGTCTTGATCATTAGGCATATTTTAGATATATTAGGCAAAAATATATTTTCTTAGTTTATTCTGAAAAAAATAGAAAAGTACGAAAAAAAAACACACACACACACACACACACACACAAGTCTTAGCAAAATATTTTTTTTGTTACAAAGAGATCACTGATTTTTTTCTAAATGATGAAGATGTAAATATTGAACGTAAATCGTTTATCGATAAATCATCATGAGGATTTGTGAAAAAGAGGACAATAAGGACGTTTCCGTACTTCTTGCACCTTGTGTTTAAGAATTTTTATTGTGGAAAAAGTGACAGTTTTTTAGTTTTTGTTACATTTCAGTACAAGTACAATTACAAGTTGTAATAAAAAGCCAACGATATTAGTGAAATAGGGGTCTTCGCTTTTGCCTGTGCTACTCTCGCCCTATTGACTTCAAGCTAAACTTGCTGTGTGTAACACAATTTCCTGTTTCTGTATTATGGAATAATAGTCCCATGTTACGATCGGTAAAGATCTGCTTGATGCACACTTAGGAAAACGAAGAAATATAATCAAAAAACAAGAGTCTCCCACGCTACGAAACTTTCCTTATGACTGAAGTTACCTGGTATTGAACTAAGGCTGTCCTTTTGCTAAAATGTGTACCAGTAAGAAAACTGCACTTGCTGAAAGTACGGAAATTTTTGATTATGTTGTTTTCACACAAGGAATTATAAGATGTACTGGAAATAGTCTAATATAAGATGAACTGAACATGTTTTTATTTATTACAAGCAGCTCTATTACATTTCATTATAATATTGTACATATTTTTATATTTCATGCAGGTGCAGGTGTTAACAGACACTTTCGGCAAACCATCGGTATTTGCTACCTGGATATAAGAACTGTTGTTAGCTCTTTGAATTCAAGAAGGGTAAGTCTTTTAACATAGTTCGATAATTTTTTATTTGGTTTTAAATGCTAAAAATAAATGTAAATTCTAATAGTTATTCAAAAAAAAAAACACATTTTAGAACAGATAACAGAAGGAAACGAAGGAAATTCACAAAATCGTTTAGCGGAATATGTTACAAGTTTTATTTCTCAGTTACAATAAGAGTTAGAACGTTGTTTTGATATTTTAATAAATATCTCACCTTTTTTAAATTTCCTCTGGGCCGTTTATGTTTGTTTAGCGCAACTAGGTATATCATCATTTAGCCACCTAGTCAGTTTTGTGTCTTTTACAAAATGCAACAACTGCACTTGTACTTTCAAGTTAGCTCTGACTCTGTTCTTTGGCAACTATTGCCGTTATGACTATTTCCAGCATTAATTTGACTTTTTCCCCTACCCGAACGTTATTACCCCTACCCTTTTAGGCAACTCATCAAGATGGTCTCAACAAGACAAATGACTGGTGCTACATCAGAAGAATCCAGTCTACATCTTTGTCGCACAGTACCATCATCATCGACTTCTAACGCATCCGCAAACGTTGTGGCGATTGCGTCCTCTGCAAATACTAAAGCAACAGCAGCTTTTTCACAACAGACTCATCAGCCATCGTTTCCAGCTATATTCGAGGTCGTATCACCCTGTTCCAGTAATAGTTTGACCAATGTTGGCTCAGGAGTGGTAACCAATGATCAGCAAATTCAACAGCATCAAGAGATAAACCTTATGGACCTACCGACCGAAATATTGGGGCACATATTTTCATTCGTCGGCTACAAAAAAATAGCCCACATGCGAGTGGTAAGTACTGTTCATACTGATCGTTGTTAGAGAGCAATGTGGTTGTGATATGATTACAGTTGCAATTTAATATTTAGACCGAGAAGCCGTAGTAGTAAATATAACTGTTACCAAAATAATTATTTCAGATATCTCGCCAAATGAATAAGGTGTGCTGTTCAATTTTGAATTCAACATTTCAAAAGCTGCAAAATCAAATGCATACAAGGTTTCAAACAGTAAAAGCTAAAATGCCCCGCAGGTAATGGACACAGATAATTAAAGAGCGTTTGATTATCATGTATATTTGCTTCTGAATGATATGTAAGAACTAAACGGGTTACCTTGGGGTCGTTTTTATTCACAGAGAATCTGCCCGAAGAAATCATCCATTAGCTTGCGAATGTGATATCCTAGAGACATGCTACATGCGACTATCATTACTACAAATGACATTTGGCAAACATATCGAAAGGAAGCACTGCTGTTTTTTCCCTGGTGGGGTAAGTATTGAGTTTTCCATAACAGCTAACTTGCAAGAAATTAATATTTTGTACAATTACATTCCATTGCCTGGTTCCATTGCACAGATTCTAGATGAGGTGTATTCGGTGTTAAACTACATTCGTACATCACCATCCTTGGATCGACCCTTCAAAGTAACCGATGAGCTATTTGATCTCTCTACAATGGCTATGGAATATTTCAAGGAGCACATAGAGCCAAATTTACCTGATATTGCATATTTCAGTACGTTCTTATACATGCTTGTAAAACAATTGGTGAAATAGGAACATTTTAAAGTCTACAATGACAACTCTTGCAATTACAGCTAATAGTACAAAATCATTTGCGGCCCTGGAAACTTCATCGTCAATCCTTTCCCGCGATACATCACATTCTAATACGTCGTCCCCTCCGCAAAGCAATATGGTACTGCGGAAGGGCATACGTAAGATCAAGCAAGGCATGAAACGGTAAGAAAATTGTCACGGCAAACCTTTTTGTGTCATTGTATGCTCATTACTTTGCTCTTCGTCCATAGGTACAATAACCAGCTGACGGTTTTACGCAGTGAATTGCGTACTTGCAAACGAAAAGCGACCGAACAGGCCAAAACAATAACGGAACAACAAAAACTTTTAGCCGAACAGCAAAAACAGACACTAGAATTTGCTAATCGGCTTGATGAAACGGATAAAAAGAATGATGAACTCTCTAGAAAATTTTCAACTGTTCTACAGGTAAAGTATCATAGAATACAATTTATTTTGTGAATGAAGTGATAATTTGTGTGCATTTTGATTTTGGTGCTGATATCATATGTACAGCACATTAAAATTTGCTTCGTAATATTTAAAAAAAAGTTTGTGATACAGCCACAAGCATGTTCTGAATAATTTTTAAATGTGGACTAATATATCAATATTTATTTTACCAGGAATTGAATAAATGCAAAACTGAGTTACAATATTGGCGTTCAAAAAGCCCAGCAACAACGAATCCATACGGGCAAGTCGTGCCTTCGTATGAGCTACAGACCCTCGGTAGTCAAAGTGTGGTACCATATGACATCGATTTGTTATCTATAGGAATTGCTCGTAGTGTTGCTACGGGAAATGCAGAAGATAATAGGAAAAAAGACGACCCAGGACAAAATAAGGATAAATTAGATAATAGCTCTCAAATGATAAGGGCAAAAGGAGGGGAGTCGCCAGTACACGCAGAATCGACCGAACCACTTCTGGCAATGTTGGCGAAGTCAGGACTGAAGAGGAAATTGGAATGCGTAACAGTGACCACAGAAAATAATGAGTGTACTAGTGATAATGATCCCGTGCGATTGGATGGATTGGTATGTCTTAATCCTCCATTTGCTTCAGCATCACTTGTAGCATCTTATTCGTCGTCTACTTCATCATCAGCAGTACCCGTTTTGGCAGCACCATCAGCTTCAGAAGATGGAAGTATGTTTATCACATCTGCACCACTGTCCCCGATAGACGACAAAAATGCGTCTAGTAGTACTGTAAACCCAACGGGTTCCGGTCTAGTGTATTCCAGTGCGGAGACATCTGGAGAGATGAATGAAACGCAAAGTTTTACCAGCACAACGCATGATGATAATTCTTATGAAACAAGCTTGCCCTTTGCCTCAGTAAAACCAGTTTTCAACAACACAAAAGCCATTCACCAACCCAATACCAAGCACACTTTGAATCAGAATAGTGATAGCAGTAACAATAGTAGTAGCTTTAGTAGTAACGTTGATAGCAAAAATGATAGCACTAGTAACGATAATAACGCTAATATTCATATAAAAAAAATACGAAGAGTACAAAACAAAGCTAGATCACAAAGTAATAATAGACATAGTAATCTTAATGCTACAATAACCACGCATACTAAAACCACCAGAAGCAAACAGTTTGACAAACAAACCGGCAATTAGTAATGAAGTGGCAGTAGAGTGAAGCAAGGTCAGATGAGTAATTTTTAAACTAGCCTCCTGTCGTAAAAAATGTAGCTGTAGAATTTCTGAAAAAAAACTCACATATTCATTCTTTTCCATTTTGTGCAAATGTGGACAGTTATAATCACTCACACTATACTCAGACAACCATACGAACTTAATAGTTTACTTTTAATTCCTAGTCTGTCAGTTTATCAGTATACGTACACAATCAAAATATGTTTGGTATGGTCCATTATTATCTTGCGCAGGATTTTCATTTCCTCCCTTTGCTACTTGACACATTGAAGGCTTTAAAGATGAATATCATTTTGCTGGAACGCAGTAAAAGCTTACTGGTACAATTGGATTAGGATTCTCCTTCCCTTTCAAGCTTATGAAATAAAAATTGCCTTTCTTTAAGATTGTTTTGCGGGAATTCAATTATAAATATATTAATTGAAATTAATTATGATCACAATCATTTAATTGTTTAACGTAATGATTTAAACTTTAATATAATAGCTAGCGCATACGTTAAAAAAAACAAACAAACAAAATATTTTATTTGGAAATGGCGATAAATGTAACAACTCGTTTACAAAAAAAAGATAATAATAATATAATTGAAATTTATTTACATCCGTTCATTTCACTCACTCTTCCGTTGAATGCGCTGAAGTTCGATTTAATTCGCGTTATTTTCGATGTTTAATTCCGAGTTGCACAAATATTCAGCAAAATTATCTATTAAACACAATATTTTCGCATTAATAATACTTATACAGTATAACGTTTTGTTTATAATGAAGCAGGGAATAAAAAAATCCAAACTATTTGTTGACAACACAAATGTTAAACGCAGCTATCACTCAATAGCATTTTGTGATTTAGCTGAATTTTATAACCATTAGATTGCGTTTATACTTTTTATTGGTTTTAAACAATCACAAAGCTCTACAAAAAGGCTAGTTAAACTACGCCAAGGCATGAGGAAATATCTTATACAGTTTCAGTTCTGTAACAGTTCTATTCCATTACTCACTGTTTTGCAAAGTGCTCTTGTACACTCATTTTTATAAAATATTCTTTCGTTTACGCAACTTACCGTAACCGTAACGTATCGTACTAATAATATTTGGGTTGTTTTTTTTATAAATCGTAAATTAAAGAACTCTTATTAATGATATAGTTTAACCAACCGTTTCATTGTAAATTTGTCGCTTATGGAGATTGTATCTGTATTTTTTTAATACTATCATCTAGAATGATTAATAATACAATAATATAAACAAAATGAGTAATTTTATGCTTTTTTAATATGATTATCATTCAGATTTCAATAGCTATCTTTGAATCTTTACATAATTAGTTTGAAGTTCAATCTTAATAAATATAAATATCATGCTTCACTTAATTTACGATAAAAGAGATGTATGTAAACGGTTGTGCATAGTTGCGTTGACATAAGTTAATGAATTGATTTTTATTGCTATCAACACGGCATCTATATGTGTAGGATTGTGGTGGAAAGTGTTACAAAAACCCACCGAAAATTAAATATTTTAAATTTTGTACCGGTTTCTGTACTATGAACTCTGCGCACGAAATTAATTTTGTTTACCATAAAGCTTAATTCTATAACTATCATTTCTGGAAAAATGGTCAGTGCTACAAGTGTACAAGTACAAATTTAATTTGTATTAACATTCGAGTTAATAGAATGAGACACAAGAATTTTGAAAAATTTAGAAGAAATCATAATTGGACATTTTGTTTCATTTGAATAGTTGTTCCATTGCTTTATTAAATAACAACATAATATTCACTCATTAATGTAATAACCCCACAGCCGCATTGGTAAAGGAAAGTAGAACTACAACTAATTGTAATAGTAAATAAATGTGAGAGATGTAATAGAAGCGGAGAAATGGCCAGATTTTAAACAATCTGCATCATACTTTCATGTGTAAACAAACACAAATAAACGATACAAATCGATACAATAAAATCGTGTGTAGGGAAAACCAAATCATGTAACATGTATAATCGAGCAAACAGCAAACATTGCTGGTCAATTTCTATTGTTTTTGTAATAGATGCTAGTTTTGTAAGCAAACATGATCATTTTTATGATTGAAAACAAAAAAAAATTCGAATGGTTGGCTCCCACAACATGTGTAAATCGAAGATGGCAAGCAAAAAAAAGGATAAATATTGGGGATAAACGGGCAAATGTACTAAAGGGAAAACTGATTTTCGGGAAACATACCAGAGGTACTGGCTACAAATGTTATATTTTACCAAACAGTTGTTCAACAGGAGCATTTATGTAAACTTTTAACTATTGCCGATCTACTCTATGTATGCCCACTACCAATATTGTAACAGACAAAAAAAAACGATGTAATGTTTTCGAAAGTTACACTGATGCAGATTGAAACAGTTCGTCCGATCAGATTACAATTGCTATGAAAACAGGAAAAACAAAGAACGATGATCAATCTTGTGATGTGATCAATCTTGCAGATATGAAGTAAAATTGTTACTTTCAAGCAAACAACAGCGGACACAAATTCGGCGTTGTAAAGAGTATCCTGCCAAAAGATGTCCTATCTTAACTTAATGCGTAGAGAAAAGTAATGTGCATGCTGTGTGTAAACTTCATTTGTGAAGTTAATAAACGAAATCCAATACACTACTATTAAAGAAATATGTAATACGGAAACAAGTAGAACAACGCTAAACTCTATGACATTAGCGTGCTTTAAACAATGTTGTAGTTTTTATATCCGTTCTCTGTTCGATGAATTGTTGTAGGTCTTTTTTCTTGCTTTGTTATACAAGTTCCTTGCAAACGAGTAAAGATCCCACACGATCATACTGCGCTCGGTTTATCCATGTCTAAATCACATGCAAAACTAAACATTCTCAGCAAAATGAATAGAATTAAAGAATCGTGCGAACATCTGCACTAGTGACAGTAAAGGTAAAAGCTAGGTGACGAAAAACGAATACCCATAAAAGAACACCGTTCTATGATCGAAAATAAATTTCTTCTACAAAAAAACAAACGAATACTTCTCACAGTTTTTTGTTTCTTTAACGTTTACGCAAATGTTTACGATTTGAATTTGTTAACCGATTGTGTTGAATGTTTAAACATACTCCAAATGTTATGTTACAAACCCATAATAAGACAAGAACTTTTATTGTTTCTTGTTGCACATCTTTGTAATGAGTCTTATCGAACTTGCGCAAGTAACAAGACATGAATATAAGAAAAATAACAGCACGGAAAGTAGGATTGATAAGAGGATAAAATAAAAGTAATATATTTGAAAATCGTATAGCACAATGGCTTGGCTTTGATTAACTTTAATTCAACTGTTTTATCCAAACCGGAGTTTCTGTCCCATAACCAACGTCGATCTTTCTATACAATCATCAATTTACCTTCAATGAGCGACATTTGCCATCTTTTCCAGTCATATTGTAGTTTAAGTCCAGTCTATTTTTTTGTTTTTATTTCTCCACGCTACAAAAATCGGTGTGATATAGCAAAAACCATCTTTTTGTCCCTATTCCTCGTGATTATTAAAGACAAACGTCACTGGCTGCCGGGAGTGTATCCCTTGTGTATAATCCATTGTCCGGCTATTCTTATATGACCATTTAATTGTACCAGCCTTTCTTTAATCCGCTCGCTTTGTCGGGAGTCAAGGACGATCTCTACCATGTTTGAGTTGTAAAATGTCGGAAGACAGATATTTCGATAAGAAACGTGTCGATTTCTGTAATACATTTTTGGAAACTAGTCTTATATTATGATTTCTTTGCCGATTTCCCAAAAAAAAAACATTAAATTTTATGTAGTTAACATTGTGAAAAAATCCAAATTTGCCTTTAAACGTTTTCATAAACTAACTTTATATTTTTGGGTGGGTAAAAACGTTTTCAGCCGTCCAGCTCAAAAGATGTGTTAGTGTTGCACCTGTTTTGTCCGCTACTGATTTAATTGAAATATTTAAATTTATAGCTAAAACCAGTGTTAACTTTTTTACTAATGTTGTTGAATCATGTTTAATAATGAAAATCAATACTATGTCGCTCAATAATTCTACACATTTTACTGTCGAAGTTCAAAACTATATCGTTGTGCCTTTTACCTCTTGTCAAACATGATGCGTACTGGCATTGCTTTTGTCAGCTATAAATACCCGCTGTAACTACTGAGAAGTAATGGAGAATTTAACAATGCGCAGCCGCAACACGTGAACGTTTCGATCGCTACAGGCGAGATATATGTTCGCGTCCATTTGTGATCGTGCGGTATAATACGTACCAAAAAAATCGATTACACCAGCTTATCAGGTTTGTGAAAAGCCAAATCTAACTTTGATATAGTTTTTATTGTCGATTTACACGGGAAGATGGCAAACAATTTTGAAAATGTATGTGAAATACGAAAAAGCGATCAGTTAGGAAGGTAAATATTTACTTTACTGTTTAAGTGGAACAGAAAACGCCATGTAACAGCATTGAATATTATCGCATTAGATATCTGGTCGCAAAACGTGACATTAAGGCAGGTGAGTTGATATTAGCTGAAGATCCGATCGTTGTAGGACCGTATTGGGACGCAGACATCAGCTGCTTGGGTTGCCTTAGGCCTGCTTCAAGAACTTGCAAGTGAGTAGTGGTTGAAAGTAAAGTTACATGGAATGCATATTTATAAAGCTAAACTGTTACTGTTGTCGTCTGATTGCTAGAAAATGTCTGAGGGCACCACTATGCCGCGAGTGTTCGCGACACGATGCAGTCGAGTGCGATTTCTACGAACATGCATTAAATTTGAGCAAAAATTTTCTTTTCGATCACTTTAACATCGTCACCCCCATACGCTGTCTGCTGCTGTACCGTAGTGACCGACAGAAGTACGACGAGTTGTTGGCTATGGAGTCGCACTGCGACAGTCGTAGAGGCACGGAAATATGGCTCATCCACGAACAGTATGTTATTGAGCCAATGCTCTACGAAGAAGCTTTCCAGCAGATCGACGATCTGATTGTAACTTCAGAGCTGTTGCAGCGTATCTGCGGTATATTAGACGTGAACACGTTTGAAATCCGTGGAAACATGGACAGTCAGGGCGTGCAAATGAACAATTTGGCTCGAGGACTCTATCCCCGGACTTCGCTCATGACACACAACTGCCAAACAAATACGTTAATTGCCGTCGACGGCATGTCTAAACTCCGGCTCTATGCATCGATTGCGATCAAAGCAGGAGAATTGTTGTACTACAACTACACTCGAGTGTTGTTCGTAAGTTTTTTGTATTGTACACTCGTACGATAGCGTTCTGTAATCAGCTGTATATTAATGGTTTTTTCTCTGTCAAATTCTACTTCCTGCAGAGTACATTCGAAAGACAGACGCATCTTCGAAAGGGAAAATATTTTATTTGTACCTGTGCCCGTTGCAGTGATCCTACCGAACTAGGCACTCATTTAAGCTCACTCAAATGTACCGCTTGTGGTAATGGGCTGTGCGTTTTCCATCATCATACGTGAGTATATTTTGTGGTAACTCCTCAAATGGAAGCTTACTTTAAAGATTTTGTAACCTATTGCAACTCTCACCTTTCGCTAAATAATACATAATGGGCAGACCGAAATGGGAGTGTAATTCATGCGGCCATCAGCTACCTCGAGAGTATGTAAATGAAATCATGTGCGACGCCAGGGAGGATGTTGCAAGTTGTAGTATGAACGTGTTTCAATGGTATATTTATGTACAGTTATAGTTAAAACTTATGTGTATACTTTCTGTGTATTATTTTAGCTCTCGATATACGTAACTTAGAGAAAGTGATAGGGAAACATTCAAAAACGCTCAACCCGCACCATTCGCTCGTGCTGGAAGCGAAGCAAAGCCTTGCCGGGGAGCTTCGAAGTATGTGCATGTCCTATGATTTACAAAATGTACCACGTCAAGCGCTGAAACGTAAGCTAGAGCTATGCGAAGAGATGCTACAGATATTGCGTGTACTGGATCCGGGCATTTCGCGACTTACAGGCATCGCCTTATACGAATACCACGCAGCGCTAGTTGATTTATCACGTCGCAACCATGACACGGGGGAGATCAAAACTCCTGAACTGTTGGTAAGGTTTTATCTGCCCTGGTAACAATTTAAGCAATGACATCTCCTAAATCTTTCCTTTATCCATTTTGTTGTTGTACAGGAACGCTTACAGTTAGCCGAAAGTGCCTTAAAGGATGCCATCGGTATGTTAGTGTTTGAGCACCCGACCACCCCGGAAGGCCATCTTACGAAAAAAGCTATGTGTGAACTAAAAGAGCTACGCGAATATATACAAAAGGTGCAGGCATTGGAGGAAGACGAACGTACGGATCGACAATGCCGTGGAAAACGCACCAATAATACGGGAAAGAATAAGAAATAAGAAATATTACAATTGCAGCACTGTCCGGTCTATAATGTTTAGTACATCTTCTAGAATAAGGGACCTGTTTCGGCAGTCAGGTGGTTGACAGTAAACACACTCTTCGAGAAGGTTGTGTAGAATGTGCGCAACGTTATCACGATGCGACATCATCGGTTGATCTAATCCATGACTCTGGTCGTTATGAAGTAGCCCTGCCGCGTAGTTTCCGTTTAGATTTTCTAAAAGTAACTGGAAAAACAGAAAGAGAAAATTTAATGCAAAAACGTCGAACACTACTTTTACGTTTATGTGGTAAAATTATAATGAAAAAAAAACAACAACAAAGAAAGGTTTAAAATATTAATACAAACTTTTTGCATCCTTATCATTGTTTGACTGATTCCAAAATTACAGAGACAACGAAAAAGATGTAGAATAATGATAAATTATCCAAAAGGTTAAAAATATACTAACCTGACATGTTGCAAATAAATTCAAGTCACTGTTTGGATAACGGCAAATATCTTCCTGAACGTAGGCGAAACATCCGTTGCATTCGATTCTGCCGTGCACATGATGCGAATCACGACGGGTTGAAAATGTTTTAGCCAGGCTATCCAATATGATAACATTGTTTAGATCAACGATTGTGACTCGAACATTTTTACCACCGTTTTCAGCATGTACTACAACGTTGTCTGGATTGATGTCGGTGAGGTAGAAACTACAATTGAATATGCATAAAGTGTTGTATATTACATTTACGACAACAACTGATATACAACCACAAAAAAAACCAAACCATTTACTTACCGAAATCCGTGAATACCTTCGGTGAATCGAAATGCCGCTTTTATCAGCTTAGATGCAATCAACATGCGAGTCGTTAGTGGATGTTCGTAAAAATGTTCGAGCGTCTGCCCTTCGTAGCTTTCAATGAAAGAAAAACCGATTGTGCCCAATAGTTTTGGAACATACCAAGGTGTATCACGCGTCGAAAACAGTTTGAGCAGCAGCGGCTCTACGTTTGTACGGATGGCAAGAAGATTCCACAATTCATTGTCTTCCGGTTTCAATGTAGCTAAAAAACGCTCTAATGTTTGCTTATTGCCACTGGTTGGACAAAAGACACAGCCTTCAATGCGTGTGGTATCTAGTATTGAATCTTTGATGAATGCTTTCGCTTCCTCTATGCTACCATTGCGCTTCCATGATGTACAGTTTTGCTTTGGTTGTGAATGAAATTCACAAAATTCTGCTAATAACTTTTCCATTGCGTTCTCACGATTCATATGTTTCAAAACAGCTGAATTATTCGGCTTTAGAAAGGTACCCATTCTGGTCGTATGTGAGTTGAGAATACTGTTGATTTTGTTGAAGAAACTTTCTGCATGAGGCACAAACAGTTTATCGAAATTATGACACATTGGAGACATTGAGAAACATTCTGGACACAGTACACGACTATCATATTCACAAACCGCTACCAGTATACTTTCGATAGGACTGTTTTCTTTTGGGAAACGTTGTAAAACTATTACTACGTATAGTAATATATAATAGAGGGTGGTGGCCGACTTCATGCTTCAGTATTGCACTGTAAAAAACCTGCAAAATAGAACAGAAGATAAGTTTCTTAATTATAGCTTACTTTCAGAATATGTAAAAATATATTTGCATTAAAATATGAGAAAAACTCTATATGAGAAACTGGAAGATCAACGGAATCCGATACAACATTGGTGATAAATACATGGAACACCCAATTATTAATGTTTGTATCAATTCCCACAAACAATTTGGACAATTCATGAAAAATTTGTCGAAGACACTAAAAAAACTTTTCTGGAAAAATTATTTGAAACCAGAGGAAACTTAAAAAAAACCGTAGAAATGCAATTCGCAATTAAAACGGAATAAATTTTTGAAAACAAACTACAGTAGAAATAATTCTATTTATTTGAGTAGAAATTGCAAGAAAAAATACTCCAATGGAATTTACGATCAGTTCATTGTCATACACGATTTCGCTAATCTTAGCAAGAACAATTTTTTTGCATTAAAATCAGGTCATAAGATTAGGAACGTTAGTTACCGTAAGTTCCTGAGTATTAGGGACCCATTCGTGCTCATTTTTTTTTGGGTAGGAAACAAAAATCTTTAATACATCCTCACTTACACTTACCAAATTGGGAATGATCAGTGTACTCGAGCGATCCCAACGCTGTGTTTTGTATAATTATTTCGAACCGCTGTAAATTAATACGTAGTTACGACTTGCCCGTTTGGCGTGCGGGTTGTATTTGTGGATTAAGATGTGAATTTACAATGGTGGTTTTGTTCTAGCCCTAACGGTCCTAACACATTTAAGCTGCATAACGCTAACGAGTTAAACTCTCTTACAACCGTTTGGTCATAAAAACAACTTTATTTCAAATTCCTAACCTAATATAGCAATTGTACATAATTGCTATATTAAACACTACTCCTGAACTGTCTATCTGCAACTGTCCTCTAAAAACTCTAAAACTCTAAATGATGATGCTATGATGCGCAGCTTAAACTGCTGACCTGCTGTCTGCATGGGAACGGTCTGATCATGAATATGAGATGTTACGTCGAGATGTTATGAGATGCTCCATCATAATGTTTTGGGTCGGTGGAATTCGGTTTGGCCTTGTTTATGCATTTGGCTCGTGGCTCTTTCTAACTAACGCTACCTCGGTGAAAATAATAGTAACGGTCTGAAGATGGTCTTTTTTAGCTGTAAAATGAAACTGCGTAGGGTATCAGTATACTGTAGCAAACAATAAAACAATTAATATACTGTGTCCGTACAATACCTCCCGTAGCAGTTTTTCAACAGCAAACTCAATCGTTCCGAAATGATCGCCATGTGGTGTAACTTATTTTGTAGCACAGCTTTATGATAGTATTCAAACATGTAGGTGTATACATAGTTATCTTCATGTGGCATTGGATTGTATACCAAAAAATGCCCCTTTCCGCCCTTACTTTTGTCATACTAGACTATGAAACGCATTATGCGTTCGATAAGCAATTAGTTCTGTTGTCAGTGTATGTAGCAATACCCCACTGATATGGGTATGGATCCGAATCCTCTTGAAGGATAATATAGGCACTCCATACCCTACTCCGACTCAATAGTCCCCGTCGTACAGAACATATATCATATCTCTCCAAATATCTGAGCTTGGGTATAGGGGGAAACCCAATCCCTTGGGAAGCTGTGGTATATGGCTAAATTGAGCGGAGGGGGACATGCGTCTGTTCTCCATTTTAGGGGCAACTGGATGTCCCTTTTGTCCTGGCATCCTATGACACTTTAAACAATTAGGATGCGTAGAACCTCTGACGAGACAAGGAGCCTAGGAAGCCACCACTAATACAACCGCAATGGAAGGTAATCAATAGATTTCGAATCGCAACTAACGATATCGATCCAAGCACTGAAACAAGGACAACGATTGGAAACTCGGGAAATGGAACTGGAGATCACTAACAGCACACGGAATTACCCGCATTCTTTCGGAATAAATGAAAGCCCGCAGCTTCGGTATAGTAGCACTTCAGGAGGTGCGCTGGAAAGGAATTACGGAGCGCTTCTATCCCAGTGATTGCATGATCTACCAGAGCGGTGGTGAAAAGCAGAAACTCGGTACAGCGTTCCTGGTCATAGGTGCGAAGCGAAATCGAGTGATCGATTGGTGGCCGATCAACGAGCGGATGTGCAGGTTGAGAGTTCGTGGAAGGTTCTTCAAACTGAGCATTGTTAATGTGCATAGCCCGCATCTTGACACCTCCTCGCACCTTGACTGTCCGCACCGATGACGATAACGACAACTTCTATACGCAGTTGGAGAGGAAATACGACTGCCACCCAAAACACGAAGACAACATCGTCATCGGAAATTTTAACGCTCAGTCATTGACCATAGTGGGTACCATAGGAAGTTTCAGCGCCCACCAGCTGACGAACGACAATGGGCTTCGCCTCCTCCAAGCACGTTACCATTCGCAGCACCTTCTTCCAGCACGTACCTTGCTTCAGTTACACTTGGAGAACACTACGGCAGACATATTTCCAGATTGACCACGTTCTCATCGATGGAAGGCACTTTTCGGATATTATCGACGTACGTACGTACAGAGGAGCAAACGTCGACTAAAACCATTTCCTGGTTATGGTTAAGTTACGCTAGAAACTGTGCGCAGCCAATAAGCTGCGCTATCAACCCACCCCAAGCCTCAACGTAGCTTGAGAAAAGCTGATGGGGCGAGCGACTTTGCAACCGCGCTTGGGGAAGCGTTTTCGGAGAGCACCACCTTCGAGACGATGTCCCTCAATGACCTTTGGCGTATGATGCAGCAAGCCATGAGCAGCACGGCCGATCGAACTATTGGCCGTGTAACACGTAACCAGACGAAGGAATGGTTTGATAAGGAGTGCAGGCGAGCACTTTCCGAGAGGAACACAGCGCGTACCCACATGCTTCAGCGCGAGACCAGGCAGAACGTTGAAGACTACAGACGACTGAGAAGGCAGCAGACCCGACTCTTCCAGGAGAAGAAGCGCGGCTTCGAAGAGTCGGATAAACAACTGATGCAGCAGCTATCCCAGTCGGGAGAAAGTCGCAAATTCTACAGAATGTTTACGACACGAAGCGGTTTTTAATGGAGATAACCTGTCGGACTGAGGCGAGGGGTGATCGATAGGTGGAAGCGCTACTTCGACAGACACCTGAAGGGAGCAGATCTAGTATAGTATATATCGAACCAGGAACAGGAAGTAGAGGTGAGCAGTACTGCGACACACAACATGGTGATAACGAAGTGCCCCCGTTGTCCCTGGACGACTCATCAGTAACATCAAACGCTGAAATGCAACAAATCTGGTCTGGTGGCAGAACTGTTCATGATGGGCCCAGGGAGGCTTGCCGCGTTTATGCATCGGCCCCAATTAAAGATTTGGGACCAGGAAGAACTACCGGATGAGTGGAAACTGGGTTTCATATATCCAGTGTACAAAAAGGGCGACAGACTGGACTGTACTAACTTCCGAGCCATCACACTCCTGAATGCTGTCTATAAAATCCTGTCCCGAATACTCTTCTGCAGACTTGCGCTCCTTGCCACAGGTTTGGTCAAAAGTTACTAAGCTGAATTTGTTAGGGCCATTCCTTGTTGGAGGCAGATCCACCAGAAGTGCCGAGAGCACCAGATCCCTACGCACCACCTTTTGATTGACTTTAAGGCGGCCTACGATACCATAGATCGGACCGAACTATGGCACACCATGCAGGGAAGCTGGTACGGCTGTTAAAGACCACTATGGACGAGGTTCGTTAGTCGGAATCGCTCGTCCGACTATGTCGGAATCGTTTAAATCTCACCGGGCCTCATCTGAGGTAAGGTAAGGTGAACTCTCCTGATTGTTGTTTAACATCGCTCTGGAAAATGTCATGTGAAGCGTGGGCTTCGAAATCCAGGGCACGATTTTCACCCGTTTTCTCCAATTTCTCCGCTTCGCGGATTATATCGACATCAGCGAACGGACATCTGCAATGGTGTGCGACGCGTACACTCGACGGAAATGCGAGGCCGACAGAATTGGATTGAGGATCAACGCGACGAAGACAAAGTATCTGCTTGCCGGAGGCTCTGACCGTAATCGAGTCCGACCATAAAGGTAGAGGAGTTCTGCTACCTTGGTACGATCGTAACTTTCGGACAACAACATGATCAGCGAAATTCGAAGGGGCATTATTCAGGGAAATCGTGCCTACTACGGATTCCACAAACTCCTGCGATCCAGAAGGCTCCAGCAAAACACGAAATGCACAATATATCGCACACTGATACGTCCGGTAGTCATCTACGGGTACGAATGCGGGACTAAGCTACCGCAGGAAGCCAATGCACTCGCCATTTTCGAACGACGGAGAACGAGGAGGAGAAGTTGGTGGTTCTAATATCCTGACGGTTGTCAAAGCCAGAAGGATACGATGGCTGGGGCACGTGATGAGGATGCCGGACACATACCCCACCAGCAAGGGGCTCTTTAGCTACCCGTTCGGCACGATACAAAGAGGAGCACAGTGAGCTCGTTGGCTGGATCAGGTGAAATCGATCCTGTCGGAGATCGGATGCAGCCGTGGATGGAGGACTGCAGCCTTCGCGAGGTGATCGACCATGAACAGGTCAAGAAGAGAACGAGATCATGTATAAGGTAGAAGGGATATAAGGTGGGACTTATCATGTGCCACTCTCAGCGTACCTAACGAGAACCAACTTCATGAATAGAATGATGACTGCTTGTTACACCATACCTCATACGGAGTCTTCTCGACAGACGATGATGGTGTATAATACTGTAAGCTGCTATCACTTCACCCGACTATTTCTTGCCAAGGCCAGACTCTGCGGGATTAATACAAACGTGAAATCGTGCAACATCATCTTAAAATTACTGTAATGTCAGATTCGACCAGATTTCCAACTGCGTTCCACTTGCTTAAGAACTCTTTCGAGAACTGTCTTGCCTTCATAGCACTTTGTCACCAACTCCACGCTCCTATCAGACGATTGCAGAAGCAATTGCCATTATGTGTTACAAATAGGACTGTATTTTCTTGATTTTCAGTGAAAATGTTGAATTATTTACTGATTTGGTGCTTACAGTGCAGTTTTGCTGCAAAGTTGAAATTTCTGAAAGACATTCAGTAATTAATTGCACTGAAAATCAGTAAAATAATTATTAATTATTAATAATTAATTATTAATAATTAAACATAATTATTACTTATAACTAAATCGGAGCGGTCCAATGGTGTATGTGATAAACGACGTCGGTCCACACGACAGGACTGGGTATATAATCCCGTCCTGCCGTAGCAAGGACTGAATATCCGACTACGTGCTAAAAATAAGCCTAGTATGCCAAAATTGCCGACATAACCTTAGAGATCGTTAAGTCAAGAAGAAGTTCAAGACAAGCTTAACAAAAACGGAAACGCTCTTTAGAAACAATATAAAATCCAATAGGCCTATAACATCATTTACATTTATAGCAAACATTGTGATAGCCGCAAGGAGCGCAGGAGAATCAATTTTGCCTCCTTGAAGAATCAAAAATGAGCCGGAAAAGGAATATATGTACAATATTTACAAATTCTTGTGTCTGGGAAGAAGCCAACGTCTAGTTCTAGGTGGAATGGAAGACATCTTTGGTTTGTAAGAAGGTTGTACACGGTTATGCTATGGAAGTCGTAACGCGAACCGTGAAAACTTGGCTGGCTTATTGTTTCAAGCGATCACTTGAGGCAATGTTTAAGTAACGAACGGGTATACGAAAATATCACAGATATAAGTTTAAATTTAGCGAATGGAGAACTACAATGAACTAAACGTGTTCGTAATGGGCAATATAAAAATAAAAGGATAGAATTTTAATTGGCACGTCGATATTAGAAAAGATTAGCACTAGAAGTATAAGCATTGCACACACGAATGATAGAGTACTACAGAATACATATTTTAGTTTATTAAGTTAATTAACATAATTAAGTTTATGTTTAAATAAAATTAACACCTTTTTAAAAAGCTTTGAACAAAGCATTCAAATATGTTACAATGTAATCTATTTATTTTCTTTGTGACAGTAGAACTTCCATTTCAACATGTTCTTTCTTTGTGTTTGTTATCTGTGGAATTACTTAAAATATATTACGTATGTTTAGGACAACGGGATACCTACTAATTTTTACTAAATTTTATCAACCATAAATTTAGTAACATTGTATAGAATTTATTCAATGATAATCATGAATGACTGATAGAATAATGCAATATTTGTTATGTCACAAACGTTGGATGTGGTTTTGATAGAACTTGAACATTGTTTCTTTTCAAATGTTTGCTTTGTTCTACGAAACAACACATACACAGCAAGAAACGTTTGTACGAAACAGCTGATAACGATAGTAGTGCACTAACGCACACTGCGATGAAATTGTCTATCATTTGATTGGTAGAAGCCCAGCCAAAATAGGAAGATTTAAACGATAGTACCTACATATATGGCTAAATTTTAATTTCATTATCCCGCTAAGCCGACCTGATCTGAATTGAAATACGCTGAAACTGTACAATCACTGTCATTTCAAAATAAGTTTTCACACGCGTTTTCACAAATCATTACCATTTGTAGGTCAACCAAAATGTAAACATCGGACAGATGTAGTTGTGCTACGCACAAGCAGCAGCAACGAAGCACCATGTATTGACGTATTTTACTAGCACGGTACAAGCATGCTTACGCTATTCGTGATGATGCTAAATCGTTGGAAGATTGTGTTAAACTTTCTCCGTAATTTTAGTTTGATAAATTTCAAGCAACGATATAACGTATTCTTGAGTTAACTGTCTATTATCTTTTCATTCTTAAAGCTGCTATTCAACCTGTGTATGCGTGCTCGTTTTGTTCATGAGTGTGCGTAGTGCGGGATGCTTGATTTCGTTCTATCTACTCTTCGTCGATCTCACCAACACACAACACGATTCTAACGCATGCTGTAGAATTATTTCTGTTTAGCACCAGCACCACGGCCCCAGCAGAGTGCGCCGACGTCGTATTTGCGTCGTCAGCGCGGTGCAAACAGCAAGCAGAGTCATAAAATCGATGAGATTGAATTAAACGCTTCGTGTGCCTAGGTAGGCTGTGTCAGTCTTGTGTTTATTCGTTTCCCGTCGGTCAGCAGGTAGACGTGGAACAAACTCAGTTATCCCGACGGGCCAGAACGTGCCATTCGCAGCGTTTCTTGCCATTGAACATTGGTTACGCAAATCCAATGCATCACTTTTAGTGGAGCGTAATCTCTGTGATACTTACAAGAAAAGGCATCAGAGAGCCTTGATTTTCAACAACGAAGACTACTGCTCTCACGTCGCCGAGGACTGTTTATGCTTACAAATAGTTCTGTGTTTGCAATGATTGTTTGCCATTGCAAAATAGTTATCGGTGACATACCTATATAAGAATGAAGAAAAACATGCAGTGACTGGTAGGCATTGGTGACAACGAGACGAGTGTTATAGGCAGT
The DNA here is from genome assembly GCF_943734845.2 of Anopheles funestus. Classification (NCBI taxonomy): domain Eukaryota; kingdom Metazoa; phylum Arthropoda; class Insecta; order Diptera; family Culicidae; genus Anopheles; species Anopheles funestus. Next base: position 45,682,751 of record NC_064599.1, read on the forward strand.
GCGGCAACAAAATATTACATAATAAATGCGTTGTTACTATGGTTATCCTTTGTGAATGCTTCATCCACAGCTTGTGAACATTTAGGTTCAATCGTTCTTCCACCGTGGTTGCCAGTTAAGCTTGTGTCATATTTTAGTAAGAAACACGTAAAGAAATCATCAACACTGCAATAAAAACAAAACCTCCAGAATCGACGCTGGTTAAATATGTGTTCACAGGTAAGCGCACTTACCCTTGTTAAAAATAGCTAAGCAATAAAGCAGAATTGTTATAACAAACAAACAAAAAATCATAATACGTTCCATACAGCATCCTTTCGGCCGCTAAGTTAAGCGACATACCTTGCCATCAATGAACAAACCAGCTGAGGTCGAAACATGAAGAAGCAGTAGCTTCTGCGATGGATGGAATGGAGTTCAAGTTCAAGTTGTACAGGTTTCGTTCTCTCGCTTCGTTCATGATTGCGTGAACGCGTTACAAAGCGTGTCTCTGTGTTGGCTTATTGCAGAGTATCAAGGCAAGGTTAAGCCGAGGCTTCCAGGCCAGTGGCAATGTTCGTTGCCTGTGTTTAATACATAACTCCGAACGAACGGCTCGGCGGACAGTTAGGTGTGCGTGCTACACGTACAACCATAGTGATGAGTTTATGTACAGGAAAAAAAAACTGAATCAACCTTATGGGAATGGTCGCGTGTTTGGGAGGCACGGCGGCTGGAATAGTTGTTCACTGACGAAACCTGATCTGTTCTGCAGTAGAAAGAGAGAAGAAAACCCCTATCGCTGTTGGACAATGACCTGACAAAGCTCTGCTTCGTTTGTCTGATACAGATTTAGCTATTCTAAACTGGCAAACATTTTGATTATTTTATCCAGGCTAGTTTGCTTCAGTTTATCTTTTATTTTAGTGACTCAAGAACCCACAGCAAGGTGTGCAGTATGGAAAGTTAGTCAAATGCATTTGTGTATTATATTTATGGTTTTTCGTCTTTTTTATTTCACACAAGAATGGTCGAACCATACATGTTCGTGCCTTTATTTTATTATCTTGATCTAATCTTTTCCGTTTATCAATGAACAACTACAGACGTGTAATTTTATCACGGGAATAATATAATCGGATTTACAAGCAGCAATATAATACAGTTACGGGTATTTATTTGCAAGGGTTCACATTGATTGTGTTCAAGTGTTATTAGTAACTAATATGGTCTAATCTCTTCTTATCCATTTGTCCACAATGTTCGCGTGGCATGGATTTTCACGAGACACTTCACATTTACTGCCCCTTGTTTAGTGCCATCTCGTGTGCCATCGAACAACGTGTGTAAGAGTATCCATGCTGTTTTAACGTGTACCGATCATTATCAGTACAATATACACAACAACACGGCTCGCATATGCCGGAATTATCAGGTCACAGCATCTGCGACACAATCGTAGAATCATTATTAGTACAAATCAAGTAGCAATGGTACCTTCTAGGGTATTTCCAGATAGTAATCTTTTTCGTTCCCTTTTCTCTTGCAGGTAGTATCAGCTCCAACCATGGCGAAAGAACAAACTGCCGATTTTGGCCAACGTTTCAACGAGCTGCGCAAAAAGAAACATCTAGTCGATTGTTCCTTCCGAGTGGGCGAAGACGTTTACCATTGTCATAAGCTTATCCTTTCGGCGGCCAGCCCTGTTTTCGAAACTATGTTCTACGGAGTGCTTGCCGAAAAGCAGACGGTTAAGATAGCAGATATCAACTCTAAGGTGTTTGAACGTATGCTAGACTACATCTACGTAGGGTCTATAGATTTCGATGGGATTCAAAATATTGAAGAACTGCTAGAGCTGTACTACTGTGCGGAAAAGTATATGATCGATACGTTGCACGAGAAGTGTGTTAGCTACTTCGGAAAGAATATCAAACCGAACAACGTGCTGAAAATACTCGACATCGCGTACCGAATGAACTTGGACGATATTATATACTCGTGCATGTGCGTGTTGAAACATTTTTTTTCGTCTGGAATGAGCTTGAGCAACATCATCCTGGAGAGAAATCATCATCTTTCCAAAAACTGTGTGGATCTTATCTTGGAGGATAATTTCGAAGTCAAGGACAATATCATCTGTATGATACGCGCGTGGTGTATTACGGAATGCGAACAAAATCGGTTGGAAATCAACAGAGACAGCATGAAAACGGTTCTGCAGGATATTGAATTACCAGACACACTGAAGGACACGATTGTTGGATGTAGCTTTACCAACTTTACACCTATCGCAGGAGACAAATCGGGCTGGATACCGGTACAACGCATCCATTACAAGGCCGTCCGTCCATTGATTATTGGTGATGAGATGGACTTTGAGGCAAACATAAGCACCAATCGGTTTATTGTGATAAAATCATTAAACATTAACAGCCGGCTTCTGCCGCAACTGAAGGTAACCGATGTGCGGCAGGAAACGTACACAGAAAAACTGACGGTTGAAATATCCGCCAAGTACAGCAATGATCGACAGAAGATCTATCAAAAGGAGCACCTGATCTGTGATGTAGCATTCAACGATAGCCTGCAAGTGAGCTTGACCGAACCAATCGTCTTCTTTCCGGATGTCATATACATTGTCCGACTGAAATGGGACGCCAACAGTCTTGGATACGAGTATCCGCGTTCCATCCTTTCTGCGTACGGCAAGTGTAAGCAGCTGATGGTGAATTTTAGTGAAAATATTTATCTTCAAAGCTCCGGCAGCATACTAAATGGAATAATTTGCGATCTTTACAAGTGATTAAATTGTCGCAATGCAAACGGACGCCTCGACCGTGAAAGTACTGAACAAAAATGACGATAAATAAAGTCCCAAAAATGTTTGGAATAAAAATGTGCTTCCAGTCTTATCAATCGTTCTTGGATGCATTTAGCATCTAGAGCAATGATTAGATTTTTAGAATCGAGGCGATGCTACTGGACCGCTTACTTTGGAAGTAATAGTGCTGTCTTTAGGAAAGGAAAGAAATTTCAAAATAATACTTACAAATCCAAACGAAAGAAATACACCAAACAGGGATCTTCTTCTTCTTCTTATTAGGTTGATAGGTTGTGTCAACCTCCTATACTTGACGTATAATCAGAGGTATCCTATCATGTATGGGAGGGGATTGTCATCCATGTCTCCGTTTTGTTTGTTCTTGTTGTTATTGTTTGTTGTTGTATTTTTCGTTGTTTAAATTGACCGTTTTGTTGCTCTTCCGTTTCTTGCAAAACAGGCATTTCCTCCTGTTTGGAGTTTGGGATCGACCTTATACCGGGTTGAGTTCGGTGGTGCATCTTGTATTCCTTTTGGGCCCTTTTTTATTATTGTTTTTTCTGTTTTGTATTTATTATTTATCTTCTTTTTTTTTGTTGTTTTCCTATTATTATTTTACTGTTTAATAGTTTCTTTTTTATTTTTGCTATTGTTATTTATACGTTTGTTTATTTGTTTTTTTGTTTTTAATATTTAGTATTAGTTTGTTATTTCCTATTGGGGTTTTGTGGTTTGCTTTTTGTGTTTGGTATTGATTTATTTGGTTTTATTGTGTATATAAATTTCTCCTTTTTATTGTCTGTACTTTTCTTTTTTTTTATTATTTTTTTTTTTTTTTTTATTTATTTATTTTTTTTTGGGGTTTTCGTTAGCAACTCCAATAAAAGGGGTAGCGAGGTGAGGTTTTCTTTTGGCATGACTTTAACATCTTGTTTTAATTCGCTAGGAATTAACAGGGATAGGTAATTAATTAACTAATGCACTCTCTAAAACTGTTCCTACATTTTGCGCCACTTTTGATACTTTCGCATCGATTTTTTGTAAACAAACAGCTGTCACTGCAATGAAGCTAGTGGGCCAAGGTACATACAAATAACGGATTCCAGATGTATCTGTTTTGCAAAAGAAAATCGAGCGAAACACAAATTTTGAATTTTGTATGTTGTTGATGTTTATAAAAAGTGCGGTGTAGTATGAATAAAATTATCGTTTTGTTTATTTTTATGAACGAGGGTAATTGTAATGGATAAGACTGTTGTTTTCATACGTTTTTTAATGGGATGTGCGTGTGTTGTATGCTAGTGTTGCCCATCCCTACGACGGAGCCACCTTTTATTTATACGCCTGGAAAAAATCAATAACAAATGTCACAACTTTTCATTACAAAATAACAAAGAAAAATCGAACTATTCGCTTATACCATTTTCTGTGCTTGGGGTAAAAACAAAGTAAATGCCGTCGACCTAAGCCTGTGTTTATCAGTCACTGGAGATAAATTTATCGACAGGAATAATTGTTTATCTACCTGTGACCCACTAATTCACATAACAGTACAGGTCACCGTGTGATCACCGATCCAAACATGAATATCAAAATGCCGGAGTTTGATGTGAAGAAGTTTGTAAAAGGAGCAGGTTCTACGCTCTCACGAGTAGTACAGGTAGGAAAATCAATAAGTGTTGAACTAAAGCAAAAACATTGACAAGTTCCGTTTGTTTCTGCACTTCCATCGACACGACGGTAGCTCACCGAAGAGAAACTTGGGACGTCGGAAAAAACCGAGATGGATGCACGCTTCGAGCATTTAAGTGAACGGTCCGACTCTGCAAAACTCTGGACGGAAAAGATTATGCGGGACACGGAGACGGCGCTCATACCCAATCCGGCCAATCGAATGGAAGATTTCATATTTGAGAAGATCGAAAAACAAAAACCAAAGCGCTTGAGTAACCTAGAATACTTAGGATTGGATATGATCGAAGGTGGCGGTGAATTTGGACAAGATGGTCCGTACGGAAGTGCATTGATCAAGGTGGGGCAAGCAGAGCAGAAGCTGGGCTCATGCGAACGTGATTTCATTGGTTCTGCGGGGATGTGTTTCATTCAGCCATTGAAAAAATTTCTTGAAGGGGAAATGAAAACTATCACTAAAGAGAAGGGCGTGCTGGAGAGTAAACGGTAAGCGACGGATCTACTGTATGTAAGCAATCGAAAATAGCGTATTAATGTACATATGTCTCATTTTGTACAGCTTGGATTTGGATGCATGCAAAAATCGGGTCCGTAAAGCACGCAGCATGATTGGTCAGCAAGCGGTAAGGAATGTTCAATATAATCAGGTTCATGCAATGTGATATGATATGCGATAATTTGAGTATACGTTCATTTATCTTAACAAAAAATAAGTAAAATCAAATGTCTCATATCGTACCATTGGGACCGTTTTGTAACGGTAGAACGGTGGAGGGTAATTAACATTGGATAAAGTTCCACCATTATTGTGTTTCTGTCAATTATCCACTAATTAAACAATTTCCCAATTGCTACGACGTTCAGAAGGATGGAATATCACCAGAAGTGACATTAGAACAGGTACAGTTCTTGTAGTAACTACTTGTGCCATGCCCGGTAGATAAAGAGAAACCGTGATAGGCTTATTGTTTGAATTTCGATTTTATTTATTGAATGGTTTCGTCATTTGATTTGCGCAATCAGTGCATCGATTTGTTTTTTTGTTTTTATTGGTCATGTTTATAGCTACTTTGATGCATGCATAATACTTATCAAGTTGAGCATACGTGCGAGACTAAGTTGTACCTAGTAAACCTCTCCTCCACCCTCTCTTCTAGGCCGAACGAGATCTGCGAGTGGCACAATCCGAGTTTGACCGACAGGCGGAAATTACGAAGCTACTGCTCGAAGGCATTAGTACGACGCAAGCAACCCATTTGCGCTACCTGCATTCGTTTGTTGAGGCTCAAGTGCGATATTATGGCCAGTGCAATAAGATAATGTCAGACTTGCAGCGGGAGCTTGTCAGGTAAGTTAGCACGTCAATATCTCATGGCTAAGAATCGATCGTCTGAGAATCTTTGTGGATGTGGATGTGTCGGATTTATTTGTTCAGTTCTTGTTGCTATGTTGCGTGTCGATTCAGCTATTAAATGTCTGAATGTGTATCGATATATTTGTTGAAGTTCCTATGAGCGTACAAAGTGTTGTCACACCATTTTATCCTAGTTGCTGCTGTCTATCAGTCTTTTACTGTTATCTATCTTTTCTCTCTCTTTATCTTGTTTTTTTTTCTCTACGTCTGACCTTGCACCATTCACGGAACACATGTAAAAAATCCAATCCAATACTTATGCTCTTTCCGACCGTCCTAGCATGCGTCCTCCAACGCCACGATTAAGAGTAAACAGTGAGGATGTTGATCTTACGTGTGGACCGCCCTACTTAAGTAAATTCCAAACACAAGACAGCTCACAACACTACCAACAGACAATAACTTTGCATCCCGCAGTTCTGACGACATCCGGGAAACCACCCCTTAGTATATCACCCGAGACCTTCCCTATTGTGGATGACAGTGTAATAGCGGCCCTTGTAGCCGATAGTGATCCAAATGACATTTCCGTGCTTTAATTTGTCGTACGTAATTTTTACTTCTCTCACACCTACATATGCTCCCTAATTTAAACACTTCTGCCAATTCTATTTATCCTAATCCTAAACCATGTGACGTACTTTGATCTTCAACATTTAGTGTGCAAAATTCGTTTCTATGTAACAGACCTACATATGTACCTAGGTGCTACCTGCTTTCTAGGGCATGGATTAGTTCAATCCACAGCATTCGCTACATTATCTGTACATAAATAAATATAACTATCAGAAATTAGAATAAACTTATAAATTTTCAATTTCTAGAAGTATGTACTTCAATCGTTAACTATCATACACTTTACGCCAAGAGATAGCTTCCTCTAAGTGGTATTGCGTTACCACAAACAATGTTTTATGTTGTTTTGTTGTCGTGTTAAATATGTGTTTTGTTTTGTTTTTGTAATGCTCCATTTTAATAATATGTTAGACATGTTATATCACGTTAGTAAACTTAAAAATAAGTTTTAACTTAAATAACGTTGGGTTATCTGTTCGTGGTTGTTTGTGTAGCTGTCTTTTGTCTTTACAATGTATCTCTCTGTTTTTTTCTGTACCGTTGAATACATGCTTTGGCGGAACGGTTTTTTTTTGTATGGGGCGGATTTAACCGATGCAAAAACAATAACACGACTAACTCGAATACGATTAGTCTTGGTGGCCCGCAGCCGTACGTTCCAGTGTCTGGTTACGAGGAAGACGATGCGCTTGCCGGGCGAGTAAACAACATCGAATTGGGCGCCAATTCAGGATACCGTCGGGCCCGCGTGCTTTGCTCGTATGACGCCAAAGACGGCACGGAACTGAATCTCACATCAAACGAGGCAAGTATTATGATGCGGATACTGTTCGAACAACCGATAGAGGGAACTAATTTAATCGCTATCTTTTTATTTGCTCCAGGTTATATTTGTTTGCGAGTGTAACCCATCAAATAGTGATTACATGAATGGAAAGCAGGGACTACTGAAGGGATTGGTACCGAAAGCATTCCTCGAGATGTTGGATGACGATTAAAGTATATTCACCGGTGAGATTCCGATGGTTAGCTTGTCACTGGAATTGCGGTACTAATTGCCACTGTGTTTAGGGCTTATTTAAGACATTGTAGCGTCACAATGCATTGTTTGTTACTTTACTGTAGGATTATAATTCGCTTGCCACAGATTTTGTCAATATCAAATTGATTTACAGTAAAACCATTACATGAGTTCATAAGACGGGCTAAGCAGATAGACGAGGAGAGCATATAATTGTGAAGTTTGAGGATTCATATTTGGATAGTTCCGTATCGTAGATTGATTTCCATTGTTAGTTGTGTTTTATGTTATTTACATGTGAAGTCTGAATTTACTGGTTCATAAATCTGCGTGCGTCGTCCATCGAATGAAATAAGCTATTTCGAGTGAGTACTTTTCCTAGTTCTTCTCCCTACAGGGTGATTAATGAATCTAGAAACAAGGTTGCGTATAGTATACAGTTGAGCGCACTCTATTTAATAATACTCATTTTTTGCTGCTCAATTTTGTTTTCGTAATAAATAGATCAGTTTAGCAATGTGTTTGAACCAGTACGTGTGGTCAATTATTAGAAGAGGAGACAAGCTTCACACAATAGTGTAACCAGGGTGTGTGGTTAACCGGTTTACCAAAAGGCGCTTTTCCCATTAAATGCATTCCTTTCAAGATTAAAAAAAAACTAAACACAACATTGTTCCACGATCGCTACGAACAGCTGTTTGCAGAATCTATAGTAGGAGGCGTAAGCGATACCCAATTCAAAAAAAAACTTTGTCAAGGATCAAAATGTAACCTACTTGATCAATTGCTGAAGGATCGTTAGTATAAACATCCCAAATTTTCCAACATGTTGTGCATCGTTTGGATTTTAAAATACTCTTCTCTTAGCACGCTAACCATTTCTTCCACCCTAATCCAACGAAACCCGTTGTACCTATAACGTCGCTTCATGAATTAAAACATTACTCAATAATCTCAACAGACGCTAATTTAAATAATAACTGTTGCTACTTGAGGTAAAACAAAATGCCAGGCCAGGCAAGGCCAGATATGATAAATAGTCAGATCATTCGCCGTTATAGTATAAGCAAATAAAAAAGACGTTATCTAAACACGAAATACGTTTTGCGAAGATCGAAATGCGCTTTACATTATAAAACATAGGATATATAAATAAAGTCAATTTCGCGATTGATGTTATTGTTAACATACCTATCAGGTATCTGTGTTTTGCTGGTTCGACTGCTAAAAAACATCAACACCTTACAAAAGTTACTAATTGAACAATAAAAGAAGTTATGAATAATATGATTCGTTTGAATAAAGACACGAGTAAACAAACATTGTCTTCCTTTGCGTGCCAAATATTCACGTTCTTAATAAAGTGCTAATTTACAAGAGAATTTGTCCAGAATGCGAAAGTACAAGCACATGTACAGTACATGATGACATTCACACCAGCAGTCCATTCAAAAGGGAAACGTTTTAGCGAGTTGTGAAATACATGTCTCTCGGAATGGAAACATCTTATAAATTCGAGCTATCCTATCAGGAAGAGTTGTGTCTCCTAACGAACCGATTTTCTAATCACTGTCCTTTCGGATCACCGGTCACATCATTCTAATGTTCGGATGCAGTCACTCTTATCTTATCTTATGCATCACTTTTATCTTAATTCGATCGTAAGGACTAAACTGAATCATGAACAAATACACAACACAGAGTTGAAGAATATTTTTTTCAATAAGAACTATTTATTGGAAAGCACATCTCACATCTCGTATCATGATGCACGGATACGATGCCACTACACTACAATAATAGTTCTTACAATTTTCGCACATCTCACAACGCTCCTTTCCTTCCCGCCTCACACAAAACACACCACCACAAAGGAGTGAAAATTTGCCATTCGTTCACTTATGCGCTTACTTCTTCTTGGATACACCGACGGTACGACCACGGCGACCGGTAGTCTTCGTGTGCTGACCACGGACTCGCAGACCCCAGTAGTGGCGCATACCACGATGGGCATGGATTCGCTTCAGTCGCTCCAAATCCTCACGCAGCTTCGAATCAATGTTGGACGACGTCAGCTGCATGTATTTGCCATCGACGATATCCTTCTGTCTGTTCAGGAACCAGTCCGGGATTTTGTATTGGCGCGGGTTAGAGATGATGGTAATGATCTTCTCTACTTCCTCATCCGAACATTCGCCGGCACGCTTGAACGGGTCGACATCGGCTTTCTTAAGGACGACGTGGGCATACCGACGACCGACACCCTTGATGGCAGTCAGTGCGATGGGTACCGTACGCTTACCATCGATGTTAGTGCTGAGCACACGGAGAATATGCTGGAATTTCTCTGGAATCACGAGCGACTAGAACGAACAGAACACACATGCATATAAATTGTAGACACACATGCTGAAGGGTGGCACATTGAAACACGCAGGAAACAAAGCCGCGCATCTAGCGGCAGTGATGTCAACACTGGCATCCATCGGATGAAAACTGTTATTTTGGCGTTGCTAAACACATGTTCAACCAATATACCAACAATAAGTGCATAATTTAACACACGAATAGTACCACGATATACACCAAAATCAATACAAACGAGAAATATTTTACCATTTTCAATCGAATTTGTCCAGCGATGCAGAATGTGCCTGCTTACAAATGGCTGAGTACACCGGAAAAGAGGGAGAGAGCGAGAGAACGAATCGGAGAACGAGACGCTAATGGTGTTTCCGGTTAAATGAAGTAACTTTGACAGGTACGCGTTTCGCTGGTACCAAATATGCGTTTTATACGTTAAATGGTGGTAGAACTGTTTTGATCGCGTGGATGCTTAAAATAAACCCTTTAAATTGAGATATTCGTGGTCGGTAGATCCGGTTTTTGTGTAGCAAATTTAATAATTCATAATTTACTGCGATTGTATAAACGGTGACACTTTTGGTCCATTTTTTCCGAGCTTGTTAGCGAATTCGACTCCTGCGAGCGTTTGGTTCAAAACGACATCACTATCTTTTTCCCATGGCTTTCTTCTCCGGACTGGTCTTGTCATCGCTCCGCAGTAAAATAAAATCACAATATTGTTAACACTGCTGTTTGCTTTACGTCAATTTGTGAAAAGTTAGTCAAGTAGGAAGGAACTATGCAGCGCTGAATAGAAAACAATGAGTCATATGTGGAGCTAGAACATCGAAATTCTTATTAAATTTGGTGCAGTTGCTTGTTATTATCGAACCAGTTGGTATACATTTTTTTGCATGACAATGTTTTTTTTACGAATCCAATTTTATACCTTTTACAGGTGGGTGGTAGAGAGAAATATGACATTACTTCCAAATAAAGCTGATTCTTCACATTACACCGTACAGTACTCCGTGGCAGCTGCTAAAATCAACAATCGCAGCTACTTCCCGTAGCGATTTGTAGGAAAAACTGAGGAACTGAAGTGTAAATAATCGATACGGTGTGCGGAACTTAAAAGTGACCGGATTAAAAGAAGAAACTGAGTGTACGAGTTGTAGACCTGGATGCACACTGTTGTCCTTTTAGTGGTGTTTTGTTTCAGCAGCAGAAGATGTGTTCTTTTTAGGCACATCTTATAAGGATATAATTCTACATAGAGTAGAACAAAGAATAAATTTTCCAACACGCCTTTCGAAACCCTCGCACGATATGGCATTTTCCATAGTAGAATACTGTGGCGAGCACTCAAGTTATCAATGCGGATATTGCAAGCAGTCAAGCTCATGCCATTCTTATGGTAAGTATTCATCATTTACTTGATTATTATCACCGAAGGTTTGGATGTTATCGATCGAACTATTTTCCTTCTATTCGTCCTACAGGAATGTGGGCGCACAAGCTTAGCTGCCTAGATTATCAAGAGTTGATTGATCGCGGTTGGCGTCGGTCGGGATGTTACTGTTATAAACCTATGATGGACGTGACCTGCTGTCCATCCTACACAATAAAGTGTGATGCAATGAACTTTCGACTGAACAAGTCCCATAAAAAAATTATAAAACGTATGCACAAGTTTCTTCGTGATGGCAAGCAGGAACCAACAGAAAGGACGATTCTATCCAACAGTGACGAAACCGCATCGCAAGATACCAGCACTCACGAACATATGGAAGTACCTTGCGTACAACCTAAACCTCTAGATGCCAGCCTCATGGGTTTGCTAACGAGTGCTAACGATGAGCATCACCCTGTTGGTGATGCGGAAGGGGGAACCAGTGGTTTGCACAACCCAAAACTAGCAGAAACCTTGAACGTTTCTTTACACTCGAGCGATTCCAACGTTAACAATCAGCCAAAGAAAGCAAAGGTGTTGCGTATTGAAAGGAAGCGTGAAAAACTGCAGAAAAAAGGACTGTCAGAGGAAGCGATCGAACAGATGATGAAACCCAGCGGTAAACAAAATCAAGAAAAAATGCTAGAGGATTTTCTTGCTGAATGTCCACAGGAAAATGAAACGCCTAAGCACCGTTTGCAGGTAAGCTGCAATTTATCATCTCTTGAAGTGCATTTTGCACAAATTTTCGAGATTTCTCTCTCTCTCTCTCTCTCTCTCTCTCTCTCTCTCTCTCTCTCTCTCTCTCTCTCTCCTGGCTTAACGACCTTATTGGTAATGCCGGCCATTTCTGGTTTACTTAGTCCTTGTTACCGGGGGGATGGTCCGAATGGGATTTGATAATTTGGTATTAACATGAGATTTGAACTTAAAAAATTTGCCGTATTTTTTTTTTTAAATATGTTCAACCTTATACATTGAAACCTTAGATCAGGATTATTTTGCAAATGATTCATGTTTCAACATATAATTATTTACTTACAGGTAAAATGTGTAGTTGCTAGTGAAGGAGCCACTTCTACCACCTTCAAACTATACAGCTTGTACCAACAAAGCATTCATAAAGATCCAGCATCCAAACTGAGCATGGATCGTTTCAAACGGTTCCTTGTTAAATCACCACTAAAGGTAAATATTGCTGTAAGGGACGTTTTTAATTTAGTTTCTTTGTTTTTTCTTTTTTCTTTTCCTAAACAAATCCTTCAACTGTCGAATAGATCGTGACGCTGCTCACTTCTGGAGCAAAGTTTCAAGAGAGCTTGCATGTTTCTTACGCTCTGTACAAAAAGTATCAGTCGGCCATTCACAATGATCCACCCGATGCGATTGAAGACTATCTGGACTTTTTGGTGAAATCGCCATTAAAGGTACTTTTGGCTTATTTACACATTTTTGTTTGATAGTTCGATCCACCATCGTTACTGTTTATGATTTCTTTTATTACCTCTGCATACAGTCTATGCTGTTGGTATACATATCTGTATCGTGAATGTGATTGAATGAGAAGTTTAATTCGAAAAAAAATAGTTAGCTAAACGTTGTTTGAATGGATACAAAAAACAATTTGAATGGATATGCATAGCAAATGTGTTGTTCAATTATATTGGCGAAATCAACGAAATATACATAATAAATACACCTTAAGGTTTTCTTCGGAGCAATATACAAAACCACTACAAGTTTTTTAATATTTACTATTAATGGTTGAATGCCGTAAATACTTTCACACTAATTGTGTTATTGCTTCATTACAAAGGTAAATTGTGATTATTTTTAAAAAATGCTGTGTTATATGTAACGAAATCGATTTTAATAATGAAATACTCCATTGGTGTACACTTACTCCTTGTCCCATCATAACTCGTTTTAGATATCTGATGAATGGCGAACTAATATTATATTTTAGCACACAACTAATGTGCCTCAAGCGATATGCCTAGGATTTCGGCAAAAAACATGGTTGGTCTGGGTGAATATTCCATTTGTGGGGAAAAATCAATTTGCCCGCCGTATAAGTCGTAACATAAGTAGACGTGTGAATAATATTCTTCATGTGGTCTTCCAATTGTAATTATGAAATGTTATTTTTTATAAATAACGACTTTAATTTGTTACAAACAAAATAGTTTCAGTAAGTTACAACCTTATAAGCCTTATAAATTAGGGTCATTGCAAACTGTTACGATTTTGTGTTTAATTAAAAAAAATGTAAATGTATAAACTGTTTTTAATATTTTTTGATAGGGCTCACAAGAATACGGAAGTTATCATCAACAGTACTGGCTGGATGATCGCCTCATTGCCGTCGGTGTGATTGATGTGTTACCGAACTGTGTCAGCTCGGTGTATTTCTTCTACGATCCTGAATTCAAATTTCTATCGCTTGGTACTTACGGCTCGTTACGGTAAGTTACGAATGAATTAATACCGGTTAAGAAAGGCATTGCTAATCAACTCAATGAAATACCTATTTTACCTTTACTGTCCACCCTGTCTAGAGAACTTGCGTACACACGTTCGCTAAACAGTAAAATTCCTAGTATCAAGAGCTACTACATGGGATTTTATATACACTCTTGCCCTAAAATGCGTTACAAAAGCAATCTTCAGCCATCGTACTTGCTTTGCCCGGAGGCATATACATGGCATATGCTTGATAAAACTGTTTTAGCGAAATTAGATGCACATAAGTACAGTCGACTAAATGCTGATGTTGGGGCGCAGGATGCAAACAAAACGACCGAGCAGGACTTGAAGGACGTACTTCTACTTGTTGGTAGATCCTACACAACGTACTCCGAGTATTTGGTAAATTAATTGTTAAAATTATGTCAAAACACTTTTTTACGTGCTTTTTGTCTTTCGTAGGAAATGGTTGGCAAAGGAATACCGTTTTTATCGGAATATGCCCGATTGGTAGGGAAAAGCTGTGCAAAGAAAATGATGCTCTATAGAGTGTAGGCGTTTTCCTTAAGCTGAGCGTATTAATTATTACAAATCGGTGTTAATTTAATAATTATTGAAATGAATTGCCGATTAGCAGTAACTGTTGTTTCTCATTTATTTCTAATTTAATTTAATTCTAATTTATCAGTCCTTGCTACAGGATGGAATTTCCCAACGGATCGCTCCGTCGTTATCCATTCTACTATCCCGCACTTTTTGGCGGACACGTCACCGTAATCACTGGATCTCAGTTTAGGACCTCATATGTCCTTTTGGACGACCTAAAAACACTTTACGGGCTGAGTCGTCTGGTTCCATTCGAATGATATGACCGTCGCAACGGATCGTGGCGAATCTAACTACCTGTAGGATATGTTGCATGTTAGTTTATATTACAACTCATAGAGCTCGTCATTATAAAGGCTACTCCATTATCCTTCCACACATATGGGGACAAATATGGTTCCGAGCATCTTTATCATTTAGCATTCGCACTGCGAAATGGGTTTCGTCAGTATTGGACAACATGAATATATTACAGGCATATGTTGGTACTGGAACTATATATCTTCTATATCAGTGGTCCCCAACCTATGGTCCGCGGACCACTTGTGGTCCGTGGCTTAAGTAGAAGTGGTCCGCGGAAGAAATTTTCGGTCGTTGGACCGATAATTTTAATACGTATTGTTTACCATTTCAAGCGTTTTTACGTGACGAAATCATTCTACACCTCTCGATGTGTCAGATTGCGGAAAATTACATTTTTTGCTAATGTTTTATTTAAAAAAAATTCGTTCTTAGATGTCTCATGTGGATCGCGATATACTTATGTCGAACAAAAAGTGGTCCGCGGTACTAAAAAGGTTGGGGAGCACTGTTCTATATAATTCAAGCTTCAATCGACGTGACAGGTGTTTTGAGTGAAGATATTTCCGTTCGGGTCGGTGCAGAGTTTTGACGCAAGATTGGTGATTTTTTTGGATGACTTCAAAAACGTGATCCCCTTATCTGTACGTACTCCTTTGCCAGGATGTTTGATAGAATATGCCATAAAATTAAGCTCGCATTAGATTTGATGACATTACAATGAGTTATAGATGTAATGCTGAAAGTCTGGGATAGCTTTCATATGCAACAGCTTTAAATGTTTATTGTCATGCAAAATTACTTACACAAAGAAGGCACAATGTACTTGATTGTAATTAAAATTTTGAACTCGATTATAGCTTTACATTCTGGTCTTCTGGTTCTACTGGTTCTGTCGTTCTTTGCTCTTTGATTTCGTTCCATTTCTGCACTTTTCCAGAACCAAAAACAGTAAAAAATAAGCCGGAAACAATGTAGAAGCTGGCTGTTAGAAGAAACACATACTTCCATTCCTCCATTGTATTCTAAAAGAAAATACGTGTGCATGAAAATAAATAACCGTAGCGAATAGTTTTCTTCTTTCTTTTTTATCTGATGCTTACCTTTTCCTTAGTAAAGTAAGCTACAACCATTGGTGCGAGAAAACCTGCCGTTGTTGCAAGGAAGTTCATCATTCCGTACAGCGTGGCCGCAAAGTTTGGTGCCAAATCTTGTGCGTTTACCAGATTAGTAATAGTTGACGCACCATTAAAACCAAGGCAGGCAATTATGCATGAAACGGTAACGATTGGGTCTTGGCCGATGAAAGGAAGTGCAATCAGGAATGCACCCGGTAGGAAATGTGCTGCAAAAGAGAAGAAATCGTAAATGAATTGTGTTTAGTTAGTTAGTGATGTATTGTGACTTACAGAACACGATGAAAAATTTGCGCAATGAGGTCACGGCCATGATTTCCTTTCGCCTCATGCAATCGCCGATGTATCCGAAGAAAAATCCAGAAAACATGCGTGCCAAATAGGGCAAACTGGAGAGAAAACCAGCGTTGGTCAGATTAAAGCCGAGCACTTCATTGATGAACTTCGGTGCCTGTGTAACGAAGAAGTTTAATCCCCAAAAGCTGCTATAATGGGACAGGACGAGTGCTATGAATGGCAGAGAAGTAATCACTTGGACTAACGGAGGTTTTGCCTTTGTTTTCGAGACGGTATTGCCAAAGGATGCTTCGATGAGATCACGTTCCTCCTTTGTGATTGTTTTATGTTCACTCGGGGCATCGGCAATTAGCCAGAACCAGATCACACCAACCAGTGCAGAAAGAAATGCCGGTACATAAAATGCATACACCCAACCGAAGTGTTCTGTTAAAAGGCCAGCAAATGGCCAAGTTATCACGGTGCCGAATGTACTTCCGCCTGCAATGCAGGCAACGGCTTTGCTTTTTTCATTCGGTGGAATCCAGCGCGATATTACATTGTGCAGTGTAGGATAAACACATCCGCTGAGCACACCGATCAGAAACCGTCCCACAATCACAACCCACACATTGATTGCGGCAAATATAGGAAAAAGAGCGGTGACAAGCGCGCAGAGAAGAAATGAGTATCCGATCAAGCGCTGCGGACCGTATCGCTCCGCCATTGGGCCAGCAGGAAGTGATGTTAACAGGTAACCGTAGAAGTAAGCTCCCAGGATGTGGCTCTGCATGTTTTGGTTCCAAGCGTAACGGGGACCATAGTCAGGTACCACCGGCGCAGGAACGATAACATTATCATCTTGAGTGACAGTCTCATTCGCCATTGAATGGGGCATTAAGGAGGACGAGGTTGTAGCGTTCAACACTATGCCAGTGTTGTTGGCGGGAGTATTAGTGGTAGCAATTGGTTGTATCATTGCCAGGAGATTGATCGACATATGGACCCGCAACATGAACGATGCTGTGCATGCAACGAATATCATTATTGTAACTATCATTCGTTTGGGGAAGGATCCTACGAATATGCACCGAAAAAAGCGTATTAGAAAAATTGTGTTTAAAGAAGAATGCGGATGTAGACATACCCCCAAACACTTTTGTAGCAAGTATCATTGTCTAAAGAGTTGATTTGCATTCCTGTGGAAAGAAAGAAAAACACCTAAGTTCAAGAAATAGAACCCTCGTTAGAAAAATAATTTGAAATATTGTAAGACGCATAAATCGTTGAAATATTAAATTTCACCACACTGTCCGTTACAGAAGGTATTAATACAGCTGGAAGTTTGCGGTGTGGTTTCGGACACATTTATAATAACCTACCGATCGTGAGATTAATAATCATTGTAAACGACTGTGTATTATGTCCTATTTGTTTATTAAAATAAACGATAAATGGCGCCGGTCCATATGGCAGGACTGGGATCAAATCCCATCCGGACCGTCTCCCCGTAGCATGGACTGACTATCCTGCTACGTGGTAACATAAGCCTTGATACGGCCAGGCCGTTTTAATCGAGCAAAAAAAATTTGTAACCTTGTTGAAATAATAATGTTAAATAATGTGAAATAATAGATGTTACAATCTTCCATCATTCGCCCTTGTAAGAATCAATCAAAAAGGATGGAAAAGCAATGTCATTGACCACCATGAATGTCAATGTCGACGTATTTCAATTAGGTAAAGCACATGGTTTAGATCAATGACGAAGCGTTCAATTCGTAGCAACAGTAACACGCGCTGTATTAAATATGGTCTGTCGTTTGGAAGTTAGTTGGCAGTTACACCTATCAACCGTTTCCATAAATATGAATTGTTGAATGGCACATGACTAAACGAACGACATAAACGATGGTGTAATGTAGAAACCCCCACCAATGCAAAACGCGTTCGGTCGAAATTGAATATAGGGTATCAATAAAAACTGTCGATCAACAGAACGATTAAATGTACGCTTTTGAGCTTGGAGTTAAACAATACGACTGATATTGCTATTTTTTTATACTCTACAATTTAACCTACAACATAGGTGCTTTAAAAATGTCAACGATTACGCGCGTAATTGTTGAATGCACGTGAATTAGCGTGATAGCATTACATGAGAGGCACACGTATCACACTATTGCTCATTAACTCGTGTCTAGCAAAACACACAAAAAGTGCTTGTTTTCACTGAGTGAATGAAGGAAATATGAGAAATAAAGCACTGGATTCGTTAACGAAGAAAGATAAATATATATTTAAAAATTAGCACGTTTCGAGATTCGTGGACGGACGAAACAAATCAGAAATTCGGTAGCACATTTCATGCACAACGTATGTAAACAAAATGGCACACCCAACATCCTAACAGGTAGTTCCAATGTCATGCATGATATGTTGAAATAAATGAAGGAAAATTATTAAAAATGTTAAAAGTATCTGGCGGGGGGCGATGTGAGTGAAAGGAGAAATTAGTTGCCAAACGTACAATCGTATCCCAAAGAGTGATTAGGTACGCACACCTATGTTGTGATTTTTTTTTTATTTAGCTGTTACAAAACCTTGAGGCGTGTTGTGCGTATACCATTCGGCAAACTTATGTGGTTGCAAAATCCAATGCGTAAAATCAAACAGCAGAATTGAATACATTCACCATCACACCATGCCAAACCAAATGAAGTAGCAAAGAATGGAAAAAGTTCAATGGTCGTTAATAGCCGGTTTTACCAACAGAACACGCACGGACTATAATGGGTATAAAACTGGATCCTGTTATCATATATTCTCAACCATATCCTTACAGATCTTCATCGCAAGATCGATGAAGGTCAAACTTGTTTTTAGAATTTTCGAATTGGTATGTAGATTGGACGAATTTGTATCCTGCTCGTGCTGGGATTTTTGGGTGCATATATTAAAAAAATTCTAATGGAAAACACGATCTTGAGCATCTATTTTGAGCCAATCCGATTGGTTTGCTGTTATCGATCTGTAGCACATTCACATGGTGTTCGAGTTCCGGAACAACGGAACAACTTTTAAAGGGTAACATCTTTCCACTATCGAATGGCAATAGCCCTTGGCAATTTGTTTGACCTCTAGTTCTTACTCGTTACATTCTATTTGTGTAGCACTCATTTGTCATTTTGCAATTCTTGGACTGTTTTTTCATATTTGGTTCAACTTATTTCATGAATAATTGAGGCTGCACTCCGTATCACTTTAAACTAAACCTACACTTTCATTGGCCCTGATAGAAATATCTCGCATAATATACTGGAGCAAACAAACAAACAAACAAACAAGGCAACATAGTTTTATGAGCTTACACGACGCGGTTCCAAAATCACCAAGCCAGCCGTAGGGTTTTCTATTCACACGTTAAAGTAAGCGGCACCGTTATAGCATTGTATTCACCGTTTCCCACCGTTTAACACTGATCGGAGATCCGTAATATGTACTTGAAATCAACTGGTTGTTGTGGAAAATGGATTCACCATAGTATTACCGAAACGTACCGCGGACGGAACTGTTCATTGGCGCGTACGGTAGCGTGATTGATCGAGCACGCATCTGATTCCGCAACATGATCTTTTCCATTGGTTTGCCGCTGCTTTGGGCGCACTGTTGTTACTCTCCTCTCCGATTATACGCGCAATGCACATTGGGATAAAACAGTACAAAAGCGAATGGATCATGCAACAACTTTTTCGTTTCAGGAGCAGGACGAGATATGACAAAATAAAATTATTAATTAATGTTTAACATAAATTAAATGATCTACTGTGCAGAGTACAGTAATACCTTCAGATGAAGTTTTTATTGTCGAATTGTTGAAGCATTTTTTCCATTGTTATTCATTGCAAAGTCATTAATCCGTTCCAGCTACAAAAAACACATATATATGAACAGGTATTTTATATATGCAGAACACCAGCCATACAAATTTATGCTTCGCTAAGGTATATACTATATCGAATCATCACAATTCAAAACTATTTTACCTATTTTTATAAAAAACTATTTTTTATGATTTTTTAAACATTGTTGGTTGGCTGGTTGCCTTTTTAGACACTGCATACGAGTCCAACATGCGACCCGCCTCAATGTCTCGTGCAGTGATGTATATCAATATGGAATATGTCTTATATGTATGTCTTATTCTACTGCCTATGTTCGCCTCGTACCCTACAAAGAAAGGGATCATGTCTATTATCATTCTTGCTTATATGCTGACCTGTCATAGACCAAACGTTTTACATTCATGCTGACGAAACGTAGTCGTTTTTAATATTATTGTTGAATTTATACACATGCAGCAGTAAATAATGAAACACGAACATTCTGAATAATAAAATATTTATTAGCATTTCAAAACTACGAGTTTTATAATGTTTATTTATATATAGTGAACCTCCAAAACTTTTTAGAAATGACTGCAATCTATGATTTTACCTTGTGTAACAATGCAGAAACAAGAAGTTTTACTTATAAGCTTTGAATAATTAAAAATTAAAATTTGAAAATATTTTAAAAACCAGTGTTGGGTAACATTTCCTACTGTTCAGTACGTGAAACCGGAGAGAGGAGAGAAATATGAGAGTTCCCGACGCAACGGCAAGCCAATGGAAGTGATCATGTTGTGGAATCAGATGCGTGCTCGATCGATCACGCTACCGTACGCGCCAATGAACAGTTCCGTTCGTGGTAAGTTTCGGTAGTACTATGGTGAAATTATTTTCTGAAACAATCAATAGATTTCAACTACATTTTACGGATCTGTGTCAATCGGTGGAAAACGGCGAATACAATGTATTCTGTAAAGGTTTATGTGAATACAACCGGATATGGTAACCATGTCGTGTAAGCTCATTAAAC
The DNA here is from genome assembly GCF_943734845.2 of Anopheles funestus. NCBI lineage: Eukaryota > Metazoa > Arthropoda > Insecta > Diptera > Culicidae > Anopheles > Anopheles funestus. The sequence continues at coordinate 45,703,760 of NC_064599.1, forward strand.
TATGTTGCCTTGTTTGTTTGTTTTGTTTTCCACATATAGAGTATGTAGAGTATGTTCAGAAAAGTGAGGATTTGTTTCAAATTTATCAGTCGTGCAGGTACAGTATTCTTAGATACATTTAGCAAGGTAAATGTGATCGTGAATAAAAAAACTAAATAGATAGCAAAGTAATGAAAAAATCCTATTCATTAAGCACGAGCACTACACAAAACTGCTACACATAAGAACTGGAGGTCAATTAAATTGCCAACGGCTATCGAATGGGAAGTCCTTACCCATGTCAAAGTGGTTGTTCAAAGCGGAACTCAAGCACCATGTGAAAGAGACACAACTCGCTAACATGTGGGGTTTGCATGAGATCAGAACACTAACACACATCACTGTATATAGCTGTGCTTCTCAAAAAAATTAAGCATAGGATCAATCGACATCCTCTCACATGCGGATACCAGTCGTCAAAACTATCAATTAATATAGCAAATTGAGAAACTAATTCGACCTTCATGGTTAACAATAACGATCTTCAAGGATGTGGATAAGTAAATTGGTAGGTTTATATTTATATTTAATTTGAAGTGGAAGTGGTGGTATATAGTAAAATATATTAACATTTTAAATCACACTTTGGCATACGATTGAGCGTTTATTCGATAATTTCTCCTTTCGTTCAGGTTCCGCATACTGGTCCTCTGCATCATTCATTGTCGTTTCTTCATGTCAACATATCGTGAATGCCGCTGGAAGTAATTGTTGTGGTGTAAGGTGTGCCATTTTGTTTACATAATTTGTGGATGAAAATTGTCACCAAATTTCTGTTTTATTTGTCTACAATTTTCGAAACGTGTGCTAAATATTAAATCTATATTTTTTGTATATCATAAATAACTACAGCGCTCAATTTCACATACTTACCTTTTGTCTTAGAGAAAACAGCTTGCAATTGGGCGTAGCGCCATGTTAATGTAAATGTTTATATAAATTGGCATTACTTTCCAAACATGTTGCACCAATACCTTTTGTGTAATTAGGTCAAATAAAGCAGCAATGAAATCTTCTTAAATTTTTTTAATTTAAATGCCAAGTATTCTACACCTCGTCCGGAGTTTGAAAATAATGACAATAAACAATTTAACAGGCAAATTGCTTTTGGTATTTTTTAAATTACTATACGTGCAAAATCTTGCGGTGTTACAACAACGGAGTTTAGTGCAATAGCGCAAAGTACATGCGATTTTTGCTGCATGTGCAATATTTTACGGCATACCGTTTTCACAAAAATGCGGTTCTTCACGTGTAAAGGTTCTAATTGATTTACCGATACAATTTATCTGTTTGAACGATTGAAAATATATGAATGTACAGCAATATAGAACTTATACAACGAAAACGAAGGGTATGTTTTTATACGTCACTTATGCTTTGACAACCCTGTCCATGCTGAAATGTTTCTTATATACAAGTTGTAGCAGGCAGCCGTTTCAAATGCGAATTTTAAAAAATCATCTACTCTTCTTCTAAATAAATATGTAACTGAGCTGATGATAGCTGATGATGAAGCCAATTTGATGATTTTTTATCTTTTAGCCTCTATGGACTTATAGTGTTAAAGAATTGCCTTCTATTATTGATTAAGGTAAGTTTCTTATCTTGATTTGGATTGGTAAGATTGGATTTCTTTTACCTGTAAAAGAACGTTTGCTTTTTGCGTTTCACATTCTAGCTGTAATAAATCTAAATCAAAACATTTTTGCCTAGAATTGAAAGCAGAAATAGAAATTCAACAGTTTTTTAATGAATCATGCAGCAAAATATCTGCACCGGTTGTATAGAACTTGTGTGCAAGAAATTTTACGATCATTTTACTTACGTTGCAGTTGCTGATAACTATGCGCCAGGATCATGTTTCGAGTTCTAACATTAAAGGCCCTTTTTAATGGTCTGATAAAACCCCATTTATCAATTCTACATTAATGCAAGTTACTTGCCAAAAATATGGCTCATACTGTATCTTTCGTCATGTTATGCTTCGCCTCACAATGCTACATTCTTGTTAGCCAACACCGAATGTTGGAATTTTCATTTTAAAACAATCTGAAGGAAATATGTAAATACGTTTCAGGTCGTACATAGCAGTGAGATGTATTCACATTAAATTCATTCAGTAAATTCATGAGAATGATGCCGATAACATCATTATCCGGGGCGGCCCGATGGTGCATGTTATAAACGGCGCCGGTCCACACGGCAGGACCGGGTTCAAATCCCATCCGGACCGTCTCCCCGTAGCAAGGACTGACTATCCGGCTACGTGGTACAAAATAAGTCTACTAAGCCAGAAATGGCCGGCGTGACCTGTAAGGTCGTTAAAGCCAAGAAGAGAGATGCCGAACGAGATTAGTCGCCATATGCCTTTTTTCAAATACATGTCTTTCGTCTTTGCTTAGAAAACAATATTGATCGAACAAAATAGCAAGAATTGGAAAAGCAAATCTCTAATTGTATATATATCTCAAAATGCTTCCAGTATGTTTGGTTGGTAAAATTTTTATTACATATATATTGCTTTAAGGTGCTTTGATATTACATTACATATTACATGAAACCGGTGTATGAAATATTGAATTGTGAAAAAATAGCATTTTGGGTAAAGTTAAGAAAAAAAATATTGCACTCTAATAGGCAGAGGTGAACTTGAAAATGGGTTGTAGTTATCATGCCATTCGTTTGGTCAAAATGCAAAATAATGATATTATGTTTTGATATGAAGACACTTAGACAAACTCTTTCTTCCAATACACCATTTTCGCTTACATTTTCGCAGGAGGTAAGCGATTTTAAATATGCGCTTAACATTTATTTATCAAATAACCACAGACATGACTGACCTTTGCTCGCTGGTAGTTTTGACGCAGGAACGAAAATGAAAGAACATTTTTGTAGCCATCATTGGCGTGGCCGAGTAAGGCATGGTTCCAGATGTAAACATTTCTGTGCTTGAACTTGGAGCATTTCTGGTATGTGAGTTGTGCGCGTTTTGTTTTTTTTTTCTTCAAATTTTTACCTTTTGGCAACAGAAAAGTTTTGCAGATTTTTAACGCGTGTTATCGAAAGCACGAGTGAAACATACGCTTAAGTATGTCGCAGTAAGACGTGAGTATAGTCGACGCGATGAGGAATTTTTGGCCAGCAGGGAAACCTGATAAATTTAACCCATAGCGGATATCATACTAAAAGGTACGAAAAACACAATTTTGATTTCTTTTTATTTGAATGGCGCATGGTGGATGTTTTCTTTTTCGTTGTGTTGAAGTTTTATCACACTACAGTTAGGCGAGCATAAACTATTTTTTGATACATCACTTTCGGTACATGTTACAGGCTCAAATAGACGAGTAAAAAAAAAGTGTAATGAACGATGGCTCACTGTTTGGAAGTTTTCGGAACAGCATTCCACCCCAACCATTCCGCAAACGGGATATGCAAAGGAAACAGGTGTGAATAGTCCCCAAATCTGGAATGCACGTTCCGCTCGCATTTAAGAAATGTTGTTTGTTTTATTTACCGAGCTCAGGGCAGTGTGCGTGCTTCACAAGGGGTATGGAACTAACAAAAAAAAGCAGATAGATGAGAAAAGTGCCATATAGGTTTTCATCGCTGGAAAAGCTTTCTGCCAAAACACTCACCCTTGGTTCGTCGCACAGGAAGATAGCTCGTCGTTTATAAAAGCCCTTGCAATCCAGTGTGGACATTTTAGTTTGGAGCCGAATGGTTGCCCTATACGGAGCTTCTGGCTAGTACGCAGTACGCAGTCATTAGGCAGTGCAATAGAAAACCAGGTGGAAGTGTACAAACATATATAACACGATGGGTGCCAGGAGATATTCTCCGTTCCCGTTCCCAATACTGTGCATGGTGCTTAGTGCTGCCTGGTTGGTTTTCGGTGGAAGCCACGTAGAGGGTGCCCATACAACACCCGGTTTATTTCTTACTGTGAAAAGTTGCAACTTTTGCATGACGAAAGTTGATCATGTTAAGTGTGGTTATTTGATTGTGACAGACATTTTGATCAGTCCCGATGGAGTGCCTCTTCCATTTTTCAACGACTGCAGTGAGTTCGGAATGCCAATGCTATATTGTGTGCAGTGCCGCGTTGAGAAAAGGTAAATAATACTCTTTTCCTTTCTGAAAGGTGTCTCCAAGAAGAAATCCGGTCTGAAGATCATTGCATCGTTCGGTGGATCCGTCGTACCGTCTGAGCTGTTCGCTTTCCTAACGTGTGACGAGAAGCGCCGAGGAGCGTTTGTGAACAATTTGATCGAGTTTACACTAGCTCACGGATTCCATGGAGTTGATTTGGCCTGGTTATATCCGGCACCTCAAGAACGGGTATGAGAGTATTTTATAGCGTTGGTTTCCACAACGATGTTCATGAGTTTGTTCTACAGGATCAGTACATAAGGCTTCTACGGGATATTCGGTGTGCTTGCGACCGTAATGGGTTGGTGTTCACAGTAACCGTCCCTAGCCGACCCTCTGTTATCGAGGTGAACTACCCGGTGGAAAAGCTGGAAAAGTTTGCTGATTTTGTTATTTTGTGTACGAACGATTATCGCAAGCTACGAAAAACTTCCATCATGGCACCATTGTACTCTTCCAGTCCGGGGTCATCCAATAGCATCGTAAGTATGAAATGCTGGGCGAGTAGCTATCAATGGCCAATACCGTTGTTTCGATCATATTTCAGGACTACCACGTAGATCGATGGAAAATGGCAGGATTGAGCTGTAAAAAGATCGTTATCGTTATTCAGACAATGACCCTAACGTACAAGCTGTACATTCAGAACGAATATCGCGTAGGCACACCAGCCCTGCAGCTCAAGATTCGTCCGTACTACAAGATCTGTCGGAAGCTGTACAGTGGATCGCTAGAGATTTGGGACAGCAATGCGAAGAGCCCTTACGCATTCCGCGATCTCTCGTGGTATTCATACGAAAACGAAAAATCAATCAAAGAAAAGGTAGGCTTCGTAGTGCAACAGGGACTTGCAGGGTTGGCAGTGTTCTACTACGATGAAGACGATCCGATCAACATCTGTGGTGATGGACAGTATCCTCTTACGGCAATAGTAGTGGCAGCGTTACAATCGCAATATCTTCCACCATCAGTGATTACGGACTCGCAGATATATCACTATGATTCACCATCCTTGACACCTCCATCACAGCTGGACTATCGGCACTACAGTGAGGTCAACAGCAATCAGCCACTTGCTGTTTATGTAGAGGACAAGCAACCGAACAACAAAGCATTTTTACCGGATGTTTCGAAAATTCACTCCGGAACACAATTCGTAACACAACAGCAGCAGCATAAGTCAAGCTCGCTAAGTTTCAACGCGAAGGAATCATCATCACCGGTACAGATAAGTGAACCGATCTCTTCAAACGGATACAGTTCCGTGGAAAGAATGTTTTACGATGCTGAATCAGGGTCGGACGAGTACCAAGATGGTTTTAACTTTGCGTACGAAGAAATAGAGCTTGGACCGGGTGCCGACATGGTGCTCACCAACACCGAGGCTTCGATGGTGGTTAAAGATCCCGTAGCGTTACCCTCAACAGTGCAACTGTTTTCGGAAGCAGTGCAGTCACAAAACTCACATACCTGTCAACTGTTCTCAGAACAGCCGCGAAACCATCCGGTAGTGTACACATCGGGTACTTCCTGCAAGGGATGCAGCACATCAAAGCCGTGTCCCCATTGCGCATCTCTGCCGTCTTTCGTGTCGCATGCCGAACAGCATACGTCCAGCATATGTCCTTGTAAATACCCAGGCATTAAAATTTTTGCTACGGGACATGCAGCAACACCTGCGACAACAACTACGACTACCACTATGGCACCGCCTGTGATTCACTTCTTTACGATGGCTCCACCAACATTAAAGCCTCCAACATGTTGCCATGGATGCCAACAGTGTGTTAAGGTTGTAGCAACGAGCAGTGCGGATGTTCCAAATGTGGCAGGACATTCATTGCCCTGCCCTTGCACAACACCTGCACCCGTGGGTGCACAGGGTCACTTGTACTCGGAGCACTCGTTTGTATCGTCTGGCCCTGGTGTACAAATACAAGCACAAGCTGTTGCTGGCTCACCGATTGTTCACTTTACACCGTTTGAGGTAAAACTTTGTCCTCACGATGGCATCCTTCATGATCCTCACGATCGACGATCGTACTATCTCTGTAAACGGGGCTTGTAAGTATTCGTTTTCATGGTAGCGTTCTACCATACGCGCTACATGCGATTTCACAGTACTTTACGCGCTAATCTGCTACTGTTTGGTGTATCCCATTTTGCAGGCCCATGAGTGATGAAAATAAGTTTAGCTGTGCTCATGGTTATATCTTTAGCGAGGCAAGCAAAAAGTGTGTCCCCGAAGGATCTTTCAAATAGTTGCAAGCAACACATCCACATGAAGTCTGCTAGCTGCTAACAACGATGAGCTTTTGGGCCGTGAGAAAAGCTTGCATGTCGCCTAGACAATCCAGTGATTGTGTCGGTCTGTTTAGGTGAGCATCGGCGAGATAAATTTAAAGATAATTAGAGATAATAAAAATTTCGTAAAAATTAAGCAAATGTTACGAGTGTTTTGTACCAGCTGTTGGTATGACTAGATAAATGACGATAGAGCACACAATGTGAGCTTTATCAGAGAATGTAAAACTGAAAAAGCCCAAAAAATAAAAAAAAACCCAACATCAACAGTGCGATGTTGATCACGTAGCTATCAAATGTCGTTACGGAAAAAGTTTGAAACGTGCTCGGGTCATTCGGCATAAAGTTAGCAAGTTGCAAACGAAAGCAAAGCATAAGAAATGAGCACTCATGAGCACAATGATATTTGGACATTTTATTTTAAATGGTAGAAAACATCTTTATATAAAAATGTTTGCGATACGCTGGGAAACTACTATTTATCATAGTTTCGGGTACTAATTATCCAGTAAGTGCCTATTTACTAAAGCATAGATGTTGCTATTTTTAACAACATCTTAAACGGTTTCATGTGTTGTCCTATATGTACATTTATTCTACAATCGTTATGCACTCATTTCGATGATAAACAATAACATATGAATTCCGTATGCTTCACCAGAAAACTTTTTATTAAACATAAATAACGTTCTCCCTTGTAGCCAATTCTTCCATTTATCATAAACACCGCACTACATGAGCAAAATTTGTACGATTTAATACAACAGTGTCATAGAATGACTTAGGTTCTGTGTTATTCAATAGTAAAGCGTTTTCGCTTGGCTGAACCTTTACCTTCGGTATTGATATATACAGAAAAGCGAAAATACCGATGCTGCTCGAGTTTAACTACTCCATTCGTAAACGACGGCAAAAATGCGAAGTTTTACAGATAAAATTTATCTTTCACGGAACGGCCTAATGCACATGATACTAGAATATCGTTTGATACAAATCTAATTTCCACGCTCCTTCGCCATACGTTCGCCCGTCAGACAAAAGAAACAATATTACAGATTGCGTATGACCAAGACGTGTAGGATTTGTTTGGACGCATATAAAACGAATCTAATATAAGACATAAAGCTAAATGTACAGCAAGAGCACGGTTTACCGTGGCAATGCGAATAATACTTTTTCTTTCTATCTGCGCGGTAGTGTTACACCACCGTCTCTGGGTAAAGCTCGTATGATCATCAACCGTAGTGTTTGTCCTGAGATTCAAAGGAAAGGGTAGCATAACCGGGAGGGAAAGGAAAAGTGTCGTTCAGGAACGGTCGCTTCCGGACCATGTTGGATTCAATGTTGGATTAGGTGTGCTCGTGACCGGTTGTCGTTTGCGCTTGCTTCGGTTCGTTCCACTTCTGTACCTGGCCTGATCCAAAGACGACGAATATGAGCGCTGGTACGATGTAAGCGGCGGCACCAATCATGAAGATATATTGCCATTCATCCATGGTGCTCTGTTGCTCGGTAAAGTGCGCTACCAGGATGGGTGAGATGAAACCGCTAGACGTACCGACGAAGTTAATGATGCCGTACAGCGTCCCGGCAAAGTTTGGCGCCAGGTCCTGGGAGTTTTGGAGATTGGTCATCGTGGATGCACCGTTGAAACCGAGCGAGAGCGTAATAATGGCGACACAAACGTACGGATCAAAGCCGATGTAGATCAGCCCGACGAGAAACAGGCCGGGTATTATGTGAGCTGCAATTAAAATGGAATCAGTAGTTGCCCAGTCAGTTAGAAACATTCAGCTAAGTGTGTTGATATGCAGGCATAGTGTTCGTCATGGCTGATCGATCGATCAACCGAGTTGTAGTAAATATGTGGCTATTTATAGGTCGTCAAAGCTGTACACGACGCAGCCCGATATGTTTATGTTGGCAATTTCCTGCGAAAATTGGCATCAATTATTTATGCCAGCGGTAGAAAGATGAGTGGTCGCTGATTTTACTATTCCGTAACGATATCTGTACATGTGCACACGTGTATTTGTTTGACTGTTTCGCATAGCCATTGGTTATCAACTGAAAGGCGTTCCATGTCGCGCTGTACCTGATTTGAAACAAACGCAAATGTGAGCTTGTTATGCTTACACGATATATGTATCACACGAATGTGACGGAACCTTTAGCCTTTTCCCAATTTATTAAAATGGATTTCGTATATTCTGTTTTTTTTTTATATTAAAATTCTTGGTGAGCAGCAACATGGAGGGCCTGTTCACATCCTTTTGTTCATTTTAACTCGCACCATATGATGTCACTAAGCACAAGTGTGCGAAGCAACCTAAATGTGTGCTAAAACTTGAACCTGCGCATAACTAAAGGCCTGGCCCGTTGTAACGTGGGTAAAAAAATAAAAATTTAAAAAAACTTGAACTTGCGTCCAATCCCAAGTTTGCGGGAGTTTTTTCTGGATAAACCACTTATACCTGAACTGGTTCAGAAGGTGCTTCACCTCGTATAATATTGATATCGGCTACCAGAAAGCACAGCAGTGGATGATAAGCTTCAGCGGTTTATTTCTGTCTTAATATCACACTTGGCATATATCTTGCCGGTGGGGTGTTTTTTTGTAATGGAAATGAGCCATGTGTGATCTAATGCGTTTGAAAATTTGTGTCCCATGAGCAAAAGGCCGGAGCGAATATTTTACTATAATGCTGAGTTTTATGATTCCAATCGTTATCAAGAGACCAATGTAGTGGTAGTGACAGCGTGTGTATGGGATAGAAACCTGACAGCCGGGTTAAAAATACTTACAAAATATGCAAAATGATTTGCGTATTGCCGTGACGCTCATAATTGATCTCTTTCGAAGCAAATCACCTATCGTTCCGAACAAAAATGCGGAAATTGAGCGGGCCAGGTATGGCAATGCTGATAGGAATCCAGCCTTAGCTAGCTTAAAACCAAGAACCTGTAAAGCATGGAAAAGGGTTAAGGGTTTAGAAATATAGAGGAAAAAAAAACGTTTCGTTGATGCATGCGGTACATACCTCGCTCATAAACTTGGGTGCAGCTGTTATCAAAAAGTATAAGCCCCACAGATTGCCGAAATGTAACACTAGCAGGGACAGGAATGGTGGCGATTTGGCGAGCGATTTAATTGGTGGTAGTAGCTTCGACTTGGAGACTGTATCGCCTAGCGACTTTTCAATGTAATCCTTTTCTTCCGATTTAATGCGAGGATGTGTTGCTGGACTATCGGCTACGATAATGTACCACAGTACTGCTACAATGGCCGAAATGGCCGCAGGAATATAGAACGCAAACGACCAACCGAGGGTTTCGATTAGAACGCCAACCAGCGGCCAAGTTATGACCGTGCCAAATGTTCCACCCATCAGCGCCGATACGAACTTTCCCTTCTCGTCTGGTGGCGCCCATTTGGAGATGAGATTGTGTAAGGCTGGATACAGAAAACCCTGGTGAATGTAGCAATATGTAACGGAAACATTAATTAGATAAATATGTATGTGCTTTACTAGTAGACACTTGTTCAAATGGAAATAATACATCAATGCATTAGAAAATGGACAACAATATACGAATTGTGTGGAATAATTACTCTCAGCGCATTGGAGCATTCCTTTGTAAACGTTAAACTCTCGAGGCTATAGGTAAAATGCTTGTAAAACCATTTTAAACCAATTTGTTTTCCTTTCACCAGCATGAATAAAAAAAGGATAAATTAGCGCTTAAAACTTGTGTATAATTGCAGTTACAGCAGAGCCGCTAGAGGAACTGGCAGATATTTTAGTTGCTCTTTTAATCAATTGACAAACATGCAACAATTGGCATACCTTGTGAAAAATATATTTCTATTGTGTAAAATAAGATATTTTTAAAATAAATAAAATAAAAAAACCAACAAAAACAGTGATAATTCAATGGTTTTATACAGTAATCATGCATATGCCTCGTAGTGTATACTTTCACTTATGTATGCTCATAGTTTACGAATTTTAACAGTTATTAAATGATTTAAAAAGGTACAAATTTTACAAGATACAATTTGAACAGAAATTTAAAAAATCACACGTATGCATATTGTTCCCTTGCAAACAAAGTTGAAACTGCGAACCGGGTGACAACCGGAGGGCTACTTACACCTAAAATTCCTAGTGCCACGCGATTGGCAATAGTGGCCCACATGCCATTGTCGGCGGCTAGCGGTGTCAGCGCGGTGAGGAGTGCGCTAAATGCCAACGACAGTCCAACCATGTTACGTCCACCGAAACGTTCCGCAAAAATACCGGCCGGCAACGAAGATATCAGATAACCGTAGAAATAGGCGCCTAAAATGATGCTTTGATCGTGTGAGCTCCAGTTATACCGTGGACCATACTGAAATAATGGAGAAAGCAACGGATACGGTTGGGGGAAAAATATAAATACAGACGCACGCATACAAATGCACAATAACAATGATCGCTACCGCAATCGGATCGCATTGATCGACATCACCTACATCTGGGATCTTTGAATGTCCTATCATTGTTTGATTGATCGTTTCGTCAGTTACGTTGCTATGAGGATCGGGTACCGATTGTTTGGCGCTACTTTGAATCGGCTGCACCATGGCCAATATGTTGACGGATATGTTCACTCGTAGCATATAGCTGATCAAGCACGCCATAAACAGCATAATGGACACATTGAATCGGGTTGGTATGCGATCTGTGAAGTAGAAAGGGAAAGGAAAGCCGTGATGAGATGGCAGCAGCAGCAGCAGCAGCAACAGCAGCAGAGGCGGTGGTACAGGAATTGGTATCATTTTTGCTGTTAGTGAATTATGATCGAATTTTGCACCGGACGCTAATCGTGCCGTTGTGCCATTCATAGCTATTTTGTTACGTTATGCCGGTGACCAGGTGACATGTGTAGATGCCGTTTACTATTCGTTGTATCGTTTTTATGTGTTTGAAAGTTTCGCTGCGGTCACAGTTGTTCCACAGTCTGTGGTTGATGGTGTAAATTAGTGAGACAACAACACGTGCTAATGATATAAATTTCCGAGCACGGGTAAGAAACAAAAGTGTTTGCAAATATGGTTTTGCATGCGCGTTTTCACATCACGACTATTTGTTTCACACGATGTTGTTCGATATAGAAAATAGATGTCGAGGAAACGCACGAGCAGATGATTCAATAGTTTGGAATTGGTATTTTGTTTGTGTAAAAAATGCAAGCTAAGTTGTTTAGTAGAACACTACGAGCATACATCTTAAAATCTTGTTTACTACGCAACTACCCAACTAAAATCATTGGTATAAGATTCTTCAAGTTGTACCGTGCGTATCATCAGGTAAACATGTAGCCGCACAGGATATTGCAGCCAGGTGTACATTCATGACGGTCTCCATAAGAGATTCTTTGTTGCGTCAGCTTGTTTAAGCGATCATTACCTAGCGATGACAAGTTTACGGCCATCGGTGTGCTATCAATTTGATTGCTTAAGTTGAAGTAATACGGAGGTTGAATTGGTGGCTAATAGTTATTTATCGATGTATGCAGAAGCTGATGTTGGGAACTTGCCGATGAGTTTAGCAGTCGCTGAACGACGGTTAACGAATGTGTGGATTGACACATTTCTGTTTTTAACGATCGGGTATTCAAAGTTTAAGTTGATCGGTAAACACATTTGCTTAATAGGTGAAGTTCTATTAAATGAAAAATATCAAGCATAATCTTATTAAACTAAATTGAATGCTGTATACAAAGAAAAATCTAAAAGAAACTATTAGATTGGTGAACAAGTTGAACAACAATCAACGAACAACTGAGATAACCATAATTACGATTTAACACAATTATTTTACAACAAATGTTAGTTCCCTGACGAACAAGCGACACTGAGCACTCTTTGTTCTGCCATATTTTCTTGTTACATAGTTGACTGACCCCGTATGTTAATCACTAACAACGATCATCTGTTACTCGCTGTGGTTCGAATGTTCGTCGACAAACGGTAGAGCAATGATTCGTTATTGAAACAAATGAACGAAAATGGTGATAGATTTGGATACAATGTAATTCTTAAGCTGTAGTATAAATTATGCGTATCTAGCATACGACCGCATCAGTTCACTAGTTGAAACAGACCAACATGCATCTAATTTGGGCCACTCTCCTTGCTTTCGTCGCGGTAGTATATACGGCACCCGGTCCGTGCGATTTACCAAGTTTGTCCGAGGTAGGCAGCCAGTATCTTGTGTTTGGACAGGATTGCCGACAGTATGCCTATGGTTACAATGCTGGATCATCGGCAAAAGTTGAAGTGAAGAACGCAAACGGTACGGTATTCGGAGCCTATCACTACATCGATGCCAACAATGTAACGCAAAGGGTGAACTACACGGCCAACGATGTGGACGGGTTTCTGGTGGAAGCATCCAATTTGCCTGTACCTGTTAAGGACACCAACGTGGAAGATTCAACTGTTACCGATGTCCCAACAACATTTCCTACCGTTGCTCAAGAAGAGAAAACGACCCAATCAAACCTAGTGCGTGATTCTGTGTCCGGCGTAACTGAACATCGTAACACATATTTCAAACCCATCCTCTCGGTATGGTACCCGGCCAGTTCGTACACTCGCGATCCCTTGGTAGTGCAAAACGCGGAAGTGTTAGCTCAAAAAACCGAAATGAATAGAGGTTGAAATGGTATGACAGGGAATATAATTTATCGAAATAAATACTGGTTGAAAGTTTATTTTGTCACTTTTCATCAAATATTGGAGCAAACAAATCCTTAGAACATAGGAGCACAATTTATGTAACTTACCTATCGCTTTGATGAAATGCACAAGTGGTCCGTACATTGTTGCAGCTTCGTTAACACCTTTTGCTATCAACTATCCACTGAAACTATTTTGCACAGTTTATCACAGCATATGATTGAAATTATCGATCGATGTCGATGTTACGATGTCATTAGTTTTGCAGTAAAGTTGTAACACAGTTCAGGAACTAAAATTTGCTGTCCCGATGTCCCGAACGTGTCACGCTTGAATTAAGCTGCTTCACTACCGGGCAACGCCACTCACAACCATGAAATGACGGAAGATTCACCTTCACTTGCCGCGTTTTATTTTATTTTGCGAACCGTTCCGTTCAAACGCGCTTAGAATTGATATTATACGATCGTGCAACCGTATATTGCTACAGGTTCAGCAGCAGCTGTTCATGGCTCTGCACTGTTTATCGGCAGTTTCGTTGGTTGAGGTCAAGTGCCTCGATCACTCGATGTTCAAACTCCGTAGATGCTGGTGGGTTGTCGCATTGCAAAGCACATGGCTGATGCACTGTACCGTGTTGAGGCGGCGTGCAGTGGCGTCGAGATTTCTAAAAAAGAGAGAAAAAAACACAGGATATAGAAATATTAGCAATAGTTAGCACCTAGCGGTTTCAGATTATACGCATTTGATGAATGTTGTTTTCCTTAAGGTATGCTAATAGGTCTTGCTTTTCGATCACAAGTTCATCACTTTATCAGGAGGAAGGCAAACGGTAAGTTCAGTAACTGTCTGTTACATTTGGAAATATGATATGAGTCAACCTGCTCGCTACCGACTAACGGATACATGCTTTAAGGATCATACGGCGAAGGCAAATTTTCAAGATCGTCACTGTGCGATCAATAAACATAGCATTAGTGCATTCACGTGGCTGAATGTAATCGACAGGTAGCGACCCTATATCCGAGGTCATCCGTAGCAAGGTAGATAAGCGGACAGGTAAAACAGGAAGCTAGCAGAAGAGCGAAAAAATGTCATTAGAAGCAGAGGCGGTAGCTGTAACCCGGAGGCGCAACGCATCTCTACAATATAACCTTGCCATTTAGGTAAAAACATTTCTGTCATGTAACTGTGTGTAACTGTGTCTTTACAGAGTAGATCATTTGGATGAGCTTGTCCCCGACGCGACAATCGTATGATAACGAGTGCTAATTCGTGTGTGTCAATTACTTTAGGGCAATGCAGTGTATTGTACTGCGAACCAGGCGAACTGTACTCAGTGTGGTGAAAAAAAAACATTGTTTTTAGTGTTCTTATGTATTTTACAAAACATTGCAGGTAGAACATGAAGCTTTAGTATAACATAAGTAAAAGAAAAGATAGAAATGGTAACACATTTAAAATATCAAGTTTTCTTATTATGATATGTAACTATGAACAAACTGATAAAGGAAATGAAGAAAAGTGTTTAAAGAAACATTTCAGAAACAACCCACCACATTTTTTATCCGAATTGCGTGCTGGCTTTATTTTAATAAAGCCAACAACAACGATTGTACTGTTGACGAAGTAGCAATAAGAAATGGTTCGAGTTATATAGGTAGCTCGTATCAAGCTAGACATTTACATAAAGCTGAATAAACAAGTAACGATGCGGTTGTAAAAGATAGATATTAATAAGATAACATTGAGTACAGAACCGTACATAATCAGCTAAAGACACATGTTAAGGACAAAATGACAGTAAACCCATCTGACTGTATGCAGGTCAAATCAAACTAAAGATGGAATTCCTCATGTCGTTAAAACAGCAACATGATCCATAAAAATAAAACACTACACAGGCTAGTTACAAGATCGGGAAGATCATGTGCTTTCCATTTAACTGTTGTATGCACACTGGTTGCTCTTGTTTATGGAGATTCAGCAATAGTTTGTTTTTATATGAGGAAATTGCGATCTCGGTCTAGTTGTTTTAAGACACTATTTGTATTAGATGATGACTTGTTTTTAGACATGAACTAATGCACCTCATTGCCTGTATTTTGTGCCGGAAGCACAAAATGCGTGTTGCTAATTAAATTATCGGCATTTATAAATTACACGTTAGCAATATCTTCAATGCCATTGAATCAGGAAGATGAGTATATCGGTAGCAGCTGATGATTATAGCCGTAGTCGTGATAAGCTTATAATAGCTGCAAACAGGTCATAGAGTACTTTCCCAGCTTTTGTGTTTTCCATCTTGATGAAAAACGAACTATTATGTCGATCGTGATTCCATGGTAAATACGTGTTAGATAATTTACGACGACAACAACAATAAGTAAAGTACACGCGGTAAACTACAACAACGGAAACTTTTTAAAAACACCACTGTTCAAACAATGTTTTCATCAATGTTTTCACAGTTCGTACAAAAGCTTGTATAATCACATACTAAATGTAAAACGCATCACAATTTACCTCAAAGCACCGGATAATTTCTATACTGTCCACTTGCACAGTTATCTTCACACCTTACAGCGAATATTTTATCTTTCATGAGATAAAAATAAGACCGATTAAAAACTTTGATGCTGTGAAACACTTTGTGCCACGCGCACTGATTTTCAACACACTCGATCAACTCCGCAACTAGCAGTAACACCCGCGATGGTCGTACAATGTGCGATGCTGATCACAGACAGACTGATAGAGAAAATTTCCCACCAGACAGTTATATTGGCGAAAAAGCTTTCTCGTGTGTGCGATCTTCACTGGTTGCTGTCGCAGTGCCACTGAATCTGCTAACCGATATCGCCATGAGCGGGCTGATGTTTTTCTTCGCAAAACTGGCTCCAAGCGGGCCCGCAAAGATGTCATGCACACATAGGACATCGGCGGATCGTACAGCGTGAATGGCGATTTTTGAGTTGCACACAAGTCCTACGCATGGAGATCAAACGAATCTTATGCAGAGTTTGTTTATTTCGACATTGAAATGTGCTATTTGAAGATAACAGACACCGGCAGGTTGCAACTATTTCGATAATTTTTATGACTTGTGAATGAGTATGGGTATTAAGTATAATAATTGAATAAATGTTGCCTTCAGCGCATTCATGGAGAGCGTATTTTCCATGATCGCGTGCATGGTAGGAATATGTTTGTTTGCAAATAGTGTTAACAATGAATACATCGTCCATACGAAGTTCTCGTCAAGAGCATTGTTTCATAGTAAATTTGAAAGCTATTTTTTATCTTCGTAGCGCTGCCAAACGATGCATGAAGGATTATATTTTGAAATTTTTAAATCATCTCCAAACACTAGAAATGCTCTAAATTGATAAGTATCATAATCATAATCTTTTCATTTCAAACTGTAGATCATTAAACTGATTTGCTTTCATCGGGGACAGATTATAGGTATATTTTGTTTAAGGAATGTTGAAATCATCGAATCACAACGCATTTAAAGCGATTTATTTTCCTTAAACATTTGCTGAGTTCTTATATATTACACATAAATATGTCCATATTAGTATGCAAAAATCACGGGTAAACAAGAACTACAATAGAAAATTAAATTGAGTTTATTCGGGGTTTTAGTCGGGGGTTTTTATGGAAATACCGTCCGGTCGCTTTTAAAGCAATAAAAAACAAGTTGACTATTTTCAAATTTCAAATAAACATCGCAAAACAGAATGTGCAAAGTGGTACACTGATGAACAAAATATACATTTAATAGTTGATAAGATTAGTTTTGTTCGATAGTCATTGGAAATGTAAACCATTATTTGGTACGATACTGTAGAATATGTTGTGCTTTGGTCTAATACACGAAAAGCTTGTCGAACTGTGTTTAGTTGATACAAACCAACAAGAGATACATGAAATCTGATTAGCCATAGCCATTCCTGCCATAGAAAAGCATAACTCGCAACAATCAGCATACAATAGAACCCATTTTTAATCAAATTGAAATACGTTTGGATTAGTGGGAGGATGAGCAAAGTCCAATATCAAAGTATCCAATATCAATGACACCCTTCATGGGTTTCTAAAGAAGTCAGTTTGAAAAAGAAAAAAAATCATTAGTTTGTAAATAAGAAAAGAAAACTTTTTGGGTTGGTATATGCATATTTATTTGTAGAATAATTGTTAAATATTCCAGAATTTATATAATTTGAAGTTTGTGTGTGAAATAGCATGTGAGTTCAAATTCATGTAACTGCCGAAAAATTTCTTGCATGTGCGGTGGCCGCAAGATAAATGATGTTTGACGTCCCTGCCCCGTGAAATCTTGGTGTTTCCGCTTGTTTCTTGCCTGTGGAAGTTGATTTAGAAAATCACCCAGTAAATGTTGTGTAGGAAGGGAATGTTGTTCAATTCCTTATATGTTTTATTAAATGATCGTCTTTTTCCGACGAACGAAAAAAAAAAAAGGTATGTTATGTTTTAATAACGAGTGGAATGGAACACTAGCATGTGTTAAACTTATGCTCAGAAGTGTATGCAATATTTCGCGATATGTTGTTGTCTCTCTCTTTTTGAGGGTAAAGGTGGTTTGACAGCTGATGAAAACAAACGTCAAAACAAAAGTTGTGTGTTTGTGTTTTCCTTGTTGCAACTAAATTGTTTAAATCTTTTTACGAATGTTTAAACGATAGTACAAGTCTTTTGTAGTGAAAATATGTAGTGTTTGTTAACTTAATTCTTTCGTGCAAATCTTTGAACCAGCACATTTTAAACCACACTCACTCCGACTTGTGTCAAATGATAACACATGAACGCTGATAACAAGCCGCAATTGAACATCGCTGCCACAAGCCACAAGTGCGTTGCATCAAGAAGATTTAAGACTTATCTGCTTGAACGGATCGTGGATTCATTTTTATATAGTTACTTTAGTGAAAGTTTATAAGGTACATTTCCGCGCAAAAATGGAATTAGACGGCAACGCAGTTCTGGCGAAGGCGCTACGCGAGCAGGTAAGTCGAAGCTTCAGCACGTCGGAAGTGACAAGATGTAAGGTTCAAAGGTTAATTTGAAGTTAAATTCTGGCCATAAAGGCGCTCTTATCGCGTTCATGCTAATCTGGACTGTAGATAAAAACTCGCTGCGTAATTGTGAATGGCGAGCATAAAACTATTTGCTTAGTTGTTAAGTGTATTATTGACCTTGTTTGCGTATATTTGTTTGTATAATTCAGGGCATCGAATATGTGTTTGGCATCGTTGGAATACCGGTTGTTGAACTGTCGATGGCTATGCAGGCCGAAGGGCTGAAATATGTTGGTATGCGCAACGAACAAGCGGCTTGTTATGCTGCACAAGTAAGTGGTTTGTTTAAAATGATTCTTCAACAAGTACTAAATAGTTCAACCAATTGCATTTCAGGCGATTGGATATTTGACTGGCAAACCGGGTGTGTGTCTGGTCGTATCGGGACCGGGTTTGCTGCATGTGACCGGTGGGATGGCGAACGCGCAAGTAAATTGCTGGCCTTTATTGGTTATCGGTGGTTCAACATCCCAGGACCACGAAGGTATCGGAGGATTTCAAGAGTGTCCTCAAGTGGAGTTGAGTAGACCATACTGCAAATATGCAGCAAGGCCTCCGAGCGCGTCCTTAATACCGATGCACGTTGAGAAGGCCGTGCGCTTAGCGTGTTATGGTAGGCCTGGGGCAGCGTATCTGGACTTCCCGGGGAATCTGTTGACTGCAAAGATTGAGGAGGATGCTATACCAAAGCAGTATGTGCATCCGCTACCACCGGTACCATTTCCCGATCCGAAGCTCGTTGAAGAAGTAGCACAATTACTTTCTACTGCAAAGCGTCCGTTAGTGATTGTAGGAAAAGGGGCAGCTTATGCCAGATCGGAACTGCAAGTTCGTCAATTGATACATCAAACCAATCTTCCCTTTCTTCCCACTCCTATGGGGAAAGGGGTCGTACCAGATCTTGATCCGCAGTGCATAGCTCCTGCCCGTACTTTAGCATTACAAAATGCGGATGTCGTACTGCTGTTAGGGGCTCGATTGAATTGGATATTGCATTTTGGTCGCCCACCGCGCTACAGTTCGGATGTAAAAATTATTCAGGTGGACGTCAATGCGGAAGAAATGCATAATAGCGTCCCCAGTAGGGTGGCAGTCCAGTCGCACATTACACCCTTCACCGAGCAACTTGTAGATGCACTAGCAAAGAAACATTTCCGCTTCGGTTATGAAAACGAATGGTGGAAGGACCTAAGGGCAAAGTGTGAGAAAAATCGTAAAACTGTCGAAGAGATGGCGCTAAACGTCGATACTCCCTTGAACTACTATGCGGTATTCCACCATTTGCAGCAGTACATTCCCAAAGATGCAATCATAGTTAGTGAGGGAGCTAACACCATGGACATTGGCCGGACGCTTCTGCATAATAAACTTTCTCGTCATCGTTTGGATGCTGGAACTTTTGGAACGATGGGAGTAGGGCCTGGATTTGCAATCGCTGCAGCTCTTTTCTGTAGAGATCACTGTCCGGGTAAGAAGGTGATTTGCGTGGAAGGAGATTCTGCATTCGGCTTTTCGGGAATGGAATTAGAAACGATGGTACGCTACCAGCTGCCCATAGTAATAGTTATAGTAAACAACGGAGGAATATATGCCGGTTTTGATAAGCAAACATACGACGATATGCGTTCCGGTGGGGATCTAACACAAGTGTAAGTATGATCGAACAATATGCCATACAAAGATACATTCACTTAATTGTTTTTTTTTCTTGCTTTAGTACTCCGGCATCAGCATTGACGCACGAAACACGCTACGAAAACATGATGAGCATGTTTGGTATGAAGGGATATTTTGTACGCAACATTTCGGAACTTCAAGATGCCGTCAAGGAATCTCTTACGGCAACAGACCGGCCGAACATTATAAACGTTGCAATCAGTCCGCAGGCGGACCGTAAGCCACAAGACTTCAAGTGGCTCACAGAATCGAAGCTTTAAGTTGGTCACGATTGGAAATCAGATACATTTTATTTACTGTTACTTTTATAGGTGCTTGGTAAAACTATCGTATGGGTGCAATAGAAAGGTAGGTTAAACAATATCGATCACACTCGGATCGAAATGTGGAAACATTATACGATGTAATGGGAAAATAAAGGGTATTAGTCTTTAAATTTGGCTCCATATTTTGTCCAGTTTCTGAGACGTTCTACGTTCATTTGACCAATGCGCCAACGTTGAGATTCTGCAGTTCGACTACATCGATTAAGGAAAAGTTTTCGATTTTTCCCATCAGCTTCGAAACAGTACGTATTGTCTTTCCCGACAAAGATTTGCTTGGTATCCTGTTTTGTGAGAAATTATAAATATTAGTAGGCAGTTGTGCTTGATAGCGAAGACTAACCTCGGAACTATGGGAAAATTGTTAGGATGGAATGTGTCTTCATTTTTTATTAACGACTTTTAAAGTGAATATCGACTTGCTGTTCAGTTAACCCTCCACGATGAAAAATATTTATTAAACTTATTTTAGTTTTAACCTACTTTTAAGTGAGAATGAGTTTTTGAATGTGCATAAAGTGATTACTGTTGTATTCTTACCACATCATACCGGAACATCTGATTTCCCTGAAGATTGTGACAATGGTAGAGTTGCAATTCGGCCCCAACAAAATGATTGGAAATATCAACACAGTTGGAAGATCGCACTGCCTTGATGTCGCGACGCCATGTAAATCGAAAGTGCTGCTCAGATCGTTCGGGGATTGTTTTATTGTTGACACACAGCGATAAAACAATTCGTTTCTCAACAGTGCTGTCGCTTTCTTCCACACAGAGATTCACAAAAGCTTCATTTTGTACGGCACCAGAGGCAAAGTCTTCTGGCTCTATAGGAGGATAATGATCGATTAAATCTGGTGCAACTTCATTCATAAACCACCGAAACGGTTTACAATTGAGCGTTTTACGCAGCTGCTTCATCTTAGAAAGATCACCAGCATCGATAGAATATCGAGTGGGATCTTTTGCGTAAACATATCGTTTATATTCATCCATCCAAACTTCGGCCACACGTTTATGATTTTTGGCCACATAATCATACGTTCTGGCACTGGGAAATGGAGAGTAACTGCGATAAATATGGCCAACTCTAGAGCATGGGGTATCTAGCATGCGACCACCGCACATCCAAATTTTGAAACTTAACTCGTATTGTTCAGCACCCCATATCTCGAGCTGTTCGTCGTATCCACCCAGCTCCCAGAAAAACTTAGCACTTATTGCGAAAAGCCCACCAGCCATCACAGGACTTGGGAAGGGGTCAGTTGGGTCTTTCTGATCTTCCGGGCGCAGAGGCAATCGTTTGTACAACATGTTCCAATCGAAAGCACCGCGGGCACCTTCATCTTGTGCTACAAACGCAAATGTATCGTCTTTAATGACATCTATGAAGGGACATACGCAAGTGCGATAGTTGCGAGCGATAGGTTCCAGCAAAGGTGGAAGCCAATTGATACCCACTTCGACGTGAGAATCCAGAAACAATAGTACTTCCCCTGTGGCCACGTTCGCCCCCGATAGCCGAGCCGTGATAAGACCGTTTCGTTCTGGAAGATGAATGACTCGAACCAAATGCTTTAGATTTCTTGCTATATAATCATCCAAAGGTTGCTTTAGGAAATGCTTTAAACTGCCATCGTCGACAAGAATGATCTCTTTAAGCAATGTTGGTGGTGTCCGGCGTACGATACTGTACACGGTACGCAGTAGTGTTGTCCAATGTTCGTCATAAAATGGCACGATAATGCTCGTCTGGGGTAAATTGTTAGAGTAGTTGATGCGGTGACACCTGAAACATGAAATAAACTATAGTGGCAGGAGTCAATTGGGTGAGGTATTTCTGTCGTTCGTTAAATCCTAGTTGATTCCTAGTTGCAGCTGGTAGCTCCTTCAACGTGCAACGGGATTGACAATTTTACACATGTTCGTAAATCAAGGAATAGATTATTTATGATTTTGATGAGTTGTATTTGCTTTTCTTACAATTACTTATTAATAGTTATTACATAAATTTAGCGCCATACGTCTTCCATTGTTTCAACAATTTCAAGTTCACAGAACCGAACTTCCACCGCTGTGTTATACTGTTAGTATTGCATGGATTCACAAACACCTCTTTTTTCTGAGGATCGCTATCAATGCACACGTCATTTCGTTTGATTTGTTGTGTTTTCTAAAAGAAACAATGAATTAAATGAACAGTTATTGATTAATAAGGATCGTGCTAGATCGTATTTGTTGAAGAGACTTACATGATCGTATTGGAAAAATTGGTTTCCCTGGTGTAAGTGACACGTGAAAACTGTTACAGGTGAACGTGGACTACTTTCCGGGACATCTAAACATTCTTCGCCATACTTTAACTGTATATCGCGGTGCCAGCTGTGTACAAAGTACTGATTCCGATTCGTTGGTTCTGCAAGGTTGTTAGAACAAGGATATAGCCCAATCGGCTTTCCTCTGCCACGTTGCATTGTGTCGATACAAAGGGTAGAATCTGCAACGTTTTGGATGGAACCAGACGCATATGGTTCAGGTTCGACAGGAGGGTAAAGCTCAATTATTTCTGGTGCGACTTCTTGCAGGAACCATTTAAACGGTTTGCAGTTAAGCTTTGCTCGAATAGCTTTCATTTTGCTCATGTCGCCTGCATCCGCTTTGGCGTAACGCTCCGGATCACGGTTGTAAATGTATTGTTTGTATTCATCCATCCATATTTCTGCAACACGTTTGTGGTTCCGTGTGACAAAGTCGTACTTTCGCGAGTTGGGAAATGGGCTGTAGGAGCGATATATATGACCAAAACGGGAACAAGGAGTATCCACCATGCGACCTCCACACTGCCAAATTTTAAAGCTTATCTCGTACTGCTCCGCACCCCATATGTCAAGTTCTTCGTCGTATCCTCCGAGCTGCCAGAAGAAATCGGCTCCAATCGCAAACAGTCCACCAGCCATAACGGGACTAGGAAATGGTTCCGTCGGCGAGATTCTGTTTTCAGCTTTAACCACAATGCGTTTGTAATGAAACGTCCAGTCGAAAAGTCCACGTCCACCCTCGTCCTGGGCATGCACGTCAAACGTTTGATCGTCGATAACATCGATCAACGGACAGACACATGTTTTGGGATTTTCAGCAATTGGCTCCAACAGCGGAGGTAACCAATTATAACCAGCTTCGGTGTGTGAATCAAGAAACACAAGTACCTCGCCAGAGGCAACTTTCGCCCCAGCAAGACGTGCCTTGATCAGCCCGGTACGTTCGGGCTGTCGTATCAGCTTTACCTTTGGAAGGTGTTGTTTGATGTAGTCTTCGAGTTTATCATGCAGGAACTCCTTGGTGCTGCCATCGTCCACAATGATGACTTCCTTTAGCAGATGAGGTGGTGATCTGTTAAGCACGCTATATATCGTTCTTAGCAATGTACTCCAGTGTTCCTCGTAGAATGGAATTACAACACTTGCCAGCGGTAGCTGACTCAGGTATGATTTTAGTTTACAGCTAAAATGAAAGATTTAAAGGTACACTTTATTACTAACGATGAGAGGATTGACATTCATCACTTACGGATGTAGCCCATTGTTTTTTTATGTCGTATGTGGTGGCAGCAATATACATATGTTTGATAATATGTTTAATTTATTTTCAATGCACCTACTAATAGGATTATTAATGTGGAATATTATGTGCCGTAGGTTTAGTCGATATAGTGCATGATCACTTTCCAAAATAGAATTAAATAATTTTCAGTTTTAAAGTTTTGAATTTAAAATATCGATCCTATCATTCATTTCACATTAGCTTATCACTGACACGTTGTAGGTTTGTTTGCCGTAGAACAAACCAACCTGATGTGAAACGTCCATATGAATAAACAATCTTTCCAAACAGTAGTATTCCTCTTTGGCAGTAAACCAATTTAAATGAAATTCATTGTATTTTGCGATCGTTTGCGCAATAGAAAGTAGTTGAAAATTTTTCGAACTCGTATAGCTTGAAGTAACACTCGCTCGGGTATTTTATTTTTTTATACTCGCACGTGTAATAGAAAAAAAAAACTGTCGTTTGCATTATAGAAATATTGTCAAATGTATTACAGTTCTTACTGTTTGATACTACTAACTAATGTTGCTTTTACTGCTTGAAACACAACTTAAACAACAGTTTAAGTTAATTGACACGTGCGCATTGTGTTTACCTGTACACGTAAACAGTTTGTATTGGAATGGTTCAGGTGTTCTTGAAGCCGCATTGATAAGCACACGAGCACAAATGGACGAGGTAACTACCTACCTTGGGTGTCTCAAATCGGCTATTGAACGATTAATGCTGATCTTATCGCTGAGTAGAGCGTTGAATCCATTCTTATAATAAAGCTCTTTCCGCTTCTCGCTGTCATTTTCTTCCGGGCTGAGAGTTGCTGGTTTGCCCTGTTCACCTGGGCCAACACGGTTCAAATCGTTCTGTATCTGTTCATAGTTATGGTAATCAATTTTCTCTATAACCCGGCTTTTGCGAGTCACATCCACAAAATGCTCGCCGAAATGTCCAATTCCGATGTTCAAAATTTGTCGATCTCGTTGACGTAACAATAGAACTACAATCACTGTAATACCGATCAGAACTAGATATCGGAGTGGATAGAGAAAATTAACAGCGGAGCGAACGATCGAGCGTATACGCGCTTTACGAGCTTTGCGCAGTTTGTCATCCATTACGAATCAGGTGAAACCACAGGCCGGAAACCCTACTGCAAACCGTGAATGGGTTCTCAGTTGCACTGAATCACGGTTGGTATGTTAGGTTTGCAGCTCTTTGCAAACCCAAACGAAACCCCGATAAACGCGTGAAACAGTTAAACCGTATTGTCAAGGCGACGAAGCGACACTGATAATGTTTTTGTGCGATAGCTACGCACGCCAGATATTCGGACAGCTGTTTTGAAGCACCATTACCACATCACCCTTAAAGTTACGTGTTGATGTAAACCGTTGGGCATGAATTGGTGATAGTGTTGACGCAGCTCGTGCATACTTGCGTTATGCATTCAGAACTGACTGTCATCAGTAGCAACATTTTGGCTAGGCCCAGTGAAAGAACACGTTTGCTATTTTTAAAAATAATGCTTGATGACAATCCTTTTTTTTGCTTTTCATATTTAAACATAAAAAAACAATGCAAATAAAACGAGTCATATGCTTGAGCATGGAGAGCTTCAGCTTTTATCTAGAATGGAATTCTTAACTACACATTAGTTAAGAACTGGCAGGATGAGAATTCAAGAACGGCCAGGCTATAAAGGCGAGAAATAATGGGCTTTCTCGGTTGGCTGAAATAAATTGTTTTGTGAAATGATTAATTTATAATGCAAAAATGCCTTTTTTTGGAAATGTTTCGTCACCAACGCTTGAGCACCAATCAATGGGTTGGCTCATAACGGAATTCTGTTATTCAAAATGGACCTTTAAATAGATTTATATTATGTAGTAATTACTATGTATTTAAATAACTGATATAAATAAACTACAACAAAACCTCTTATAACGAGATTAACCCGTTCCAGAATTTTAATCGGAAGGCGCATTGTTCAGGGAAATCGTCACTATTACGGGCTCCACAAACTCTTGCGATCTAGAAAACTCCAGCAATACCCGAAATGCACGATACATCGGACACTGATACGTCCGGTAGTCCTCTACGGGTACGAGTCCTGGACTGTGCAAACGGAGGACGCCAATGCACTCGCTATACGAAGGATACGAAGGCTAGGGCACGTGATGAGGATGCCACCCACCAGGAAGGTGCTCATCAGCGGCTCTAGTTGGCTGGATCAGGTGAGGACGAACCTGTCGGAGATTGGATGCAGCCGTGGATGGAGGACTGAAGCCCTAGATCGAGTTTCCTCGAAACGAATTGGAGATCTGGCCATGTCTTCGCGACTTGCTTGACCCAGAGCAGGCCAAGAAGAAGAACTAAAAAATGATCAAGCAACGAATATTTAAAATTATAAAATTAAAAGAGTTATAACAATTGGCTTTTTTGATCCACCATCCACCATCCAGCTTTTTTGAACCTACATATGTTGCCGTTTTCCTGCAGATAGCATTACTTTGCAACCCTCTCTACAACCGACAATCGGGGGCAACACGCTTCCGGCTAGATATTGGTGTGCTTAGTGGGCCAAGTTATAGTTCCCTTGCCAGAACAGTCTATATCAAAGTTTATATGTTTTAATTATTTTTAAACAATAAAATGACCTCATGTTTTTATTATTAGCAAATTTGTCCTTTTCCTGCAGATTGCATTAGATAAAAAATATATTTTTTATGGAAAAAATCGAATCATGTGACGTAGACTACTACACGTCATTACTAATGTCAAGAGTAGGTTAAATCGCCGTTTGGTTGCTTTCCTCGTTACGCTTTTATAAAATATGTTCGATGGATGGTGAGTACATTTTCGATCTCGTATCATATAATTCCCATTGCGCATAATTAGCCTTTACACGATTGTTGAAGAATGACTCATGGCTACGTTAACGATACTTTAAATCGGATTCGATTACACATATTTCAAGGGTGTATGATGCGCAAAACCTTCCACTTTTTATGTCTCGTATAAAATATCCGATGACGGTTAGGAAAATCAAATCAGCAATTTTTTTGTGCCTGATTTTTTTTTGAATCGTCACCGTAACGCGTGACAACCCTAGCCCTTGTTGGAAAAGCTAACTGTTTGGCTGCTTGGGAAAAATGTTTCCCGAAGGAATAAATGTAATGAGCATCTCATGGGAAAACATTTTATCTGTTGTGATCGATTAGCTGAGTGATGAAATACTTTGTTAACTCTGTGGGATAATAAGTTTCACAGAAGATATTGCTGTATGCATGAATATGTATATTCGACTACAATTGGCAAAGTACTACTTGCAAGGGAAGTGTTTTAATAGTATCTGAATGATAACATTTTCCTATTGGTTGTTTCATATTTTATGAGATTATTTTGTATTATTTATATGGTACAACTTACTTCTTCTTTTTTACTAAACTGATTATTTAATTATTCAATCGAAACTTGACTTTGTTAGATTTGATATTATTCAACTAATTTTTAAATTGATTTATATGTTCAATTATTCTTTTATTTCTAGATTTATTAATTTGCCTGTATCTAAATACTCGGCCATAATTATAGAAACTTAAGCCAGATTAT
This sequence comes from Anopheles funestus, assembly GCF_943734845.2. Taxonomy (NCBI): domain Eukaryota; kingdom Metazoa; phylum Arthropoda; class Insecta; order Diptera; family Culicidae; genus Anopheles; species Anopheles funestus. The sequence continues at coordinate 45,731,305 of NC_064599.1, forward strand.
GCCAGAGATATGTAGCAGAATAGAGCGATTTTATTTGTTCATAAAGGATTCGCTTATGTATAATATTTCATTTACGTAGCAATAAATGTTGGCTTCGGAACGTGAAAAGCTACCTTTTGTCCGTTGATAACCTTATTAACCTCACCTAGAGCATGCTGCACAGCAATGAAAACGGTTTCAATAAAGTTCATCTCGTTCTGACCGATTGGACAGGTTGTGCGGCTATTTTTACTGGCATCATTAGTGAGGGTTTTATGTAGCTCAAGCTTCTGGAAGTGGGCCGTATTGTAGTTTGTGACCGCGGCATCGATCTGAATCGAGCGCTTTCCTCGCTGATCGCCCATTCCTCCCAACACTTTTCCGAGCATTTTCCGAGCCACTGCATCAAGATAAGGGCGCATTGTCGATAATTTATTATATGCGTAATGCAGTAAACATACAGAGGCGCAAAAGAACGGTTTTATCAATCGAATATAGATACTAAACTTACCTTCACTATTTTTCAACTTTTCCACAACCGTACCGGCAAAGACCATACCTTTCTCTATGATTTTCTCCACGACTGCATTTGCCTGGTCACTAGCGGCTCGTTTTTCCTTCGGATGGGCTGTTCCGATTTCCGCTGCCGACTGTTTCGTAAAGGAGTGAACAAACGAGAAAAGCAAACAACATTCCCGGAGAATTTATGGTAGTGCCAGAAGGTTGTCCAAGTACAATCATTAATCAATCCATCATGGAACTAGATTGGAAAGTCTAACTTACCGCAAGGATCAACGCGCTAAGGATTAATAGTGCAATTGAGGTCCTCATAGTTGAAAAGGTTATTTTGGAAGTTTTGCTGTATCTGTTCTGCTCGGAAGTTTCCATTTAGCCGTATATATATGGGTAACAATCGACAGGCCAGTGGGTGGTTTTATCATGATATTGACACCGAGAGTAATTGGATAATTCCGTTCGACATGGTCTTACTTAAAATTATTCGAGCATGAAAGTAGCAATTAAAACTTACACGGTTTGCCCATATGCTATTATCAATGTAATATTTTAATGCATTACTGGAGAGGAAAAAAAAGTTAATTATAAGCTTGCATTCTTTTGTAATTTGTAATTTTTTTCGAATTAAAGATATTGGTTCTAAATTGGCTAAGAATGCATATAATGTTACTTAGAGGAAAAAAGCTCTAACGGTATGCAATTATCGGTTGTCGTATTTTGTCGTTAACATATTTTTTTTCTCCTTTGGTGTAAGTAGTAAATGGCTGCTCAAAATGTTTGGATATCCTTAATAGCATTGTTTCACCCGATAATTGCGAGAGTGAAAAAACTTTTAAAACATTTGGCGTCACATCGTCTCGTGTCATAGCAGTCGTGCGAATGTCCGAAAAAGTATGCAATTTTTCGATTTAGTCAGTTCATGGTGTATTCTAGGCAAACTGTAGCATGCTGGGCCAGTACGATTGTCCACCACGAGCGCCGGTATCATTTTTAAGCAATGTTTTATGACCGTACCAGCGAAACAAGCGCCAGGGGACAATGCACCACGAATATATAGGATGCACTGGAATGACCGGTAGACCGTTTTTTGTGGTATTTTAACACACTCAAGTTGAACAACCTCTTTGTCTAGAGTTTGTATCCATTCGATGTATAGGATGTATTCGCATGCTTCAATGATAATGTAAACCAACTGTGAATGAGTTTTATAACGCATAGATAACGATGAAAACAATTTTAAGAATAAGCACGATGGTCATTTTACATTTTATTACATAAATTATCATGATAATTCTCTATATCATATACTTAACAAATTGTTTGCTACTCGAGCTTCAAAGTCGAATATAAATTCGAAATATAATCCTTTACACTTTAACAATCTGGGGAGTCTAGAGTACTTCATATCTAGAAATAAATCAGCAGAGAGATATAAGAAACAAAAAAAAGAAAATTAAATAAAAATATAAATGTCAGGAGGAAGACATTAATGAAGAACAAATGATGACAATCGAGAGCGGACGCCAGGCAGAGGGATGCTAAGGTGAAAATGATTATAAATGGAACAAGAAGATATTTTATATTTTACACTAATAGGAAAGTTGCAAATAAATCTATAAAGCGAAAAGATGAATCAAAACCAATGGATATATGTTCAATTAAACTTGCATACGTACTGTGTAAAGATATCAACAAGTAACCGGAATATTAACAATTGGAGTTCCGTATTAAAAGCCTTTACGATGTTTCGTTTTATCATTTCCAGATTGAATTACAAAAAAAAAATAACATTAAATTTAAACAATTATCATCAGAACGAATGATACAACCCGTCGTACGTAAAAAAATATCCCATAATATAAGGTTGCGGTTACAATGCACTGTGTATAACCAGCCTAATGGAGAGCTGTTCATTGCGTGTGTTCATTCGTTGCCGGTGGAAGTGAACACGCGGGAAATCATTTATTTTTTCATAGGTATTCCTATTTTCTATTCGTTCTTTGTTTAACATAAAGTTTTGTTATATAATGAAAATGCATATTTTGGAATAATATTTTGGCTCGATTGAATCGATCAGAAAATTTCAACCTTGCGTAGTTTGGATATTCAAAATCTGGAGTTCGGTCATATTTTAAAGTTTTTTTTTTCGCTTTCTACTTTTACAACAAAAGTAAAAATAGAAGCACAAAACTATAGATTTCAAAACTCAATCCAAAAATAGATGCAACGTATTTCAGCTGGCAACAGGTTTCACCAATGCTAATCGAGTGAAAATGATATTGCAGTAATGTTAAGCAATGTCTTTCAGTAAAAAAATCCCTTTGCGCGTAGCTTATCACATTCTATTTGTTTGATATTGCTTGACGAGCACGAACAGCCGATAAGTAATAAGAACCTAGCAGCTCTCTACAAGTGTCCGGGCAAACATTGGCTCTCATTGTGTAAAGCATTGCTAGTGTGGGTTGTCGGTAGAATTCTAGTAACGGATGCGGGAAATGCTGTTGCTTCTGCTGAAGTTTGCAGCTTACGAAGGAATCAGTATCGATGTGTTGCTCAATATTCGCGAATGGAAGCTCGAGAATGCTTGAGGTTGACGTATGTTTGCAAATGAGCAAGCTAGCGAAAGTACCGAATGTTCTCTGCTGGCCATGCTGGTAAGGAAGGTCGCTCTCGCTAAATTTGCGCTAGGTCGGCGAATGCGCAAGCGCATACGCTCGGGTTTCCGTTCATTCATATAAAAAGGATTGCTGAATCAGGCTATAAAGGACATCAGAATATAAAGAGGGTTGCACTGTTGGTTAGGCGATTCCAGTCGCGACGCTGAGTGGTTTGCATAGTGGTGTTCCAGTTGCTTAGCGGTAGTGTTTCGTTTAGCATGCAAGTGCATGTCCATTTATCATATTTGAATTGTTCTATAAGAGCTACTGAGTAGTTATGGTGTTTCTTTATTTACCGGGATATTGGTTGTGAAGTTTCCACGCGATAATCTCGTACAAATGCGGTGTAATACATCAGTACATGTACAGCACTGAGCCACTGTAAACTTTGTACATAGTTGAAGCTCAGGGATGCTGTAACTTTGGTTTTTGGTGAAATTATCAACTAGACATATTATATACCTGTTTTTATCAGTGAAATATTGTGATGATAACCGAGAATCGATTTTACTGTTCATATCGTGAAAAAAGATTAGGCTGCACTGAGTGTCCACGCATCCATTCCTCCTATCAATACCAGTCGAAACTTTATCCTCAGCAGGTATCGTGTTACTACTGAAAACGCAGGCTACGTCATACACATATACCAGCAGAGTTTCTGGCATCCGGATTGAATTTCCGTTGCATGGGAGGAATGGATAGAAGTGGTAGAAGTTGGGAGACGATGTGCTTGTATTAGCGACTAAATTTTTGATTACGGTTTGCGGTTGGTTTGGTGACCTTTACGAGAATACGTTTACTCATGTGCGAAAATGTTTGTGCTAACGTATGTGTAACTTCTAGCTGCAGGTGATTGGTGGTAAACGATTTTGTACTTTATTACTAAGGCAATAGGTTGACATTGATGAAAAATTGCGGCAGAAATCAGTGTCTTGTGTGTGTGTGTGTTTGTTTTACTTGTCCATCCATAAAACGCGCCCAGGATGCTGTAAAGAACGTGGCACAATTTAGTGATGTAGCTAATTGAGATGCAGAACGGTGATTTTAGCTTTGAAAATATTTTAGTGGAAGGACGTTCTGAATGAGAATAAAAAAAGCATCAATTTTATATCCAAGTAATAGAAACATGGTTGGGGCGGTCCGGTGGTGTATGTGATAAATGGCGCCGGTCCACACGGCAGGACTGGGCCAAAAAATCTCATTCGGACCGTCTCCCCGTAGCATGGACTTACTATCCTGCTACTTGGTAAAATAAGTCTTGATACGACCAGGCCGTTCTAACCGAGCAAAAAAATAATAAATAGAAACATGGAATAAAATTTAAAAATAATCTTTGAGTGAAGCAAAGGTTTTGTCTCCCTTTATTTATAGTTTAGTGTTATAGATATAAATGAAATTTGGGTCGGTTGTGACTAAGTGCATTAGTGATATAGTTTGAGATTCAGAAAAACGTTTGTTGTTTATTTAGTGTGAAATATCATCGCTCGTTATGATGTTGCGGTACGTGCTGGTTTTACCGCCAAAGCTGTTTTTTGTTCGGGCGTTCATGTTGCTTTTCTTAATTTTTCACAACGTAAGTATATTTTGTACCTAAATGAAATAAAATAAAATGTTGATTTTCAAAATTGAAATAATTCGAGAGTATTGAAACATAAAAAAAAAAATAGTTTTGAGGTAATATTTTTGTTTTAGCTGTTATCCTAGTTAAATTCTCTGCACACACATGGCTGACTATACTGTACGGGGGCTATGTTCAAAATCCCAGTTGGACTGAATATCCGGCTACGTAGTAAATATAAATTAGATTAAGATGCTGGTTTTTATTTTAAAAATATAACTGATATAAAACATAAACAAAAAGAAACATAAGAAATATCTAACCAGTAAATTACTAGACGGTCGATTGGTTATTTTAGGAAAAATTAAGACAGGTTGTTTTAAGAATTGAATTACATCTGAATCAGTTAGCTGGACCAGTGGAAACGGCGCCACACGACAGGACAGGCCAAGTATCAAAATCTCATCTTGGTCGTTTGCCCGTAACAAGAATAACTATCCGAGCTACGTGGTAAAAGTTAGGCTAGGTGGTCAGTGCAGTTTCGGAATGAAGAGTGTATTGTTATATATTATATTCGAAAATTTGAACCAAATTCATTTATTATCATATTTACAAAATTAACTATTATAATGATTCAGCAATTTGGTTCAAATGCAACTACAACTTGTGGTGAGATTTCATAACATAATATCAAGGAATGGCTCATTTTTGATAAAAAGCCACAAGTCTAAACTGTACCAATGTGCCACTTGCTGCTGGCGTGCCGTACTTTTCCAACACCTAACCTACCAGGTGTTTACGCCGACACCGTGTGTTTACGCGTCTAAAGCGTTAGGCATAAACGAAGTCGGTTTATAGCCGAAGGTTAGGCAAAGGGTCGTGACAGGTGTTTTGAGCGGAGAAGGTTGCTCAAAGTGTTGAATGACTTATTTGCAGCCAGACCAATAGCGCGTATCTTACTGATGTTTTTGTCGTTGCTGTGGCCAAAAGTAGGTAGAGTTTTTGAAGACCTCAACTTATCTTAGTATCTACCAAGCGATCACCTATCGGTAGGTTGCCTATGCATAGGCCGCTGACGCAGCTACCGTTATACATATTGGTTTTTGTTAGTAAATCTCAAATTCGATCCTGTGGTAAACATACGTAGCAAAACTGTAAACCAACGATATCTATGGCATCAGCGTATGCCAGGATATGGATTGACCAATACAACATGGTGATCGAAACTTTCACCACCTATTTTCAGATGGTTCTATCTCGCGCTAAGTTGAAGTGAAGATCGGCTTACATATAACTTCGTCGCAGATTCTAGGTTTTAGCGAATGGCATTGAGATTGTTTTGAGCCAAAAGACTGAAGTCTAATATTTTATTTCAAACTCATCCGTTCAATAGGATAATAGAAGATATTGCATATCAAATTTGAGTTTGGTAAAGAGTTTATCATTTTTATCTGCTGTCGTGCCTGAGTATTTTAGATTAATCAATTTAGCAATCATTCAACATTAAAATTGAGGCGTATAGATTCCGTTCCAACTAACCATTTCCAGACTAACCATTTTAAAAATTTAAATGACCTGTTTTTAAAGTTAGTTCAAGAATAGTAAAGATGGCGTTTAAAGAGAATTGATTTTATCAAATAGCAATGACGTTTCGGCAGAGTAAAAAGGCATAAATGCAATCGTAGGAAGGAGTTCTTTACAATTGTATGTTGAATTTGATTGTGCGTTTTGTTCTCATATCTAATATCTTCTAATATCGGTGGTGTATGCGATTAAGCCTTCATTCTTACGGTCAGGTAAGACTGTTCGGACCGTACAACCCGTATGCAGGTCTGACTATAGCTAAGATACTTAATATGCAATTTTTTGATAGTATAAAATTTTCTAAATAGAGCTGTGTTAGTCTATTAATTGCTAATGAGTGAATTACAATGCCCAAATTATTTAATGTAACCAGGGGCCTGGTTGTAAGTCCTAGGTACGAGCTGATTTGAATTCTCTCTCTTCTTGGCTTTTAACGACCTTACAGGACACGCCGGCCATTTCTGGCTTACTAGACTTATTTTACCACATAGCAGAATAGTCAGTCCATGCTACGGGGAGGCGATCCGGATGGAATTTGAACCCGGTTCTGCCGTGTGGACTGGCGCCGTTTATCACATGCACCACCGGGCCGCCCCTTTTGAATTATTTGAATTATTGTTCTAAAATAAATATACTTTAATTAACGAAAATTAATTGTTTGTTTGAAATTATACTTAAAGTTCGTGAATCATATTTTCTCTCTGATAGGTAAATGCACAAAACTACGACAGTCGCCGATTGAAACCATGTGAGCTAGAATCGCTGCTAAGAGATCTAACCTACCCTGAAGAAGGTTATGAAATGCATGCTGTGGCGCTTCGCAACCAGTTGCGACATATTTTGGAGCGTGATCCTTCTGAAAACTATCAGAATCTCGATGACAGTTCGGAAGCAAGCCATGGTCCGTACGAAGACAAACGTTCGTATCGTGCCCTTTTACGAGATGGAGCCGTCTTTGGTAAACGAAATGTGGGCGCACTAGCTCGGGCTGGATTACTGCGAAATCAACCGGAATACCTCAAACGTAGCCTGGCAACACTAGCCAAAAATGGGCAGCTACCGTCGCGTGACACAGAATCCGAGGATACCACACCTGATGGCGAATGGAATGAGGACAAGCGCAATGTGGCATCAGCGTTGAAATCAGGATACATGCTGAACGGAAAACGTACCATTGCTTCGTTGGCCAGAAAGTATGAATTGCCTGGCAAGCGAAACATTCAATCATTGCTACGCACTGGAATGCTTCCGTCAATTGCACCGAAACGTAATATACAGTCTCTCGCACGGGAAAATGCACTTGCAGGATATGGAAGCGTTGATAAGCGAAACATTCAGACACTGGTACGCGATTGGAGTTTACCGAAACAACATAACAAACTCTCCGAGGGCGGCAGTTCAACAGGTGATAATGGTGAGTAGTGCATGGAACACGAACCACCCAATACAGACCATTTAATCGTATTGCAAAGAAAACCAATTTAAGTACATGAGGTTAGTATTATTTCTTTCAATCTATATAATGTGAGTTACGAAGAAGCAAGAGTACAGAATGTTTTAATGACACATAAAAATAAATTGAATTTTTATGGATTAGTGTATGTTTTGGGTGATCCGTGTGATCTTTAAGACATCAGTGTTTGATCTGAACGAGGCAAAAAAGCGCCCATAGGATAGTGGATAGTGGATTTACGAATAACCGATTTGTTCGACTCGAAAAATCGATTATTGTATAGTGTAAATTATTATTGTATAGTTGGAAATAATTTACCCCGAGGAAGTAGTGCCAAAGAACAGGAAGATATAATTATACATAATAACGCATTTAGAAAAAAGAGGAAAATAATCAATCGCGTTGATGATTCTTATCCGGTTTACCTTCAAAGAAAAACGCAACATTCAATCGTTGAAGAATGCCCAAGGAAATGGACGCAAAAAGCGATCATTGTACTATGACGAATTGGAGGAAAGCAGTCCGGAAGTGTTGGAACCTGTTTTCCAAACTGCTCCACTGGACTACGAGGAGCTTATGGACGCAATGGTGCAAACATATCCTCTCTACAGTACCGACAATCATCTGGAAGAAAAACGATTTCTTGGTAAGTATTTCCGTGTGTTGTTGTGTCCGTAAAAATGAGCGTTATACTTTAAAAAATGGAGAGCAAATGATTGAAAACATGTCACGGCTAGTACGCAAGTACGGTAGTGTACTATATATGAAAATCTCCATTTAACAGCACATAAGTGCTCAGTATCATTTCGTAGCTGATTGAAAGTATAGTTATAAATGAGGGTCAGCTTTTACTTGCTCATGTAATAGCATTGAACCGGTATTTGCTAAGAAGATTGTTAATGAGCGATATAATTGTGTGTATGCGATGTGTTGGCACCACTACTGCATATGCAATGAAGAAACTAGTTGTATAATTGATTTTCTGGTCAACACAGGCCTCAGAAGAAGCGAAGACATCACCAATTATGGAGATGACAGAACGGATGCGGATCTGCCATTGCGAAACATGCCACTCGTAAAGCGCCACATTGCCTCGATAGTGCGGTCCGGCTGGACACCATCGTTCCGGCCGTCGCGTGGAAATCGCTTCAGTCGGGCCGGCAGGGCGAGGTCTCACATAGTAGGAAGTTGAAACGATTCATTGTTCGTAGATGTTTAATCAAAGGAATGAGCTGGATGATGGTCATGATGATGTTTGATTCTGTTTGCCTATTGATACCCTTTCTGTACCCTTAGTCCTTTGCTGGAACGAATGCCACTAATGTTTCCCCGATGTGCCTTCCATTGCTCTAGACAAGTCCAATTGCAAACCTTGTTATGAGTGTTTCCTTAGGTGCCTTTTCGACCTCGTTATAAGCTAACCATAGAGTTTTCTCCTCTGTCTGCTGTATAGCCAGTCCTTCAGACACCTTTTCTTTGTTGGATGTGAAATTGGATTAGCTAGTAATCTTCGAAAAGCCTCGTGAATGCAAACCATACTTGGCTCTTTTCCATATTTTGCTGAATGTTCCGTACTTTTCTAATCAATACTGCTATCAATGCTGCAACACACCGCATAAACACTACTGTTATACATATCTAACTTAAGAACCTTTTATACATACATACAAGGAATCAACAGTGGATTAAATATTATGAATGTAATAGTTCTAAAGTATTTGATCTATGTATACTACTTGCGTATTTTTTGTGAGTTGTTTATTGATTAAGAGAAACAGTGGCCACATCTTTCTTAACCAATGAGCACACTCGCCAAGAAAAGTAGTAATTTTGTTTCATGTAGACAATCATGTCTATGATGAAAGTTTCTATAAGCCTTCCGTGGTTAAAAGAAAAACTACATTTATCTTATTTCTCGGGTATCTTCTGTGTAGATAATTTGATAAAAAGTCCTACCATACAACACGTTCGTATTTCGTATTCGTATTTTCGTATTTTAAGAACTAAAAAAAGAACGAATATACCAAAGTTGTTTCATACATGTTATGAGTCACGAAGAACTGTGTGTACGGGTAAACATTTCCTACATTTTACAAAGGTCATATGCCTGGACAATAATGGTTTACTTTTAGAACTTTTTTCTACAAAACATAATTACACACCACCATGGCATGCTGCAACGATCGAGCTTGGTTCGTGAATGTTTGTCCACGTAGTCGTGCTGTCATTTCAAATAACGTGCTTCTTCGCTCTACTGAACGCTGGTAGAAATTTCAAACACGGAAAACAAAATTGTTGGAAACTTGTCATGCAAAAATTAATCACTCCACACTTCAAATGTATCCATATCTTGATACTTTGGCGAAGTCAAACAGCCATTCGGTTTGTATAGAAAACAATTTTAAGGAATTAAATAAGTCAAATTAGTTAATGGTTCCGATCGATAAATTTGAAGTATATCCAATGCTGTGATTAAAAAACAAATAATGACATATTAGGTCCGAAAAAAAAGCTTGCATATTCTCGTGTATATTAAATAATTTCAAAAATAATAGATCACAAAGTCAGTTAAAAAATCGAAAAAAAATTGAAAAACATGATAGTTGCTTATTGTTTTGGACTGGAACCCAGCACTAACAATCCTGCTACGGGTAAAAAAAATCAAAGAAAGCCAGAAATGGCAAACTAAGACCTCTTGAGGTTGTTGTTCTACGAAAGAAGGAAAAAAAGGATATTTTTTATAATTGTTGCTATTGAGATAATTAATATTTGTTTTACCCTATTTTTGCTTTTCCATTTTGTGATGTGACCAAAAAAACACACACTAAACCATCCTAATCATTCAGCACGACCTCGAAGCAGGTGATCAGCGTTTTTCACTTAAATTACAATTTAACAGTTAATTCCTTTTGGCTTTCACTTGGTCGATAAGAAATAGTGGATGGGCCAAAGTATCTTACTAGTGAATGTTCTTTTAGCTCACCTATATCACGTTTAGAATGTTTGCGTTATTTGCATGCTGTTTAGAAACTAGATGATTGTTATTTCTTGATGGTATTTTTATGTTTATTTCATATTTACTAAATCATATGAATTAAGTAACGTTCCCTTGTTCATGGAATCTAAACTTTTTGTTTATACTTTACATAACTATTTGGTGTATATACTGTACATGAGAACACAATGTACCTTTTGTTGTGTATTTCTCCATGTCATTCCCAACTTATGGTTACTTTTTGGAATAAATTTAAGTTGATATAATGCATGTTACATTAACTAGTACGAATCATAAAACTACGTATTTTTTAAATAAAAATAATTTCCGGTGTACTGTTTTCGGTGTATGTAGTATGAGTTTAATTTGATGTAGAATATTTCGAGGTTAGATCAACGACTAACAATGTGAAACATACATGTTTGTTTGAAAATCTTTTCCAAAATGCAACAGGTCGAATTTTACTCCCGACCCGAGCCACTACGACAACCAACCAGCGGCGTATGTAGACAATGCATTCATGGATTCAGAGGCACCGTTAGTTGGGGAGCTCCAGGGTTACAGTCCTCGTGGGGTGCTGCGCCGCCCAGAGTTGCCGCGCTACACTGGCGAGGCCTTCGCGAATCACCCGTACGTGCACGAAGAGTTCAGTGAACGTGTAAACCCTTTCTACACGGATGAGGAATATCGTTGTGCCAACCGTCTCCGTAAGTTACTCTATTATCTGAAAAAACAGTATTATCTTGACAATAAATACATTCAAGCAACTTATGGCAGAAATTCAGGTTACTTTAAGTAAACCGTAAGCGATATTCGGTTAGTGAAAAGGAAAAGAAAACAAAAGCATAAATCAAATTTTCCAACTTCTAAAAAGCACTGTCATGTGTCTTTGTTTTTGCATCAATCACAACTTTTCTCTAATCCACTAAATGGTTCATATTTAATTTTTTAACTCTGATTATATTTTACAACCTCATTCTTCAAAGTGGAACATGAGAAGAAATTCCAGTAAATTACTTGTTTTTACCTATACCTAAGCCATTTAAAAAGTAAAAAGTTGCGGGCTAGTTTAAAAAGAAAACTTTGAAAACTGAAGCACATTACAGTGCAAGAATTTCTATCCTACTGACAAAAAAGTAATATCTAATACTTTCATATCTATTCGCTCATATCAAATCGATGAAATGATCAATAATATAATCCAGATGGTAGTGAAACTCTTGAAATCCGTATTATAAATTATACAAGGAATTTCCGATTAAAATCCTCTTGTATAATCTACATTTTTTGTGGTATGTGGAAGCTTAATGTAAGGTTTTGAATTATAGACACGAAAACGAATTATATTTGCTCCCATGCGAATAAGAAGATAGAGCATAGATTGTGAGCAGAGTGTGGAGTCAATAGTATATTGCGCCTACCATCGTAAGCAGAGAACAGTAATACCGGTGTTCTATCGATGATAAATCGGTTCTGTATTTGCGATGGTAGTTTCATAAGCAACAGCTAGTAAGGCCGAAGATCATTCGAATTCCGAGCAGAGGGATGCGGGAAAGAATATAAAATGTAGGCCGAAACGTCATACAAATCAAGTTCAATTAATTGCAAAACAAGCTATATGTATAGCTACATCATAAATGGTTTCAACATCTGGCACAGTAATTGGTGGACCTCTGCTCGGTAAATCGTGCCCCGGCAGCATATATCGAAAAGATCTAAATAGCTGAATCTACAACACAATGGGAAACGGCATCGCAATGTTCTAAACATCTGAAAGGCATTGATGATTGAGTTATTTAGAACGTTTGAAATAATGACAAACTTTCTACTTATTGACTACTGATAACACTGCAAAAATCTATGAGCTAAATGAATTCAATACAAACATGGTGAAAGGACAAGTAAACGAATGTATATGAAAGTTATGGAATATTTATTTGTTCACGATTTTTTATTGAAATGTATAATTTCTGGGTGATCTTAGTGAGTGATTAGTGAATAATTTAGCCTTTTTTCAAAGTAATTATTTTGTAGGTCCGGATAATCAGTTTTTTACCCCAAATGTGTTAGTTCAAATGTATCAAGTTCAAAACTTTATTAATGATAATGTTTTGTTCTATTTGAAGCATATTTTTTGCTAGATTCAAAGTAAGCATAACATTAAAAGAAACATGAATTTAATTACCAACAAGTGTGAGTGCGACAATTGAAAACTATGTTGTGACTGTTGTATCAAAAGCAAACCTTTACCCGACCGAGTGCTCTCTACAAGAACAAAATCAAACTGACAATAATTGCAGCAAACATGTGTTCGTAAGCGAGTGCAAACGTAACTAGGAATGAGATAAAATATTCAACTGAAACATATTTTTAGATAGCTTAGTCAGCAATCAACCGACTGCACACGATTGGACAATAATGTTTGGTTTGCGGTGAGAACAGGAAATAACACATGAAACCATCGTAAAAAATGATAGCACATTAGTTGGCTTGATAGATTAATTTGCAGTTGCCTAATTATAGCTTCCGATCATTACTGTTTTCTGAACCACTAATCTTGGGAGTAATGCATTTTTGTGAAATCGACAATATAACAAAAAAAAAACACACACGCACACACGTCAATACCGAAGGCTGAAAGTAAATCAATGTTGGATGTGCAATGAGTGTAAACAAAAGTGTACTATAACTACGAGAGACAATAATAACTCATAACAATATAATAATGACAAATAATATGGAAGCGAAATGAGCAAACAGTAAGACAAAACATAGCTAGCGTTAAGATGGTATGCAGTGCAAACAAGACAATAATTTATAACACACAAAAAAAGCATGCACAAATCCATGCGAACATGTTAGTGTTACGAACATACATCGTCGATTCTTGAATGTCAAATCCAGTCACTTTGTATGCTGAATATTCACAGCATTCTAATGCCCTAAGGAACGAATATAAAAAAACACACACATTTAAATGCATTAGTAGCGTCACAACAACAAGGAATTCAAAATATCCTACTTCTGGTGGTTCAAAGTCACTGGCATTATGTAGAAGAAACCATTTGAACCCGTTTGTCATCAAGATATTCAAAAGGAGGTGTTGATTATGTTAGGATAAAAGTGTGTATTATAAAACGCTTTCAAGTAAATGAGGACTACATAGCGACATCAGTGAAGGAACCATATACTATTAGCATACATATTCTTATACATATATACACATTATATACATACAGTGAAAGGAAACAAACCAAATATATTTATCAGACTCTTCCTCCCTTATTATATGTGCTAAGGAAAACCCAAATAAAAACCATAATAAAACCATGTAAGAAGAATTAAGACAATGGAATAAAGGTGCATAACAGCAGTCACAAGTATGTGCGCACATCTATTTACGAATAAGTTTGGGTTATGCATGGAATGTGGGTCACGGGTAGAACATGTTTGTCAAACAGGTGCTGCTATCACCTTATCAGTAGTTTCAACGTATCCACTGGAACTGGTGGTGACGTTGACCGGAATTTTAGGGGTTACGGTCGTTACTAGCGGAAGTATGCCATCGTTTTCATCGTATGCGTTCAATCCTTGCGGTCCCCATCTCGGGTTATGATTGGAAAGTGAAGTAGGATTATCTTCGTCATCGTCGGTATCGTCAGCCTGACCCGGAGCCATTGCAGGCGCGTTCGATTTACCAAGCGTAATGGTAGGTGCCTTGTTCGCTCCATTACCACCTATCCAGTCCAACATGGTTGGGTTATTATTGCCGGAGCTGCTGACGATGCTGAATACACGATTGTTATTGTTTTCACCGGGAAAATTAATCGTGATATCACTTCCATTCGCAACCAGCACTAGAACGGGAGAACTATTGCCTGTCTGAAATTAAATACAGTTGAAACGTTCAACAGGCGTTAACTGGTATCGCTATGAATATATTTCCCTTTACATATGAACTTACCAAACATTGACAATAGCAGATGACGCAGCAGAGTAGTAGCTTTGCCCGAAATTGAAACATTACGCTTTAGTTTCTGTTACGATCAATTCCAACAATAGTTCAAAATGTTTTTTTTTCAAATAAAAAATTTTCTAATCTGATAATGCCTCACACTTCCGATACTAGACTTCGGAGCACAGACTAGATACTGCACCAGATATTTCGTCTCGCAAGATAAAGAACTCTAGGTTTGCTCCCACCTTGGAATCGTTTATGGTGCTTCTGTGGAAGGTAAGTAAACTAGCAAAACAAACGGAGGTAATATGCAAATGCATAGAAACGAATGTGCAACACAAACAAGGTACGTGAGGCCGTAGATAATAAAACTTGCATGGGAAGACAGTGATAATGCGTTGCAAGTTTGTACTCCTGCGGGTAAGAAATTCATCTCATCTTGGAGTTTGTTAGTGTTGTTTCATGCCGATACAAAAATACTATTGAATCAATACATGGAAAATTTACACGATACGCACTTCGACGACTACCGTGGAACGATCGCGATTCACTACCACTAAATTCGATCACGTTGTCTGCCTCTGATCATAGAGATTCTTACTAATAGTCGAAGAATCGCTCTGTTCGTCGATAGGGTACTTTGCAGTAACATCGATGCACCTGTAGTACTTGGGCAATGAACATTAGTATACAAGGTCGGCTACCCAACAAAGGTACTTTTCAGTTGAAATCAGGAATGCAAGATACGGATCGAATGAACCCATAACGGTAAATGTCAATTGTACTATACGAATATTTTTGCAAGAAGACAATAGCGGATTTAGGGAAAGAATACGTTTTGTACAATAAATGTATCTTTATTTCATAGTAAATTCAACGGGTGGCGACAATGCTTATAGGACTCGTAGCTATGAGCTATTAAAAAATCCTTATAAATTTCTTTTATTTGTTTTTATAAAATTAAAACAATCTCCTGTTTCAGTCGTAAAGATATTATTTATTCTATACACCGTTATTAAATCCCTCATTTGCAAATTAATTATATGACATAGAATAAGCGTTCTTTCTTAAAAGCACAAAGTGTATTATGACAATAATTTGTTAGTTGTGTAATAGAATACTATGTAGAGATGTTGGTTTTGCATAAAAAATATACAACAAAAACATTCTCTTAAAACGTATATGATATGAAATGATGAAACCAGCATAATAAGGTATATTAAATATTTGTTTGGCATATAATCCATTTTAGCAATGACTGATTACAATCAAAATTATGTGCAATATCGTAGACGGCTGTTAAATGTTAATCCAGCGGGGCAAAGCACCAAATTGTATCGTAGTTGCCGATTTGCCCAGAAGCACTGAAAATAAGCTGCCGGATCATTACTGTTAGGATAGTTTCCCTGTCCCGGGCAGAGGTAACCACACTCGCCAAATGTAGAACCGGCTATAAACGCAAAGTTCGCCCTGTTTGGACATCTGTACACAATCGGAGCTTGACCGGTACCGTCACATAAACCGTAGAATCGCTGCGATTGGCCGTACCGTACATGTCCGATAAAGTTGGCCGTACATTGCATTTTTATGCAGCGTGAAAACACATTTTCCAAAGCACACAGTTCAAACGCGGGATTAAACACGTACCCAGTAGGACATCTGTAAATGGACGAGCTCTGTCCGATATTGGTGCATCCATGGTAGATACGACAGTTGCCAGCGTCTATGGAGAAAAAGAGGAGTAAATAAAAATTAATGAACTCACGGAATAGAAGCATCTTCCTCGTTAACCACTTGCCTGGGAAGATTCCAACGGCTGAGCATGTTACTGGTGTGTTTTGCGTATCATCAGTGCATACGTTTGGAATTGGAACATTGGAACAATAGTCGGTAGTTGTTCCATAGTTACAATACGGCTGGTCCGTAGGACATGCGACCGTTACATCTTGGCCAACTTCAGTTCCCAAGCAAACGCGAAAAGTGTTACATGTATTACATACTAGTTGTTTCACACCATCGCATAAACCGGTAATAGATGATTGACGTTGCAGCTGGACGTCTGAAGTGTTCACTAATGCACCGAGTACTGCTGAATCTAAGTCATCTGTAGAGTTAGATGTGTCTTCGCTCAATGCCAGATTCTCAACGGCATGCGATAAGGCGAACCAGATGAGGAAACCCGTTCTAAACAGCATTTTGCTGAGCACTAACTACATTCACTGTACATACAGAGTTTATAGAAAGCAAGAAACAGTAACGGTGATTGACATTTCCTAATCTTGTTTTCTGCGAAGATTCCAAATGTTTATCTTTACGAATAGATATGGACCATTTTATAGCTACACGAGACTGTTGTGTCGAGAGAATTGGAATCTTAGAGTGATATTTAATTGTAGAGTCCTTGCAATAAGTTCTATGGTAAATATTTTTGAAGTACAACACAAAACACATTTCTTTGGAATTTACCTTTTTAACCATTGCAGGGTGCTCGTCTGAAAGTCATGGAGGTTGGATGAGAGAAAGAATAAATTATTGATATCAAGAGAAGAAAATTTGGATACTAGAACTTTTCACCAATTCCGAAACTTACTTGAAATACTGGAAATAATACTAATACTGGATCACATGGTTTTTTGTTAGGCTTAGAAACTATAGAAAATCGCCGAGAGAAAGCTAAAATATTATCACTCATCTGCTCTACAAAATAATAATTCACATGCCTCGAAGGAATACTAGATATTTCCGGCTACTACAACATAATTATGTTATGTTATTATGTTAACACTTAAGAGTTACAGTATTAACTATGCGGCAAATAATCCATTGTCTACAATGGCACGCATTTTCAATCGATACTATTTACGCGCATATATGTAGAATTAATTGTCGTCCACCAATTTAAGTGTGATTCTTTCGTTTCGTGATTATTTCGTATATAGGGAGGCCTCTGTTACTTGTACATAGGTTTGTTTTGTGGAGCTCTGAGTGGCGAACAAGGTTTACAAGCAAACAAATATTATCTATTAGTAAGTTATATGCTAGTCACTTCGTTGTACATAGTAATTTTACTTTAAAAAAGTCTCAGTTTTATATCTTCCTTTAAGTTACCCTTAATACAGCTAACAAGATGTACGTAATCCAGGAAGTGAACAGGGCATCAGCAGATACTTATTTGTTATATCCTCTTGGTTTTTTGGGGACTACTCGATACTAAGATTACAATTATAATAATTATTAGCGACATTTATTAGCCATACGGGTAAGTATTCTATATTACTTATAATCGTCAGGAAGGTTGCTTTACAGACAGCAGCAATGATTGAATGTCTTTTTTAATTTTTCTTCACTACTTATATCAACAAACAGTGTTCGTTCATCAAGTAGGTAAGTCACGGTAAAAATAGTTTAAAATTCAAATTAATTTGGGGTATGGCAAATAATTTAGAACGGTGATAGTTGAAATGCTATCATAGTTTCTCGAATGTTTCTTGGAAGGTGCACGAATGCAAAGAATAGTATTTCTGATAATTGTCAGGCGATCGCCATTCGAACCCAGACCAGGTACGTTCCTGCTAAATATACATCATCTTAGTTTCGTTTTTTTATACTGGATATCTTGCTACTTGGGCGGCCAAGTCTTGATATGGCCCGGCCGTTCTAACCGAACAAAAAAATATAATACAATTAGCAATTATTTACAGAAATTCCATTTACATCACTTTAGAAATATCGGTTGCAATTGATTATAAACTTTAAGATGCTGGTAATAAATTTACCAATTTATTTAAACAATGTAATTTCTCAACAATTAAAAATTACATAATAAGTTAGTAGCAAGACCTCTCTCTCTTCTTGGCTTTTAACGACCTTACAGTTCACGTTGGCCATTTCTGGTTTACTAGACTTATTTTACCACATAGCAGAATAGTCAGTCCATGCTACAGGGAGGCGATCCGGATGGAATTTGAACCCGGTTCTGCCGTGTGGACCGGCGCCGTTTATCACATGCACCACCGGGCCGCCCAAATTGTACTATTCATAATCCTTACATTTATCACTATTCTCGCTGATGTATCTTCAATCAGCACTTGGTGCGTAAGACGAATATGTTTCAAATATATCAGTTTCAAATCTCATATTTCATTAAGATTACATTGGATGTATCTTCTTCTTCTTGGCTTAACGACCTTACAGGGTCACGCCGGCCATTTCTGGCTTACTAGACTTATTTTACCACGTAGCCGGATAGTCAGTCCTTGCTACGGGGGGACGATCCGGATGGGATTTGAACCCGGTCCGGCCGTGTGGACTGGCGCCGTTTATCACATGCACCACCGGGCCGCCCCCCATTGGATGTATATTGCATATATTTGTACATTATTATTTCTCGATAGACATGACCCGGAAGACCATAACTGCGGAGTAGAATTTTCTTTATGATGAAAGGAGTTTAAATTTAATAAAATGAAAAGAGGCCAAAAACTTTAAATCTAGCAAATAGCAAAGAATGTATATTAAATAATAATCATTATTGTAAAGGGGATCACAAACAACGAGATGCTAGAATGAAACCGTAAAAGGAACAAATTTACTGCCTTACACAATATCGTAAGGTTTGATTAAATATTGTGCCTGATGGGCAATCGAGCTCGTTGTACACTAAACGACCATTCGAAACGTAGCATTGAAAGTATGTGCTAGGATTATTGCTGTTAGCATAATTGCCCTGTCCTGAGCAAGTGTACACACATTCGCCGAAAAGTGTACTCGATGAGAAGTACGTGAAAAGTGCTCCATTCGGGCAGCGTAATACTTGAGTGGGTAGGGTCACACCGTTACACACGGCGTAATATACCCGGCTAGTGCCATAGAGAACGTAGCGAGGAGCTCCAACAGGACAGGTCACGGTAACGCAATTCGATGCCGATACTTGACGAGTACATGTGGAAGTTACAATATCAAAAACATATCCTGGAGGGCATCTGTATACGGTGGAAGATTCGCTAATCGCTAAACACACGTGGTAGTAGTTGCAATTGTTGGGATCTACAAGAACACGAATATATTGATGAGTTCTTTACAGCTTGGTTTGCACCGGTAAACATACCTGGAAAAACACCTGTAGCAGAACATGTGAAGGATGTGCTCTCAGTCGATATTACACAGGCTTCCGACGGTGTTGGTCCGCAGCGATCGGACGCGGTACCCTCTATGCAGAACAATCCTGTACCACATGTAAAGGTGGTTTCAATTTCCTGAGTACCAAAACATGGTCTCCGTGATGTGCAAGAGTCGCAAATATAGGTTTTTGTTCCATCACAATCTTTTTTCACAAATGATCTTGTGTACAAGGCTGTACTATTGCCGCTGCCCAACTCACTAAAGGTCCCATCACAAAGAAGTGCAATTGCAATGAACGTTAGTGCAAGGTACAACTGCATGTTGAACGCACTGCAGCTCGTTTGAATATTCTCCTTTGGATTGTCTTTAAATAATTCAGCTCGTAAGAAAATCTACAACGCTATTCACGTGGATATGCGCTCTTATCTGAGAAGAAGATCAATGGAGTAGGTTTTCCGGGTACGTATGTCGTAAAGATAGGCAAATTTGTTTTTCTTATCGCACATCATGTTTGCGTGTGGTAAATACAGTATTGTGGTGTTTATTTTAAATGAATAATAGGAATTGCTACTCGTGAATGTTACATGCATGTTTGTAACGAACATTTAGATAATCCTTAGAGTAAGTGACTCGTACATACACGTACGCAATTCTTACGAGCAACGTAAAATGAAATGAAGATATTGAAGAAACATAAAATGAACAAAATTAAATAAACATATTTTGGTAAAATAACACGTGCTGAGGCATATCGACAGTTAGTTATGAATAATTTTTTTTACTACGCCCAGGAATCACACCTCATACAAAACCAATAGAATGAATGACTGTTTTTAGTAAACGCCTTTTGAATTTTAGTCAAGCGATTAGTATACTAAAATAGTTATTAGTAATTAATAATAAAATCTTAATGCATCCAAAAGGAAGTTTGAACCTTCGACAATACTTTATCTAGCATCTTTTTTTTTTAATTTAAAAATTAAAGAGATTTTTTTTTTACTTCAATGAAGAATTGATTATATTGTTTTCGTAGTTTTACTAATAAAATCTTTTACTAAACAACAACAAAAACATTAACTACCTAAAATGGAGTGTGCTGCTTACACACAGAAGCATCTTGTACATGAGGAAAAAAATAACACTGTGTATACTCATTTTATTCTTAACCTTCCAATTCATAGTGTTCAGCAGTGTTCGAGCAAATACGAAATTACGCATTGTATATGCGTACGCTCGTTTGTTGCGATCCTTAAGCTACACTTTGAAGAAAGATGAGATGTTTGTTTCACATTAGTGAAGAACTTACAAGGCTAATGCTTTATCTTATCCCACCAAAAATATGATCATCTGGCAAGAGATAGCTGCATTGGATATACATATACCATGACTTTTAAATCTTATCTGAGTGTTTTTGCCACTTGCGACTAAAGGTATAAAACTGGATTGCCAAAAAGATTGGATCACTTGTTCACCGACAGAGGAGTTTGGGATTAGGACGTCGTGGTAGCTGACATCATGGGTGTTTCAATGGGGCTGTTGTTCTTTTGTGTAGGGGTTGTTTTGCTGCAGGTATGGTTGCCGATTTGGTAGTGAACTACGTTTAGAAAAAGCAAGTGCCATGGTACAACCAAACTCTTCAATTGTTTTAGACTGTCGTTTCTCAAGATAGAATACCGATCGTCTCTCGGCGGCAACGAACTGATATAAATCAACCAGGTGAAGAGGTGTTTGCAGAGCCATCTTCGTTCAGTTGCGGTAACATATCGGACGGAACGCGTTTTGCTTGTGGCAGTTGCACAAACGTCATGGTGAGCATCACAGCTTCAAATCGCCTTGATCTATAAATGTGAAGATTTATTATTGTTATTGTTATTATTATTATGTTAGATATGCAATTACCAAAAACAGGCTGTAGGTTCGTACGACTGTAGTTCCATTGACCCCGCAAATCCATACTGTGAGGACGGGAAGTGTACAAACGAGACTGACTGTAAGATAAAAAGCGATTTATGTCCTGCAACAGATAAATTTTATCCAGGTATTTGTATGCAATGCTGTATAGCAATAGAATCTTATAACAATGTAATCGAATTCGCTTTCAGTTCCGAACAACTGTAGTGAGGCGGTGTACTGCGGCACGGATTACGTAGCCACCACATATACCTCGCCTTCTCCGTCGTATATGTTTGATATTGCAACTCAATCATGGGTTTTTCGCAAAACACCGGCCGATTGTTTCCAAATCAATTGCGCCACTGCTGCAAATATGAACAAATTTTTTGCATACAAACCAAATCCTCAGCTGTATGTGTACTGCGGAACAAGTGGTCCACTCACATTCCAATGTGACGATAATAATGTATACAATGAATCAACGAAACGGTGTGAATTTGGCTGCATCAAGGAAGGCAAATTTCCAATTGCAGGAGAACCCACGAAATTCTATTCATGTTTGGTTGGACCAAACGGAACGGTAAGGATATTGCTTACACTGAATGTTTGATGTGATTATAACTAAAACGTGCACATCGATTGCAGCTACAAAAGTTTGAAGAGTCCTGTCCTATTGGTACGGAATTCAACCCTGATCCTGCAGTCCTTCGATGCGTGATAAAACTGGCTGGAAGCGGGTAGCGAAACGAATTGAGAAAATCATGGAACCGCATACGATATGAAGGAACATTTCGAATTTGTATTTTTGTAATTATGAATAACTGTAGTTAAACTAAAATGCATATTGAACAAAGAGCGAAACAAACGCTAAATCGAAGATACCCGATATCTGACTCAGAAACCCCCGAAACGAATCTTAGCTAAAGTGGCGATTTATAACGGTGAGTACGATTGTAGTTGATAAATATCAATAGGTACATGTTGTTTGAGGTTTGCCTCAAACTTGACACTCAAAATAAATAAAAATAAAAGAAAAACGAAAAAGAGAAGGAAAAGTTGTACTGAGCTATATTTTTCTGTTGCTTACTTATTGAAAGAAAGAAATTTTCCATATTTTAAAAGACGATGGCCAATGCACCTAAAGCACCGGAATAACTTAACAAACCCAAGACGAATTCGAAGAGCTGGGATATACATATTTTGAAAGTTATTTAAACGCATATCCTGTGGCATATTTCGCAACTCTTCGCAACTCGCATTATGATCCAAAATTTAATCTCACTATGTCAATTAACAGGTTGTAATCCAATTCACGTAAATAACATAAAATTTTATAATAATAAAATAACATTTTCCAAAACTATCATAAATATGAATTAATCGTAGTGTCGTATAGATCGCTCAATCGTATAGAAATTGTTCTCCTCACGATCGTTCACAGTAGACTGATGCAAAACAAACGTCCCTGGTTTAAGTTTGTCGACATTGCGATAATCTCTAGTTTTGGAACCCCAACTACCATTTAACAGAGGCCTCCGAGAAGCTTCTGACTACTAGCATGCCTCCTAAGACCTCCCGTTACAGCTTAGTTTGCTTACCGTTGAACAAGCCACTAATCGCCCCACTGACCACTACGATGGATTCGAAGTGATCGAGTTATATCGCGATGGTTGATTTTATTCCGAATGACGAATATGGTTGCGGCGCCGTTCTTCGACACGACAAGACCGGTACCAAAACCCAATCCAGACGGTTCTCCCGTACTAAGGACGTACTATATCTCCCGTATATGTACGGACCAGCATCAAATGCCATCAGGACCGTACCTCCATTGGACCAAATACATATACCAACTGCGATTCAACTACGGATACATAAAGGTCAAGGAAAGCTAGAAGCAGGAGGCAAAGACCTCCAACGTTGTTATTTAGTTATTTATAATTTGATTATTACGGTTTTTGCCGTGATGCCAGCACCGCTTGTGTCGAGGGTTAGAATAGTCACAAGGCATTTCCTTACCTCCAAGGTTGTAGTGCTACAGAAAAAGTTGTTTGCTTAGAGGTGCGACTAACAAGGTGTAGAGCGCAAACAATTTTCACGTTTCACAGATTCGGTCAAAAGTAAATATGCGTCGAACCTTGTAATGAATGGTTTTATCTTAGAAATTGCATGACTTGCAAGCTCAAGGAAATGTCTTCCGAAGGCAAACAAGTTTATTGCATAGTATACTTAACATGTAAAATACTTGTGATGTTGGTATTGAAATTTAACTAAAATGTTTATTTGATTAATAAGTGAGTTCTAACATGAGATATTCATATTGCATTGAAATTACAAGAAAAAAATGTGATGGAGTTAAGACTATCAAAGTAATGGCCAAAAGAGATTTCACTAATCTTAATGAGATATTGCAGTTGTGTGTCTGCAGGTATCTTATCTTTCATAAGCTGTAAAATTGTTCAAAGCCGTGTAACATAATGTTGGTGGCGACTATAAAACGGCAGGCTAGTCGTATTATGATGCTCATTGCGTTCTTAAATTATAGAGTGAAAATGTTAGCAATGTTTCGTTCATTCATTTTGGTACTGTTAGTATTTGCAGCAGTGGAAGCCGAGGTACGTAGTGTGGATATATTTTGCAGGGTTGCTTGATCCTTAATTGATTACATTGATTGCTTACTTATAGGAGCAGCATGCTTTTCGCTCATTGGTATCGCAAAACGAGATACGTGTGCCTTCCCGTCGCTCGCTAACATCCTGTGCGACTGGACGTCGGCAGGATTGTGAGGATTGCAGTGTTGTTAAAATTTGTAGCTATGATCAGACTCCGCTCACACAGTTTCGCTGCCAGGATGTGGATCCATCGAAACCATATTGTACTGGTGCAGGCATTTGTTCCGATGTTCCGGACCCAAATATCATATGCCAAAAGACAAATGATTTATGCCCGATGAATTCTGCCGGGTTTTATCCGAGTGAGTTGCGTTTTGTTTGTTGATTTTTTGTCCGCCAGCTATCAGTTTTAATTTGTGAATGTGTCGATTTTGTAGATCCCTCAAACTGCAGCCGTTATTTATACTGCGATGATAGCATGCTAGGTTACGATCTAAGTTGCGCAGCAGCCAACAATGTGTACAACCAGACGACCTCATCTTGCTTTCTTAAACGTCGTACGGCAGATTGCTTCCAAGTGGATTGTAGTAATTCTCGAAACAAGGATAAGTGGTTCGTTTACGATCCCTTTCCGCAGCTATATTTTGTCTGCTCATCAAATGGGCCACTAATGTTTAAATGTCCACGTGAAACGGACGTTTTCGATGTGTCTTTAAAACGGTGTGAGTTCCAGTGTCGTACAGACGGGCAATTTCCTCATCCGACCAACGTCAACATGTATTACGAGTGTGCATATATCAGTACTACCAAGGTAACGTATACATCGGCTGTAAAATGGACTCCGTCTAATTTAAATATATATATTTTAACTCGTAGCTTCAAAAGTTTGAACAAACTTGCCCTCCACTCCTCCAGTTCAGTGCAACTGATA
Organism: Anopheles funestus; assembly: GCF_943734845.2. Taxonomy (NCBI): domain Eukaryota; kingdom Metazoa; phylum Arthropoda; class Insecta; order Diptera; family Culicidae; genus Anopheles; species Anopheles funestus. The sequence goes on from NC_064599.1 coordinate 45,756,562, forward strand.
AAAAATGTGTCCCGGTATAAAGAATGTTGATGATGATACAATATTTGTGTTTGGTGGCTTTGAAGATACATTGTATGTGCATACTTAAAGATGGCATATTTGTGCCGGAACTTTGTAGAAAAATAGAATAAAAGTAAACTGTAGTGTGTTTCTACTTTTGTCACATAGTAATGTTTAAAAAAAAATGAATAGAAAATTGATCACTTGATCTTGAGAATGGTGGTGAGTAACAATTTCACTTCACATTACATTCTCTACATTGGAATCATTGGAAGGTGGATGAAAAACTCTCAAAGCCTCATACTACCACCAGGCTCTGTTTAAATGGCAGATGGACTGAATTTATCGAATGGAGATGGACACTTTTATCGAAATATTGCGTTTTATAGAATAAGTTGGTATCTGTGTTTAGTGTCTCTGAGCGTAAAATAAGTTAAAACTTAGTTTAGACTAACCCAAGCGGTTGATGCTTGATGTTGGAGCGAATGTTGAGCAGACTCAAGAAAGAAAAAGCGAAGGCTCTATTGAACCCGCAATAGCATGGAAACCATATTGTACGCCGATAAACACAGATGGAATGCAGTTCAAATAGCTGGCTGGGCCATTTCAAGTCACTTGTGCTGTGGCGGACTGTACTCCGCCGAGGGCAAGTATCTGTTAGTATATATAGTATCTGTTTATCAGAAAATGAGTCAAACAGCGAATGTGGTGTGGCAGACGATCTTTGTCCCTCGATGAAGGCTGAATATCATCCAGTTACTATCGAAACAGATCACGATATAGACTTATGATACAAATATTCTTCTTCTTCTTGGCTTAACGACCTTACAGGTCACGCCGGCCATTTCTGGCTTACTAGACTTATTTTACCACGTAGCCAGATAGTCAGTCCTTGCTACGGGGGGACGGTCCGGATGGGATTTGAACCCGGTCCGGCCGTGTGGACTGGCGCCGTTTATCACATGCACCACCGAGCCGCCCCTCGGTGATACAAATATTACCTACAATCATTCATCCTCGTCCTGTTTCGTACGGAAAAGGTTTGACTACTGCTATCAAGTGAACTGTGATTTTTGTTGCATCCTAACAAATGGTTTGTGTATAAACCGTTTCCTGAGCTCCACTTCTTTTGCTCGAGCAACGGTTAACCGGTAATGTTTGAATAATGTACACGTGGCGTAAAACTGCAACGATGCAAGTTTGAATGACAGGGGGAGAGACCGTTTCCCGTATCCGGAAGAAGACAAAAAGTATTACGAATGTGTGTACGTCACTATGTTCAAGGTAAGTGAGCAACACAGGAGGTGGATTTCAAAGCGTATTTTGTCATAAAAGTTTGTAATATTACATTTTTGACAAATCGGTAAAGGTGGAATTGTTCGAGCAGCGTTGCCTTTTGCAGCTAACATATGACGAAGAGAGGAAGAACTGCAAAATATAAAAAGAACTACTCCGTGGATGTGTGAGAAAAGATTTAAATTTAGATTCAATGAAAGAAACCTACGATACATATGTCTAAGTTCATTGGAATAATGTATAACATACATATATATTTATGTAGTTTAGTTCAGTTCTTTTATCATTTCATATACGAATGTTTGCATATGTACATGTGGTCATGATCAATTTGTATGATGCACAGACCCTAACACAGATCTAACACAGATTTTCGGTTTTGATATTTATCAATATGATTAGAAATAATTCACACCTAATCATTGCTCCAGTTTGCAGAGCAAAAGTAGGTTGCAGTACTGTATGCAGGGAGGCACGGTGGTGAATAAAAAGCAAACTTGAAGCATGTCTCTTTGAGTAGTTCATGTTTGACAACCGAAGAGGCTGCGAATACCAATGGACAAACGTAAGGCAGTGAGTTTGCTTTTGCCGGTAGGTCGTTAGAAACTGTTGCCATTGAGTTTGCGTGAAATTTAATATCTTTTTTTAACAGCTGGCATTGGCGGTTGCCACCCACGGACAAGAAATGTACCCAGACTATTTGGAAACAAGCGTGCTCGATCCACTTGCTTCATCTGAGGAAAATGTAATGCAAGATAATGAAATGCCCGGGGCATTGTGGTACGGTGCGCCCTCCGGATTCCAACTTTCGCCACCCTTCATCGATAAGACTTTGTCGGGCAGCTGCACTAATGCTTCTACGATCGTGTGTACCGGTTGTCGACGCGTTCGTGTCTGCATTCCAGGAATAAGCGATCAGTCATTGTTGCCGGAAAATAATTGTCCACCCTCAACGTACTGTCACACGCTCGGTCAGGGCATGGGAGGTGCATGTATGGCCACTGTTGATCCCTTGTTTCCAGAGTGCAAATATTCGGCAGGATTCGGTGAAAATAATGGGTTGATTGGTGGTAGCAACTTTGGTATATTGTGCACGGGGTTGGGAGTGTTTCCTGACCCACTGGATTGCAGAAAATTCCACTATTGTACATCCGTTGGAAGTTACGCGCGACCATTCAAATGTCCTTCCGAGTATGTGTACAACTCTAAGAAAAAAACATGCAGCAGAAATACTCCATGTCGTACAATACAATGTCGCCCGAACGGAAGATCTATATTCCTGCCATTTCCACAGGATTCTAAATACTACGCGTACTGCAATTACCATCGTATCAGGAATCGGTCAACATTAAAAAATATAATAGTGTACAAATGCGCCGAAGGCTCGGAATACAACGTGCTCTCCAATAGCTGCGTGTTCAACTGTCCAAGGGAAGGCTTTTTAGCAAAGCCCGGGGATGCTTCGAAATTCTACTGGTGTCGAAAAGTGAATGGAAATGTGTTTGGCTATGAGCAAGTGTGTCCAGGAGTGGGATCCATATTTAGCCCCAAGCTTGGAATATGCTTACCACCGCCGGAGATTACAACTACGAACATCTCATCAACTACGACGCCCATGATAAGTGAAACTAGGTCTTCTTCAACCACAACAACAACAACAACAACAACAGCCACAACACCAACGACGACCCAAGCACAAACTGAGAGCCCCTTAATTCCCACCGATGCAACAATTGTTATGGACACACCCGTTCAGCTACCTCCTTGGCCTAAATGGCCTTCAATTTCTGTATCGTCGCTTTTGTAAGAAATAAAACCATAGCGGAGGCGGTATATATATATTCATAACTTGAGTTAATATCAAATAAACAATTATTTTAAGATGAAAAACCACTGGTTTTTTGCATGTCAAACAACGACTTGGACATGAAAATTGTTTAAATCGATCTTTAACTAAACACAATATCCAAAATGACTATAAAAATAAAAAGCATTATTAGGAGAGACTATCAAACAAGTAAGACAAACAAAACATCAAACAAAGATGCAAAAATTTTCGTTGATATTTCTGGTTTTCAGCGACACTCACTGCGTGCTAATAACAACATGTGCCAACAAAAAAAAAACTATGATGCTTTAGTTCTATAATGATAAAGATTTTACATTGTCTTGCATGATGTTATCAAACTTAATCCCTACACATCCGGGGTTTGAACAAAGCATTTATGTTTAAAAGTAGTCCCTCAAATAGTTTCTATCAACAGAAACCTTCCAGATATGTTTAATGATTTTTAAAAATATCAATAATTTTGATATTTGAATTCAAATCGCAAACTTTAATAACATTTTTAAATTAATTACAAATTATTAGCTATTAAGTAATATTCTTCCACGATTGAAAATTCGTTGTTTGAGGACCGGAAAGCAATACGGATTATATGGTGTAAGATTATATATGCGTCTCCCAAAAAAAACGAAAAAACTAAGGGCGTTACCCTGCTAACACTGATCCAACGTACAAGTCACTGTAGGTGTATTCCAATTGCATACTTTTAGGCGATCAGTGTTGAAAACGTCGCACAGCACCTATCAGTGCTGTCAAACTTGCCCTAAAAGAAGAAAAGCCGACAACTCAGGACTTCAGAAAACTTTACGTGAAATTATTATTATGGTGATTTTCAACATTATTATATAAATTAAATGGAACAATACATAACGTAGCAGGTGCAGAACAAAAGGTTTATTCATCAATGTTTTGTATCATGAAATGTGTTCTTATGCAGTTAAATAATGTAGAACTTATCGTACATAATGCATTCTTAAGGTTTAGAGTAGCACGGCGATGTCCAAATTTGCTGTTATCTGCTATAATTGTATACTACAAGCAAAATAAATATAAAATTCAGTTATATCCTAGAGAGTCTAGAGCGGAACATCAACACTTGAATGCTAAGGTGTACTATTGCCAGGGCACCAAAGGGATTCTCCCGTCGAGAGAGACACATCTTCGTTTACAGTCTATCAAACAGCATCAAGATCTGACACTGAGGAGGTGCGCCGAATGACGGTTTTTGTCATACAATAATGCTTTAACGACAGATAATACATTCTCTAATGTATTGCAATGCGAGCGTGCGAGTACCTAATATCACGAGAAACCAATCAGGACCAGTATTTGTTAGGATAGGAGGTTGCCGCCTGTTGCATCGAATGATACTCTGCTGCAGTAGCAGTCGTAACCGGTGGTGGACAGCCGACCAAGTTAGTAGCGTACGCCTGACCCGGATGATGGGGCGGATAGGACTGACTCCAAGGGGTTTCCTGCGTGACGATGGGCGCTGCTGCCGGAAGCGCTGGTGGTACTTTAACGTAGTTCTCAGCCTGCGTAGTTGAAGGGCTCAACTTGATGGAATTTTCATGCGCCGGCTTAATATACTCTTCGCTCATCATTTTGGTGTATTCGGAAGGAAGGAATTCTGAAAATAGCAAATGTCTCATTAATCTTTGTTCTTTGGCGAGCCATTAAATCGACTGTTTTGCTACCTTGATTGTTTTGGTGGAAGCCCATGTGGTTGGTCGTAAAGTTTTGTCCTCCGAAGTGGCCATGTTGGAAATGACCGGAGGAAAAGGACGAGGGATTTTGCGCAGCAAACTCATAGTTAGCTGCTGCCGCCATTTGGTACGAATCGTTGGACGCAACTCCAGGGTGATACTGTGACATTGGCAGAGTGCCCAAACTGCTGAGCGGGGTGGACATTTGTGCGCCAGCGTGCTTGCGAAGCCGGGCACGACGATTACTAAACCATACCTGTATGCGCGCTTCGGTCAGGTTGGTGGTGGAGGCTAACTCTTCGCGCGTGTACACATCCGGATACTGCGTACGCTGGAAGGCCTTCTCCAATGCTTCCAGCTGTTCACCCGTGAAGGTGGTCCTCGATCGACGTTGTTTCCGCTTCAGTAGTATTCCCGGTTCCGATTCGGTGTCACTCGAGTCCGATCCGCGTCCTAGCAGATGACGAAACACCGATCATGTCGCAATCGGGGCACCATCGATGGGGAAAAAAATGGAAAGAGAAATAAAAAAGAAATACTTTACAATTAGTCACCGCTACGGACGAATGGTGCTTGTTCGGTGGCATAATGTGGCGTGTAATTGAAATCAGTTAAAACTTCAACCAACCAACAACACACTCAAAAAGCCACCAGATGTTGTGAAAATGTTTCTGAAACCGAAACACACCAAACAAGTGGTAAACATTTATTACTGTCTGCATCGTTGGTGGTTTGCTACCACACAGTTACAACCTATTCGTAATGTTAAGCGAAAGCATACCGAGAGTAACGGAACTGTCTCCGAAAATCAATGTGATCGTCCAATTTCCGTTTGCGAGGGTGGAATTTCCAGATGTTTTAACTATTACCACCATTTTATATGCTTTGATGTCTTGTTCTGTGCTTTAAAAAGTGTGTTACACGTGAATAGAAACTATGTGCAATACTTCTATACAGTTGGGAGAATTAAACATCTCACGTAACATTGATTTGTAGGGTATTTGCGTTTTTATCGTCTTTCAAAGTCATATACACGAAATACACGAAGGACGAATGCTAATCCATTTTGTTGTGTGTCTTTGCAATTATGCCTGAAAATTGTTATATTTAGGAAATGTTAAAGGTGGTTCGAAATTTCCAGCCAGAGTCTTAGGTCCTGCTGACCAATTCAAGTGATATTTTGAAATTATATTGTAAAGTGGAACCATTTTCAGCATGTCTGTAATATTTCAACTTTTGGTAAAAGTTTAAAAACTGTTAAGACCTGTCCAGAACCTCATGGTCAGATTCAATATTGATAGATTAACGCATTGGGGGGCGGTCGGGTGGTGCATGTGATAAACGGCGCCAGTCCACACGGCCGGACCGGGTTCAAATCCCATCCGGACCGTCCCCCCGTAGCAAGGACTGACTATCCGGCTACGTGGTAAAATAAGTCTAGTAAGCCAGAAATGGCCGGCGTGACCTGTAAGGTCGTTAAGCCAAGAAGAAGAAGAAGAAGAAGATTAACGCAATTTTTCCATTTTTTTGTGTGTGCTTTAATGCATAGGTTTATAAAACAAATAATTAAACAATAATAGTGAGAAAAAAGTATGTCGCATTATGTTTAATTGTTTTGAGGATTTAATAAAGATGTTTACAAAGTTAAGTTTAAAATTTTTACTTTACTTTACTTCAGCTGTGCATTTTCTTACAAAGTGGTTATATTTGGTAACTTGGAAAGCTCAATTGGCTTCAGCTAATAATTCATATAAGTTGAACGGATTGCATGTTAAAACGCTCTGCTCTGCTTACATATTAAAAGAAAAAAAAAGTAAGTTGAACAAGTATGCGATATGTAATACGCAAGTTCATGCCAAAAGAACAACGGCAGTATCATTAGAGTGTCACAATATTCACAAATCAACTTTAAAGGCTCTCCCGATTTTTATGATCCTTTTGAGTTTTCTCTGATGGCTTTGTTGCAGTTCTGCAACCATGCGTTGTTTTCCTTTTTATTGATATGCATCTTTCGGTACGGGATAGAACGTTCGTTAAAAAGCTATTAAAGCGAACTGGTCATTATTGTTCGGTCAGTCGGTTGGCAAAACAAAGCAAAATTTAAGACTTTCTGCAGTGGGTGAAGCTTCGGGATCGATAGCAAATGATCAGCGACAGACAGAAGGCTTCTCATCCCAACGACCTGTGCCAGTTGGCTCAAGAGTGGTCGCCTGAGGACGAGTTTCGTGCTAATCTGGAAGCGAAATAGCTCATTCACCACGAAGACACCACGAGGCGAATGGGGAAAAACAGAAACGAGCAAATTGACGCGCGCAGACAGCTTGGCGTTCAAGGAAAAGTGTCTACAAGTATCTGGCTGAAATCTGAGGCGTGCGAGTTTGTTAAACGGCGTTTCAGCACGAGCGAAGTATCGGCATATTTCGCTGTTCTTAGTTGCAAGTGGAGCGAATATTTCATTCATAATTGTTACCGTTGTGCTGAAGTCAAATTTTAAACAGCAACCAACAAAATAGCTCGATGCATTAGCCTTGGGATGTTGCTAATAAGTTAAAGATTTTGATCTAATACAACATATTTAAAAAGTATTCATAGTGCGTTTGGCTCAGCTAATAAGAGATTCAAATGGTGCATACATACACCCAAATCATGGAAAGATAACAGTTCCAGCATGTGTCAACAGCCGCTTGCTTAGCCATGCTGTAAATTCATTTCTTAAAATGAGCTTTTACATTTAGTACATATTTGCACGGTGGTTTCCCTTGTACGGTTCATGTTTACGAGCATTCCAAGCACGTCATAAACATTCGGAGAAACAGCGCGCGGCTCATAATCGGATATTGAATGTCATTTTTCAGTAATCAGTGCAGCAAGTACAGGAAGTTGTGACCGGTGCTGCAATCGTGTGAGACACCATCATGTTCAACACCTTCGGTGTCTGTTCGGTGTTGGGCTTGTTGTTTTTTTTTATTCTTTAGCGTTCTCTTCGTAACATCATCCTTAGCTCGGCGGCGTTCCACAGTACAGCGGGAACAAGCGTCACTAGGTCTGACGGTTGGAATCCCCTTAATAAATTATTATAAGGCTAAAAGGTTTCGTTTACCAATTTTTCATTCCATTTCGCCGCGACCGAGCGTCTATGGCGAACGGATGAGCCCTGTGCACTTGAGCAGTCCGGAGAGCCTAAGCTTTTGAAACGAAGTACCTTCATTTATTTGGCTGGCCGTCGGTTTCCTTGGTTCATTCGGACATTCCATCGCGTACGGTACGTACAAATCGAATAGCAGGTCCGAGGAAAGAGATCGCTTTTGAAGTTCACCGCCGTAAGGTATATTGGCTTCGGTATCATGTGACCCATTGTGTCAGTTGACACTTAGGTACAATTTTGCGGTATTAGCTGCTGTAAACTCACACTCATTTATTAGTTGGTTCCTTTTATGAAAGGATTTCGCCTCATTTGTTCAGTGTTGGAAGGCACAAATGGGAGTAATATCGGTCGGTACGATCAAGGCATGGGAAGGTGGGCCATGGATAGTGTGTACAGAACACAATGAGAACCAAGGAAGGATTAGTGTAGTTTCAAAGGCTACATACGTATGATGCAACTATAAGAAGGGCGCTCCGGTATAACGTATGACCTAATTTCCGGAAGACATCTGATATGGAGTGGATTACGGAAGTAAGTACAAATCTTGTGATTAAAAATTCTGAATTTTTGATGAAAAATAAAAATGAAGTAGAACGATCGTTGATATATAAGGAACCATAACATGTTTTGTCTAATAAAAAACGTCAATTTGTCTTAGAATCGATCAAACATAAAAATCGGCGATGTACGAATTAGTAATGCCTAAAAACCCTAGAAGTAATCCTAGATCTTTGCAATATGGTATCATCAACGCCGAGAAAAAGATCACAGGATAGAACCGTTGATTTAGCCGACCCAGATGAATAGAGCCGCTACCTACATTTTATTCCCGGGTGTGTTCAAAGGCGATAAATTAATTCAGAACCGCGCTCAATGTGTGAACCTAAACTGTTTTGAAAAAAAAAAAAACTGAACGTGGTACAGCACCTGAACTCGTATCCTTTACACAGCAACAACTACAAAAACAGAGAGTGAAAAACATGTTGTAAGCTATCATAGTATGGCGCGAAATTGCTGCAGGTGCGCCAAGGCTTTTGAAGATTAATGATGCACGAGTTACTCATCAAAATGATTTTTTAAAAGTGATGTTTTATGTATAGTAAATGCGAGATTCAAAGAAAATCCCCGATAACTTTCAATCAGCTGCATCTTCGAACCTTTGAACTTCGCTTCAATTTCAGACGATTAAAAGAAAATGAATGTATCTACTTGCTCTAAAATCTTAAAACAAATTAGAATAGAATAGAATAATATTGGAAAAATTCGTCTTAAGATGATGTATGCGCTCCTTTAATTTTAAGGGGATAACTTCCTACATCTTCGATGCAATTCTAATCTTCAAGAAAACCACAATGTCGTCGTATATGTAAGTTATAGTTCTTGAAAGAGATGCTGTCGCTTCTAGGTGCAAAACTCGACTGAGTGTTTTATTCTTACTAGCTATATGTCACGAATACATTACATTTTATACGATTACATTTTATAGCGATAGTACAAATACAAATATCTAAATCTAGCGTTACATACAAATAACTAATCCTAGCGTTACGTGTATATCGCAACACACAGTCGATAGATAAAAACAGGGCAGAACTGAATAAAGACTTGAAATCAAATGTTCAATAATATTTAGATTGCCATTCCAAGCCATTGCTAATTCCTACCATTTGAAGGTAGTAAAAGTCCAAAAGTATAGCATAACATAGTCTACATTGCACTTCATTAATTTTGCTAATCAATGATTTTTTTTTCATTTTCAACCACACGTTGCAAAATAATCGAATCAATAGAATTAATAAGATTATTTCTTAAACTAAAATTTAAAATATTTCAGGATTTTCAAATTAGAAACAAGTAAATATTACAGACAGCAGCATAACCGGAAAACATTATCTAGTCTTCCAAAGTGTGTTAAGAATAAATTTATTGTTACCATGTGGTGAAGAATACCCAAATTTATAAAATGTTTCTAGTAGTTACTGCGACCACCAACAAGCTCCTTACAATCAGCCGCCACCTCATTACTTCAAATCCTCCTTTCACCAAGGTTTTGATTGCTAAAGCGCTCCTAGAACCACGGGTTTGCCGTCATCTCGTCTCGTATTTCCTAGTTTAGATCCTCTTACGTTCTATTGCGTCACACATTAGGAAGTCAACCACCGAAACGAAAGTGTAACCATCGATAAAGACCGCTCGGGAGTCTCGCTGCTCTAGTTTTCAAGGTTTCTTCTGTGGCGGCCTCTCTTCAAAGAGGTTCACATAGCACCGCTTAAGGATACAAACGGTTAGAAAAATTGGGAAATGATGTTGTACGACAACCTTTTGATTGTTGTCACCCTTCCCGGGTGGCTTTTGAGGTCGGAATCCTTAGAAAATCGACGCGCAAGAACATCGTCGGTGGTAAATGCTGTGGGCACTGTGAGAGAGCCTGTTACCACAAATCACCGAGTGAAAGAAGAAACCAAACCAAGGCGAGTTACTGTGTGGCGGTACGATAGTGAGATGACCATTTGGTGAAGGCAAAAAGAGGACCATATCCCAGAAAACAACACCACCAAAACAGACAGGACAGGAATGGGATGTGACTTGGGATTCTTGCGTGTGAGGTGTGAGCCTGCTTGTGTATCTTAATGGTCGTTTTGTGAAGTGACACTTTTCATGTTTTATTTTTCTATGGTGCGTTTGAGGTAGGGCAACACGTTACACAATAATAAAATAGCAAATGTTTGGCAGATAATTGCTACCGAAGGCGGTGTACATCAATGATCGAAACACATTGATTGATTATACAAGCTCATCAAAACGTTAATATAAGCAAAGAATAAAAATGAAAACAAAAGTTTAAAAACGAAACATAAAAAGTATATACACGTTTCAATGTAGCAATTAACCTCTATCATAGTTTTAAAGAAAAAACTTTTGTTGTTTATAATGAAATTAGTCAAAAATCAATTGTTTGCTTGTGTTTATGATGATAGTACGATAAAGAAACAAAACATAGTACGATAAATTCATTCACTTTTTTAAATTCCTAAATCTTTACAACCGATAAGATATTGGCCGTAAGGAACGGACAAACCGAATTCTAAAGTTATTTTTATCGTGTAGCCTTACTATGGGCGAAAGATCCAAATAGTGATGTAGTGAATTTTAGAATTATATATAAAAGAACCCGTAGGAAGACCGGGTATAGAATCCCATCCCATCCAGAGCAAAGACTGACTATCCGGCAACATGGTAAAAATTAGTCTAATAAGCCAGAAATAGTCGACATGACCTTAGAGGTCGTTAAGTCAAGAAAAGAGAGATAGATAAAATAATTGTTTTGAAAGTGAGAGATAGGGGCGGTAGTGGTGGTGTTTGTGATAAACGGCGCCTGTCCACACCGTAGGACTGGGTATCAAATCCCATCCGGACCGTCCCCGCATAGTTAGGACTGACTATCCTGACTATCGTGCTACGTGGCAATGTAAGTCTTAATACTGCCTTACCGCTCTTAATAGGCAAAAAAAAGAGTGAGAGATAAAGAGAAAAAGAGACTGAGAGCATTTTCAAACAAATAGAATATTAAAACTATAAATAAAAGACTGTATGAAGCACTGTTACTTCTGGGCCTACTGCAAATTCATACGTAGAAATAATCAAATGGCCTTCATTGCGCATATGAAATCGCTTTTGTTTATACGGTTGTTAACCACAGCATTGTTTATGTTTGGTTTTGTTTTATTGCAATGGGACCATTGTTTTTGTTTCCCTAACAGGTGCAACAAGTTGTATCTATCGGTTTCCTTACACAAAATGCAGCTTGCAAAGAAATCATTTCATTTTAGCTTGCGTTACATGCCAAAGCTGTCATACTACCCAAATAGGAAATAATACTGCCAATTGCAACTGTTTCACAAACTACACTTCCGGACATCCGGTTGGACAGTAAAACAACAAGATACCATTTGTTTCGATGTTAAAGTTTGGCCTTCCCAGTTGAGCATCACATTATTTGTTCGACCTACAAATACTCTGCGGGTGGGTTAAATACACTACGGGCACATGCCGCATAAATTTCATGCTAGAAATGTGCATTGTTCTGCCTGACCTGCAGGAATGATGGTGGGCAGAAATTAGTCAACACGTGGTCTTTGTCGGTTGATATTGTTTTGTGAAAGAATTATTGAACAGTTCGGTTGACGAATCGGCACTTTCAAAGAGGATCAAAACAATTGCTTAGGAAGCAGCACAATTCACATCAACAAAAACAACGTCAAAACAACTGTTGCCCACCCAGTTTTAACATGAAGCTTTTTGTTATTATCCAATAGCGTAATATTTATCTAACCCTAATGATATATCGAATAAAGAACAAAATATATTAAAATTTGTAAACTCGCAATTGAAAATTGTTGATGATCGCTGTAGCTCAGCAGTTGTTGTGAGAATATTTCAATATAAAACATGTGTTTCTCACGTAACGTGCAAAGCGTTTATGCAACGGCAATCGCTAACACTTGAAACGGCATTGAGGGGTACGTGGCGAAATTGCTATTTAGCACAAAACCCTACGCTTCGAACATTTGTTTTCCAGTTTATACAGAAGTATGAAAGGGAACAACAGGGGGATGGGGATGGGTGCAAAACGATGAGGTTAGTTCGTGCTTAGAATATTAGTACCACTAACTTCAGCAACTATTCAACATGGCGAAAATATAAACTAACGGTAGGAGCTTTGAACGAAACAAAGTGTCACCCGATGTGCATAAAGTTATCAGCGTTCTAGTGTCACTCAACTTCGCCCTCCCTGGAAGAAGAGTGAAAGATGCCGCCAGAGCTGGTTTTTGAATCTTGAAAGCAAGCATCTTTCGCTGTGTATTACGAGGCACAGGACGGCAGCGCACAAACTGTAGTGTACAGATTAAGCCATTTTGAAAGACCGGTTCAATTCCCGTGACAGCTAGGATGTCTGGTTAAATCAGATGTATATTTCACTGTCATTTCACTGAGAGAGACAAGTAAAGGGTAAGGTTAAGATTGTCCAGTTACATGGAACCAAGATCAACATCATTACTTCCAAAGCTCGGAAATTGTGACATGCTGAAAAATGGTTTCAAATCAAGCAATAGATAAGGACTAAAATTAATAAACCCTAATTCAATCAGACCTTTGTTAGGCCAATACGGTTGTGATAATAAACTAAAACCACATCCGTCATTAACGTTTAATTCATAACTTCTCGTCTTATCTGGAGTTAAACAATCATTTCATTATACACTTATGTTCACGTCCTGTAACCAAGCAATTGTTAAAGCGAGTATTAGATTAGCATTATGTCCATTATCTAAGGGTTTGTGTTACGGCGAAAACATTTAGCTTTGTTTACCGGACATCAAATTAGGGTTACAGTTATTATATTGTGACATAACGGATCATACGTATACAAACATAGTGTGCGCTAATGCGCAACTTACCTCCGAGAATACCGTGTATGCTGTAATCCTTCCGACCATCGTCATCTTTCCGGCCTGGCTCTACACCGCCACCTCTCAGAAGTCGGCTTATTGAAGACACGCTGGGGGGATCCGTTACTCCTTCCTGCAAGCAAACCGGTCAAACAATGGCATTTGATCAAAAGTGCTCAACGAAACAAATATAAAGGAAGGTACCCGTTTGCTTGTTCTATTTGATTCTCATTATACTTGTTTCGTAAGATTCCTTGATTCCTATGAACTAAACATCTCTAAACATATCGAACGTATTGACTTTTACCTAGCGAGGAAGCGTTTGGTTCGTTTCGTTAAAAATGGTATTGTTTTACTTGACGTGAAGTGAGTCGAAAAGCAAAAAAAAGGAAGACAGAGAACAAAAGCAACTTCGATTCTGAAGCTGTAAATTTGTAGGTGCTAACCCTTTTCACAGCTTTTAATTAAATTTTCCCACTCCTGAAAACCACTATCACACACGTAGCAGGAATGTTTTCTTCGCTGCTTGGCTTTGCTTCATGCCACGGTTTCGCGTCCTGTTAGTTTTCACTCATTTTCTATTCTATACCCTCTGGGGACGTTGGTTTGTGATGGTTGTTATTTACATTTCGAATTATAGACTCATTTTACAACCATTAGGCATTAGGGCGAGATGTTAATTTCTTGCGTGTTGGTGCATGAGACGAGGAACAACAAATTTGGGTTTTTATGTATCTGTAGCAACATTGCTCACTACCCAGTTTGGATTGTGTGTGGAGTTATTTTAGTAACATTTGAAATAAATTAATAAGTCGTTAATGCAAATTTTAGTTAGCATCAACAATGCTATAAGATATGACGCAATGTTTAAGGAATTCCTTGATATTTTATGTTAATATTTTGAAAATTATTGTCTTACTTTTTGCCTACCACCAAAAGCATCCATCATGTAGTGTCGTTTTTGTCGGTTAGGCTTTTTGGTTTGTCTTTAATTTTTCAATTAAATTTACCACAATCACGATTCACGACCGTCATCAGAGCCGTTTGTGGTAGTGTCATGCTGACGCCTCGATAAAAGCGAAAGGAGGTAAACCCGAAAATTCAAATCAAACAGGAATCAAAGATATTGACCGCTTACCCCGTGGAAGGAACAGAACACAGAAAATAAACCTCAAAAGAGTCTCGTGCCTTTCCTTTCATCCGCTCCGTCTGGATCGTGCGTTCGTTAATTAAATGATGATCATGATAACACCTATTCGACATTCATTCAGGTAGGTGCGAAAGTCAATCATAGATGAAAAAATGAAAAATGGGCTCAACAATTTGGTCCGCACAAGAAGATAGTAGAACAGGATAGTATAGAAATTTTTTTGAAATGAGAGTGAATCTTCACGCGCTCAAAACTTTGAGAGATGATTTTCTTCACTTTGATCACAAAAACGATTGTTTTAACATTTAATCAATGTTAATTTACTTCAATTGAAATCAATCCAATCTAACTCTGCATGGTATAATGAATTGTCTTTCAATGGTGAAAAATCATAAGCAGATGCTGCTCATAATTTTGTTGAAATAATTACTATGTTAGTGAAGAACTCATTTAAATGAGTTCTTCTAAAATGTTTATTCTATTAAAATATCAAAAAGTAAAAAGAGGCTCAGTATTACTGTGGTTGTTGTTTATTATTATTTTTTTGAGGATTATATTTATCCTCTTTCCAGATTGTCCAATCCATCAATCTGAATGTGTTAATTAGAAAACATTTGTACGATGTTTATACTCGCAATAAGGTAGACATGTATTAATTTGCACGTCAACAGTTGCTATAGGTCGTGTTCTTAATTAAGGGTCGTTCTCGCCTACACCTCAGTCGAAAACGTGTTGGATGGCCGAAGCTGTGCGTGCTAATCCCTACACCAATCATCTCTTTCGAGATCCTCGGCTGAAGGCTGTGCAAGCATAAGGTAGAATAATTGCTTAATTTTGTATTGCACACCGACTGCATTTTGGTGGGCGTAGAAAAAAAGTCGCTCACCACTAAAATCTGTCGTGTTCCGTAGGTAACAGGTGTCACCTGTATGATACATATATTTGTCTGGTCTGAACCTAAGCTAAGCATAACGATTGGGGCAGAAAAAGGAAATGTTTAAGCACAGCATGGATTGTAGTTGGTTGCATTGGTTGCATAGTTTCCATACTTTCGGAATGTACTTGAGTATTGGTAATACATATCAACATTTTAGCAATGCCTAATGGCATTGGTAATTAAAACAGAAACCCGTAAAAGTGAGCAGACTAATCAAGTTGTTAATAGTGACATACTCGACTCAACTCAACGGATGAAGTGATAAAAGAAGATCGAATCAACAAACAGAAAGAATTTCAATCCGGGCAGTATAATGCGGTGCGCATTATGTCTGAAAATGCACGGTGCGATTGTCATATTAAATCTCCGCTCGTACTCGCTGAAGGAAGGCGTTATGAAGGTTAAGTTCTCATGTCGGATTTAATGCCGTTTTTTTTTCTTGGTGTTTTGTTTTGTTTCTGTGTGTTCTGCTTATTCTTTTCCCTTCATCAAATCGGGATAACTCGGCACTGGTAGATGCGGATCTTTTGCCAAAAGGGGTGTTTTGCTCCACATGAGTTATACCGTTTTTGATCGTTTTGGCCTTGGTAAGCTGCTGTCCGTAAAATTACGAGCAGCGATGAGCACAAATGTGGCACCGTTCACGCGTTGCCGGCTGCCTCCCTTTTTGATAGCGCCCGAGAAGCTGTCGCCCAATGTAAATAAGCGTTATTTATTTCGCGCCGCTTTTCAATAATTCCATTGGCATTAGTGACAGAATGGTACGACATTAACGGAGATGCTGGTTTTCAAATTGTGAAGGATATAATTGCTGAACTTAATTACTTTCCTTTGATAATGCGGCCGGATTTAGTTTCTTAAAACGTTGATACAGCGCTATCCATTGTGCCATCGAATTCTTAAAGCCATCGAATTCCTAATGATTATAACATGATCTGCAAATGCAATGTTCATTTATTCTTAATAAATTGTCATTTATTTTAAAATGAGCGACACAATGTTTGATGATAATTATGGTAGGTACATAGTCTGGTTAAATTGTTTGAGATAATTTTATTTTTTTTAATCAATACTTTAACGATATTTAGCCATTGGAATGAATTATTCTAGTAAAACTGATACGCACAAAACAGGGTATTGGTTATTGTCTTTTGAAGGACTAATTTCCAAGGACTAATATCCAAAGAGAGGATTTTTTACTATAAAAGGCATTTACCTGCCGGTAGCCCACATCAGGTCCTAGTTGACCAGAATGTCTATTATCGCTGGGGTCGTCCGAGCCGGCCGTCTAGAATGGTAAAAGAGCAGAAAGGGAAAAGTTCTATTCCATAATCTTATTTTTCCTTCATGTTATAATTTATTGTTTGTTGTCTTGCGCTTCCTTTTTCTACCTATTCATTGGGAGGTTTGATGTTCTTTTGGTGTTGCCGACTCAATGAGCGTACTCCTCCTGCCAGCAACACTACTGCTCGCATGGTATGAACCGTGAGATTGACATGACAGCTTGAAGAAAAAAAAACAACTTATCTCACCAACTTGGATCAGTGCCATAAAAAAGCGACAAAGAAAACGAAGTTTTTGCTCCAATTCATCGAACCAAAGGCAAGAAGAGCCACCTTCCAAAAGCTTGTTTGATTCTGTATATTTGATTGTCAGCTTCGTCGAGGTGTCCCGTTGACGTTTCGTGCCTATCATTTCAGGTTGATAGAAAACAAATTTCTTTAATCGGATCATCGCAGTGTAATTTCCTATGTATTCCGCGCTCGTACCCGTAGAAGCAGGTACGTGCCTGGTAGCGGTATCGGAGAATTTCCTGGAATGAATGTCAGTAGTCGGCAGATTATGAGCCTGATCGGTGATGTGTGATCGCGCGATCGTTCAATACCCAGCTGGTCTCCCCGGACCAGATAAAAAACGCGTATGTTTCATTCATTTACAAGTGTTGGAATGACTTAAATAGCTCCATCGAACTATCTAAAAAAAATAACGAAAACCCAAAAACGCCGCCACAACGAAACGATAGTAGATTAGAGTCGAAATATGCCGTTTAGCTCGCTGAACGAAATGGAAAAACGAAAACGATAAGCTTACAGGGACGGACCGATACATACGCGATGGGAGTGGAATAAATTAAACTGTTCACAAAGAATCTCATCTGGAATCAATCAAATTCAGCAGATCGATTCTTGGGAGCGAGAGTATCTGAAAAATGTTTTCTTCTCCCGTTTCACTGTTAGCTGCTCACTGCTACTGATCTGCCTCTGACCAACATATTAAGGGAATATTGGGATCCGGCAAACAATTGGATGTATGTATTTTTAAACAATCCGTGACTAAAGATCAGATACGCTACCGGAATTTCCCTTGGGTGAGAAATGTAACACGTTTCGGCGTTAGACGTAATCCGTCCCACACGGGAGATCGTTTTAATGGGTCGCATTGACTGGAATTGGTGGTGCCTGTCCGCCTTGCAGCCACCACCATCTTGGCTAAGAGCTTGCAAAGAATTTCATTCACGACTTCATACATCTGGCCGAATGTTACGTCATGATGAGTCACGGTAGTAGATTGAAGTTTCATTGTCAGAAACACTTTTCACTGGAAAATAAATTATGTTTACTGCAAACAGCGGCCACACGACCTGGGCTGGTACACCGGTACGCTGGCACGGCCAGCGATTGAACGGGTGGTTGTGAATGATGTTTGTATCAGCTAAATTGCAAAAGTCTGTGTCGATCGACGGCTGCTTTGGTTGAAATGATGAGCTTTTTTGTCAATTTTCAACTCGCTTTACGTCTCATTCTCACTGTTTTACAGGTACCGTATACCCTCTGAATGCTTTTTCTCACCTTCACCCGCTTCTAGCTCGCAATGATGATCGCCCATATCATCATTCATCACAATTCGCCGGCTAAAGCTAATATTCCACATGCACCGCCAGTCCACGCATTGGGGCAAGCGGTGAAGAAATGATCAGCCGCCAAAAGGGACTTTCGACTACCGAAAGCGACCCCGAGGGCTATTCATCATTGACGAAAGTCATTAGCGGTATCTGGGAAGTAGTAGATTCGTGCACCCCAGCAAATTAACACTCAAAAATGATTCCTAATTTTGGTACCCACCCCGTAGCTTCTCTTAGCTCACAGACGGGGCAGCAGTGTTGCTGCTGTGTTAGCTGCCACGACTTCCAACCGCAACCGCGAGAAGGAAGATTGATCAACGGAAAGCTTCATTGAAAGTTCGCTTGCGGCTTAGCCACGTTTACTTGCTTCGATGTAATTATACGGCTTGACCACTGCGTTTCAAAAACAGTGTGAAAAAAAACATGGGCGGCAGCATGACATTTGTATTGAATGTTGGATGCCCACGAGAGAATAAGTTTGTTTTCTTAGAGCGTTTAATAATATTAATTAGAAGATTTCGCTTATAAAAATTTACTCAACGATTTAAAGATTTATCTTCAAATGTAGAACAGATGTGTAAAACACAGTAACCACAAACTATCCAGCATAAGAAAACTACAAACATTGAATATGTTGCGTATGTGCCAAGGAATCAATGAGAAACGAGAAAAAGGGTCTTGCAAGCTGTAAAATATTCGTAACATGATCACGCTGTTGAATGTATCCTCATCATTATCAAAGGTTCATACGTTAAGAGAAAATCGATTACACCGAGCTAATAACAGCAGCATGACTGGGCTATTTGCATTATCCTTGACAGAACTGTCGAGAATAAATCGAGTAGAAGGCAGTAAGTGTGTTGATGTACTATGTATGGGCTGGTAAGTTATAGAAGAAATAAGTGATGTGGTATTTTTCTATCGTATTGTACAGATAATGATGGGGATGATACATACAGTACATGGTCATGTGCGGTTTATACATTGCCGTGGTTTTTTTGGACCAAAAAATGTGATACTTTCTTAATGACTATTGTTTTATCAAAGATTAGAGATATTTTTGCGATCACCTTCAATGCTGTTTCACATAATACGTGTATGTCCATTTTATGTAGCAAATGTGGGCTTGAATTATCTTCAACCATAGGATATCAAAAGCATTTGGCAGCAGTCTATTCAAAATATTTACGCAATCCGTTTCACACGCCCCATGCACATGAGAATAGTTAAAGTAATCTGTTTGAACAAGCCAACGAATGCAGAGGTCGTGGTGCTTACCTTAATCAACTTTTCCCGTATTTCCCAGCTAAAAATTCCTGGGTTCATCTTCTTCATCTCTTCGATTCTAGCTTCCACTTCCGGTGTCGCTACTTTTGGTTTAGAGCCACCTATTACGCCGGGACGAATTGAACCGGTTTCTTGGTAGCGGTTTAGGATTTTCGATACACATCCATGAGAAACACGCAGTTGGCGTGAAATCACGCAGGGCCTCACCCCAGATGCGGCCATCTCGACGATTTTCAGCCGAATGTGGTTTGGCAACGGTCGTCCATTGATAAACACACCCCCCAACTGGTTCACACGTCCTTGACCTAGGTAAGAAAATGAGAAAAGTGAAGATTAGTTACTAGTTTTTCATTTATTTCTAGACTGATAAAGTAAAGACTCTGGATCTTTTCTGTCGAAGAACTAGAATTCTACAACAATTATATTAATTTAATAAAACTTTCAAATCACACAACTTTCCCGGAATTGAAATTTATTTATTGAAATTTAGTTTAGTTATTCAAATTACAAGGAATGAAACAGATAAACATATCAACTGGCAATTTGAGTGTCGTGGATTCCGTATTTGTATTTTTGAACATAGAAAATTTTATGTGTTGACTGCAATTTTAACAGTTGAAAGCATTATGCAAGAATTGAAGTTTGAAATAACAAACAATTATTAATAACAATAAAACATTTTTTAAAGTAAGTAATAATGCTAAGTCAAATTTTCAAAAGAAGTTAACTGCTTGGTGCCACACAAATTTTCCCCCGAAAACAAAACAAAATTATTATAATTTTCATCAGCAAAGCCTTGGTTGAACTAAGGAAGCTTTTGCTAAAGAAAGTTTTAATGTTTCTTCTATGTATTCAAGACCCGCCTTTGAACTAATACTATTTGTTTCTTGCATTAATGATTATTTGGAAAATTATATCAAGAGAATATTGTTAGTATTCTACCATTACGGTACATTTCTATGAGAGTTGCATCAAAGAACTATATTTAAAATGCTGTCATGTTATACACTCTGTTCTATGAATTTCTGATGCAACAATAGCAATCCTAAACATGAAAAACCAGATACAATTTAAAAATATATGATATTCAATTTCACTCTCACGAATGAATTTTCAAATTGTATTGTGGAAGTCCACTGCTATATTCATGCATTTCTTACATTGTCTAACCTACATTATCATTTTGATCATGAAACAAAATGAAACATCACTGTGCAGGACCAATCTTTCCCCGCTGGAGGATTGCGCACTGATGCGCATCCATTAGCAGCTCTTTCGGTAGATAATTTTCAGCTGCTGCACGCCTGGTGTGAAGAAAATCGGAAAATGTGTAACATGCATTCTTTCGACCATTCTTTTCATCACATTGTAGCTGTCGATGCTGACACGAGCGACGAAAAAGATGCAAACGCACTTAATTGACACCGACTATCTGACGTCACGTATGGACATTGAAGCCCGTGCCCATTCTACACACAGGCACAAACTGCATTCGGTGCGTCGTTTGTGGAATTACAGTTGTATGTGCATATGTGTGCGCGTGTGTTTGTGTTACACAAAAAGATGATCTTATTCCAGGAGCCATCATCGATCGAACCGGATCGATCGAGGCAGGAAAACATCTGGTCCAAGCGTGAAAAATTCCGATTTTCCGGTTTTCCATTTCTTCTCGCCCCCGGTTGACCAGGTTTGTGTTGGTTCGGTTCGTCGGAATTCAGGTATAGCTAATTTGTACGCCATATGCCTCACACCGAAACACCACAGCCACAGCAACCGACTACCATTCCTTTATTCGTCCATAGTGCGTTTTAAAACTCGCGAGAATATTTGCCTCTGCGTGTGGCGTTGGCTACAGAGAATAAATGTAGCCAGTTGGGAGATTAGAATGATCTTGGCTTTGAGAAGAAAAAAAATGGGATCCTTTTCACTACACATTCTACACATGCTTCGTACATAGGAATCGCCGGTAAATTCTTCCCGTCCGTCGTCTGTTGTTCGGGTTGCGTATATCTCCACGGTAAATTTGCGCTTCGACACCTTGACTGATTAAGCGGACGGCACAGGCCTAATACCTTTGACCGGGGGCATCCTTAACGTTTGAGCTGACAATTGATATGATGGACCGCGTGGTGTATGCTAGATGCTCTATAACTTTAAAATGGCAGCTCATGTGCCTATTTATTGTTGTTCTATTTCCTCAAATATATCAACTATGACAATTTTACACACAAAAGATTTGAGCGTAGTTACATTGCGAAATGCACAATGGAGAACCGTTAGTGTAAAACAATTGTTGGAGAATGATGATGATAAAATTACATTGAAAAGAAAAGACACAAAATTGTTGTAAAGCAGATATCCCGTAACTTTCTGCAACCGCTATAAATCTTATTCCAGAGGAATAATTACGGAAAAACCGACGTAAAAGATGTAATGAGTAAAGTTATTTACTCGATATTTGGATAATAATTACAATACGGCCGAAGCCGTAATAATTAATTATAAATAAATAAAATTTGGATAATAATTATTAAATATTAAACATCATCTCTGATTTTTCTTATGTAAATAAATAAATACTCTCCATTCGTGTGCATTAAAAATCATCTGCCAAAAGCTGCAACTATCATTTGTTATCGTTCAAATATTTTAAACGTACATGAAATTCTAGTTTCATTAAATCAATACGTTTAAAATTTAATTTTAAAAAAATTAAAGATTCGTTAATCTTTATATTAAGAAAGTTTTAACAAAGTTTTTCACCCCAATGAATGGCGACGTGAAAATACTTGCTTAAGCTACTACATATAACATTGGCGTATTGAAGTCGGACATTGAAGACGAACCAAATGTAAATTTAAAAAGTATATGTACGTAACAAGAAGTGTCTTGGCAATATTGCATTTCTTTCGTTGAAATTAAAAATGAAATGAAATGAAAATGAAATTATTGAGGAATGATTTTTTTCTTGTTAAGAAATAATCCGATTAAAATGCTAGCACATATTATATTGCATTATCGATTTACCTTGAAAAGGATATCCGCTAAACAGTGGTCTCATGTTTAGCGAATTAGAACCCGACATATCCATTATGCTTCCGTGCGTAGTCAATGTTGAGAGCTAAGTTTCACACACTTTTGCTTTTGCGCAAACAGATTGAGTCTTTGTTTAGATTTATCACATGTGTTTTATCTACACTCAGCTTCTTTAAATAGTATAACCGGTCTACAAACGAGACTACATTTTTGGATTCAGTCATCTGCGCGTATTTCTTTTCGAGGGTATGTATTCCGGCGAATGCAAACACCGAAAAAGCGATTTCAGGACATTATTTTCATTAGCGTGGTAGTATCAATGTGGAAGGATGCTATTATCGACTACACTGATCACTATCATCTGGAATTGCACGCATTAATGCACACCGAAATACACTTCAACGGTCTGACAACGATCAGCTCAAAGGGCGCGGTAGCTTTGGAAAAGGTAGAATCACTTTCTTGTGATGGTGACGCGGGACACTTCTCTGTAACATCTGTTCCACTCTCAGCATATCATTCCTGGTTAGCCGTTCGTTCAAGAGATCGGTCTTTGATGAAATTAAATTAATTAACATAAACAACAAAATTGCCACCATCAAACACTATCATTAAGGAAGCAATCAACGTGCTCGTGCTGCTGTTAAGAACTACACGCCCAGCTGGCGGCCAGCGGTGCGTAAAGCTGGGTGGCACCAACACTTTTTCTTCTTCGTCGGTACACGCACACCTCGGTAGTAGCCGTTGAATCTTTGCAGAAGAAAATCTTCCGATTGATTGAGCTACGCAAGCGCCGGTACGATGTGTCAGGACACTGGAGCTCGAATCGCCGTACGTCAATGACTGATGAGCGCTGCCACACGCGCTCGGTAGAAGAGATCGTCGTATTTATGGATCTATTGCCATACGATAAAACTAAACAGGAACTTTTTGTTTGCACTAACGACACTTTGGTAAAACAAGGAAATATACTTTCACGACAAAGATTCTGAAAATCACACTGTAAGCATCTGTAAAAATTCCGCTTGCGACAGTAAAACAAATGTAGATCACACACGATGTACCGTCGGTCGGCTGACAGTTGGATTATTGCGGGAACGAAGAAGCTCGCGCATAGAAATCTTTCGTGGAAAGAAATCTGGATCCGCGCACGAGTGCATTCACTCAATGCCGCTGGTCCCCAGTTGCGACGGGGATCTTACACGATCGTGAGTTATTTCAGATCACGTTTCGGAGCGCTTCGACCGTATTGCGTTCGCGCGACCGCGACCGTTTGCCGAAAGTATTCCCAAGGAACTGGTTGGCCATGGGCGAGGAAACAAAAACACCACTCGCTTGTTTCTCGGCGGCAAACTGCGATTCCGCGCCACACGCATACTACGGCGCATTGTTTGATCGATGGGAGGGAGTTGCTTATGTCGATTGCTCCCACCTTTGTGAGGCTGTGATGGAGATGAAATGATTTCCCTTTCTCGCACGTGGTAGCTACCGAAACTAAGGGCGAGTCTCAAGCGGTTAGGTCTAACGTTCACCCTTCTCCCTAGCGATCTATTCGTTCGGGCCCTAATACAGCGCGTACAGACCTTATGCTTCTTGTGCGGTTCGTTATTAGCTAGCGACTTTAACTACCACCAGCGAGTGAGGTATTAAATCGTATCTGGGGTCTTCGTCTGTTGTGTGCGTTTAGGTAGGGGACAGCTGATCTTTGATGCGTATAGTAAGAATAGGGGACTACAGTAACGAAAGCCCTTACAAAAGGACCCTATCCCCTGACACGCTTCCGGTGATCTGGACGGGTAAAATTGAAAACCGAAACATTTTCGGCTTGCCCGGCATTAAACCTTGCCACGGTGCTGGAAGCGCGAAAGGGAGCCATAACTGTGGCAGGCGATGATAGGCGAAAGCCGGAACACGGCAATCAACGGGCCAACGTGTCAGTGAAGGGGAAGAAATATCGTAGTTTGGTGGACATTACAACCTAAAACAAAACATAATGCCCATCGTCAGTACACGCAAGCTTGGTCGGCGCACGTTGATTCAAAGGCATTAACAAGGGGTTGCCGTGACGAGCACACCAAGCGGAAGAGATTTGATCGACAATGACGGTGGTCGATGTATCGAGGAAAAATAAAAATATAGTAGGAAAAAACTCCGCCTACTTTTCGTTCGGAGCTTGATTATTAAAATCGACGAAACGAGTACGTTTCACGAGCACGCTTTCATCGACTTCGTCGATTCGTCGATGAAGGTATGAATTCCACGATGTTATTTATAGAATTTTAAATACTCATGATTTACATGATGGTGGTGTTACACCATCACGAACACACTAAATCGAATTTTTGGACCTTTAGTATGATATGAAAAATATAGGATTTGCGCTAAGTCAAGCAATGGGCAAGTGTCAACTGTTAGCGGGCATTTATCAACACATGATTTTTCCATTGATGGTGCTGCCATCATATTTGCCTTCAGAATTTCCAATGAAAAGAATGTCATGCGTTTATGCTGGATGCACCCCGCCTTGCATTCAACTTAACATTTTAAAGTAAACAGAACTTTAATTTATGATGGTGTACAAATTTATGTTTCTGTAGAGGGAGCTATTCTAACTGTGAATCGCCTGTTGCCAATGAGATTTGTTCTTTGATTGTGGTGCCAGATTGAGAAGATTTATGTGACACTTGGCAGGCTTTTATACGAAACATAGTCCAAAGATTCTACCAGCTCGTCGTTGGTTACTCTTGCATTGCTGTTGTCCAATCGAGATGATGCTGGACCACGTTTAATATGATTATGCTCAAAAATGACCAACATTGAAAGATGAATTAGGTTTAGTTGAATTGGATCAATTTAGTTTTCCACCTCTAACCTAATCAATAAAATCATAAACCGACAATTTGAAGCGATAGGGGTTTAAAATATGAGTCTATAATTATAGAAGTTCAACTATTTTGTTTTCACTTTTAAACCATACTGAACAAGCTTTTACATACTTTGCCAAAGTTACTGTCATAGTAACGCAACAACATGGTTTCTGTAGCCTATTTCAAGCGTTGCTGTTGTTCTTCGATAGCTTATTATGATACTGAAATTAAAAAAATGTCATAAATAATACTCTAAATATCCGATCAAACTAAATGGGAATCAAACTGCAGCATAGGTTACATACTGGTGATGCAGATAAAATAGCTTTAATTTGGGTCTATGATATTGATTTAGTTTCAGTACTAACCGAAAAAATATAAGTACCTAAATACAGCTAATGCTAATTATTTTCAGTGAAATGCAGCTGAACAGTATTTAACATCATTGAAGAGTGCATAAAATAATTGTCATACAAATTTCCTGTGAAACCTTTGTCCGACTCCAAATTATTCAATCCTTTCATTTTTCTCATATTTGATTTTATTAACATGTTTGTAATATGAACAAAGATCCGCAAAATAATTTCCATAACCAACTCTGAAGTACCTAACGTGAGGTTTGTTTCTTCGATATGTAGTGCAAGAAGCAAGGATACATATATTCGAAGTCACTATTTGTGAAAAGGTTCTGGATACTTTGTGGTTTTTTGTTTAAAGTTAGACATTGCTTTAGGTTGTGTGAGGTACAACCACAAAGGGCTTAACCTTAACCAACCATGAACACGTATTTTCAATATGTAGCTTGTAGAAACAGTTTTTAATTTATTGGTTATATTTCATTACTTTTTCTGAATAAAAAATGTAAAAAATCATAAAAAAAATGAAAAAAATGAAATCATAAAAAATCTTTTAAAGAACAGCACAATTGTTTCAGAATGGTCTTATCTGACAGTTGATAGCTAACAGCAAATTTAATTACATATCTTGATAATAGATCAGCATAGATCTATTTACATAGCTGTTTGTGCAACTTCATGCTTTATACTGTACTTAATATGTGTCAACGTTAGAAAATTTTCTGTGATTATGTTCTCCAGGAAAACGTCTCCAATATTGTTTGACTATAATTTAGCCGGGAACTTAGTTTCGCGAACCGACGCGATTCGCTATGAAGGTTTTTTATTAGACGGCAGATAGATCCTTCAAGATCATTCCGAGCTGAATTTGAATTTGTTTGTCGTGTCAGTAAAGATTTCAAGGACCTTAACAGTCTTAAAGCTCGTTTCTGTGATATCGTTAGGGCTATTTTAGAATTCACAAGTAGTACTTGGATATCAACGCAATAGTAAAAAATAGACAATTTTACAGTTGGATTTACCAACTTCTAGGCTCTCTGTAGGAATCTAAGATTACGACCATTACTATTATGAATTTAGATCGACGGAATTTGGTTCTAATGGTTCATGTTTCATGCTTTGTATTGTTTTTTTCCCTTTGCTATGTTTGAAAGGAGAATAATCTTTTAATAATCAATCATAAATAATAAGAAATACATATCAAAATTCTATCCATCTGTGCAGGACCTACGACGAATACATTGCAAAAGCGTAATGTAAAGAAGGAACTTTACAATCCCACATCATTCTTGTCGGTAAATCATAATATCTCGCTTGACGACGTCTTGCATCGCATATAGTGTATCATCAGAGTTACCCTTATGTACCAATACTGTATATAGAATGACATCCTTACACACACTTTGATTTTTGAGATTCCAAGATTCCTTATTTCGCTTTCCATATTTTCCATTTCCAAGTATAAATAATACTAATGATTAAAAACGAATGTTTGAAAAGATCGCTTTTCCATTTGCTGCCATTACCGGCCAAGTGGTGCAGATCGTAGCATCACCGATCCCTCACACTCACGATGGTACCAAATCTCATCCGAACTGTTCCCCGTTTTTAAAGATTGGCGAACTATTCGGTTATGTGGTAAAAATAATTACAGTGAACCAGTTATGACGACAAGATTTAGTAGTTCGTTACACCAAAAAAGTATCATTGTTGATCTTATACTTTTGTGTCACAGGACTGGTTTTGAAAAACTTGGACACTAGTTAGAGCTGCGTATGAAGGCACAGTCCAGTCATAAATAACAGACAAATTAGATTTATCTTTGTGTCTTGTTTTGCTGATTGTCCAATTTAATCGATTAATGCTCATTTTTGTTAAAGAGGATGTCTTGAATTACATCACAGGTATATTTCGTTGAAAAGGTTTCATATAAAATATATGTAGAATATTATATGACTAATAACAATTCAAAGCTAGTAATACGGCCAGACCGTTCTACATGAATACAGCGTTTTTCTACTTGATTCTTAGTAAGAAACATGTCTTTTTGCCTATCCACGTCAAAAATCAAGTGCGCAGAGCAGGAAAAAGTGTGCGGCTAGCCTTAACTGAATAGAAAATCGCTGCAAAAAAACTATTCAAAGCATCAAACTGAAAGCAGCGCGATCAGTTGACAATGCCTCGTATAAATATGAATCATTAAGAGAAAAAACGTAATTAAATGTTTTGTTGATGTGAACATGAGTCTATCCAACGACTATCTAACAACACTCTTTGATTCAGGTGGTGTTTGTTTTACAATATGCACAAAGTTGTTTATCGATCATTCCTTAATAATATGGAATCTGTGCTGATATTGAAACTATTTTATTGATTTATTTATTCCACCTTCTTTCATTGCGTTGACTATTGCCTATAAGCTCCATTGATTGATCATTTGCCATCCCCCGTCCATCTCACGTGTAGACAAGCTTTTCTAGAAGCACTTTGCAAGCTGGATTGTCTTTTTGAGAGGTATGAGATCATCACTCAATTCATCAATGATCGTGTCCTGCCATGAAACAAACCTGTAAACAAAAGGTATTTGCCGCTCTGAATGCAGCACGGTGTAAGACAGAAAGGCGGGGAAATTGTGACGAGAAGATCTGCGTTAGCTACTGCACAATCTATGGCGGCCATTAGTGTTTTGCGTAATGATCGAAGTAATTCAAGTAGCAACAGCAGTTAATGATCGGCTATTTGAAATTGCCACAACAATAGCTGGTCCCGCCGTAGCCATTGTTGAAACAGTGCGCTTGGAAGTGGCGCATGTTGCAGCTGTTAACAGAGATGATCTTTGATTGCATAGTAGAATATATCGTGTAGGAAGGATTGCTGTATCTAACACTATGTGTGGCTTTACTATAATTTTTGGGGGAGGGTTGCCCTTTACGGCTTAATTGTTACACTGATGAGTTTTCAAAGTGTGTGCTATATCTTACATATGTTTGGTGAAGTCTAAATATACATCTTCTCTGGTACGTGAAATTACGAGTTGTCTATACAACCAACACCAGAACTTCAAAATTAACACCTTGTTTCGTAAATACAAACAAACTTTATTTCTAACAAAATGATAAACTTTCAATGGAATTATCTTTTCTAGAGTTAATTCGTTTATTAGTAACATAAAATTGACATATTTATTTGCAGTGGGAATGAAACGTAAAATCGTTTCAGAGGAACATAACAAGGATAAACGAATGTTAATATTGTTCTTTCCTAACATCAACAAAGGAATGTGCATTCATTATCTTTTCGTTCGCTTGTTCATGTTGCTCATGTTGTAAGCAGCTGAATCGAGGCATGTGAGTTTAATATCTCGAAACTGTTGGTGTTAGCATGATCATCGCTTTACCTTTAAGATTCCTTCTGTCTGATACTGTGCCTGTTCAGGTTGGAATTTGAAAAGCGTAAATGGGAGAAACATTTAATTGAACACAACTTACCAATGCTACCGAAACTCAACTTCCATTTTCCATTCTATTTTCAAATTTCCTTTCCAATCAGCAGATTCGGCCAATCAATGATTGGCAGCCATTACGATGATAGATTTGATGATAAAGAAGAAAAAAAAGCTCAGGTAAGTAGAAAAAGAAACACCACTCAAATCAGGCAGAACAGTAGCCGTGGGACGATAGGTGTATCTGCGTCAGGGTAGCTTTTGTGGTGTTGCCTTTTGTACTCTGAAAGCGGCAAGAGCGATGGAATAAAATGTATATAAAATTGAACTGTTTTTCTTCCTTCATTTGGCAGGCTATTGGATGGGAATAAAAGAAAAGTACAATACGGGTGGCAAAACGTTCGATGAACAGAAATCAGCTACCAAGTTACCCTTAGCCAACGTTGCTGTATCATTCATAAAATGGTGTGAAAATGAGACCGCGTATATTGTTTATGCTAAAAACGAAAAATCAATGAATCAAACCAGTAGTCATGAAATACAGTGAATAAATACATTCTGCTGTTGCCGTAGTAAAGTTAAATTACTTTTTATAACACTGGAGCAACGTATATACTAGAATAGTTGAAAAGGAAAACACATGCAAATTTATATGTTAACGATTAAAAACTTTTATGTCTAGTGAGGATCATTTTATGTAACACAATTTATTGGATTCAACTATTGTAATTAATTATTTAATTATTATATTTTTCAATGGACACCAAACATAATATAATCCTAGTCTTTCATATTCTCTCTCTCCCAGTCCATGCTACGGGAGGATGGTCTGGATTTGATAGCCGGTCCTGTCGTGTAGCACCGGCGCCGTTTATCACATACAACGCAGTATGTCCTTTTCCCCTAAGTAATTAGTACATTATTTATGAACATAGATGTGCTTACATGAATATTGTATTGGTTGTTGAAATCTTTAAATTTTTTGCACCTTACGGTTAATGATGCATTACTCGAAAAATCTCTTTTCGTTACTCGAGTTCTTAGGCTTTCTCTACATAATTCTAAACGTTCGTTGAGGAGCATTTATATTATGTCTCTCAAGTAAATAAAGAACTTCAATGCCACTGTCAAAGAGCTTTGCTTGAGTATTTACGAAACATATGGAAAAAAATTATACAAATCATTAAAATACTTTCGATATTACTAACATTGATAAAATTGTTTGTTTGGAAATTTTTTTATTATGTGTCAACTGTGCCATTATTTTAATTAAGTTTAATTCAGTTCTAATGACTTATACGTTGACGTTATTGTCGACGTTATCTGAAAAATATTATTTCACTGTAGTTAGTTTTGGATTACTCACAATTATTTAAATTTAAAAAAAATCGATTTCAGAATGACAGCATTTGGGCAAAGATTTATTTTTAAAACTTTTATGGTAATCTCCTTCGAGCAATACGGCCAGGCCGTTCTTTATGAATAAAAAAAAATAATCTCCTTCGTAAAATACAGGGCAAAAATTTATACATTTTTTCTGTCCACAAGGATCACCGTTGCAGAAGTTTTTTGATTTACAGCTCTCTGCATAAACCCTTTGGCTTTTCCAGGACAGAGCCCTTGGGACGGTGCAACTTTTGTACTAACAGCTTTTCCTACATGAGAATTGCAAGGCTATTCTGTCCAACATCGGAAACAAATCGATCATTTCGCTTTCTATCAATTGATCTAGTGGCGATGAAGATGAATCACATATCGTGGGAGGTTTGACTCTTCTCTGAACGCTTCAATCATCACAAGATTCGATTGCATTCAAAAGAAAACCCGAAAGTAAAAAAATGCATGACCGCCTCACTGGTTTGCACTTGGTTTGTAGTCTTTTCAATTGCCTAGATCCCATGTTTGCTAGCAACCTTTTACAACCGCTAGGAATATCAGAATCAGTAGCAAGAACTCGGTTGTCTAGCATTCCCCTGATATTTTTGTCTTACACTCTTCTACCTTTACGCTACTGTTGTGTATCCTTAAAAAATGACTGGTAAGCTAGTTTGAGTGATTGCTTCCCTTGGGAAAATGTTATAACAGCTTCTGTAATACTTTTCCGGAGGTCAAGTTGTGTCCTTGGCGTTTGTTCGACTCCTAGCATTTGTTAGCTAGCACCATGGTATAGTATTAAAAAAGTACAAAAATTGTCAACGTATGAGCAACTTCTGATGAGTTTTATAAAGACATCACGCCATATGAGAATTCAATTATGGTGAATGATCGATGTTTTCAGTATTAACTGAACGTGTAAAAATTTGCTAAGAACTGCATCTCAAAGCTTATTTTTAATTTTAATCGAATTTCAATCAAATGAATGAATGATCTTGTGCCTTTGGGGGGTTGCCGAAATGTACATAAATTACATGTTATCAAAGAGAAATTAAAAATGAATAGCAAAATATCAGACGATTTTCTTTCAGGCTGCTCTCTCAAATTAATTGCTCCTGTAAAACGGAAGACCCGAATACTGTGATATATTTTATGATGGAAATGATAAGTACAACATGTATAATAAAATATTTGCTACCCAAGAAATATTATCAGGCCGCGTCACGCTGCTCTTACACAATCACGTGTTGGTACGTGTATACGGAATAAGTATGATCGTGCTCAACGAACTGCAAGTACCCCACAATGAAGCAGCTCGTAAATCTCTTGATTATTTCGGAACTATATCGCTGTCGCATTGTGTGCCAGAAAAGAGTAATGAAAATGAATGTGGAAGCAATATCACACTCCTGCTGAAGTGTTACACTTATTCCACGGAGCAGCAGAGTTATGGGGAATTTAATTCTGCTGTTTGGGAGATTTTATGTTGTTGGTCATCCGGTTTCCATTTATTTTTCTTTTCACTTTAGACGCGAGCATCTTGATCGAATGTTTGTTGAATGCATCTTTTATGTCATCCGTCTAACCATGTTCGTAATCGTGAAATTTTGGAAACAAGTTCTTAATTTTTTTTTTTGTGCACAATTTATTATTCCATCACAAATAATAAGGAATAATCATCATCCGAACAATTTGAACATGCAATGCAAGTTCATTTAATATATAAACTGACATAATGGTTCGAGAAGACGAAATTCGGGACAGAATATAACAACATTTATGATTTAATTACTAAAAACTTATGCATCAGCTGTTTTAAAGAAGCTGATCGTATAGATTGTTCATTTCAAACAATTATAACCCATTTTTTATACAGATTTTTATAGATTTTCATAAGGTAATTCCATAGATTTTCATAAGGTAATTGCATCTAGTTCCATCTTATCGTTAACATTAACAAAGCCATAAAACTAAACAAAAAGCTGATTTAGTCGGCCTTGATAAGCTGTACAACCCGTCGTTAGTCGATTTGTTGGTCAAGGATTGTGTGACGATCGCTTTGTGTTGCTACTTTTTTATATGCTATACTACCTTTGCCTGGATCATTGATGGTCCTGCAGCAAAAAATAACCCCTTCGAGTACCCTTGGCATGAATTTACGATATTTCTACAAATATCGACAGAGGTGACTACTGCGTCCGTTGCCAGTTCGCCTTAGTAAGGTCCCCGAGCACCATACAGCCAGCACTGGGGGTCTTTCGAAGGAAATGCCTAATTATCTCGTGGCTAATTGTCTTCCTTCATGTTACGAAGACCATTTTTCACTGTTTCCCATTGTCTGCTTGAGGGAATGCAAGGAATGGCATATGAATCCATTGGTGCAGGGACGGAAATGAAGCGGGGTCTCCCGCCATCGCTGTCGATCGATCATTCGATCGATCGATCCATTCATTTCGAGACCCAATCTTTACGCCATTCGTTGTAGTAACACGGTAGCGCTCTAGCAAGAAGAAGTGGAACGGCTGTGCCCAAATGAGTCAAGAAACTTTATCAATAGACAACGCGATTGCGCCGTAGATCGTGGAGCACCGCCACCGCCAATTGCCGAGCTTCTCACGCGCGCCTCGTACGGCAGTTAATGCCTGGTAGCGTCATGATTGCACCGTAGCCAAACCCGAGAACGAAGGAGCAAAAGTATCGCTTAATGATTTTAAAATAACTCTCACACCCATTTAGGCACCCTCGTGTTTACGGTCCGTAAACAGAGCCTGACGGCGGCACACCGGCAAAGGTACACCTTCTTCGACGTGTTGCGCAGGTTTTGTGAAGTGAGTAATGATAAAATGATGATCGCGGTTCAATCAAACAATAAACAACAAACATCCTGCCGCGCTGGCTACGACGTGCCGTGCCGAAACTTACCCGCGCTCGATTGGTCGATATCCGAAAACATAATCGAAGAAGCCTAAATTGCAAGATCATCGCGCTAGTATGGCGAACGTTTCTAAGCTTCCATCCAACCGTTCAACGGGGTACTGATATGCGTTACGTGTTTGTGCAATATTCCAATTTTCTTATCCTTGCTGTTGAGCCATATCACTGCTCAAGTCATCGGTCAGGCTACAGTCGGTAATAAGGTGGAGAAAAAATACTTGTTGAGACCATCCACTGCGACAAGTGTTGTAGTATATTATTTCTGATGTTATCAATAATCAATATGCCTCAAAGTAGAGAAAATTGCCCCCCCCCCCACAACCATATTAAAAGAGAGCTAAAGCCGTGAAGTCTTGAAGACTGTGAAGCAACATTTAATGTTTCACGATAGTTGTAGCGTCTTCCTTTCCCATTCATTCTTCAATCATTCCTTCACCATGACAAGGCTGAATGCTAAGATTCTGTTTCTTTTTTTTCCTGGTGGGGCATTTTTTGTTGTCTTCTCTAACTACACTTGTGATACACTGAAAAAAGTGAACCAAAGGAGCGAATCAACCTGCAAAACAACACACAAATCGACTGAGAAGGGTGATACCAAGGGTAAAGAAGAATGAAATCAACAAAACCATAAATCGGTAGTGGAAAAAATCTTTAATTAACTATTATCTTGCTACCGTTTTGTGAAGGACGGTCGTGAAGGAGCGTCTGGATGCTTTCCTGTTCGTTCTGACGTTCCGCCGAACAGAGGTTTTCGAAGCGTTTCGAAGTGTGGAAAGTCTAGTGGCTATCGGCGTGAAGCTCCTGAAAGCAAATGAACAGCATTGATTACGACATGTTGCCACACCCAATTTCATTCACACCATTTGGCATATCCAATCGACACTATAAAATGACTCGACAGCCTAAGCGGTTGGTGCTGTATTGTGCATACCCGAGTTCGAATCTTGCATGATACGCAGTAGCTGAAGTCTCTCTATTTTTATTTCTATTCTGTACCTGTAGATTGCTGTATTCTGTAGTTTGTTTTAGTTTGTATAATCTTTGTAAAATGGAACGGGATTCAAAGAATTCACCTAGCAAGTAATTGACGGATATCGAAAATCCTTGGTGCCTGAGATATGTCCATTTTACACCTGCTTCCAAAGTAGCAAACCAAGTTTTCAAACACTGTCACAGTGAATCATGTGCAACATAGTATCGCCCGTAGAGTGACACTGGCGATTTCAGCATAACATTTGAATAATTGAGCTGTTTTTCACAGCTTTTTCACATACAAGAGAAACCCCCCTAGGCCTGCTGCGCGTACCAAAAAGACACAATAGGTATGCGAAGCTACGGAAGCAACTGAAAGGTGCTCCTAGTAGCTTGTAGCAGGTTTTCGTGTCCTTCAGAAAATGATCAACCGCTACGCTGGAATGCATTTTTGTAAACTAAGCGTTAAAGATACGAATTTGACCTCGTCCCAGTCACCGAATCGTTGCAGTACATTAAGAATTTCATGGCTCACTGTGGTCGGCGTAGCCAATATAAGCGTTTTTTTTCTCTACGCATTCTCTCTCTGTCACACATACACATAAACGTCCCACTGTGTCACGGGAAATGTTCTGGAGGAAAATGTCCGGGGGCGAATTTTATACTTGGTGCGACCTTCACGATTGACCATCGGAAAAGCACAGCCTAATGTCACAGTCCCCTTAGTATCGGGACCAAATCAGTAGACATCGGAGCATCGATGGTTAGCAAGGCCACAAAACAGCCCAAGGGATCTTTGAAGATCGGATGCATACTGTTTTGACGCCTTTACCGAGACGAACTGGAAGAGAGAATGAGAAGAAAAGTGTCATAAAACAGTAAGGTTGATAACCATTGCTTGGGAGTATCAAACCCAATGTGCAATTCAACCACGCCTGCTAATAAATACTATTGCCGCTATGTTCTGGCCTACAGGCGAAGTGAGATAAAAAACGTGCACACACGCATATACACGGTACGCTGTCGATCCCAATTAGTCCTTTCTCGCTCTGCCTAACTAACGATCATCCTGCTAAAGCGAGAATGCGTGTTGGGATCGCGCGTCGATACACACTAACACATTCAAAGACACCATGTGTGTACACAGCGTACGAGCGCCTGCACGATCCTAGGGGCGTGACCCGGGTCGATGTGTACGGGCGCATGCACGATCCAGTCGGCTATCGAGTCCATGTGGAATCCTTACGTGGAATCCTCACGGCGTCCATGTGGAAAGCAACGCGTCTGCAGTGTACGGGCGCTTGCTCGATCCTTACGGGTGAATGTTTAAGGTCGGTGAATGAGTCCATGTGGAAAGCAACGCGTCCGCAGCGTACGGGTGAATGATGAATCCAGCGGACGGTGTTTTGGTCGCGATGGTCGTAGCGTAGCGTGCAAAAGCGCGTTCAGTTTTCTTCATTTATTTGTATCAAAATTACTATTTATTTACAAACGACCGATTACAATATGTTGGCCACACTTTGGGCTATTAGTTGCAAGATTTTCCCGTGAGATATTTAAATAAAATAGTATTAAAATTCAATTACAAAAACGAGGTATTTTTCGCTACAATTCTATGCCTTGCTTTAGCTATTTCCTCGCGGCCGCCCGTAACGTACTGGCTTTGGTTTTTAGCGAATAACTAAAAAAGTTGAAGAGCTAGACGAAAATGATGTTCTACAAAGTTGTAAAGAATAACATTTCGTATCTTTTAAATATTTTTGCCGATTTTTGAACAGTTAATTAACCATGTTATTTTGATTTAATATGTCGGAGATTGCTTCAGCGTCACAAATTTAATTTTAAAATTCTTTCAAACATACGATTTGGAAAAAGATGTAAAGGACAGTGTTAAAACTACTTATGAACAATTGTTTTGAAAAATTTAGGGCTTTTGAACAGCTTTTAAATTGATCGTTCACTGCATCTAGTCCCATCGTGCGACACCTAATCGACGCATCCTTTTACATTCATATTCTTTACCTATGTACCCGAACGCATCACTGGTACGCGAGTCGGTGTTTAGCCGGTAAGCATTTCTTGGCCAAGCAATGGTTTGTGGTATGACTCAATTCTCATCAGAGGTATTCGGTTTCCCCTAGTCGCACCTACATAGCATCCTGTGTGCATTACCTGCCTACAAGAACCAGTAACACCTTCCGCATGCATAGGCGCGTAGCGACCACGAACAGTGCTAGTTACCTGTCGTCTGTCTGAACGCTCATGGGAAAAAATTAGCACGTGTAGCAGCTACCTCGTATTTCTGTGTGTTTAAAGAAATTTTCCATAAAACCACACCTTGAGGGTAGTTAAAAAGGTCCAAACAGCGTCTAATATTTTTTATCGGAACGGCCGTATGGTAGGAAACAAACCTGTCATGCAATATTTTTCCCCAAAAATATCAAAAAGCACGAAGGAATTATTTTTTGCATCATACGTGCAGTGAAATCCATTCCCATTCAGCTTCATTTATATACGGTACACAACGTACCCCCTCAACGACTGGTCGGATAGCGCAAATGTAAGCATGACTTTCTTCTACACCAATTTCTAATCCAATGTTCTCTATCATTTCAGCAAAAGCTCCAAGGAAGTTGTATGGGGAAAAAAGATTCTCTCACGCTCTCACGAGAGAGTGAATATGAGGAACCCCCCAGGCGTTTTTATTTTCTGGAATTCATTAATTTTTTTGCTAAAATCCGGCGTAGGTCCACACGCTACGAACGCTCGCGGGCGACTGAAGCGGGCGTGGCTACGCGGGGCTTTATATACCAACCCGGTTTGAGTGTGTGCGTGAGGTCGGTAAATGTCTTCCTGCGGGACTCCGCGGTGGATTCCAAACGGGCTCGTTACCGACCATGAGAACAAAAGAATACCGACCGCATGAACTCGCTTTTGCATGACTGGGAAGTGTACAAAAATTATGTAAACAACAGAAGCATGTTTATACACAAGTAAAAGGAAACAGGCATATGTAGAACAACCAAAAAATAAAATATTGAACTTTATGAAAAGCGGGAATTAATCAGCACCATCATCATAATGGATGAACGAAGGTGGCAAGAATTGGTTTCCTTGTTCGTTAAATATTTTTATATTATTTGCTAATATATTATTTGAATGCTCTTCATACATTGACACAGAATATAGTAAGTCAACGTGTAAGAAACATATATAAAAAATAAAAACATATACAAGCTGGATAAACCTTTGTAAGCGTATAAATATTTGGAACTCCGGCACAAATACGATCTACGCACATTTCGAACATTCTAATTGAATCCTAACGAAAAGGGTTAATCGGATTAAAAGTGTTAAAGCTTCATAGTTTGCATACGGGTAAAACAGGCATTACAGAAAAGGTCGGAATCAACAGGTACCGTCGATAAGGTACATTCTCGCATGGAAAGCTTCCTGACCCGACAAGAGTAGTGCGGGCTTCAGAATGCTTACTAGATCGTGCAACTGTGAGTGATCGTAACGGCATATATCACAACTTTGTAAACTTTGTTAAAGGACAATTTTTGTTGACTGACGCTTCGTTTAGAACATATACAAACATGACTCGTCTAGAAAAACTGTTACAAACAACAAACAATACAAATTGGATTAGAAGGTAGAGAAAAGTATACGATACCTGCGCCTGTCCTTCGATCTTCCCTATCTTGTCTCCTGCTCAAGCTAATCCTTTGATACCAAAGCTGCTTTCACTCGGGCTGATGGTTTAAAACCTTTGGATTTTTGGAGTGAGAAGTGTTGTTAAGCCAGAGGACTTTGGCGAATGACCGACAAAAGAAATGGTGCAAAATGCCGCACGCCGTGAGCAGTATTGAAGTTTTATTTGTTTATTAACTTGTCGCAGCATGGGTGCTGGAGGCAAACAGGGATGTACCTTCAAACATTTTTGCTACAATAAACACATTATCCTCTGTTAATTTCCCGCTCTAAGCGTTTCTCCGACCCACAGAAAAATGTCTTTCGAAATGTTCGGTAACGAACATGGTGCGATGTTCCCACTTGTGAGACTGCTTTTGCGAATCGTTGCTTGCCTAAAATGCCTGGAT
Organism: Anopheles funestus; assembly: GCF_943734845.2. NCBI lineage: Eukaryota > Metazoa > Arthropoda > Insecta > Diptera > Culicidae > Anopheles > Anopheles funestus. The sequence continues at coordinate 45,795,365 of NC_064599.1, forward strand.
GCCTGATGATGGTCGGATCAGGAAAAGAAGAACGCACATATTTTGCCTAACTATCCGAAACCTTCAACAATTATCAGTACATGGCATCATAAATGGTTGTAGGAAGCGGACAAAAGCGACGATATGTTCCCGATCCTCATACGGGAATAAATCGTGGAGATCGTTTGACTTTTGCTGAAGAGGATCAACAAGATGGATATGAACAGGATATTCGGGAGGTACCTAGGAATACTGTGACCGCCACAGTAGGACGAAAGGTCCCTCGCATATTTTCCCTCGTGGGAGTTTTATACTCCGTCACTTAGTTTGCGCCCGAACGGACAAAACCGGCATTTATGATACCGCTGTAAAGCGATCACCAAGATGGCGAGATTAGGATATCTTGTGTATAATAAACGAATAAACAATTTCATATAAAATGTGGTTACATGTCACTTTTCGTTGCCTGGTATTTGGTATGCAGCTAAACGGCACTGCCGTTTGGGGTTTCGCTTGCCGTTGGAAGGGTGATCGGTTTACTGAACGTTACTTATTATTTTATTTGTACCGCTTTGTAAAATGCGTTGGCACGAACGAACCGGCTAGTGTGAGCAATAAAGCATTGAGCAGTCGTTTTGTACTTCAACGAGGTACTCCGACAGCCGTAATGAAACGCCAACGCGCGTCAGTTTAATTGTAGAATAATTATGAAATTATTACGGTTATATTGCGAGGCGATATGGTTTGCTTAGCACCGCATTATTGTTACGCATGAGCTACGGAGAGTGGTTGACATCCAATCGGGCAAGCGCAATGACACGACGGAAGAAATTGGCCGTAGATTTATGAACAATTTACGACGGATGTTACGAGCATTGTACCGACAGCAGCGTTGCTGCTGACAACGGGTGCGAGAACAAGCCAATGAAGATGCTGAACAAATTAATTAGAGCCATTCCTTTTTCCGTCGCTGGGTTTCCACTGGAACGAAGCGATAAATGGTTATTTTTTATGTGGATTGTGCATGGAGGGCTCTGTAAATAAAACTGAATCCAAGACATTGAATGTTATTTTTGCTTTATGACTTTTTCCTAACATTCGTACACGTGTCGTAACAATATGATCGAAAAATGACATTTATGATGTTCTAATACCAACTAATTTGTTTCACAGATTGGGCTCACTATAGATCATAACAAGATCGAGACATGTGCAATAGAACATTTAATATTTTTCTTTGATTGACCATAACTATTTATTATTACAGCCGCAATATACTATGTTATTATCGAAGATCGAGTGAAAGAAAAACACACGTTACAGCTATAAGCATCCATCTCTTATCGATATTCGCTATCGAAACCTTACAGCGGAAAGCGCAAACACCAAAAATTCCAAGCGAAACATTTCCAATATAATGCCTTAATTCATAGACTATAGTAGACGATTTGACTCCTCTCGCTTCTGGGTGGCCGGCAAAAATCAAAGAGACGTCCGATCTTTTCACCTTTATTGAAGTCACTTTGCCACAAACGATCCGATCCCAGTTCCCACACAAAAAAGGGAACCTGCACACTCAAAACACCTTACCAGTCAAGTTTTTCATTCCTATTCAACGTGCCGAGGGAACAACCAGGCTCTTTTCCAATTGTTGTCTTCTTCTGCTTCAAGTATGTGAGGTGTGCTATTGTATCTGTCTGTCTGAACCGATCCGATCGGTAATGATGTGACGATCCGTGGTTAGATATCATCCCAGCACAATGCTCTAGCGTCCGTTGGTTCAGGAAAGGTTACGGTGGATGCGATGGGAAGGGATGGAAATGGGCATTCTCAATTTCTGAACGAATATCAGATGATCTATTTGTAGGCAAATTTACCAATGGAACGTACTGGAAGACCCTATGCGAACCGACAGAAGCTCGTCAAAATGGGAAGCAGAAGAATGTGGATAACCAAGTATGAGAGTTGCTCGAGGCATTCTTTGTGCATCAGCTACATTTTTACATCCCTTCTAGTTTCGATTCCTGCGGGAGAACGGTAGGCGGGATGTTTTGTAGCTGGCATTTGAAGGTGTGATACAGCAATAAAGACGATTAGTTTCGATTTTAAGATCATGTAACTGTTCCAGCAGGTGCTACGATTACTTACATTTCACATCTGACCTGTAGCTGATGTGTAGCTATACTATTTTTTTCATTTGTGTCTTTGAAGTTGAAGAAAGCATTATACATCAGCCAGATTTTAGATAAAGAATATTTATTGTAAACAATTTACTTCTTGAAAGAATACAAATAATATACAGCAAATACATTATATGCTTCAATTCACACATAACTAATTTGTATCGAATTTTCTATAAACTGATGTACTATGTACTATGTACTATGATGTAGATGTCTTTTTCCACGTAAAATGGTCAGGCTCATCCGAAGATCTTTATTGAATAAAAATATAAACAATGAAGTGTACATGTAATTTAAACCTCTTGTCTTCACATACGTCACATATGCCTCGAATCCCCCCCCCCCCCCACCCACACTACCTGTACAAAAATTCCGACTGGTTAGAAAATAATTATTCCACATTATGTTCGTTGAAAAGAATATTGCCTATCGATTGGGCGATTTCACTGACAACATCGGATGAGCACCGAGCGAATCCTTTTATGCACAGCGAACCGCGGAATCGCCTTAGGTCATATGTCACAAAGGCTTTGTAGAGCCGCAACAGGTTGCGTTGAAAGCGCGGAGAGTTCAAAGCGAATTGAAGCCGGCTGCTCATGAACAAGTTTTATGATCCAGAAATGCAGAGTGCTTGTACGTTTTGAACTTTCATCGCGTTTCAACTATTACCTTCCTTCTCAATACGCAAGCACATATCAAACGCATTGCTGGTGTTAGGCGCGAAACCACCCAATCTTTGTATGTAAAGTATCTTACCTATTATGGGTAACAGTTGCAAAGAGGGTTAATGTGATTGTTTTTTTCGTTTGAAGCGAAAAACGAAAACAATTAAACGAAATCGATATAATATAATGGAACTGAGTGCTAAAGGGTTTACAACATAATCTCAGGAATGGTTCCATTTTTTCACTTAGTGTTATTTATCGACTCTCGATCGATTTATGTTATCGACGAACTTATCCGTTGGTAGGTTATTCACCAGAAGAAATTGTACAAGATATCTACTGATCACCATATAAACTGGTCGAAGAAGAAAACCTGGTATCGCAAGAAAAATATCATTGCACTAGTTTACAACCTCATCTCATGCCATTTGCACCGATGCACTCCGGTGGTCTTCACGAATAGCAGGTGTGAGGTAGAACATAATTAGGAATGCTACTAGTTCGGTTGCTCCCTGGGGTAACATGGGCAACTTGTTAGAACACCTTTGTGCCGAAACCTTCAGCGTAGGTGAGATCCACTTTGCCCTGGTTTTATGCATAAACGTAGCAGAACATCTGTGGTGCAATTTTATTGATTTTGACCGATGCATCTGCTTAGCTGTGGCATTACGTTGGGCTTTGCAAATTTCTTCCATGCACTGGTCGAACGGTTCAATTACACAGCTATTACTGCCCACCTTGTCGGTATCGTGTTACGATGTGTAGCAAATAGGGAAGCATGCATACTAATAAAAAAATCGGAGCTCCTTTAGCCGACATGGTCTTATGGTCCGAGTCTGCACCGTACAGAAGACCGTATCAATGGTATCGCCACACCGACAAAGGGTTTTGCAATAGCGCAAGGGTTTGCACCGCTGGAGGTGCTGATCTTATTGTTGAATAGACCCAACACGGTAGGAACGTTCAAGCGCGTCGATATACTGAGCACTTCACGATGCCCATAAACTGGAGTGATGCTACTCTTCGTTGTGGTGAACGCGATCGTAAAAATGTGCTACTGCATCTATGACATGGTTGACCTCGCGTTTTACAGGTTGCATATCCGTAAAGTTCGATTTTACCGATGCTGAACGTATTCGGTTAGGTGGTTAATTGAAGCGGCACTTTTCAAGAAAGCAGAACGGTATGTTGATCGGGTGCATGAAGAATTGGATGCTCATTTCGGTTCATGTGATGTAGTTTATATGCTCATTTGAGCAGTATATTCATGGTGCTATCAAGGTAGGTGGGCGAATTAAACTAAAAGACTCTCAGATTTGATCATCCCGTTATGGATCGTAAGACACCGTTCATCAGAAAAGGGTTTCAATTTTTCTCAATGGAAAGAAAAAAATAGATGTTCTTATTTTTGCTGACATTACCAATATTCCCGAATGCTAGATCACTTCTAGTACCTAATTATAAATACACATTTGTTTTTACCTAACAAGCATGATATCGCTAGGTCAATGTGATTCTTACCATGGTAAAAAAATGTTCGTCGAAAATGAATGAATGAACGACCACATCATTCAATACGAGTGCGATCCAGTGCCACTACGCTTGGTCGCATCAACGACTAAAAACCTAATCCAATGATTGGAAGCATAATAAATGACCGAAGCAAACGTGATTTCCTTCAACGGGGAACGTTGGCGGGAACGTCCTGGCTGTAGATGAACCACAGCCCAATTCTTTCATCCAATGCGGCGATCTTCGTTCGTTATCGAAGCAATCATTCAGCATCTACCGGAACCATATCTCTGGGTCTCTAAAACTAAGCGATTGAATTTCATGGGGTGTATCCAAAACGAATCCGAGTCCGCACAGACCTCGTTGAAGCAGTGAATAGAGGCGTTGTAGGCGCCACAACATAGCCAACACAAACCATTTCTGATGAAGTAGGTGTTCTACATAACAAAACCAACACAAACTGAACCCTTTACAATGAGTTCGATCGTAATGCGAGGATGCAGGTAGATTGATTTTGTTCATATTTCATCATCCTTTAGCGACGCATAATTCCCTTAACAAACCAACAAGCTTGCTAAACCTCCGGCTAAAATTGATTTTCACGTGACTCGGTAGTTACGGGTAATGTATGATATGGGTTACTACCGTCGAATGGTGCACACCCTTTATGTTTGTTTTAGAAATGAAAATAATTTTACTTAAATATGAGCATAACCAAGGTTGCTTGAGGTTTTCTTTTTAGCAATTTTTTGAATGATGGCATGACAACTTAGGGGCAGATATGAAGTACAATATATACACTTAGTTTTCTTTTAAATTACCATAAATGAAAAATGGTAAGAAGATAGCTCGATTTTTATGCGACGTTCAGCTGCTTTATTGTTTAAACTCGCTCCATTGTTTAAACTACAATATTTTATTATTCAAATAGTTTGCATAAAATAATACGATGATAATAAATATTATTTACATTTCAATTGAAAACTAAATATAAAATGCAGTCGTCTAAATTATTAATAAAAAGTAAGAGATTTTGTATGTTAATCTTAACCTGATTTGATTTGAACCTAACTAATCTGTTCACAATTGAGTTTGCCCTAGTTCAAATTGCAATCGTAATGTTTGATTGAAAGATTGAAAATAAAATGCAAATGTGTTGTGTTTCATGTTGTATTTAGACGAACCATTCAATTAAAGTAAAAAACAGAATACGTGATTTTAATTTACTTTATTCTTGTTTTTTACGAGTTGATGAGTATATTGGAAAGTATATAATTTTAGGTATTTTTGTTTTTTAGCATTGTGTAAAATGTAAATGATATCATTATTCATGCAATATTTCATTTTATGAAAAACAACTTGAAAAATGGATTTTTGCTGTTGTCAAAATTATGTCTAGTTGGCGCCAGCTTGGACTCTGTTCTCAGGCTTTACTTCTCAAAATAAATGACCATAATCAATAAATCGTTACACTCGCAAGATGAGTCTGGAATACAAATTTCAGGGAGGAAGAAAACTAAAGCTTCTGCTCTGATTGAGCTGATTGATCACTTTTGTCGGAAACACATAGAAGCTCCGGCACCCAATTATGCATCTGCGGACGTCTAAGCATCAAGCCGTCTCGGACGTTCGGATCAACATTTAGAAAAACTCCTTCATCCAATCAAACGCACATATTTCTTCCTTCAGCGGCATAAAAACGTCTTACAGCTAGCTTGTAAAATGCTTATCTCTTAATGAAAATTACAGCGCATCTAAAATGGAACCAAAATGTGGTACGATTTTTTTGGAAGACGCACGGAAGATTAAGGTATGTGAGGAAAATAATTGAATTGCGGTCAAATAAAACAACTAACCGCAAGGAAGATGGTAACCACCGGCAGCAGTAGTGACGACCGGCTGGATCCGGTATTAAAATGCGATCGGTTCCAGCAATTTCCCAGTTGCTGTTTTTCCTTCTATCTTTGAAACGCGTGTGTATAAGTGTATGCTGGGTACAATCGCCATTGAGACGGATTAGACAAAAAGTTGAATCATGTTTTAAAGGCTTAATGAATCTCTATCTTTCCGCCAACATAGAGCCGTGTTGTGAATGAAAGACGCTTCGGTTCGCTCAATTATCCTGATACTTCCTGTTAGTAATACCGATACGAAGAAATTCGTGGGAAGACTCAAATTTATAGACCTACTCAGGACTTCTTGTAAGGGCGGCAGATACTTGTGCAATTCTTTGGGGTGGTCCCATGGTGCTTTAATTCAATGTTTGATAAAAAAAATGTTGCAGCCTAATATCATCAGACTATCTACATGACTGAGCATAAAGCTACAAATAGTACGTACTTAATCAAAATGCTGCATGAACAAGAGAGAATAAGAATATTTAAAATCCAAATATATCTTAAAAATGCGCAAATACTGCATATTGAAAGTAACTCACTAATGCTACAATGTATCGTTTTCCTATTAAAAACAAAATAAAAATATGTAATAATCAATTGATCTTAATACGTCACACAGCCACTAATTCATTGCTCACGTTAACACCGACATGCCATACCGGAACTTCAAACGGCTTTTCGAACGAAGCGGTTCGTTTGACTTCATTGTTCATCACCGCTTGTTTCATTCTAACTGTCTCATAATCTTCTGGCGCTGATAATAGCCGACCAACAGAACAAATGGTTGGCACATTTGTCATTACATTCAGCCGCTAAAGAAAAGTTAAGTTGACATTTATTTCCTTCGGGTGTGCGATCTTGGTGGGATCGACTGTGTTGGTGGGCAAACCCGCAATATCGCATATGCGCTGCCGAGCTGCTGATGTTGCACCGTATAAAGTCGAATCAGCATGCGTAGAATGGTTCGAAAAAAAGTGGGCGCGGCATCGACGTTACATTCGGTGCGTGTGGAAGTGAGATGCAAAAAGGGCAAGGGATGGCAAACAGTGTCCGATCGAAGCGAAACAGATAGAAGAAGGATGATGTACAGCAGAAGCAGAAAACTTAGAGCTCGACGAACGCGCAGTCAAACCTGTTCATCGAACCGGCTTTCAAGTTATTAGAGTGCCAACATCCTTGCGAGCAGCATCTTGGGAGAGATCTTCCTAACATCGAAGTTTGCTTCCGAACCGTAGGTGATCGTGCAAAGTGTTATCACCAAACGAAACGTGACACCGCAGGAGTTAGTGTGGCAAGTTGTGAGTTTGTGTCTACTTACAATAGTGACGATAAAGAATCATAGTGCACGTATGTTTGATCGTATTCAAACATTGTCTATCAGAGCTGTTTTCTGTCGATACACATTAGTTCAAGAACGAAAGTGTTGGACGATTGCAAAGGAAGCGTGAAGGCTTCGACTGTGTAAACATTAAGACGTGATTTGGCGTTGTTCGCAAGAGGATAATATACGATGGCTGTTGCTAGTTTAAATATGTCTCCCATCTTCAGCGGATACCCTTTCCAAGGTAAGTTCTGTGTTTCGATTAGCCGTCGGCATGGGAGTGAAAATAGTTATGAGAATGTGGAACATTTCTTTCAATTTACGATGAATAGGATTATAGCATATGCTTCGATCGATTTCCATTCTACGATGGGGTGTGAGCATGATCATAAATCATTCAAAACACCTTCGGATAACGGTGTGAAACTGAAATCGATAGCTAAACATAATTACGATCACACACACAACAGCTGTGTAGCACATGTATCGATCTAGGGAGGCGGAACTGATGTTGTTCGGCAACATCAAGAATTTGGACACTTTTACCCAGATCCAATGGTTCGGTACATATCAAATGAATCGGTAGCAATAGAGGGTTCAAACGAACGAATATCAAATCGTTGCGTCACGGGAGCATGGCACTTTCGTTTCGAGAACTGAAGTGTAGAGTAATGTTGCCTTTGCTCTTTGTTTCGTGAGGTAAAACTAGATCAAACGTACATTCGGTCCCATTCTCAACGATCTACCTGTATCATCCTTGGTAGAACATTTCTCCCACATGGTGCTCCTGACGTTTACAAGATTAATGGTTGTAAATATTTTATTGTTGGTTATTGTGCGCTTCTCATGCTACGTAATAAACCCGGACGAACGAGCCCACACGCTCCATTCAATTAGCTTTGAAAAGGGATTTTCTTTTTAAAACGATCGGCGAGTAGAATGAAGGTTATGAGGGATTTTAAAGAAATTCAAATTAAGATCGGAACTTGCATAAACAAAACGAACTTTCCATCTTCTCCGACCGTCCGCTGTCTACGGACGGTTACTTAGAGATCAAGTTATGCTGAATGGAATGACCAAGATCAGTTCGCCGTCGGGAAAATTGGCTGGAAAGCATCGCCGAGAATGGGATCCCCACTGACCACACTTAAAGTTCAAGCTTCAAGCTTCAGGCTGTCATTGTTGTTTCCAACGCGGACTTGCGGAGGAGCACATCGATCGTAAAATTCGACAGACAGTATGGCGCGTCGTAACGCGAGAACGCAAGTCTTGGTACGGTTCATGCAAAAGTACTTTCCGCCTGTGTTTGGTGCCTTCGCGAAGAACAGGCCCAAAACGAAGGGGCTGCCGCTGACGACAGCATTGATGACGCTGCTGCTGCTGATGATGATGATGATCTTCGGTGTTCGTTTTGGCGTTGCTTTTCAAGCTCCCAAACGCCTTCCGAACCCGCCGCAAGACTCGAGCGGCATGCTGGCTTTGATGTTATTTTTGTAATTCCTGTTCCTCAACAACACACAACAACAGCTTAAGAAGCTCGCGCGTCACATTCCACACGGCGATGGCCATACGGTTCACGGGCAGTGGTCTTCCCGACGCCCAGACGGTGTTGTTCATCGGCAATCGTACAGTCGGCTTCGAGCGACCTTAAAGGTGAGCTGGGTGTTCGGTTGAAGCTGCAGCGACTTTCGAAGGGAACTCTCGGTCCTTCATAATGATAATGTAATGGGTGCCCCGGAATATTTTATTACTTTCTTCCTTGCAAGAAAAGGGGATGGTGGAGGATGGAAGTAACCACATGCCTCACGGTTCCTTGGGAGAGCAAAACAACAACAGCAACAACGAAAAAGCTCGAGATCGGCCAAAAGCAGATCGTTGATCGCAAGAACACGAATAGCACCGCGCACCGTTGTTATTTCGGTCGTGATCAAACCCTCTCGGCTTCAAAAGCCTAACCCACGATACGCACCCAGTATCTTACCAGTGTATCAGCCCCAATTGGCGAAGCCTGCTTTCAACACGTTTTTCCTTTTTGCCCGCAATGCGTCATCTCTCCATATGCCACACGTACGCGTGAAATAAATCGTCAGGAATTTATTGACGTTCGCATCGGTCCTCTCGCCGGTGAAATTCCTTCGTGAAGCTTCACACTGACGGCAACGGGCGATAGCGATAGGCAGTGCAGTGGAAAGAACACGGCAGAGCAAGAGGAACGGATTGCTTACACTAATGCAATAATTTATATGGATGTTTAATATATTTATAAACTAAATGATCAATTTATATGATAAAGCACTGTAGGCGATGGGACGATAGATGATAAAGGAGGGCAAAAAGCGAAAGCTTTACCGTCGCATCCACTTTTTTTTGCAACGGCATAAGATCCCGTGTCGGTGCTTTCAGATCAGCAGAGAAGGCGTTTTCGGGTTGTGCAACATATCCCCTATGGGGTCGACCGATACATTTTAATCAATTGATCAAATTTGGATACCGCTTCTTCGCTTGCCGATGGTTTGGTACCTATTTTTCATTGCATCCATCCATTGCACTCGGTGAGGTGTTTAATGAGAACTACACCACCTAAATATTTGGCTGTCTGGCTCACGGTGTGCAAGCAAAAAATCGAAACCTGTATGCGCCAACGTGCAAAAAAGGATGATCATTCAACAAATTTATCTTTTCAACGCCGGCTCCTTGCGGAACGTTTGAAAGCCGACCGTGAGAAATGGCAATGGAACGGTGGTAGTGTCTCGCTCTGGTTTACAACAATGACGGAAATTTATGAAACAATCATTGGAACAATATAAGCCAACAGAACGGATGACATAATTCGGTCTTTAGATAGCTTCCGTTAAGTTGAACTTTAAATGATTAAGAAATTGTATGCCGTCATCGATGTACAGCGATGACGTTGAGTATGTAATGTTAGAGCAAGCCATAAACTATGTGACTGAAACGTAACACTTCGGTGCATTCAGGTATCAACAAAATGACTTATCTTATTCACCTCTTTTGAGCGTCCTCAACGAATTGGAAATCAAACAACGCGATCGCAACTGCCGGGGTGTGTAATTACGTTATATCACGAAACCTGTAATTGAGTTACTGATTGATCGCTGCATGATGGGTGCCGATCGATAGCTGTTTCCTTTCACTCAATCCTATGTTTACGAGCATGTGTTGTATCTATAATTTGGAGGAACGCGTTCAGAAGCATCGATACAAACATCATTAGCTTCATGATTCTTCTTAACGCACCCAATATGTATAGCTCGCGTCGCCCAAAGGTGTGTACGGTGCGCGGGAAAGTGCATTTATGATATGCACCGAGCTAGACAGTAGGGTTAATTCACTATGAAACTTGAAATGGCTTCTGTTTGCATTGTTTCAACGCTTGCCAGCACAATTAATTTTATCAACTACCGTAGCAAACGTGCTTATCAGTTAAATCTTTCCACAAAATTAGGAACAACATTTGCGATGATACCGAAAAGACCATTAAATTCAAATTAGGCTGGTACCGATTTGCTTCTGTTTCACGTTCGCGCTTAGATGGGGCTGCAGACAGGGAAGCGGACGTTTAGATTTTATGAATACGTTGATCGCGCACAGGAATGGGGGAAAGAATTGGTGTTAACAAATGGTAACAGCAGAATGTTCAACCTTTTCCGCTGCTGCGCTTTGCAGTAGGAATGATAAATTGACTGTCCCCCACTCTCCCTCCACCCAAAGCTGGAGCTTTAATAAGCGTAACCCATGAAAAGGTGTCCAAGTATGGAGAGCCTTGGGGATTTGTTTCAACCCAAAACATTTTTGTTGTTTCCTTTTTTGACCTTCAGGAACTGATTCTCCAAATGGGGGAAATCCAAAAGAAACAGTAGTCTAATGATCCTGCTGGTGTGGGTTTTTTTTTCGACTGCTGTTTAGTTGCGTGTGTATATTAATTTATTGCAATTTACGCCTAATTGAAGCCACTATTAAACATGTGTACGCATTCCGCGCAGTGCGACCCCATCATACTCCAGATTTTATTCCAACCGATGCGATGCAAACCGGTTACAGAACGGAAGAAAACAAAACACGAAGACGAAAGCATATCATTTAACATTTCATCGACATGATTGACTTGATTAACGTCAAACACGTGAAGAGGAACGGAGCGAGAGAGGGAGAGAGAGATCGCAGAAAAAGTAATTTGTTTTTGAATTCCCAACGAACCATTCATTCTTCTGCTTTGGTTGCACAAGCGATGGTTTCAACGGGTGTATGATGAAATTGTTTACAACCCTCACACCGGAAGCATTCCTGTCGAACGTGTCAGAATGGTTCGCACCCCGAAGGCAACGGAAGTTGTTTTAATTGATTTAAAGTTCTCACCCAATCACCGTCCACGATACACCTGAAATGCTTGTAATCCGGCAACCGGGCTGGGAACTTCTCAATCAAACGCATAAGGAAGTCATTAGAGACGACGAAGGCGGTAGACGATCTAAGAAGAAAAGACCCACTAATGCGACCGAACAATGTGACACCATGCTAGCGCCTTGTAGCACCCGAAACACGAGCCGTCCTTGTTCCGTACCATTTCACTGCGGCGGTTCTTCCCATACGATCGCTTTGATCTCGATCGGAGGGTTATTCCATAGGTCTTAGCACAGAACGATCAGCTCGCTGAGTGTGGTCCTGGGTGTGCTGTGTGACAATGTGTCGACGAACATGACACGACCCATTTGTATTGTACGCTTTGTGGCAGACATTCTAGACTACCTTCTTTTTTTTTTGTAAACTTATTCCAGTTTTTCGTTTCCATTGGCTGCATCGAAAATAGCGCTAACGATCCGTTTTCTTTTGTCGTTTCTTCTCACTTTTCACTTGCCACAGGTCAGGGACGTGTGAACCAGCTAGGTGGAGTGTTTATCAACGGACGACCTTTGCCGAATCACATAAGACTTCGCATTGTGGAGATGGCGGCGTCTGGTGTGCGGCCCTGTGTCATATCGCGTCAGCTACGAGTATCGCACGGTTGCGTGTCGAAAATTCTGAACCGATACCAAGAAACGGGCTCCATCCGCCCGGGTGTAATCGGCGGTTCTAAACCACGCGTGTCAACGCCGGAAATTGAAGCTCGCATCGAGGAGCTGCGCAAGGCGAATCCCGGCATATTCAGCTGGGAAATCCGTGACAAATTGATTAAGGATGGACTGTGCGACAAAACTTCCGCACCGTCCGTCAGTTCCATCAGCCGTTTGCTGCGCGGTGGTCGCCGCGATGATGGGGACATGCATGGGAATCATTCGATCAACGGCATCCTGGGTGGTTCGTCGTGTGATGAGGACAGTGACACCGAATCGGAACCGGGAATTACACTTAAGCGCAAGCAACGCCGATCCAGGACAACCTTCAACGGTGAACAGTTGGAGGCATTGGAAATTGCCTTCAGCCGTACTCAGTACCCGGACGTGTACACCCGTGAGGAGCTTGCCCAGAAGACGAAACTTACCGAGGCACGGGTACAGGTGTGGTTCTCAAATCGACGTGCGCGTCTTCGCAAGCACATGAGCTCCCAGCAGATGGTGGCTTTCGGCGCCTCGCAGTATCCTTCGCAGTTCGAGCAACAGGCCGCTGCTGTGGCTGCAGTTACGGCATCGTCCGGTTCCGGGTCGGGTTCACCGATGGGAGCTGGTGCCTGGTCACAATGCTACTCATCGTCACCGAACCAAACTGCTTCAATCCACGCAGCGTCACAATCGTCCTACAACCCGCTGGCCCAAACTATGATCCATCCCACTTCAGCCACCATGAGCCCGCCGGCTTCGATGAGCCCGCCTAGTTCAATCAGCCCACCGGTGTCGCATGCCGGAGCTCACTCCACCTCCGCTTCCCCCATTCCGCAGAACTCCACCACCGGTGGCATGACCGTAACCAGCAGTGGCACACAGTCGACCGGATACAACTACTTCTCCATGTTGGACAGCAACCCGCAACATGTCCAGCTGCATCCACATCACGCCCACGCCACCCATCACCATGCCGGTCAAATTAGTGCCGCTCAATCGTACGCAACAGTCTACCCATCCGCCACGACCACTGCCAACATTGACACCAACACGCAGTGGCAGCGTTCCGGCAGCGTTTCGCACAAATCGTCCACCAGCGAGTGGGACGCTTATAGGTAGGTTGACTTTATGGCCTTTTTGTGGGATGGCATTTGCCTTCCGGTGGCTTTTCTAAGCCCCACATCCTTCACCGTGCAAATGTACAGCAATTAATAAGCTTTTATCTCTTTTCCTGTTTCTGCTTCACGTTTAGCTCATTTTTCTCCAACAATATGGGCCACCACCATCATGCACACGGTCACCCACACTACTCGTCGGCGGCAGCAGCTGCAGCGGTAGCGGCCGAAGCTAAATCTGGCTATCCCTACTTCGGACAACTGGGGGGACTGGAAATGAGTCGACTGCACTGCTAGGATATTGCTGGGTAAAACGGATGATAGTGTTCGGTTTTAACAAAGAAATTCATAGCTAAGCTGTATAATATCAACAGGATTGATAGTTGGTTTTACGTAAAAATTTGAAAATGAAAATTTTATCAACTCCACGCGTAAAAAAACTGTATGTACAATGTTACCTCAATGATGATGTTTAAATAGGTTAAGGTTAGAATTAATTCGTAAAACCTACACCAAGGCTTTCATTGTTTGCGAAATTCACTCTTACATAAATGTTCATCTTAGCGATTGAAAACTATTATTTGTATAAAATAAATCAGAACAGAAGTATTAGATAAATCACAGATAGCTTGTAAGCATTGAACACGCAATGCTTTTTTTCTTGTATATTAAGTTAGCAGATAGGAGCATAATTTATAATAAAATTAATACCCGATGATTGTACTGAATACATTTAAGAAGTTGACTTGAAAAACAATAAATACAGACGAATTTATGTTAAAAAAAATAACAACACATTTGTTCATTATTTCTTACATTCTCTCAAACAATGTTCTTCTTTTGTGGCACTAAAACCTCAAAATCCTGGTGGGGCCCGGTGGTGTATGTGATAAACGACGCCGACCTACGCGGCAGGACTGGGCCAAAAAATCCCAATCGCACCGTCAGGCCGTTCTAATCAAGCAAAAAAAAAACAAAAGCTTATCATTTCTGGCTTGATCTTTAAATTACCCATAGCGAGAGAGTCAGTCCTGCGTACGGAACCTGCCTAACCTTCCCAGGATGGGATTTGATACCCGGCCCTTTCGTGAAGAGTCCGGCGTCGCTACCACATATCCACCGAGGTTCTCAACAATTAATTTATCCAATTCTGCTGTAACTTCATTTTGTCAGGATTTTCTCTAAACTAGTTTGCCTAACTATATCGCTTTTTTAAATTTAATCTTCAACTGTTAGTGATTGTCGGTCATGTATCATATTTGCTCTTTGCTTTAAAACTATGTAAACCTTCCATGGGTAGCAAACGAGCATAAAATACGTGGTGTTATGCAGATCCCACATGTATGTACAACCACAAATGTGATTTACCTCAAAAATGTTCTCCATCTGCTGCCATCGAACCATCCATCAATGCGGACACAATAAATCGGGTTTGATAACTCTCGGCCACGAATGCATTCAACAGCATCACGTACACATCCCAACACCGAGAAAGAGGGAAAGATGTCCAAGAATGTGCTTACATGGGAGCTGGAGTTTTGTTACCGTACCGATCATGGTACGCTGTAAACTACCCATAATGTACCGTCCCACCAATTGACGTCCTGATGAACTGCTGCCGTGCTGCGTGTCGGGACGGTTCGGCGTGAAGAAAAAAAAGTTACAAAAATGCTAAATATTTATTACCAATCATCCTGGAACGGTGTTTGACGCACGAAGGCTACTCGAGCATCGGCCAGACATGTTTATGGTGGACCATGGATGGGTCGGTTGTAAACTGTTTATTCAACCTTGTTATCGCCGCTTGACGCCTTACCCGTCCTGTGTGGTAGGAGGGAACGGGGGAGGAAGAAATTAGGAGTCAAATGAGATTTTTTTTATGCCCAGTTTGCGTTTCCAATGGATACCTTCAAGAAAGCAAGGAGGAAATAAAGTTCAATGAATGCACGGAGCACCATTCCGGGGGAAGAAGCCAATAAAACAACTTAAGCAGTATGGAGTCCTTATCCTGTGTTGGTCGATTTTGCTTCAAACAACTTCGGAGCATCCTCACGATTGCTCGAACAGTTCCATACGATTCCAAGTGGCTTGCAGCGAAAGAACAGAAAAAAGGACATCTCGGGACAAATTCCAAGCAATGACCCTTCTGTCCCAAGCATGTTGGTACAGCTTAAGGCTCATTACCATTCTTTGACCAGACTTGTGCGAGTGTGAGTGTGGGTGTGTGTGGGTCACGATACCAACAACCTCTGCACAAATTCGTAAGCCTTGAACCATCACTAAAGCCTTAATTATTTGCCATCGCCTCGGGCGGCAATTTAGAACTAGCAGGACGCACGTTATGAGATCCGATGATGACAGAACGCACACTGTGCGGATGGATTGTTCACATTTCAACACTCACTCGGAGGGCCCAAAGCTTACAGCTTCTAACTTCGTACTCATTGACATCATGAGGGAAACGCAGCGGGGATGGAAGGCCAAAAATGCTAGGACCTTGGACTACGAATCCCTGCAATAATATGCTAGCACAGCCAACACATCGTCGCTCCGTGAGTGGCAAAGATAACGTGCCTGCAATGATAATGTGATGCGAGCACTGGAAGCAGAAGCGAGAGAGAGATAAGCTTTTCGAGCGCTTTTGTCGTACTCTTTGCGATGATGCTTTCGCAGCGAGAGGAACAGACATTGTGGAAATTAATGAATTTTCTGGTTTCATGGATATAATTTTGCGTTGCTGCATTCCACGCCGGAAGCAGTTTCGTTTGCTTTTCATTCCAGCGTTTGTTTTCCCCGACTCCTTCAGTGATGACCCCCTATTGGTACAGGGACATTTTGTTGGTTTGGTGGTGCTGGTGGTGCGAAGAGCTAACTGCACTGCAGTAGGTGGGGTGGCTGCTAGAATAGTAGCCAAGGACATGGTTTCACGGGACTTCACACCGATGTAGCATGATGTTGTGTGAAAGTATAACAAATTGAAAGAGAAAAAAAGATTTTTCTTCGATTATAATTCTTGTCATTCCATCTGCAAACTTATCGTCGGAAACAATTTTGCTCTATTGCTTTGTGCAGGGTTCATGATAACACTTTCAAAACTGCAGTGCTGAACAAACGCAAAACTCATTTAACGTGTGCAAAGGCAGCACATTGAACTTCCACGTATATCATAAACACATTGCTGCACAATGTACTCTAATGGCAATCATTACTTTTGTCCCCAAAAAGGGCAAACAATGATTAAATGTAACAACAATTCTACAAAATTCCATTCAATTCCACTTTGCTTTGCATCATCTTTGAGGATCAAGTGCATCTTAGTCATAGGTAATTGCAATTGTGTATACGAGCATTCACATCTTTTACTCGTCGGTAAATGTTTTACGAAAGGAGCATCATACTGCAGCCAAACGGATTCACACAAAAACAGAGCTAAGCCACGCCACTGACCTTTTTGTGAACAAAGTACAATATAAAACAAGGGCACCATTCTTTCCCTTTCTGCTATCCTATGTCCTATCCTGAAGGAGAAAGGTATTAGTTTTTGTTAAGCTGCTTTGGCTGCTCGGTTCATGTCGTCCAACGATTGACATTGTTTCGCAGCATATGAGTGAGCATGTGAGTTAAATGCTTTCACCTATGCATATGTGCCGTCTTTACATCCTTGCAAATTAAGCGAAACCAACGCCTTCACATATCACTCGCACGGATGGACGAAAGGCGCATTCTATTTCGTAGATTACCCCGTAAGAATTAAACGGATCAGCAAATTCGGTAATCTACCTTCACTCAAGTTTAGCCAATTAAAAGCGCAAACGTTCCGGTGCCGAAGAAGCGCAAGGAAGGACGTATGGATAAGGAAGGATTTTAAGCGAGATGGCTTCTTTAACGAGAAACGTCTCGTATAGAAATAGACATGGATACACGCTCTTCAGCACAATGGCCGGATGGGAATTGGATTTGAAATAGAAAACGACCACTTGAATTTGCAATTCCCCACATGAGAACTTCCATCCAAAGCTCATCCTATTGAGTGTACCACTTTGCAAACGTAATCTGCCATTGTTGCAATTCAATTATCTTTCGAAGTCCACCAGCGAGTCCACCAAGGAGATCTGGAAAGATTGTTCCGCGTGAAGATAGGCATCACGTAAGTAAATTATTACGGGCAGCTGTGACATCCCGGTTTGTAATACTCTTCGGACGATCGGTTTGGAGTGGAACTAGAACAACGATATCAGCTTCAATAAAGTTTGAAGTTGGGTTTCTCATTAAAGTTTGCTACATTCTGCTAGTGTTCTAGCGGTAAACGAATGTGTTTGATGTCTAGACATTGCTGTTTGTTATCTTTGAAACAGGACGATAAGGGTGAGTTTAGTTGCATAAAATGATCACCCAACAAAAGAGAAGAACACACTGCCCGACCGTACGGAACATCCTTAAAATGCGAATCTTTTCTTACAAGAGTTTTGAACCACAAGTGTGACTAAATTGCTGCACCTGGTGCTCTGGACCGAAAGCGATAGCACGCAAAGATACGATAATCGGACACGGGCGGACGGTTATGTGATAGTTTGCTGCATTTCATTTCCATCTTCTTTCTGCGTCTTATTCTGCGGAAGCGGTTTGTGCTCAAGGTGGGCTAAATTGAGAATGGATTCTCCATAATTGATACCTGTCGTAGGCATCGTCAATAACACGGTTTTCATCATCCTTAATAACGTCATCGTATCGGATGGTTCTAATCCAATTGAAAATAGAAGTCACTTAACTTTGTTGCTTGAGTGTCTGTTTATTGACACGTGATGATGGGTTATAAAGTGAGAAAATAAGACGTCATAAAAATAAGATGTTTTTCTTTGAAATTCAGATGAAACCACAATTATGTTATTGATACATCATACTATTCACATAAAACTTCAAACCTCTAGATGGCCGATAACATTTGAATTTAAAGTTAGGCATTATTAATACTTTATTCAGATATATGCATTAAAAAAAAACTTGTTTTTATCTTAAACTTTATGTTTTAACACTCTTCTAAAACTTATAATAATCTAAAACTCAGCTGTCTGCAGCACATATTATTGATATTTCCACCAGGCAATATCAAAATATTTGGTTGCCGTTAATAACAATCTAAATTTCCTATTAACTCATTATATAATGCTATATGTTGGTTGAAATAACATATCAAATGCATCAACATTTGACGAATAGCGTTTGACGTTTCGAGATCAATCCAACACAAAAGGAGTTCCATAAGCGGAATCGAAACTCTTTCATTGACGTTAAGAAAGGCCAGATGAAAACGCTGCAAAGCGGTGACTTTCGACCTTAAATGGTTTACCCATTATTGGTGTGATCGAGATCCCTATCATTCTCGTTCGACAGATGCCGAATGACGATTGATCTTGACCGTTCATTCGTCTTCGTCAATCTTAATTCATCGACGTTTGTCCGTAGTTGCTTCAGGGTGGCCTAAAAAGAGATTCGCACTTAGACGAGCTCAAACGGTCGCCGATCGCTCGTGCGGGCTGATTAAACAAATGTAAGCAAACGTGTTGAATTTATTATTTAACGCGTAAATCTGTAGATTGGTGGCCTAGTTGAGCAAAAAAAAAGGTTTATCCTGATGCCTTATTAAAGTAAATACGTTTAAAAAAAATATATCATTGCTGCTAACTATAACATAACGTATAACATGTTATGAAAGTAACGTAAAACGGCTTTGTGTTATATCTGGATTTTTCACTCATCACATTCTTTCAAGCGATGATGCTATAAAGGATAAGCAAAAGAAATAAGGACAAAGAAGAGATCGGCAATTATTCGACCAACCCAAGGGATATATAAATTAAGTTATAAATTTTCAAGAATTTTTATTCACTCTAAACCTCAACAGTTCAACTGACACAGTTTTCTTAAAGAATATACCTAGCCTCGTATTATATACAACCAAGCAACGGTTTCTTTATCCAATCGATAACAAAAAAAAATATACCCAATACCAATTTGCAGTTGGTACCTATACAATTTTAACAAATTCATTTTGAAATGGTATTGTCACTCGTAGTATGTTGCCTAGCAACGTAAACACCTAAACGTTCAAGCTATTGTAATGCTGAAATTCAGTTGTACATACGGCCATTATTCAAACCTGCGTTCAATCGTTAAGCACATACTCACATGATGCATCGTAAAGCAATAAACGTAAACGATTATTTATGAAATGAAGATGTGGTCCTTTAATTGTGGGTTAAAGTTGCCTTTCCGGTCAATTTTTTCATTTTCAAATTTTGGTATAGCGAAAGATTGAGAAAAAATAAACGAGTCCTATCCGTTGTGTTGTAAAAGACTAGACTGAAATGTATGAAATTTGATTTATGATTGATTAAGATTATGTTGAAAGAGATTCATTGACAAACCAAATGGATTCTTCAAGTATAAAATTGTAAAATTTAATGTGTAACACGAAGTTTTACTTCCTTAGCAGTTTATGTTCATTGCTATATTAATGATAGTCATACTCTCATTACAAGCACACCGTATCTCTCCAGCAATGTTTATGAAAATGTCAATTACAATGTAACGATCAACCCAAACATTTTCCAACGATTCTAAAGCAACAATGTGTGATGGAATTCAATTAATATCCATACCTAATGGAACTATTAGCACACATGCCTTAAATGTTGCCCCCCGAGGCCATCGTGCCCACCGTGGACCACCGCAGTTTAGAATCCCCTTTTAAATGAGCTCTTATATCCTAATTTCACGTAAAAGTGGAACGAAACCCTTCAGCATTTCAATTATATCAAAGCTCTAAAACCACAAGTGTACTCGAATCGTAAGCCTCGGCCCAAGAGAGTATCCGAATTGTGATGAACATCGGAATCGGATGTAAATGATGATTGATACGATGTGATGTGTCTCTTGCTTCAACATTTCAGAAAGCAGCTACACCAACATGGAATGATGCTATCCGCCCGAGCGGGATTTCAGAACCGAACCGAAGTGTTGAACTAATTATACCACCATCGAGTTTCAGTTTTTGGACGCTGAGAATCTTTTCCCGTGTACGCTTACGATTGCGATTGCCTATGGGATGGAAGTTTGATTCTGTCTTCTTCGTTTTCGCTTTGATGGCGCGAATCATTTGTTCAAATGGCCCCGAGATGTCTACGAGAGGCATCCATCGTCTATCAAACACGTCAAACTTTCCGCAACAGTCCGGATGGGAGGTGTGCGTATACTGCTGGAACGGGGTTTACTGCTGATGGACCAACCGCAGGCCAATAATGAACGAAAGACAACTTGAGACCTCCGGCTTTCTTTTTTAACTGAAGGGCAGAATGCACAATACATCCCTTCGTTTCGTCGAACGTTCATTTGGTAATTCAAGATTTGATTATTAACTGCTAAATTGTTTCCTTTCAAACTTCCAAACCGCCTGTTGACGCTCCTGGCGACACCAAAGTCTGTTGGCAGTTGTGTGGGAAACTTTTGTGCAACTTGTTATTAATTTAAACATTCAGACATTTTTGCAGGAAAAAATGCAATCATTCAACAACATTGTGGTAATGCAGAATACTGAAAAGCGATGGAAATGGAAAGTGGGTATGACAAATTTTATTTTTGGTATATTTTACAAACTAAGAATAAATTCTATTCTACATACATGCTTTACATTCATGGTGGTGTTGTAAACTACGATCATTGCGATCAATTGGGAAGTGATTTCTTTTTATAAACTGCTAAAGATCGAAGACCCTCTCATTAAGAAACGCACACAATTCCATGCTTCCTTACAACGGGCATTTAGTTTATCAGTGTTGACAACCAAATTATCTTGCACCGAAACTATGGTTTGCTGTCTTCAATCAGCAACTGCTAAGAAGCGTAGAAAATCTCATCGAGTAACCGCATCGCACTGCAATCGATCGGATCCAATGCAAGACGATCCACCACACTGGCAAAAACAACCGTCAATTCATCCGTATAACTTTATCACTTTATCCGTCGCTTCGTGCTCCGGTGATCCGATGATCGCGATAACACACAGACACACACACACATACGCCACGATCGCGCACAATCGAGCGGATAAGTTTGAGCGGCCACCCTTGGGTGGCGGACGCTGTTTCGGCAGGCTGATCAGTTGACTGTGGCGTAAGATCGCATAAGCAAACCGCCTGCGTTCGCCGTGTCAGTGGGAAAAAAGAATACCGACCCACCGCTTCGCCGCGGACTCTTACCGCGTTGAGTGACGTCGCTTGTCGAAGGTGAGCCATCGCAGGAGCGCAGAGATGCATGAACGTGAGCAAATTACATGCCATAAAGTGTTGCAGTATGTAATCAAATTAAGGTATTCGGGCCCTTTAGTTATCTTCGCAGCCGCATCCTCAGCCATAACCGCAATCGTGTACTGCATTGATGCCGACACTGCCGATCGGCGGCCCTTGTCTACTCGTCGGTTATGCGCTCGATCGTCCAACCGAAAGCACGTAAAGCTTGCTTGATTTAGAGTGAAAGAAATTGGACCAGTACAAGCAAACGTAGAGAATAAAACAAAACAAAGCAACAGCAAAAAAAAAACAATAATATCGAGATATGAATCGTCTGGCGCTGAGTATGTCCCCTGTCTTCCACCATGGACTCAATCGTATCCTTCAGCTCAATCATTCGTATAATGGTGATGTGTTCTAACAATTCGAAATCGTACGGCGTTTGGGTGGAGAGAAAAAAACAAAAACACGCGTTCGCTCCAAATGGAAATACGACCATTCTTTCCCGCAACCCAACCGCACTCGCCGGCCCAAAAACCTTCCAGCTGACCTATCATTAAGACACTGGCCCGAGTCCTAAAGCGTGGTGATAGTGTGATAGTATTCATGCCACGATCGGAAAGCGGCGGTACATGATCTGTGTAAGCAATGGGAACACAACACAATTCCGTCCATGCTTAGTTGAATGCGAGGGGTCGTTTCGTGATGAAAAGCTAATAGCTAATGTTGTGTACCTTCATTGTGCCCTTAAAGCTTCGTTTGACTTTTCGTACAATCGTGCAAAAATGGCAATCATAGGTTGAACTAAGCAAGCAAGTGCGAAAAGAAACAGTCAGACTAATTTTGCAGAACGTATAAAAAGCGAACAGGAATCTCCTTAAAATGTAGATTAACACCATTTTTTTTGTCTCTCAACTCACTCAAATTACCACCCATGAGATATCTTTGTTGGAATAAGGTTGTTCCAGTGTAACGGTGGCACAGGTTCGAAACAGGTTAAATGCACAGGTCAAATCATCCCTTCCTAGCTGGGTTGTTGGGTCGTTCACTATGTGTGTGGCAAACCAAAAACATGACTTCTGTCCTACGGCGTGCGCAGTTGCATCCATGCATCATTGTAATGCTGCAGTTGATCCCGAAGCTATGCTGATAGCAGAACAAGTCCTTTTGTCACTTCCAGCCGAAAGGCAATCGATCCAGCAGTAGTTTCTAACCTGTCGTCACTTTATTTATTGCGTTCCTTTATACTTTTCCGAAATTGCGTTTTCATCCCGAACGTATGACCGTTTCTGTTCTACTCGTTTGGTTTCGTTCAGGCCTCGTCCTCGTCCTAGGAAGTTTTCGTGAAAACGCCGTCGGTGTTCTTCACAGTGCGCTCAGTCAAGGCCCTGGAGTCACCGTACGTTTTGTGACCAATAGCCGATCAGCCCACACCCGGATCCTGCCGGTCGGACCAAAGCGCGTTATGCTGCCTGGCGACAAAACGGACCGAAGCGATAATTAATTATTTTGTCATAGCTCATTTCGTACGCAAAACGGGACCATGCGTTCGGTAGCGTTTCTGTGAAACATGAGTATGAATTAATTTGTGCGGTACTTTGTCATGGTTCTGTGTTGTTTGTGCAAAAAAAAAAACAAAACAAAAAACCAACACCCCCGAAACAACAAAACACTGTACTACTGCAATGTATTTTTGGACCATAACCAGGGGAACTGCTAACAACAATCGTTGGGAAGCTCTGTATTTGCGCATGTATATGTAGGAGTTTGTTTTATTTTCTTACAATCGCACTTCATTAGTCATGTTACAGAAATATTTTCCGAAATGCCTACAAATTATTGCGAAACCATAATAAATAACCCAATCCGGTGCACATTTCACAACCATTTGGCGACGTTTGACTATCACATACTTTTGCGTATAATTAATTATAACGCTGATAGAACTTTCAACCTGAACCGAAACTAATAGGTACCAATGTTATTGATAGATTTTATTTTTCATGCAACAAAACAACCTGACTTATTTAAAACGACAACTAACGAACCCGTTATTTTATATGGTCCAGTACTAATTTACAAGTTTAAACAATTACACCGTATTTTATGCATAAATTTGACATTTCTATTCTATATTACGAATTAATGAGAATTAATCATGATCGATGCATTTCGAATAGTTTAATAACCACCAATAAAAAAAAAACTTTTTATAAAAAAACAATTTTAACATTTTAATTGCAAATGTGTTTTTTCCTAAAGTTTCCTTTCCATGCTTATTAGCAATATAGTAAACAAAAAAGAAAGAAATGAAAAAACAAAATGAAGTTCTATACCTAGTGCAGACAAGCAGAGTCAGAAAGATTTCTGATTGTCACAAAAAGTAGAATGTGATTTTTTTAACAACTGATTTACGAAATGAATTACGAATTTGTAAATTAAATAACACAATATACAAACGGCCAAATGTTCACTTCCCCTCGATAGACACGAAGCCTTTCAGGAGATTCTTGTCAATCCTTGTATTCTCTGTGTCGGATCCTACTAAAATTATGAAATATAACAAATCTCTTGATGATGACTTTTCAAGCATGGCTTTTGCGCATAAGTTATACAATACTTTATGTATTTGAAACATTAATTATACTTAGCTTATCTCATATCATTTTAATTTTATTACTAAAGAGCTACACAAAACAAACTTTAGAAATGACCCACTCGTTGCTCGTGTTATTTATTAATCAATAATAATTTGATATTGGTATCATCCGTCATTAGACCATCCTCAAGAAAGTTCATTATTAGATATGGACGTTAATTTGGTAACCCGAGCCTGAATCGGGCACGTTCTGCTTTGTCCGTAGATTTAACAAGGAATTGAACAAGCAGTACTAATGTGAATCGTATCCTCATCTTTAGTGGGTCATTCTTTACACCTCGTAATACGGAAAACGCACGACTGTAGGACTAAATAGCCGCAAAAGAACAGTTTAAAACCTAACAAACATCTCAAGGCAAATTTTCCAAATAATTTAAACATATTGTCACACACGTCGCATGGTTTTTATTTACACATGTCACTTCTGGCATGCGCACCTATTTGCCGTTCGCTTCCCTCCCCTTCGAATACAGGTATTCGTCATCCCTTACGCTTCTTTGCAGCACCTACAGGTCTGCAACAATTCACGCTCTAATGTCCTGGAGCGAGTCACATTGGGGCAAAAGCGCTTCCACTTGCTTTACCTGGCCGCGTTACAAGTGCTTGTGTGTTGCTTCCTAACTTACCATACATGGTCGTGCGAACTTTATCAAATCGGATTTGCTCGCTTGAACATACCAGAAAAATGTTAATAAGTCATACTTCTTAAGTAGATGTAGATAATCAAATTATGAACGATTGAAAGACGGTCAACTCACGGTCGAGGGGTGTAGAGTTAATCAAGCGCATCGTTTACTATGCGACAGGAAGCTTCGGTTTGCGTGGCTTCATTCATAAACGCAACAACGTACATTCGTACGGCCCATCAGCCCAACTTTTAGACGTACGTACACACAAACCTGAAGAGGTGGGGTGGGGATACATTCCTTGTCCATCAATTAGTTCTATCTTACGGTTGCTTCCGATTGGATCAGACAGAAAATAAACTATCGAGTGTTTATTTACGCGATGCCGTATCGTGTCGAGTGAACAGCAACAAAAAGTTATAATACGCCAAAACGCAAACCTTGCACCCCGAAACGAATGACCGTACCGAGACCATGGCGAAAGTTGGACGCTGAGAAGGAAACGATTTCCGGATTGCACGAAATTGGACCAGAGCAGAATCGATTATCCGTCGAATTTCGGCTTTCCAAACGATTCCACCGATCTCATTGGTAGTGGCTGTTTTAAGATTCATTTCATTTCATTAGGAAATGAAGGTGCGTTTTTGGTATTGGCGGGTTGGAGTTGCAATAGTTAAAAGCACCCGAAAAACTAAGCTCACGTAGCCAAAGGTACTGAAGGATGTGAACTGACAACGAGTACAAAAACAAAACCAAATACAGCTAACAAGAAAAAAAAGACATTAAACAGAATACAACATTTCGAGCCTTGTTCCACGTAGCACTCTAACCGAGCCAGCATTTGGTTGCGATCCCTGCGACTGCGACAAACCACAAATACCACTCTGTAAACTCTGCCAGGCAATCAAACGAACGACCGTGTGCTGCACGGCAAGACCGATGCTGGCAGCTGCACCAAAAATTTGGAAAACTAATTTTCACGGGTCTCAAACGTTACGTTCGACTGGAACGAATTTTCTTTCAATAAAATACCGAAATGCGGTACAGAGGCGAGGGCAACGGCTGTCCCTTTTCCAGTTGTGCTTTTCCAAGACCAGTACCGCAAGAAGACTCTTGGAACTGTTGAGCTTTTACTTTGGGCCGCTTTTGAGCTATTTGTACGAATGAAATTGATGAAAATTCCACTAGGACTTTCTTCAGTAAGTTAGTTCGTTAATTAGTTAATGTTTCATGCTTGATGGTTAGTTTGTCCTCATCGGGTGAAAAGTGTAAGCTTCTTCGAAGCGCTAATGCTTTGTGCATTGAAGGTTCGCATTTATTTGGAAGTTAAAATCACTTGATGAAATCAACATTTATTTTGGTAAATTAATAATAGTTTGGGCCGACGAAAAGAAGATACTTAATCGAAGGTAAGCGTTTACCTTAAGTATTTTAAATAAGAATGTGCTTAATATTTTATTATATCAAGGAGCATTCTGAAGCCATTTCCAGTTAAGTCTGACATTCACACTGACATTCTAGTCAAGTATACTTTCTATTTAAAATCAAAGATTTCTCTTTATTTTACAGCACGTATCACCGTCAACAAAATAGCAAAAAAAAAACACACAAAAATAACCAAAAAAATCGTGCAACATAAGAATAAAAAATTACAAGAGAGTGAAATCACATTTCCAGTTTGTATCATGGCACCTTGACACAAGGTTGTCTAATATAAGTCGTTGATTTTTGGGAACGCAATTCTATTTCCGACACTTGTTTTGCCCGATGCTAGATTCGACTGACAGGTTTTTGGTGTAGATTTTTGTAGATTTTCCTTCCAGCAGCACACCATTTACGCATGCTCTCATCTTCGTACCCAGGCTCCAATATCCGTGAATCGGACTGCGATCGGACGGTGTGACGGAACGAGTTGGCGTGATTTGGAACTCATTGATTTTACACTTGTTCCGAAATACAATATTACTACCATTCCAAACGTCTGGTAGCGCATGGTAAGGAAATGGGAAAAATAAGCTGGTAGCACCCGACCAGACTATCACCAACGGTTGATTTCAATCAATCGAAACCGATCGAGAAACTGTGCGAAGGCAATGCACAGAAAAAAATGCGCTCCATCATCCAATCTTTCCTCCGGGCAACCTCGGATCAGGATCATCCTGGCCCACTTGAATGTTTGAAATCATCCCAAAACTCTTTTCTCACGTCCCTTCGTACCAGCAACCGGTGATACCGGTTGATGTGATTGCCGCTGGCTCCCATCGTTTAAGTGATCCCGTTTAATTTCAATTTCAATTTCCATACTGAAAATAGTCCATGTGTTGCTAATCGACGATGGTGAGATTACATGCTTTGCACTCGGGATTGGTATTGCCTTTAGGTTTGTAAGCGGCAGTACTTGTTTCCCAAATATGCTAGTTACATGTGGCAAGAATCGTTACATTTTGGGTGAAGTGAAAATGCAATGTTATAACATTTTGAAGAATATTGCCTGATGAAGTTAACAACTCTTAGCGTACTTACCAACTGTCACAACTATAGGAAAACGATTTATTAATGTTTTGGCTATAATTCTCAATCAACACCGATGTGCTTCTATCATGATCTCACCGGGTCGAACATTTTCGAGTTTGTAATAGTTTTGCTTTTGTAAAAGTACGGAGCGATAAATCTCTTCCATTGCTTATGGAACCACTTGATCCTAACCGAATCCGTAATCAAGCTCTAACGCGAACGAGAATGACGGATTGGGCGAATCATTCAAGGATAAGCTACCTACCTACAGGAATGTGTATCCCTCGATACGACTGTTTGCTTACAGGCGGATCATGACGATTCAAACAGTGTCTGACATTAAACGAAACTCATAACAACCCGTAGCTATTTATAATCGCTGTCAGTAAAAGGGGGCAGTACGAGTAATTATTTTGTGTTTCTAATTCTTAAAACAAAGTACCACGGACAAACCACACTGGCCACACTCCATTAGCCGAATGAAAACAAAAACAAAACTAAACTAAATGAACCACCAACGCCTAATTAATGCTAAGCAATAAACCATACCATCCATCCCTCATCGAACAATCGGTCAGCTAAAATACTTAAATGGGAGAGAACAAAATAAATGATAAGCAATTAAAAGCGAAACCGTTCGTCCGGAATGTTCATTCCCGTCTCGTTTGGATGCCAGGAGGTTGGCTTTAAAACCTATAAAGGATAATGTAGCGTTATTTGAAGCACCAGTACGAAATGGTGATACATATTCAATGAACCCAACTTTATGCTTTATGCTTTAGTGATTCAGTGTTTGATGTCAATTGATTTTTTTTTGTTTTTATTTCACAATTATAGTACTGATTTAAATGTATTATACAACAAAAGCAATAGAAGAAATACAAATGCAATAGTAAAAAGTGTGAATCATATAACTAGCCTTACCAAAAACCTCAAAATATTTAATAGGTAATATTTATTAAGAGTTTCGAGTCTGCGGTTGACCGGCTTAACAAGATGCAATATACAGTTAGATACTCTACTGAAGATAACGCAATCGTTCCCAAGCTGTCGTTAAAGTGTTGTGTTAAAGTTAAATAAGTTGTTAAATACCCTGCAAAAAGAGTCATTTGCTCCATACTGCGTATTTCAGAATTCCGATATATCAATTGTATTGGCCTCTTGATAGGCCGTTCTTAAAAAGTAAAAAAAAAAATTCTATGCCCTGATAAAAGCGTTTACTTTTCCGTTTTTATATTTATTCATGCGAATATTTCGGATGCGAATATATAACGAAAGCAATCCAAATCTAATTGAAAATAGAACATTTTTTACTTTTTTTCTTAAAACACGCATTGGAGAGTTAAAAGAAGCATTTCGATGATGGACCGGGTACGATAGAACCAGACTCAAATACTATCAGGGCGCGGCTTTAACGCCAGGCAAAGGATAAACAATCCTACTGTAGTAGATAAAGTCGAAGAAAGCCAAAAATAACAGGCCAAGACCTCTTGAGGTGGTAGTGCTAAAGTATCTCCAATTTACATACATATCTTGAATGCACTTTAAGCGCTTAAAGCTCCGCAATGGCGCAATACTACAATACAACAGTTGTTCTGTAATACAAAAATCGCACAATTTTTGTTAATTTTTTTGCAGAATTAAAGATAATTTGTCGACGAGTAAGTAAACTCTTAATACTGCAATATTATTGAGAAAATGGTCATGAACAATAAAAAAGAAAACATAATATTGAAATGAATAATCAGTATGTGCCAATATTTGCTTTACCTTCAACTATGTAGTGTTTATAAATAGTAAAATAACATTACAATTTTGTAAGTACCATGCTCGATAGCGGTTTCTGCTGGACAACGAGACATGCTTCCAAAGTAAAGCTCCGAAACATATGTATCAATAACAGGGACAGATAACTATGATCTGCATGTTAAAGCATACATCGGTCTGTACGCTAGTGTGATGTCCTGCGCTTCTGCTACTGATGAAGATTTTTAAAACTGATTGTTGGCCTCAGGCCGGTAGACAAATATGACAAGGGTAATAGGACCAACAACAAAGAGAGAAAAAACACACACGACGTTTTTCCCTCTGTTCGGCACCCATTAACACATTTTAACGATCTTCGTCGATCTCCTTTAGGAA
The DNA here is from genome assembly GCF_943734845.2 of Anopheles funestus. NCBI lineage: Eukaryota > Metazoa > Arthropoda > Insecta > Diptera > Culicidae > Anopheles > Anopheles funestus. The sequence continues at coordinate 45,825,321 of NC_064599.1, forward strand.
TAATGGACATCCCGGGGAGTGTTGTGTAGCCGTCGGAAAGAGAGACCACACGACGACGGCACGGTGACATTTCGACGAGGGAAAATCCGTAGAACCCCTCCCTTAAACGGGACTCCCTCCTTCTCGTCGGCATCATTGAAAGCTCCTCCTCGAGGCGGTGGCGAAGGATGGTGATGAATTTATGGAAATCACTATAATACCTGCCGCGGCTGTCTACGCTGCCGTATAGGGAAAATCAAACGAAACGGAAAAGTGCCAGCAAACGGAACGAAACAGAACGCAGAAGACTGCAGAAAGGCTGCAGACGAAGCAGGGAAATGAAACAAACTGTATCAGCCAGTCAAAAAACCAAGACCAAAGCCAAAGTCCAAAAATAAAGGAAAAACGCATCATCGATGGTGGCAGCTTTTGCCTCGTCCGAGGGACCGAATATGGGAGAAAATGTTTGATTTGTTTGATTAAATTAAGCGTGAAGCGTGCAAAAATTCAGCATGCAGCTGGAAACACAGTTTTTCCCTCTTTATACCTTTTTCGTCTTGTAACATTGTAAGGGGCTCTGGTTCTCCAATCATAGGCAGGATAATAAATAGCGTGCGTGTGCGTGTGTGTGTGTGTGTTGGGATAGGACAAACCGTTGACGACGACTACAGAAGCTTTCCCCGTGTGCACAGGATCAACGCTTGTCTCGACGCTAAATGCCACCGTGTAAATGGCCGCACAAACAGTGCCTAACGCACTGCATCGTGCCGGTAGTAGCGAACGAATCGGATTGAGGCAAAGTGTCATCAATATTTCATAAATGATCGTGATGGTGGCCTCCCTGTTTCCTTCTTCTTTTTTTTCAACCTTTCGCCCATTGTTAGAAGCAGCGGAAAAAATTGGATCTCCGGCTCACGAAACTTTATCTCTACAGCAAACCGCTCAATGACGCTGCTCCGTTCTCAAGCATCGGGAATACAACAATCAAACGCGTTCGCCTGTGAACTGACAACGAGATGGCATACGACAACGGCCTCGAAAAAAAAGGACACCGTCAGCGGACGTAACGACACAACGTCGCTAGGCCCGGTGCGTTTGGTTCGATTAGTTCCGGCAGGCGAGCTTGATGAAACGGTGGCATACTTCATGGCCATCGACCAATGGCACACACATGCACACACTAGACGTCGGCATTAGATTTGCCTGGTTAACCGTTCGTGCTCTGCCCTGCATGCAGTGTCCTGGCGGGTCCTGATCGAGCAAAAAGATTTATTGAGTGCTGGCGTTGATCGGTATAATCAAGTTTATTGTATTTCAGGACTCGTTGCATCGGTTGAAAACTATCATTCGAAGATTCTAATTTCGCATCCAAAGTGCATGTAACTATTTTTTTTCGCTCATGTCCATCACTTTGACGCAGTGCGAAAGATTGAAAATAATATTGAAAAATATAGGTAAATGCATTTTTTCTACCTTCGTACGTTGCAATCCCATCCATAACGTAGCGAACAGCGCAACGAACAGCGAATCGCGATAAGCTCACACGGTTACGGTTGAAATGTCGCGTTTGTGAAATGACCTCGAACACCTTGCTGGCTTGCCTTGACTTGTGACGATAAGCATATTCCATCAGCACGGTACGGTACGTATTGTGTCTCGCCTGATATCCTTTATCGCCTGTACGGCAAGGTTTTCTTCCAGGTTGTTGCAATGTCCACAACACTTGCGAAAGTGTTTTGAAACGCCTGCCAACATAGCATTTGTCTGCCACCAATATGAAGGTTTAGTTGTTTTTTTTTTTTAGATTATTTCATAAATAGCATGTTAACAAACATATCAACAACCATCCATTTGTGATAACCATCTATCCAAGGCAATATCGTTTCTTCGCGTATCGTCTACCAGGCGTAGCTTATTTCTATGTTTCCATTTTTCTATCCAGCTTTTCTGCATGTTATTTACTCGTAAACATTCACAAGAACTTTGTTTGCAGGCAGTAATTGTTTTTTCTTCCTCGCTTAAGGCACAGCAGTTCAACACAGGCAATATTTGCTCTATTTCTACGCAACGCATTTTATTCACAAGGAAGTTTTTCTCGATTCGTTCTGCTGTATATTGACTTTAAACGAAACGATGCTGCTCGGAAATGGTATGTGAACTTACGAATGTCCTTAAAATGACTCTGTATTGATTGTTTTCTAAAAGTCAAACAGAATCCTTCTACAAAAAAAAAAAAACACACACACACAGTCATAAGATCAACTGGTGTTGTACTTAACGCGAATCAGTCTGTGATGCGTCTCTGATCGTTCGCATCTCTGCTCGAAATCGTCAATCGGTGTGCTTGGTGCAGAGTACAGCCAGTATTTTAATTTAAGCGACCATCTGCAATGAGGCCACCGTGCAAGTAAGTGCGCGATCAAAATTATACGCCTTGCATCGAATGAGATAGTTTTTCACGCCCAGTCGATTTTTCTCAACATTGCGTTGCACACATCAGCCATTTCCAACACGTACTAACGGCGGCAGGCTGTTACATTCACGTCCTTAGCTGCAGCAGAAGCGTTTGCAACCAACCGTTGGGTGGCAGTCGTCATTCCCTGCAAACGGGTCGGTTTTCCTACATCATCAAAGGGTGTAGAGGCAACTGGGTTCACCGATTCGCTCACTTTCGCTTTTCATCGAGTGTGGAAATAATTAATTAGCATCGATGCGTTTTGGAGCACCCTTGCCAGCGGGAGGCCAGACACGAGCAAATGCATTTTTAACAAGAAATTTAGCACCTACACCTCGTTCAAGGTTCGAAAGATGCGCTGTTTTCACGTTCCGAGGCTAATGGGGCGTTGTATGCGATGTTAGACGATATTTTATTCTAGCGTTAATTCGTGGAAAGCTGCAAGTAGCTATAATGTATCGTACACAGTACGCAGACCGGCTCACCGGATCACCGTTTCATGTTGGCAAAACCCCAATAGGGGTGCTCCCTTTTGTGTGTGTGTGTTTTTTTTAAATACGCCTTTCCACACAACTGATCGAATATCTCATTCTATGATTATACACGCAGCATGATAAATGGTATTGTGGAACCAAAAATAGTTACGTAGAACGTAGCATCAACCCAAAAGCCACAATCACATCTTATGCTGCAGGGGCTAAAAGTGTAAATAAGTGTGATTTAAGTTAGTTTATTCATTACTAATGAGTACGGTGTAATTCGTATATTTAGAATACTCAAAACTTCAACTACACCGGTACAACTTGCGCAATTCCACGCAAAACGCACGCAAACGCCAACGCAAAGAACCGGAAGCAGAATTGTAACAAAATCAATTTAAGCGTATTCTCTATCGATAAATCACATCAAATCAATGCGTCTGTGCTCTCGGCGTGAATAAATATTATTATACTCACAATTTTCTATCTCTTTTGACATTATATACACGTCAGCTCGCCATGTCAACACCATCTAAAAATGGCAGCAAACAAAAAAAAAATCCTTCGTCCATGCTTAGGAAAAATGTGGCTTCAAGGCGACACTGTTTTCACACCACATCATTGGCCAAAGGATTCAACTCCATCTGGTTGGCATCGGTTGCGTGCTCGGCATACAAGCCAATCTATCAAGTGAACCATTCATTTGCCGCGCATTCTTCTGCGATTCATGGATTTCGTTTGCTTGCTGTTGCATTAAAATGTGAAGCAAAATTACGTCTGTTTTTTTCCATTTCGCAATCTTTCTATAACGAACTTCTTTGTTATACAATTTTAATTACGTACAATTGTTACTTGTACAAAGACAGAAGGTTTTTCAAAGAAAGTGTTCGTGCACATATGGATGACAACGGAAACACAAGTTTGGATGTGGCAACTTGATTAAACACACAAAAGTAAAGAAAAGTCCAGCAATATTCATTCAATCATTAAATAAACGAAATAAACTATGGTAATTTAATAAATATGTCCAGTACATGTGGAGATCATTGTATAATTTTCTGTTTAGTCTGTATTGCAAAAACTGTTTAAAATTTTAGTCCCATCAAATCCCATCCCGACCGTCCACCATTAGTAACGACTGACTGTCCCGCTACGTGGTAAATATAAGTCTAGTAAACCAGAAATGACCGGCATGACCTCGAAGAACGATGAGCCAAGAGAGAGAGAGAGAGAGAAAAAGAGAGAAAGATAGAGAAATGTTATCTAGAAGAAACCCTTCTATCATGAAGATGGAAGTCTTTTAACATGTTATCAAAACACTAATTGAACTAATCTTTTTTTCGTTCAATATCCTTCTTAACTATAGACTAGATACACACGACCTTGGCAAATGTATCAACCCAAAAAAACGACCTGCTCTCTTGTCACTTGTTGTGTTTGATATGTTTATTTGTGTTTATTTGTTTGAACTCTATTCGTTTTCGGCACACAATGTGCCCAGTATTAAGCTGTTTTGCCATATATTGGCCTGTTCTCTGGAAGATAATCTACCCAGAATGGATAAACCAATCTAGGAAAAAAAATCGGCCTATCCTAAAACCTGTAAGCCTGTAAGGGAAATCTAGTTAACGTCCCAGACGGGTATGTTTGGTGATGTGCCAAACCGAACCGTGTCTCTGTCGACTACCTGTCGCAAGGAGCTGGAATACATGTGTACATCGCAAACATGTTGATATCCTACTACCATGTCTGGTATTGCCTTTCGCTGATAAGCTGCTCGCGTACGGATAGCCTGGGATCGAGCCGTAAGGCTAGCCGCAGGATGAAAGGATCAACCCTTGAGATTGATCCTAAGGTGATCTAGCTTACAGGTTAGGGGCTCGAGCAGCCTCAGGCGCTTGCTCGTGCTCAATGTGTCTTAAACATGTTTCCATAACATAGGCCGCAAATGGTAGGGCATAGCAAAACATAAAATCCTGATGAGTGAAAAAGTCAACTCCTTAATCTCAGTGATTCTTATCTAATCGTTGGATCGGGTTTTATACAATGAGTTTCTGTTTTCCGACTTGTACATAAGTACAACTTTCTTTCACACACCTTGTACATAACGATGCGAGCGTATTTCTATTAAAGATACGCTGATCGTAATCATTGGCAGAATAGCAAAAGTCAGGAAAATTCTTCTCTTCTTTTGATCTTCTATTGAGCGGGAAGTATTTTTATTTTTATGTTCTTTGTGGCACGTAGTTTATTAAACGTCGATCATAAAAAATTGTTTAGCATTTGTAATATATCAGAAGAGGAAGGATTTATATTTTAAAAAAATAATCGTTTTATTCAATTTCCATACATACTGTGTCGAATTTTAAATCATTCGTTAAAATACGAATGCTGTTATATTTTTCAAATAACTGTTAAAGTTAAGTTATAGAACAATTATGTAGAATGTCTTTTTTATCAGGACATTTTTTTTCTTTTTTAAAAATGTTTTGAGCAAATTGATGAAATAACTGATAACTACCCCCATCGTTAGCTTTGACGAAGAATAACTAACAACATGATGATCCATGCTATAACAGGTGTGATAAATTATCGTTACGGAATAGACGGATGGATGTGCTGCAGTAGCACATTCCACCTATCACAGCGCAAAGTGATCGTAGCGAATGGATCAAACATTGGGAAAGTATAGACATTGCCTTACCCATGATCTGTGATCTATGTACAGTGTCGAATCCGTAGATAATAAAATAAATGAGCATCTAGAAATAATCATTTCCATACGCTTGTCACCAATCAGTCGCAGAAGCAATAATAATGTTGTTTTGTAGAATCTATCAACTCAATAATGACAGGGAAACTATTGGGAAAAAGTGAAACAAGAAAACTTTTACATTTCTTTAACCTATCATTAGACAGACGTTAAGAAATTGATACAACAAAAACTACGTAACTGTAAATAACAATTGGAGGCAGACAGTTCACTGATCATTACGGTGAGCTACGGTACTGGTCAAAATGGAACGTTTCATTGATTGAAACTTTTCACTGAAATAAATCGTTATTGTTTCGTATTTGAATTGAAACTATTCAGCATGTACTGTGGTAATTGTAATGAGAACCGGTTTTTACGCAAACTGCCATTATGGTGTTCATTCTAGTGAAGGGTCATACGGTTCATTTCATGGCTCGACCCGCAGTCGGGTGCAGCAGAATCGGAATTGACTCCGAGCCGTGGGCGCATCAGGTTAGGGCCGACCCGTAAATATAAGTAGGTTCCTTACAAAAAAAAACCTTTTGTTTTCAGAGAGGCAATATTGGAATAATAGTAATAGTAGTAGATTTGTGTTTAGATGTCCGAACTTTTGAAATCGTCCAAAACTTCACCTATTTGAGTCAAAGGTCTGCACCGACAACTACATTGATGTTGAGATACGCGCAAGGGTGCTGACTGCCAACCGGTATCTCTACAGTCTAAGGAAACTTCTCCACCTAGGGCCTTTCTAGTTTCTATAATTGTTATTAATTCCTAATGCTTAACGTATGTTCAGATCATACACCAAAATTAGGTACTATACGCATTTTTTTAAATGCATTTGGAGTTCCTGTTGATTTTTTTTTATTCAGGTAGTACGGGTTGGTTCCTGTTTATTTTATTAGCTATACATTAAGATGGCAAATAATTAAAATTTTCTCAAAATGCATCCAAATGATCCAACATCGTAAACCAAACATAAAATAAACACACATCTGCAACTAACAGCGTTATGTTGGACGCTTCGTAAGTTATTTTATTTCCATTCCATTATCCTATCAGCACACTATCTGTAGCCCAATTTTAAAGCCAAGTTTCTAGTAACGGCTATTGGCTATGTTTCCCTTAGTCGATTAAATTGACAAAATATGTTTAAGCCTTTTCATATCCTGCAGCTTTCATCCAGCCTAGTAGTAATGCAATTCATAAATAAAATGACCAAAGTAGCTTTTTTTAATGCTACCAAAACCGAAAACAATAGTACATCCAAGCGTTGGATTTATACACATTCCATAAACCAATCATATACCGACAACCGATTAAGTCTTTTCGTGCCTTCTATTAATGTTCATTACTTTAACACTAGGAGTCCAATTCTGTAAATGTCTAACTGCTGTATTCCTCCTATCTAAGAAAAAAATGTCTATCATTCAATTTGCGTTGGAATTTGATGTGGAAAAAGTATTTAATTCGGAATAGTTTCCAATATATTGCACTGCGGTGGTTAACCGATCTTCAGTGAGTGAGATATTACTAGAACCCTTTTTGCTATAGTTGTCTACAATATTTAAATTTCGTCACTACTGCCGATATCATTGCCAGGACAACGTGAAACACTCTTGCAGTTGTCTGCTGGTATGCTATCGAAGAACGAGGTTAAAACATTAGGTGCCGTACAAATGTTTTGTTAGGATGCCCGTTTGCTGTTGTTGCTATTGTTTAGAGTGCCATGAACTATTCTCTATGCTGAAAGCTCTGCTCGTTCCGTAGGAGGATTCCATAGGAGGGATCATTTATCTCTTTAAGTCCACCTACTTCAAATGCAGAAACCATTCCCTTGCAGGAAAAGTCCTCACAAACACGTGTTATCTGCTTACAGAAACTGACTCACATATGTCTACGTCTGTACAGTCTCACTCTATCACATAACGTATTTCGATTCGTCATCAACCATGTTACCTGGGTGGAAGTAGGAAAGCGATCATTATCTATCATCGTGCCATGAATTACCTGATGGTCTAAAACGGTACCATCGATTTAATCACTTTTTCCGTGTTTCTTTTTCGTCGCCCCGCTCCGATCGTCTGATGATCAGATCGTTATCACTATTTGGTTCCGTTTCGTCTGAAACGTCCTCTTCGTTGGAGTAATCAATGGCAATTTTCAGATCTTCGCATGTTACCACATCCTTGCGATCAGCCGAGGAGCATGATGAGTTACGCGACAGCGAGCAGCGTCGCTTAGCATCGATCGGACGCTGACTAATATGAACTGCAGGTAGTTCCTCAGATTCCGCATTTGCGTGAAGAGTACCCGTCTTGGAAGTTGTAGCTTCCGAAAAATGCTGCTCAATCCCACCGTGAATGCACACACGCAATGAGCTGTCAGTATCACAGGGTGCTGAAATCGATTGAGGAATTAAATTGCGAAGCGGCGTCCGTACTTTGCGTGGTTGCCCGGATTCAGTTTTGTAAAACTTAAATGGAAGATTTGAAGACTGCTGCGAACTATGCTCTTCGGGAGCAGAATTTTGTGGTTGTTGGTTTTGATAAACTCTACTGCCGTGCTTGTCGTTGTAAGGATACGGATGATAGTGATCTGGAGGATTCATTCCACGGCACGATCCAGTCGAATGGTTTCCCTTATATTTCTTCAACGTTGCTGGAAGGCTTTTCGATCCGTTTTCTTCCGTGGCGTATGACTAGTAACGAAAAATGAAACGAACGGTTCATATTTATGTTCAATGAATAATGGATTACTTTTGTCGTATCGTGTATACTCACGTCACTCTCCCCATCCTCTTGAGCATTATCGTTGTTTTTCTGTTTCTTATTCAAGGCTGCAGCGAGACATCCCACACAAATGTCACCGTCCTGCTGTGATTTTTCATGCTGCCGTTGACTGTCACGCTTATTTCGGCCTTGTGACGAACGCCTTCCTGATGATTGCGGAGTGACACAATCTTCGTGGTCCTGTTCAGAATCCGAATCGGAGGAACTGCGTGACATCTGAAAATATACAATACAAAAAAAAAATGATGGAACTTTAAATGAAATCCACTACAGGTGTGTTTATAGTGCAGCTGTCACCTGATTTTCATTTGATGCTCTTATCTGAGGCAAAGGGCTGACGCTGTTACGTCTTTGATACCCTCCATCGGTGCTGCTTCTATCGTCAATAAGATCTCCTTCTTCCATGTCCATGTCTAATTGAAGAATACTTTCTTGACTACCCGTAAACTAGGAAAACAAATGGTAAACCACGAAGTGCAGATTGTTGTATTGTACACATAAATTCACTTTCATTTAAATAGTAATATGATCTAGTGGGTTTACCATCAAATAATTAATTTCGCATACCTCAATTTCGACAAATTATATGCGAACCCACTTTGAGCAATATAGCAAAGTGTAGGTTTAAAAATGAAAAACAAAATATTTAAAAAATGATCTCTTTCTGAAACTAAGATACAAGAAATTCATTGGAAATATATGACTGCTTCAAAAGCTGTTAATAATAAAAAAAATTGTCGTCAATATTCAAGCGTAGGAAAGCATTAGGAAGCACAATAAGTTAAGGAACCACTTTTGAATCATAGCTGCAATGAGTAATACGTTAAATCTTAATACTTTAAACAATATGAAAATTATCTATTATCAAACGAAATGTCGATTTCAAAAGCATATTCTTATAACACACTAGCAAATCATACTATTAATCAAATGATTCTATAGCCGAGAAAGCAATAAAATAGCTGGACAATAAATTATGTTTGACAACAACGTATAAAACTATAAAAAACAAAATATAATGAATAGAAAACCATATCTTTTATTGTTGTTTACATGTTTTGTAGATGCTTATGCCTCAGTTTTCTAAAAGCTGATATGTCATTCGCCAATTTCTACCATTCGTTATGAGCAAACTACACAATAGACTGTCAATTTCGAGCATGAAAAAATAGCCATTTTCTATCATGAAATCTATGTCTCACAACGGTTGCTAGCAAACATACGATAATGCCGGTTTTGATTTCTTGTCAACCATTTATCCATCGCGCTGATGATTTCACTGATTCCTCCGATACTATTTAAATACCCTGTTCTGCACTGATCATAAGCATAGCAAAATAAAGATACTAAGTAGACCACACATTAATGACATGATAAGCGCAGCACACAAACAAGTGCAATAAACTATGTTTTTTTTTACGTCGAAAATGACTCATTGTTTGCATTGGTCTTATCCAGCAAGGTTTAAATTAATCATAAAACCATTCATTATAAACATCATTGTAACTCAAGAATGCATATGTAAAACGTAGCGAATCACTGCGCGAACTAACTTTTTCTCTCGTTGACCTACTACTTGAGTAGGTCCATGCTTGGTTGATTAATGCATTAGCGAAGAAGGGACTAATAGTAATTAGTAATAGTAGCACTAGCATTCGTTGCACTAGTTACAATTACAAAAAACAGCGTTTACGGAGGCTGATTGGTTTCGATTACGATAGTGAAAATAATAATCATAATAATGTCTCAAATTGTATCACAGAATCTTACACGAATATAGTGCTAGTCAATTAAGTATTATTGCGCAATTCCGTCCATACGGTCCATTGATGTAAACTGCACGTCGCATTCTTAATTCATGCCGCTTGTATCTAACGCGCGGCATTATTATTCTATCCGCAATAATGTGTATATGAAACTTGTTCGCTTGCTGCTTGGACCGAACAATATATATGTATATATAAAAAGGTTGTATAGGAAAAATTTGACACAATAAATTTGCAAAAAAGGCTGACCCTGTTACGTTAGACGAGCCGGCTCGCATGGCACATTGTAATATTGCCTTTCATACAAAGCAAGCAAAAGTTAACCTGCTCGTTCTTGCTGATCCTGCATTTGCTACATGTTTTCAATATATCGATTTGCGGCAAATAATGGACCGTAAGTATAATGGAATCGTAGTTTATATTGTTGAGCTCACACATCAGTTATTTGTTTGCTTATTAGATGACTGTCGCTGTTACTTTCGTTATTATCGCTGCTGTTTGCATTATTGCTATCACAATTACTATTGTCCCTGCCATTACTACTAGTACTAGCGCCACTACAATTCATATCGTCATGTGTTGAAAGATCGCATAATACACCCATCCTGCTGTTGCTACCACCGCCACTCGTACCGCTACTGCCCCCAACAACAGTATCATCGCAACCAGTTGAACTCTCGTTATCATCGATGTTGATAATGATTGTTACGATATCAGTCAGCTGACCAACAGAAGTGCCACCATTGCGACCAGCAATATAATTATTGCCAAAGAGCGCCGTTGGAACGCTCCCGTCCACTGTGGCAGACGTAGTTGGACCCATACCTGCCCCAGTGGACCAGGAAACTCTTCTCGATGATTCTTCAGTCGACGCAATTGAGGAAGTAGTGATGGTTGACGTATTAGAGGGCGGTGGCGGTGGTGCAACATTTAAATATTCTGCGATCGCTGAATTTATTTGAGAAGACGAGGAAGAACCCACCACAAAGCCATAATGTTTCAGAATATCCATTTTGCACATTGGGCAGGTACGATGCTCAAGTAGCCATGGATCTATGCAGACCTTATGGAACTCGTGCCTGTTCAAAAGTGAAACAATATTTAAGTATTTATTGGATATTTTCATTTTCGGTTCAAGTATCAGAACCACATTCCACTACTTACTTGCACGGTAGAACACGTATAACATCAGTCACTTTATACGGTTCAATACAGATGGCACAGCAATCATTATCGATTTCCTAAAGAAGATATCATATTTTATGTTGAATTTTATGTTTCCATTGCATTGCAAGCTTATATAGTTTTGATAAAGAAAAAAAAACATACCTTGTCATCTGATTTAATACTTTTTGTTGGAATTTTGGCGATGATGCGTTTCGCAACGCTGCAGAGTCGTTTCTGTGAAAAAATAAAAACAGACAATTTCATCATGCGTCTTCCTTTAACAAAACATAGAGGATGTAACTATAAGACATAAACATAGAGGTGTAAACATCGTAATTAACGTATCGATCGAAACTGTATTAGCGTATCGTATTGGTGAAACCGATTTTACTTAACGAAGTTATAGGCATACTTTATACACCCCAACGATTTGAATATTTCTGCTTTGTGATAACAATAATACTTACTGATTGTTTGTCTTTGGTTTGCAGATATCGGAATCGTTGAACGTAGTAAAATACCAACCAAACCAGAGAAATTATCATCAGCACAATAAACGAAATTGACACGAACAGGACCGACGTTCTGTAATATAAATGAGTAATAAAATACGTAAATAGAATTGTTTGAGTTCAGAAAAAAAATCAAAACGTACCGATTTATGTTTCCTAAGGGATGAAATTGATGAGATCCTTCAATTATCCGCATATGCACATCGTATTTATGTACTTCTAAAATTTCGATCAACTCAAGTCCCATTGCTTTTGAGGTAAAGACCGCAGTAATGTTTCCTGTGTTTAAAAAAAACAATTACCTTAACATATAATATACATAACTAACACAAGATATGTAAGTAGTAGATAGATATATTCATGTATCCTGAAATGTAGGATAAGTATATTATAGAAACACATATGAACGTTGTGCAATACATTCTTTTTTACTGAACTAAACATGTTCCTGTACAATATTTTGGATTTGATGTTTGATGTAATATGTAATAAAGACGTACTAAAAAAGTCCAGGCACCAGCAAAATCATTGTATTTAAAATACCACAATTAACATAACTTTACTGTGACAAGGAGACTGTTGCAATTTAACTATATTTATCAATTGTAAATTTCATTCAAATAAGCGTGGTGCACATACCGACAAATGTGTGTATTAATATAACCAAGCAAATGTAGCACATAATCACTTATCGCAAATCAATTCACATTTTTGAAAATAAATCCAGTATATGTTCTCAATGTTTCAAAACCAATATATACGAAAAAGATACGGATGTAGAGCTGGTTTTGTGATTGCCTCAGGTGTACACATTTTCAACAACCTAATGTCAGACCTTTCTTTTTGGCTCTGTCGGATGAACGACATGTACGAAAAAGGTGAACAACGAAATACCGATCAAATGATGAAAATATAAGACGTTTGCAACAATATCTTGATTTTAAAATGAGTCAGTCAAAAATAGCTTAAGAAATATCAAATATGTTCGCACTTGTTGATATTCTGACCTAACATAACCTTCAGCAGTCAGCTAGCTATGTTGAATTTATTCACAAGTATATTAAAATATAAAAATTATTTTTTTTTATTTACAAAGTAATAAAACTGAAGTAAAATTAACGTCAAATATAATCGGTTATTTCAATGAATTCTATCAATTCAAACTTTGGCTTTGGATTCGAAAAACCTCGGATGTACGCAAAGACGAAATACACACTCAGGGAACATACATAACTAAAACTGTGATCTTTCAACCGGACGGAGAACGACTGAAGGCATTTCAGCTTACAGGGCATGCGTGTACTGTATTCATGCATATCTTAAATCGTAAATTTTTATACAGTACAAGTTATACTAAACAAAAGAATTCGATTTCGACAGTTTTTGTCACACTAGTGAGCATGCTCAACCGCTACAACCATGTTATTAGTTTCATTCACTTCAGCGCAACTGAAAATTATGTGTATGAAAGATTTGGAATCCATGTATGTTTTGATATATTCGTAGGAAAATTTGAGGGTTTTCGTAATTTGTGTTTTAAGCGCAAAACAATCAAATTAATAGTAATTTGAAATACAGTCAGTCAGTCGTCTCTCAGTTAAATTAATAATCAAGGAGATTATAACATGAAATTAATTTTCGATTTAAGGATATTACTGTTGTAATTTTACCAATACCATACAATTATTCATACACAACCGATTTAGGCCAGCTTACATTTCTATAAAGAATTTTAGAAGACCTGCATGCGAAGCAATGTTTTCTTAGCCTAGATTTGACTAGTACAATTGTATGTAAAATATTTAAAGAATAAAAAAAATGTATATGTAAAGCGCATTATGGAGTTTCACGTACGGACACATCATGTACGGACACATTGTTATAGATAAGTACACGCAACAAATGCATTCTTATGAAACAAGTAAGAGAATAATCATAATTCTGCTAACTTCGTTTTACAATGGAACAATTCAGTTGAAAAAATACGCTCTCACACCCCTAAATACAATAAGCCACATGGTAACAGATACAACAAGCTTGCGATACCAATGCCACGGCTTTAGCCGTGATGTGTGGTTTTACTCCGGCTATGGGGAGGTCGCTCAGCGTCACAAGTGAAAGTAATCCACGAGCAGGAGGCATCGTGTTCAGTACTTGCGCATCGTCGTTTTTGCTTGCGTGGGGTAGAGCTAGACAGACTAATGACTAAACCACGTTAGGTTTGTTTCTATCGTGTAATGGTGTACTGGCAGTCAAAACAGATGCAGTTTGTGTCCCATTATAGCCGAGGTCTTGTAGACCAACGCCACGATTTTATTGAACTAGCGAGTCAACAGATTGTGCAGCACTCGGATGCCAACAAACGGTTCATAAATTTATTAATCACGTTGGTTACCTTTTGCACTTCTAATGCTAATCGGCACTAATATTGTGTCAACAGTGGTAGCAAACACTCTGCTAGGTACATTGTGTTCCTGTATGGTAAACAATGGCAATACCGGTACCGGTTGTAAGACAATGAGCATCTACGATTGCCAGTTACTTCAGACACCTTGCACAATTTTAGTGAAAATATGTTTAAAACTGTCTTCATTTTTTGCACCAAACCAGTAGGATCTTCTTCTTTTTGGCGAAGATTTTAAAATAAATTTTTTTTTCATGTTTCTATCAATTATCATATTTTTTACACGTATGCTTAAGCGAAAGCTTTTAGTTCGTTTACTGATGTGCATAGCTAGATCAAATGTAATACTCACGCTCTTTATCGTTGATCTTCATCTTATCCAGCTTAGAATCGCCTTTGTCGTTGTAGATAATGACACCTGCAGCACCGTGCTCGTATGCATGTTTGACTTTGTCTTCAAAATTACAACCACCACGTCGTACAAGTGCAATCCAGGGCGTGCTACGATCCGGGATAGATTCTCCGAGTGTACCGCTCCAATGTTTGTAACAACCGGTGTGGTCTGACCGATTCACACTGTTGCTGATGTGGACCAAAATTCCACTACGATTCAGAACCCGCCCTTCGCCATATTTGGCACTCTCGTTACCACCAAGCTCCACCAAATGCCCATCGGAGCCGGTGTAGCTGTAGTTCAGATAGGCCATTACGAAGCTCTCGATAGCCATACGCTCCTCTGCCGGCAAAGCAAACGATGACACTCCATTGCTGAACTCTGTCGGCTGTGATAGCGATGCTATATCGTGGCTCGGAGATGAATTAGCCGCAACCAGCGAGGCGCCCACAAGCAGCGACAAAAAATTGTTCATATTCACCTGATGACTTAACGCTGACATCATCCTTACTATTTGCAATATTTATCACACGCACAACCTAATGAGCAATTTTTTCATAAGTGTATCACGTTTCCCGACGCAAACACTACGGCACTTTGTGTGAACACGATCCTCCTTTAGTCGCACAATACACCTGATAACTTAGGATTTCACTGTAGTGCCCTTTCGATTCAGCACCTTTGTAAGAGGTTTTCAATGAAACAACAAACTATATTGCATTTTTCTGTTTCACCTCATAAAACTATACATCTTTTTAGGGCCACCAGCACATAAAATCGTTGCTTGAAGATTACCGATGCGCTAACAAGGCAGCTTGAATTCTCACTTTTCACTTTTGGTGTGTCATTAAAAATAGCAGTAGACCAACACTTCAACTACGCTCTAATGATGTCCGATCAGTTCAAGGATAATGCACAAATGCAGCCACAATGCATCAGTCAGTTCGACCTTTCTAGTAGCGATGGTGTACGTCTGTATATGTGTGTTTGATCAACTTTACCACCCGCGAAGGTTGGACTCTACGAAATGCGATCGTTCTGCGTTCTAACTCGGTTTGGAGCCCGCTTTATCCGATGTATGTGTTACACAGCTGGAAAAAGAAAAAAGGAAAACAGATCTGTACTACTATTACTGCCCACTGATAGTATGGTCGATGTATTCCCGATCGTTGATTATGGCGTGTTCTTCCAAGCCCTTCCTCACATGCAACACATGCAAAAGGGGTCCGACCTTTGCATGAGTAGCCTTGAAGTATGGCGGTTAAATGGCAAAGCCAACCAGCGTTCCTTCGGCTTCCTTTAGGCACTGACAGGTACGAGGAGCTTTGCTCTCAGCGCTCTATCAGTTGCGTAACGCGATTTACGCGTGAACCTATAAAAAAGGGAAGAAGACAAGAAAATAGTGTGGTTATGCTCGATTCTCAAAGGAAAAGGCTTTACATGGATACTTTAGAAAACTGAATTTATCTTCTAGCGAGTAATTACATTACGCTGAGATTCTGTGATGCAACTTCAGTACAATTGTAGTACGTTTTCCTAGTTACAATACACACCATAACTGAAAGCATGTAAAATGAAGTGAAATATGACGGAAATTACTTAACCCCTCTTACATATTTTCGTAATACAATAAGGTGGAATAACGGCACAATATTACAAAGAAGGTGTATAATCTTCAACGAAAACGTAAAAGAAGTTAAATTCTCATTTCCCTTACGCTATTCCACACATCAGCGATCGAAGGCCATACGAATATTGATATGTGCATAAAAGCCATACCGAAAACATTGTGCTCGATTTTCACGGTTCGTTTGTACCATTGACCTCAAACGTTATACCGCACATCCTTGCTTGTCCTTCGTATCAACGATTAAAAGCAAATTTCTAATGCTCTTGTTTACGCTGTACAGTAACAGTAACAAACATTCCAAAACATTTATTATTGTTACATCACGAACAGGGAGCAGTAAACTTAAAAGATCTCCATAATATTCATAACTATTATGCTTTGCACAATAATTTTCATTCATTTGTGAAACGTGAATGAATGATAATAAAATTGTTAAAAAGCGATTGGCACCATAAAAACACCATTGAAATTAGTTTCTGGCCACCATCCTAAAGCACTCTTCGAATGTGCGAATTGTATGCGTTGCCTTTCGACAAGAGATCATCTTGCAGAGCAATCTACAGTTCCATGTAACAAACACCGGGTTTCTCTGAACTACGTCAAGCTTAAGCGATATCTAATCGATCGATCTATTTACTTTTAAGTAAGTAGCGCTCAAAGCGGATCAACACGTTCCGTAGTGTTGGTATAGTGTATGACGACCACGTGCACACCACTACAATGGAAAAGTTCATTATCGATTGTGAACTTCCTCAAGATGCATTATCTAGTTGAATGGTGTATTGCTTCAATTGTAGTAAACCTGCTCGTGTGCGTAGGTAAGTGATGCACATGGATAGTTACACATCCACAGCAGGCAATTTATAACGTACTCAAGATATGTATGGTAGAGCGATATAGCAATAGTAAACCAGTTTTTACGGTCGTCATACTGCAACATTTCTGCCATGGATAAAACAATACATGCTTAGGCGAATTGATCTTTGTCTCATTATTAAATGAAGATCGGTGTCAACAAGATGGATATTTTAGCAAATTTTCAGAAGTTCTTTAATTTAACGCGAACAACACTAAAGTGCATTGATCCTATATGATGTCAATGATATAGACGCTGGTATGCTACCTCACACTGGACACACACTAATTTACATTGTCCGCGAACTCGAAAAATCCTTGGCGCAGCGAAATCGGACCCAATGGTTGATTCATACAAAAATGAAATTCACGCATCTCCTATCAAGGTTTTCTTTTTTAATATGATTTCCTCAACTCAAGACTGATTTTTTGCTGTGGATACCTTATCGAAGCATTGAACACGACAAACTGTAACCGCGTACTGTATGTAACATCACGTCTATCTGCGAACTCACTCATGGCTGTTTGCGAGCTGTTCGATAGTAATCATTATTGCAATACTAGTTCAATTCACTTACGCTGTCTAGAACCGGTTTCGAGATTGCACTCCTGTAGGACCATGCAAAAGAAAGAATTTCCAACCTGAACGTTTAGACCTGCGTAAGAATGCGTACAAACGTTATTTCTACATTTTGTTCCATCTTGTTCAGACTGAGATCCGATCCTCATCCTACAGTGACGGTAAGATTGAGGAAAGGAACGCAAACTGCGGTGTGTAGTGTAGTGTAGATCCAACCTGCCTCCCGACTTACTCCTCCACTATCGCCAGTTCCAACACTTCCGATCGAGGAAGGTAGGTCATTGAATGCGCGAAGGTTAGCGTGAGTTTATATTTATGTTTGCCAGTTGAATGCATTGCCATGGCAAGCGACGCGCGACAAACAACGGACACCGATCTTCCCACACTGAGACGCCACTGAGAAGCGGTGTGTGCGAGATATAACAAAGCCAAGTGCCGGGTTTCTTACCATCAGCTGTCGTCAACGAACAGCAAGCAAGCAGTGCGATGTTATTTAGTCAAGTTACTCTCGATATTAGCAGTTGATTATCTGCACTGAGAGTACAGGTGGAGTACAACCTCTGTTATCATAGCACGTTGGTGTAGGTTACGCAGTGCAGGGATAAGATTGGTAACCAAACATGCGAACGTTTACCGTTTGTTATCTCAATTCATCATAAAACTTATGGCTGACAGGTTCGATCTTATGACTGCGTTCGTACATGATGAAAAGTATGAAATCGTGAAAGGAAAATTCTATTCCCAATGAAGCATTTTACACCACAAATGATCGAGCAATCATTTAATTTTATCACTAGTATGAATAGACTTTAAAACTTGATAGACACGCAATCACTTAAGAATGATAATTTCTCGTGACAGAGCACAAAATAAAAAAGGAACAGTAGTTATGTCGCTCGAAGCCATGCTTATGGATATGTGTATTCTTTTGATGATCTATTGAAGAAGTATTCATACTTGTCGATTGAGCAAAGAAGCCCGATTTTAACCGATTTGGTTCTTACTTTATCCGTAGTCTATCCGCAAAAGGTTGCCATGACAAAATCTCTGAGATGTGCTTCCTGCCAAACATTTGCATAGGGCGATTAATTATTCTGCATCGGCGACAATGCTGTTTGCTAATAATATCCAGTACTTGGCTTGGTTGAGAACACATGGGAGCTACGGGAAGCGTAGATACATATGCACGCTCAGCTTTGCCACCCGCAAATGAATAATTCAGCAGCTGATGCGTGATGCGGGAGGCTTTCAAACAACGCATTTCAAGTCTATTTCGTGTTGGCAACGATTGCGTCGAACATTTCAAACGAAGCTCAAACGTGCAAAGTCTACAGTTGTATACTTGAAGAATACCACGCACCATAGTTATCCCTTTCATTTAACGATCAAACGCGGGAAACAAGTAGTATATAGTAGGAATTGTTGGAGAAATACATAACTCGTGCGCAAGAGAACAGGTTGATTCGGATCAAATAAATATCCACATGATCACGATCTTCTATATAGGAAGATTACTTTACATGGGTTGAAACAATCCGAAGCATTTGCAAATGCACTAACAAATATAACATGTAGCAGACTTTTTTTTCTCTCTATCTCTTTCTCTGTGTCTCATTTTTTATGTTCTACTCAATAAAATAGTTAAATCATGTATCATCATCATTAGAATTCGGCAATATGACAACTTTCATTGCTCTTTAATAGTCTTTGCAATACACTCGCGTTAGTGTCAATTGCGCTATTTTTTTTTTACTCACCCACACTCACAACTGCATACAGAAACCTTTGTATGTAATTATCGTTACAAATAGCACATTGCTGCCGCTTCTTAACGCGATCAAACTTAAGTAGCCTGACTGATCGATCTGCGAAACATCCGCGTTTCAAAGTCATGCGTATTATTAGCGGTTGTGGGTACTAAACTACATGCGTCCGACTACACAGGTTGCGTGTATTTATTTCATTTGAATAATTTCCTCTGATTGCGGTACGCGAAACACACACACACACACTCAAACAATTCGAATGTATACCATTGGTTAAAAAGCGGCATCACCAGCACCGATTTTATTTAGTTTTAATTCGCAGAAACCTTTTTTATCCCTTTTTGCTATTTTATTCCCGTTCAAGAACATTACATTTCTATCGGACTATTTCAAAACACTACATTAGGTCTGGGGACCAAGTGCGAATTCACATACTGTTAAGTGGAGCGACATTTCTAACACCTTTGACAAGTTGGATGTAAATGAAACGGGAACTTCCACAGACAAAAAGATTAGTTTGTTGCACTACAAAGCAATCTATTTATTGAGCAATAATAACGTATATGTTCCTGATCTTTTTCACAGTAACATTTTTTGCAAACATAAGCCGCCCGCAGTCTTAGCAGATTGTTAACACGGTTGTCCCCGTCAACAATAGCATATCAATATTCTTCAGAGATAAACAAAGAGCATTGGGGGGGGGGGGGGGTGTGGTTGCTTTGTTTCAATCCGATCAACCATTCTGTTCGACATCAGTTTCACCTCGTGTCCACGTGAAGATGTTCCCCGACACACGGGTGTAATTCTTGTGCACGAGGAGATCAATAAGCTTCGCAGCGAGGAAACACCACGCGCTGAAGCGTCTTTTGTTGGCGGCTAAAGCTGTTCAGTTTTAATGCTTCTCTGCATTTTCAGCACCCATAGTCACCTTAACTCACGTGACCGGAATGGTAGAATAGACAAATAATCTGTAAGAACACCTCCCGGCCAATGGACTGTGGACCAATTTGCTCAAGGACAATCCATCGTTTGGTATTTGCGTTGTCCAGTTAGTTAGCTGGTGTGCCGTTCCGTCATTTTGATAAGTCGCATGACTTTACGGTTTGTCGGCTGGGACTCCTCCTCATGGCACATGTTGGTCCGGGATTATGGAAATGCTTTTCTACAAACATGCTTCGTTCTTGCACTAATGACTGATGCACGTTTCAGTGTCGATCATGCGACACTGTCCTTCACGTTGTCTGGTAACGTTCCTGTCGGATTTAACCGAAACATGCAGTCGTTACACCGGAAACCATACTAGGTAAGAGCATTTAACACCCACACAGTAAGTTTCTTGTAGCTTTTCCGCTTAATGCTATCACCATTCATTCCCTTTGGACGAAGCGAATGTTCATACCTTTATCATTAGCGTCTGTTGGCGTAATCTTACCCGCCTAGACACATGTGCACATATTAATTTGATTTATTTAAGGTAGCATAGACCTACCATTTACCGATTGTGATACCTTTGTTTGCAATTAACTGGTTCTACATCTTTACACCAAACAGTTGGAATGTGTGAAAAAAGCATGTACTTACAAAAATCCAATCTCACGCAAATTATCTCAATCGGCGAACTCGGATCGGGGTAAACCAGTACTATTAAGAATTTCCCTCTACTGAGGTCATAATAGTAGCGAAACATAACACCTTGGGGCTACCCCCGAGGAAGATTACTCGAAAATGTGTAGAGGCCAATCTCCTCGGCGCTCGTTACGGAAGCAGCCAGATATGACGTAAAGAAATAGAATAACAAATCCCAGGCAAAACGAACAATCCGTAAACATTCTCCGGACTGCAGCATCAGCAGTAGAATCTCTCGGGGCTGAGCCAAAATAGCGAGCCAATGCTCAACCGGGAGCATCAGCAGCACAAGGCGACAAGATTCTCCGATGCTTTCTGTTTGACCCACTTTGAGCCAACGTTTTGGGACGTTGTTGTGGGTGGAAAAAGACGGAAAACGCCGTACTTTTATCATTTTTTTTATTTGCCAACTCTTGTCTATCTAGTGCCAATACGTGACAGAATCAGCATATGACATCTGCTGTACTCAATCTCTTCCCGCATCCTGGGGCAAAACCACACAACAAAGCGCCAAGCCGCAACATATTGTATTTTACAAATACCACGCAAAACAAAGTACTACTGCAAAATATAACCTGACTATTAGTCATCCGAACACAAACACCGTTATTCTAATCTTTCCGTTCTTGTTGCGCTGCATGTTGCGAATGAAGAATTATGTAAATACGTGTGCATGTGTGCGTCTTACCTGCGCCGTCTTGCTCGTTCTTGTCGAGGCCAGCTGGTTCCGAAGTGCTGCTGCTACCTTCCGGGTGTTTCTTCCGGGTTGTTTTCGGTGCAGCCGGTTCCGTTCAATTGCGAAGCAAAACAGCACACGACAATTTTCACCGAAAGTGCGCTATATTTTTAGCCCCAAAAACACACAAAGAGAACCTGTCCGTTGTTTGATTGAATCGTGATGAGGGGGTGAAAAAAAAAGAAACCTACAACACAGGTTTGCTCTCCGCACGGGTAGGATGCCCCACTTTAAGCGACGAGAGCGCACACAAACAATACACTGTTGAGATTGAGAAACGTACCACGATTTTCTCTAGTGTTCTTTTTTCCGTTGTTTTCTCACGCCCTCAACTCGAAAGGGAAAATTATGTTCAAGGAAATTCTGTTTTTGACTGTTAGTTTTTCTGCAATGCAACACTACCTACCACACAAGGTTTTCGCTCATGATCACTGATACGTTTTGTTTTTTTTTGTCACGGTTAATAGTATTGCTTGATGAATTTCAGAAATTGGTATCTTTCCCATTCACCAACTCAACACACGCTCCTCTCGCGTCGTTTCGGAATGAAAAGTGTTGCGCAAATGTTGATGTTATTTTCCTGCAGTGGATTAGCTGTCAATTTATGAACGTCGAGGTCCGTTTTGACCAATCGAAAGATCCCACTGTGCCTGAGACATTTGTCACATTTGACAGTTGGGATGTACCGACACGATATTCGACATTTGATTAAAATAAATTATCAACGCGAAAATATTATGATTTTTATTACTTTGCTGCGGAATAGAACTTGTAGTTCTTGAAAATGCATACAAAATATTTGTGAGATTTCGTTAACAAAAACCACATCATTTTTTTATGAGTGCTACCACATACATAACGGTGTTGATAGCGATCTGTAAAAGAGTAATCGGTGAAAATAAATACAAGTCGTAGAAAAAACAAACACCGTGCATCTCCATTGTCAACATATTTGAAAAAGGAAAATATCCTTTTGCTCTTCATAACGAGCGTGTGCATGCGAAGATAAGAATTTATCTGCAAACCAGAGTGAAACAGAACCTCGATCAAGCTTTCGTACAGGTATGAACCGTTGAAATGAGGCCCAGTTTGCTTTCTGCAAAAGCACAATTTGAAAATTTGAAGCTTTGGTGACGAAACGGCGAAAACGCATTTCGCTCATTATTTTTTTTCAGGCGAAACTAAAATATTTGAAGCTTTCTTGGACGCGTAGCGGTGCTTGTATGGTTTGTGCCTTGGGAATATCATAAATGGGAAATATGCATATAGAGAGCGCTGTACCATTTTATCGTGCCATCTATTGGAGGGTAGCAATACTACAACTGAATTCGAATTCAGCAATGACTTTCAGCACGCGTAATCTTTGTCGGAGTTTTTTCCTTTTATCTTAAATTCCAAACGTTCCATCACGTTGTCTGCAAATCGTGTACATATTTAAATGCTAACAATATTTATCAAATTTACGCAGGAAGCGAAACTTTGAATATCTTTGATGAAAATAAATAAAATTAATATAATATTGCACAAATTATCCATTTTCGATCAAGACGTTGTTTTTTATCTTTTTATTTAATTTTCGTTATTGTTTTATAACAGTAAATATCAATTAGTGCCAAATATGATCATTACACTTTTTCACAATTTTGAAGAATTTCCATATGCTTCAGTTAGCCGCATGCTTAATTTGGTTTATGTTTAAGTTACTTTCCCCCCTTTGTTAGTATCCTTTTTACAGTGATCGTTTAGTAGAGATTTGCTTGGGACTAGCGTCTCGGCTAGAAAACTTTGCCTTAAGGAGTAAAAGTGGGCTTTGGTGTTTGACAAAGCTGCATGTCGTACTCCCCATTCCTGGTTTTTAGCAATCCGATCGTTACACGTTACGTTCTGATGTGCCTGTTCCAATGGAGCAGGATGAACTGGGACTGTTTGCACGCATGACAATCCCATCCCAGGGATCCTTCAATGATGGATGGATCCCATGCTTTGTTATTGTGAAACATAATCGATTACTGGAACTGAACGACATTTTTCAGAAAAGAATGTGAATCATGCACCAATTGTTAACATTTTCCCACCTATAGCTCGAGCACCTTTTTCTTTGGGGGCTATCGATGCGTTGTAGGCGTGTCAACGTTTCGAAATGCATGTTCCTGAAAGAGGAAACACGATACAAACTAACTGCATCGTTGCATGCAGATGCAAATAATTATCGTTACGTTTATGTTTAATTTCTTTACGCTTTACAAATGCTATCAAATTATGTGACCCCGTTCGGTTCATGTTTTGTTTTAGTGTTTTTTTTTCGATTTCTTCCACAACGCACACATACACATGCTGTTTCGTATCTCGTAGACAAATTTGGTTAAGTTTTTGGTTGCTTTTTGTATTTACTTTTCGTACTTTTGCAATCATAATTTTCGTCTAAACAACAGTGAAGTAGAAGTTATTTGCCTAGAGAGTTTGTATTTTTATCCTTACTGCATCC
Organism: Anopheles funestus; assembly: GCF_943734845.2. Classification (NCBI taxonomy): domain Eukaryota; kingdom Metazoa; phylum Arthropoda; class Insecta; order Diptera; family Culicidae; genus Anopheles; species Anopheles funestus. The sequence continues at coordinate 45,849,702 of NC_064599.1, forward strand.
TACATCGTCTACGTCTTGTTTTATTTTTGGTTATAAAGAGAATAATACAAGAAAAAACGCTAGCTTGGACATTCTACATCCAGAAGGGGGTTTCCGCATTCCATTACCATTGTTTTGTTCCAAAGCTAGGATGTTTTGTTTGTTTTGGGGGCTTTTTTGTTTTGTTTTGTTCATATATATTTACACAATTGCTAAATTTGTATGATTCACGTCACGAAACGAAACTGAACCTATGAGTCTATGAAACGAGCACATAAGTATCAATAATATGAACGGAAGTCCAAAACGATACATATCACATTGTATGCTTGAGTAAAATTAACAAGACAAGTCACCATTTTCGCATTACTGCTGCTTGCATACTGACCGGTAAGGTGGTGTATAGAAATATTGACATAAATATTTGTTGTTTTATTTTGTTTCGAACTGTGGTACATTGTGCGTTAACACAAGCACGAAAGAATGAAACTTTTAATTTTTTGTTTTTCTGCACGCCCAGCTTTGTTTTGTTTGCTTTACATTGTATGTTCTAAGTTGTATATTCAATACGGTAAAAATAGAACATTTGTAGCGGTCCGCAGTGACACATTTCTTCACTACACTCTATATATGCGTGCGTACATTATAGTCTATCGCACATACTACTGTCACACGCCACTGTCACACTCTCGGCTCTCGTAACGTGGGTTGTATAGATTACATCGTTAGTGTTAGAAATTGAGTTCAATCTCTTGCTGATTCAGCGCACAATAGTCACAATTCGATGATGCTACCACACACGCTTTGTCTCTGTCTTGTGTTGATTTGTAGCACTAAAATGTTTTCGACAAACATTAGTTAATGTATATGAAATTCATTAAATTACCCTGTTTTTTTATATTCATTTGTTGCTTAAAAACGGTTGCTGACTGGTTCCTTTGCAGCGTTAACGCGTTTACTTTTTACTACCCCAATGCGAGTGTGCGTGAACTTCGGGCGTGTGCTTTATTACCCGGTTGCGTATGATAATTAGTTTTGTGGCAAAATTGAGGAAAGACAAATTAGTTAAGTTAAGTGTGCGAATTATAGAAAAACAAAATCCTTTCTCAACACGTTCCATTCTCGGATTGTCTATTGTTTTGATGGTACATGAAACGATGATGGAATTGAGTAATAAAAGCAGACCATTTGTTGTTCTTTTGTTCTAGCTGCTCTGTCGTATGTAATGTTCTGTAATATAATGGTTCTAATATCGTTGTGGCACCGTTGTGGGGTTGAATCAATGAACGAAATTACAAAAATCACACACCTGATACTTAGAAAACGCACACACACGCGAGCGCACTTTAGTTCTCGCATTAGTGATGCTAGGTTCGAGTTCCTGATTTGTACATATGGTTTACATAATATTTTATCCTGTTCATGGTTTTCTTTTCGGTTTTGTTTCACAGTTCTGCACTTTTGCCGTTTTTTTGTTTTTGTTTCATTTTTTTTTGTTTGTTTTTTGGTTGGTACACCTGCACGATTTTATAAGCTTTCATTAGGTTGTAATGAACACCAAGGAATCTAACTGTCCCCTCCGTCATTCTTCGTATACTATTTACTATAAGAATGACACTAAAAACACAAGTGATAAAAGATAAGTTTGATTAGCCTGAATCTATTGTACCACTAGACCACTTGTTCTAGCTATAAATGACCCCTTTTTTCACACTCTCCAGCTAGGCCCACAATGGCCTTTCTTCTTTAAATTTTATAGCTCTTATAAAGTATATATATATAGTTTTTTTTTTACCGACCGTTTCTCATACATTGTGACGCTTCATTGCACGTAGCGTATGTGGTTTTGTAGCTTTGAAATTTGTACATTTACTTTTTACAAATGTATGCATGTGTTCAATTTTACAATGTTTGAAAGTTCTACAACTATGTTTCTACCGTACCATTTTGACACCTTTTTATACTATTGACACCATTTAACAGAACTGCAATTTATTACTGTGCGTTGGTTTGCGATGAAACCAAGTAGAATCTGTCGATCTGTTTTTGTTTTCCTTCTTCAATTACTTTTGGCGAATCGCATAGAAAATACCAAATTTTCGAAAGAAGCTTTTTGCCTGTTTGAACATAAAACAACGCAATTGTTCGAATGGCAATCGTTTCTGTAGTGTACTCCTACGCTGACAGGGCAGTCTGTGAGTAGTTTTCCACATTTCCATTCGTGCCTTTCTTTTTGTTACTGTAACACTACCCCTTGTGCGGCGATTTTTCCCTACTCAGTTGGAGATTTTAATCTAGTTCTTTTTTGCTGTCCACAGTGCCACATGATCCACAGCAACATTTTGTCAAGATGTCTAGTAGTGATGATCATGAATTTCATACTCCCACTCTCTCTCTCTCTTTCTCACGCTCGCTCACTCTCTTTGTTTCTTTCTTCTTTCTATTTCTTTCCTTTTCTTCTTCTTCTTCTTCTTTTCTTTCTCTTTCTATCTGTTTGCTTTATGCAATAATAATCCACTTAATTATCGTTCTGTAAAATACTCATTGCTCTCGTACTAGCAGCGTACATATGCATTGTGACCTATTGTGTGTTTGTATAAAAATATTTGTAAAAATTGTTCTCGTTCTCGTAGTTGCTGATCGATTTGGCTCGATTGATCTGGTACTGTGTGTAAAACTGCAATGTAAAAATTAGTTCATTTCAACTCAGCTATGGATATTGTAGGTAACTGTTTCGAACAGTTTTGGCGCTATCTTGTAAATAATAAAAAAAAAATTGTATCAATTCCAGCCGACGCCCTTCGGCGGCATTTTTCTTGTTCTTTTCAGGAAATAGCACTTTCAAGCCGCTTGTCGCCAGAATAATTGTCGGTCGGTCTTTTCTCAGGTAACTCCATACCATACCGTACGGACACCCGGGATGGGACTATACGAAAGGGCGCCTGCTGAGAGGAATCAGTGTTTTTCTTCTCTTTCTTCTTCTTCGATGACTTACTTGTTAATATTGTTGTATAACAAATAACTGTTGTCAGTTTTATTGTATATGTATATTGATTGAGGAACTATTGGTTGTGGTTGCTTGCGTCTATATCTTTCCTGCTTGCTTTTGCGCATTGTTATCTGTATATCTATTGCATGCTAGTTTTGTCAGGTCAACCGATTCACATACGCCACAGCGCATTCAATATTGCACGAAGAAATTCGAAACATAACTTTTTTAACCATCATTACATATGGATAGTAACTCTGTCACTTACGGTTTCAAATCTGTACGAACGCACAAAAGTGCTGTTCCGTTGTTTAATCTATTGTGGTTAGTTAACAAAAACGAAACGATCGCCACGTACTGCCACTGTTGCCTCTTGGGTGCTTGTAATAAACTTTAATAAGCATCAATTATGATCGCGATCATCCTTCGACATTGAAGAACGTATGTATATGTAACATTGGTGTGTGTTTGTTCTTTTTTTATCATTTGAAATAGTTTAACATCTAATAATGCATTAGAATGCTTTGAGGATCTGTGTGGAATATTTGAAATGAATCGTTTGAATTGTGTTTGGTCAAAAATAGCGCACAATGATGAATAACTAACAGAATTTTGTTGATTGAGATATAGCTTATTGTGGTAAAATAAAGATTATTAAAAGAAAACCATTCACACACACACACACAAACTAAAACATGGGTGTTATTCGGTGTGATGCATTTCAGTCTTATTCCATGCCAATTCGATTCGATTTGGCTACTCATAGGTTTGTAGATTTGGATAAGATCGCTCGTATCTTGTGTGCTAAATACATGCTCCATACTGAAACGGCAGTAAAACAGGAAGCTTAACAAAATCATGTATAACTCATAAAATGTATGTTGCTGAAAACAAAAGCGGAAAAGAAAGAACAGAAACAAAGTAAAACAAAAAAAAACATAACCAAACATAAAAAATGTATTTACTAGTTTAATAATATCTGCTTTATTAATACTGTATTGTTCATCTGGTTTTACTTAGCTCCTTCTTTGAAGTTACGCCTTGTGTCGATGTAGTCGCTCACGATTGCTTTCCTCTACAACTGGTTACAACATAAAATTAAACTATGCAATAAAATCGTTCGTACAACTTAATAGGAATCGAGAAAGAAATCAGGAAGCAATGTTGTTGTTTACTAAGCATCACGTGTTTACCAACAAAACAGTAGCATTAAACAAAGTGACGGAATTGAATCAACGTTTCGTAAATATTATAGGAAAAAAAAGTATTGCTACCAGGAAAGTAAGGCAAATTTAACTAAATACATTGCATTCACAATTGCATTCATCGTGCGATGATGACTTACGGACTATATAATCAAGATCTAGTTTGTGTTTGATTTATAAATAATAAAAAATATGAATAATAATATTTTAATCTGTTGCTAATCATAACAAAACAAAATAACTGAGAGAGTATACCGCAACAATGCAGTTTATGCAGCGACGTAACGATCCATGTCGATCGGGGTGTCGGTTTCAACTAGTAGTTGCGACGATACCAGCACGTTATTATTAGCATGGTTGGAGTTCTATTGATTCTTTGATTTAAAACTTACACGAAACTTAAGATTACTCTTCAGGAAGCACGTATTTTCAACTGTTTGATGTACAACCTCACCTCACATGCAGTACCACAGTACAATCGTTGCACGTTGTCCGTATTGTTTTCTATTATTTGATTTGCATGTTGAATCATTTGACACGTGGTTTTGTGACAACCTATCTTTACACTTCCAGCACGTGTGTGAAGAAGTTTGCCGTTTACTAAAATAGTAAATAAACCGTGTACGGTGTTGCGTTCTGCTCGATATTACAAACTAATCGATTTGTGTTGACTGTTTGCGAAAAAGGATGGTGGAAACAGAATATATTAACAGAACTCAAACAACCCGTACACGCTGTACACATTGAACTAAGATACTGCAAAGTAAGGTCCATTTACACGTTCGAAGGTTGTGCAGTGTTTTGTTTCATGGGGCGAAAGAGAAAGAAAACCTCGCTACTGCTCCTCGTTCCATCACATTTGCAAATCCCCACGCTTCGTTGCAAATGACCAGTCTTAGATTCTAGCCGACTATGTAGGCGTTTTGTTTAGTTGTATCGTTTTAGATATTGCCACGGAAAGCCCATACCCATACATTGCCATAACTTGTATGCATCAACTAAAGGTAAGAATTTTGCTAACGGATTTCAATATAATATTGCTTGAATTAAACATGTCGCCTAGCAAAGCATCCGAATGTTTAATGCTCTTAATGACCAGACCGCTTCGTTTTGGACATGTTGCGCCAGTGTTCCCGGGCTTCAACCGTTGCGAAACGCGAAGCGACATGTTCAATTGTGCTTACAGATTGCTTTCACTTCAACAGATTAGCAGTTGATCTCTAGTGATCTTCCATTTTCCCCAACAAGACCACCTGTCGGTAAATTAAATCATAATCAACGGGAAACACAATAGAGTGGGAAGTGATTTTCAAGAGACATGGTCTACAAGATGGGAGAAAGAAAATTGTGCTAAGGTGACAACAACAACTAGAAGGATGAAACAGCTAGCCTTTTATCCATCCCATCGTGCCACGGTTTGACTGTCGTCTATGCGTGGGCTTGCGAGTGGAGTGTGCTAACGAATCTTAAATATTAGTCCTGCCCGTTCTGCTGGTATATCTCCCGCCGGCTGTCCGACAACTGCTCCGATGAAGGTCGATTGAGTGCTAACGGTTGCGGAAAATCATCGTCCAGCGATTGCTTCGACCGATCGCTCTTGCAATCCTCGTCGACGGACATCGGCAGCGTGTGCGGTGGGTGTCGTTCCGGCGGCAGCAGGTTCAGCATGCTCAGCGGCAATCCCGGAAATCCACCCGGGAAATCGGGATAGAAGCCGCCGGGGAATGGGTTGAACAGTGGATTCGGACTGGACAACAGATCCGGTTCGGATGATGCAGATCGGGGTCCTCCTCCACCATTGCCGGGACCACCGCCACCGCTTCCAACGTTCGGGCCACTGCTTCCTTCCCGTCCAGTGCCACTGCCCGAATGATGGCTGTGGTGCAGGTCGGAATCTTTGCCTTCCTTTTTGTCTTTGTTGCTGTTACCGACACCCATCTGCAGCAGCTCGATCGGTGGCCCACTGATGCAGTCCTTTCGGAGTTGCTCTAGCTTTAGACTTTTGCCGTACTTGCCCCTAACATACATTAGCAGCGAGTTGTACGGGATGCCGAATATGCGCGACGCCTGACTCGTAGTCATTTTCTTGTTCCACACGTGCTGAAGCGCTTCGGTAAGTTCTGCGTTGGTCCACGACCGGGGTGGTCCTCCACGTGGTGCAGAGTGTTGTCCTTTTGGTCGGTTCACTGGAAATAAAACGCGAGAAAAACAAACGAACAGATTGGAATTTTGCAATACATTGAGAAATGGGGAAGCGGCCCAACAGCTGTAAGTCATCAAAATTGTACATGGTTCGGAAATTGGATAAGACATCGACGGTAGACGGGAAGGTGAAAGGAGCAACTTCTGTACGAGAGGTGATGATCACCTTCCGTTGTTTAAAATGCAGTGATTTGGAAATCGTGACCAAAGTCGAAGGTGCTAGAAGGCCCCGATGTGGTTGTATCATCGTCAGTTCGGATCCTGAAACCGACACGGTTTGTTTGATGTGTCGGGAGGCGTACCCGACACATTCGGGGTTAGTAATCCATTTGTCCAATTACAGAAACAAGTATCCCGTCCGTTTCGATCAATTAATTATCCTCGAAATCAGCATCTAGTAGTACTACTGGTTCCATTAATGTGTCCTCTGATGTATCATTTCTTCGATTGTTATTACACATATTGCTCAATATAAGTGAACCTAACTTAAGCTGAGTCGCTCAAATCACAATGATGGAAGATTTTTTTCCGCTATTGTAGAAAGATGTGCCTGAAGTAAACATGTTTCTGCCGACGAAACGATCTTCTTCCAAATCTGTTTGACCGCCATCACCTGATAGCTGTTGCAGGTCTTGGCAATACCCCCTTTGCATGAAAGCGGACCATGATGTTGCCGACTCATCATGACCTGTCCACTTTCGGCGCTTATTCATCCCATGCCATATATTTTGCTATCCGCATGGCTTCAAAATATCCGTTTAACCGTGTTTAGTTTTCATCAATACGCTTCGTGCGGCAGACTTTGTGCGGTGGTAACATTTCACGAAACCGGGTACGATTGAAACGCGTCGCCAGTGCGTAGTGCAGTATGATTTGGGATGATTGCAGCGGGCGGGATAACGCGTCTTGTTAGCGTTTTCTGTTCCACTCAACGCAAACGCAAATTGAACATTTGCCTACTAATCTAGCAAGCGTTCGATGGGGATATATGTGTGAAAGGTGAAATGTATTATTATTTTATTGCTACAGTCAGCGTGATCGTGCAACTAAAAGCAGGTTATAAGTCGCTTTTCACATCGATCTTGGGTGCTCTTTTTTTTTTGTTTGTTTGTTAGAGTTTTAGGAAGAATTGGATCTCTTCTTACTGGTTTGGTTCGAAATGCTTCTTTCTTCACACCGACGTGTATGTATAGAAATTGATCTGCGTGATATTTATTATACAAACAAGTCACACATTGATAGACTTGATTTCCATTCTTCCTACCATGGTGGGAATGATCTTTATCTGGGTACACCGATTCTTTACACTGTTTAATTGAATTGAATTGAAAGTTACAAAATGGAAAAGTAAACCATGGCTCATACGAAACACTGGATATTTCGTGCGTGGTTCAAAAACTCTGAACCACAAAAAAGAGCAGATATTATTGTGCTGACTACACTTTGGCCCGGTAAACTAACGAGATATGTTCATTTCGAAGCAATTGCATGACTCTCGCGCACTAGCGAATTGTATACTGACAGGCTTCGAACAGCAGAATCGTGACCGCTCTCTGCAGCTATCACACCAGATCAGTCTCATCATGCGGTCCGGTCTGCATACGATGAGCTTCGTACCGGATATGAATCTTGAACCGGTGACTTTCAAAAGCTTACCCCGTTTAATTCAATTCCATGCTGAGGTGAGAAAACTCACGTCTCTCTTCAAACTGTCGGCATCTTTTAGATTGGCCAGTCTCGGGATGCTACGAAATCATCTGCAATACGGCGTTACGTGATGAAGCCTTTGTGCTGGAACAAAATATGTATCACACATATCCATCCAGGGTCAGCTGGAACCAGGCTCGTACAACAAATGCGATTTTTGGTATTTTGTTAATGTATTTTTTATTAACACTAGCTTATACCATGCGCCAGATATATGAGTATGAGGAAAAACAGAAAATGGAAGTAAATCAAAAAGGGATCCAACAATTCAATACTTTTAACCAAAAACATTGTTTACAAACTGTTTTTTTTAACAGCAAAGCATTGAGCAAAAACGTAAGCGTTTTTTGCAGCTAAAAGTGGATAAAAAGTTTTGAAGAGCACCGTCAACGTGACCATGGTGTGCTTTTCTTTTTTTAAGCCACATACATGTTCGTATCCTGCACCGTACCAAACTGTACCGAAACACTCCGCAACAAGTACGATCGCATGGTAGGATTGTTTTTTTTATCGCATTTGAGACACTTCCGTTCCAGTCAGGCAGGAAAAAGCCAAACGATTACTTCTTCTGAGCTTCTTTGCCGTATGCTTTTTTTGTACCTTACAGCAACCGTGTGAACCACAGGATCAATTGAAAGTCCTTCATTTTCAATTTTTATTTGCCATTCGGGCCGCTAGCACGATGATGATTTCTGTGTGCGATAAAATCCTTTCGCTTCAGTACCACTTTTTCCACGATGAACTATTTTTAATGCACTCGACTGTTTACCCATTACCGATGACCATCGATGGCTAGTGAGATCTTATTTGGAGCTGTAATTTGAGTGCTATTGGAGGAATAATCTTTACGATGATTTGCAATCATTTATTTCGAATGAGTAGGAAAGCTGTTTAATGTGGTTAGAATGATTGCTTGTTTTGTTACTTCTGTTAACTGGCTGTTAATAGCTTAAAGAGATCCGTTTTGCTAATTCATCTTGCTGTACAAAATGCATAAATTAATTCCTTAGCTCCATTGAGGGATTATTAGCTCTTAGTTTATGAAATGTACTAATACTATCCGTATCAGGTATCCACACATCAGGTAACTGCATAAATGATTAATGTAATGTGCATCTGTTATTCAATCTGTAAGCTTAATAGAGTGGTGTCATTGCTCGAATTATTGTATTGCTTGCAATTCAGAGCTGAATTATACAGTTAGCGCGAAAAATTGGTTTAATTCAGCCGTTAATCATCATGGCGCATTGATGTCGAATTTGGCCGTTTACCGAACATCAATAGAAGGCCTGGACCGCACAGCACTCATTCCAGCACGGGTCTTCATTTCAGTGCCCATCACGAAGCTACATCGGAGCAGAGTTTCCGTATCGATGTGCATGAAGTTGATTCGGTGAAGATGTCTAAATATGCAATTAATCGAATTGATTGAAGGAAAAGAAATTGATTGAATAAAAAAAGCCCCCAAAACAAAATAAAGAAACTTACACGGTCGGGAGGAAGTAGAGCAAACGGGAAAAAAAGAAAGGAATCGAAGAAACGTAAGCAACGCCAGAAACCAGTCAATCCGCCCAGCAAACGCCAAACCGCCGTCCCGAAAGAGCTGTTGAGAAGAGGAACACGGAATGGGGCAACGCAGCAAAAACGGTAGTCGACTGTCTTGAGAAAACAGTAGGTGAGAATAAAGCCAAAAGAGTTCTTTTAGCTGGACAATGGCCAGGAAGGTAAGGTGTATTATTATCTTCTCTGTGGTCCATTGCTCCTGCTGCTCGTTCTGGAGCCCTACCGCACTGGATCAACCGATGAAGTGGAGAGTGAGTGAGTGAGTGAGAGAGAGAAAGAGAGAAAGGCGCCAAGACTATTGTGTAGGCCGCGCTTAAAATTCTGGCGCTATAGTAGTGCAACAGCAAGTCCTACGCGGTGATGCGGTGTCTGGGATATGCTTGCTTATGGGAAAGTTGTGCTTTTCCAATGGTAGCTTAAGTGAGTCTCCGACAAATTGATTGGCGTATCAACGCCAGTGCTAAGCCAGCACGGAAAGAATATGAGTACTGTTAGACTCATCCTGTGGTTTGTGAGGTTTTCGACTAAAGCTCCCGGAACCACGACCGGTAAACGTTTCCGGATCGGCTAAGAAGCGCAGGCACCACATCAGCCATCGCTACCATATGACGTTTCAATGCATATGATTGAATCGATCAGCAAGACGAATTAGCGAATAATGTGCTTAGTTACGCATTCCTCGTAACAGGTAATTGGCACATGATAGACCTTCGGAAAGCTCTTAGCTTGCTTCTTTTCTTTTAATGTAGCTAGGCGTTTGACATCGAAAAATGGTGTGCAACTTTCTATACCGCACCTAGATATTTTGTACTTGATTCATTCAAAAACAAAAGCTTGTTTTTGAGTCAAAATTTTGAAAGTAGCTTCCACACTTTCCTGTGTAGTCACAACCGACCAGTCTTCTCGTCTCAGCATTGCAGCTTCTTGGTACATACACTAGACACACTGGTACGGGTCCTTCTTCATTGGTACATCTACCTTCATCGATCGGTCAAACGTGTTTCATTCAATAGAGTCATTATGGTCTACCGCTCCTTTTTTTGCCTGGATACAATCATTCAATTACTCAATTTTCTTCCGAAAAGATCACCGCGATCGTTGAGCCACGTCGCTAGACCAGAAGATGCATGTATTTAGCGCCCTCAAGGCACGGGAGGGCGTACTTACTCAAATACAATCAGTTTTGACCCATAGTGAAGACAGATTGAAAAGGGCACACAATCGTTTGAACAATTTTCAAATTAAGGATAGTTCAGTCCGTTAACATATCGGCTCGCGTAATGATAGTCATTTCGTACACATTTATTCTGCATATGCGCTGCACTTTATGGCTTTGTGAGTATCTGTCTTCTCAGATTACCCAAAACACTTCAATTACCTTCCACCCACCGGTACAGAGGTGGATTGTCAGCAGCCATGGTATGTGTGTGTGTGGTGCTGCGAGTTTGAACTACAAAAAAAACTCTGTGTCTTCGAACAATTGGTACAGCAACGCCATCGGCATACGGGACTGATTGATGATTTATCTTGATCGTTTGCGATGGCGGTTATCTATGGGTTTGTTTTTGCTTCAATTTTTTTTACCCCAATCCCTTTCACCCATCTATTTTCCATCGCCGGGAAGGTGGTGGTGCTGGTAATGTGCAGGGCAAGCGAAGGTATGGCACTTTTATTTATTTGCTTACAGCAAATTGCAGCGAATTGTGCAAGTGAGTAGACGAAGCAGCACGAAGCCCGGGTCGGTGTGCATTTTCTACCCTTTTAGCATAAACAGACCTTATGCACCATCAGTGGTAAAGCGGCTCGATTGAAAAAAGGTCGATTGTCGTCGATAGTACGGCAGCTCAGCTGCGTAGTGGCATACAGCCAAAAGGAATCCGATATCGATCCACATCCTGGCCACGAAAGATGGGTGGCCCTCCGTGGGCGAGAACGAGAGGCAGAACGTGTACGTAGCCTTTTTGTTGTTGCTGCTGAGAAGGCAACATGTGCGATAGAAAAGATCCTCGGAGAGAACGTGGCTGAACAAGAGACCCGGCACGAGAAAAAAAAGGCAAATAGAAACAATGCGATCCAGGGTGGTTTCTGGAGGCATTTACTATGTTTTTTTTGCTTTGTTTTTTAATCCAGCTTTGTTTAGAGCGATGTAGCATCAATTCTTTCATCATCATTTGCATATAAAGCTTATCCTCAATGCAGATCAACTGCCGAACATCAGAAAGACGATCCAGAATGGATAACATGATGTCTAAAGGCGCCACTTTCCTGTGTAAACCTTATATGCGATGACCTTACTGCTGTTATGAAGTGTTGAAACAGATTTGCTTACATGTGTATAACAAATTTAAAACATAATTTAAATTCAATTGCCACATATCCCTCGTTAATAGAGTTGATTTAGGCGATGTGTGGATGGCAATCTAAGAATATAATTGAAGTCGGTGGTAGATGCTAACGCTACGAATAAAAAAGCCACCTTAAAAATTGTTTATCCGTTTATCTATAAAATTCTAAAAAATACATTTTATTTCTATTTTGGCTTTTAACATTTTTTTTTTGCTGTAGGGACGGCCCAGGCCGTATCTAGACTTATTTTTACAACGTAGCCGGATAGTCAGTCCTTGCTGCTGGGGGGTTGATTTGAATGTGATTTGAAAACCAGCCTTGTCTTGTGGAACCGGGGTTTTATCATGTACACAATTTTTGATTTTTTTAACAATAAACACTGTGTACTTATTACATCGAAAAACGTTCGACTTTCATAAATAATAAACTTCGAATTTGACCATAGCTAGGTATGATATATGTTGCAATAATAAAAATTTATGTAAAAGTAAAAATAAAATACAAAAAAGGTTGAACAATTGTCGGCATATAAGAAAAATTTAATCAAATTACATTTTTGATCACATTGCTTGCAAACGCTTTAGTAAAAGGATCGTGCAAACGCTTTAATAAATAGATAGGAAATAATTTTGAAAGGAAATAAGAGCGGTACACATTTTAAATTTAGATAATTCTTACGATACTCCTTACGGAAACGACATTTTTGACGTATACAATCATAGAATAGAATGGATCCGAAGAAAGAGCTGATAGCGTAATTAAGATTGAAATAGCGGTGGTAACGATTGAGCGTGAAAAATGCACTTTAGCGGCTTACGTCGTATCAATTGTTTTTCTTCTTATAATTATCCAACAAGACCTCTACTCTGCTACTAGAATTGAAGTGGTCCTGTTTTAGATTTATTACAAAACAAATTAAAATAAGTTGCAATAAATATTTTTCTAGTAAAAGCGATATGGGAGAGTCACTTTCCGTAACCGAACCGAACCGAACCGAACACCACTTCCGTAAGGATAGTTAAGGTAAGTGAAATTTTGCATCTTCCATCTATCCTTGCAGTTAACATGCACTGGGAGTTTTTGCACAACACGTGAAACTTTTGCTACAAACGTTCCAAACGACGGTATGGAGTAAAAGAGCCAACGGCAGTATCGTTCAAAAAGTCCACCCGTACGGTTGTTTCGTATCCCACACTGTCAACGATGTAACTAGTCGTATGTAAAAGAAGAACAAAATGATGTAATGTCTTTGATCACATGCAAACGTGTATGAAATCGGTTCAAAAGTTACGCCCCTATTACTTTTGGTCGACTTGTCTTAAGGGCAGAAAGTGAACCTTACCAGAAATATGAGTGAAGGTTAGGGTTAGGGCATCAGTTTTGTTTGTGACCAAGCAAAGGTTAAACCGTTCTCGCAAAGCAATGGGATGATTCTCTGGTTTAGTTTGGTTTTTGCCACAAAGTTGTAATTAAGAGTTCAGTGAAATTTTGCACGAGCTGCATCACTTGATATTCATGAAACGATCCCCAGATGCATAAGGATGTGCTCGATATACTTTTAAAGTAGTTTAATTCCTAGCAACGCGCAATGTTACAACTGAACAGAAAAATAAAATAAACGCGTCCAAAGAAAAAAGGGACAGTACAAAAAGGAAAAATCCGTACCGTAAAGCCATGAGAGCAGATAATTCTTCCTGAGCAAATAGTGATGCACACACGACGTAAAACAAACACGAAGAATGTTTGATACCTTCTATGTTTCTACTGTGGTTCTACCTTTCTTGATCGAGCTTTGACCTATCTTGGCCGAAATCACACCCCAGCATAGTTGGCGTGGTTTTACTCTCGAGTCAAACATCGATCACGATTCCGGGGATGTGAGTAAACCAGTTTACGCTGACCAGCTTTGCACGAGGCATGGCGACTTTGACTTTCCAAAAATAACACGACATCGAAGAACTCGAACCGTGCCGCGCGGCAGTTATGTGGCGGGGCCCGCTTGCGCGATCGCTTTATTTCGCGCCAAAACAATCGGAATCGGAAGCTTTGATCTTCTAGTACCGCACCCAACGGGTGAGGAAAACGCTGGGAAAGGGATCGGATCAGCGGCTAAACACCAAACGCAAGCAATCCGCTTGCTTTTGGATCAAATTGTCTCAAGAATGTGCGACCAATAACGACGCCACGCACACGCTGTAGTCGGCAGTGATGTACTCCTAATCACGGGATATGGATGATCTATGCCGGAGGAATCTTGTCGAAAGTTTAACCCGTCTGCTCGTTTCTCCCTGCGGCCAGCTGCCCCTAGCCCTGAGTATCACCTGAGTGTGGTCCTGACGGCAATCTTTCTCTTTCGCCCTCTCTCTCTCTCGCTCTCTCTCTGTTCTTCTCTTTCTGTGTGTTCTCTGTGTGCACTCTAGTCAAATTGATGCGGCGAGGATTATCGCGCTGAAAAGATTACCTTCCTATGCTCGGGAGGTCGGTGGGTTTCCGTTTGGAAGTATGATGATTAATAATTTCCCACATTGTCATGTCGTTTCATTCGAATCATTTATCTCTCTCTCTACTGTCGTGAACTTTCCTCTCCTTACCATGCGATAGGTTTTTGATACACATTCTATCATCATCATCATCATCACCATCGAGCCCGTGTCTTCGCCATCAACAGTGCGCGTAGGCATCTCTGGGATGGATGGGCACAGCACGTTCATTTCCAGGGACACAGTTTACGAGATCACACAATCGACCATTTATCCGGTTTGTATACGCAGCACTCCTTTGAAGTTTACGCAGTTCGCTCAATACAGCATCAATACATCCACCACATGTAGCAAGGTTAATTCACCATACGTGTTGTTCATCGTTACCACAATATCCTCACAGTACCCGTATAATGGTGTACGTGGAGGCGTTTGTGAGGTTGTTTGTTTTGTTTTTTTTTTTTTTGTTGATTCGCTTTGGTTCGTTTCTGCCAGTCAAAATATATTGTGAAAGTTTCTGGTGCAGGCTATCATCGAGCCGATATGATAAAGCCAGCGGATTTTTTTTATTCAGCTTACAGCAGCTACATTTGATGATCATAACTCTCCTAACCTAATCAGCAGCTGCACGGTATAACAGCAGACCCCTTGGGTTGCCTCATCCTTCACCAAACCGTGGAACACGATAACGATTTCAACCTTACCGCGGTTATTGAGTGACTCGTGTGAAGACACCGAAGAGTAGCTACTTAGTAAGTGATGAATTTCGGGGGAACAGTATTAATGACATGTTTATGAGGGACGTGTTTAAACGACAGGAGCTTGTTGGAGAATGTCGTCGAAATGGTTCTACCGTCGGGTGACTTCCACACCACCCAACCTAATCTATCAACTCCAACGTGCAGAACGAGGAGTGCCAGGAAGGATATATGTCATGATCGAATAGCGATAACTCGATATGAATAATTTTATCGTTCGCTCATGGGGAGTCGGTTAAAAATTAGAGAGATTTTCAGATTTTTAATGCCGTGTTTTTGTGGAGATAACTTTTGACGTAAAAGTGTACGGTGGAAAAAAGGTTGACGTTAATTTGACAAAATGAGATTCTAGACTCGGATGATACATGTGCGACCCAAGCATTCCCGCTTTTGATGAGGTTGATGAGTATATGCGTCACAGCTGGTGCAATGTTGAATTTATGTGTTTAGTAACTTTAATCAAATGAACGATTTCGATCTGTATTTAAAAAAAGCTGAAGTAAATTGGGAAACCAAAAAGCTGGTTCTACAGTGGTCGGTAAGTTGTGTGAGTGTGCTTTTCTGCTGTTAACAATTTCAACACACTAAAGAGATGTCCTAAAACTAACCTGCGTAAAGAAAGAAAACATTCTTGAAGTGGTTTGTTTAGTGCTTGTGTGTTCTGAAAACTTTTTTTGCCGTGCTTTTATGTTTTACGACAACAACAATAGTGCACGTTTGATCCCACACACCTTCAGAAGAGGCAAGCTTTAATAAATTACATTTTTATTCGTTTCTGATTTGATTTATTGCCTGCTTCGCTGATGGCGCTGCACATCGCTACTGGTCCCTGTTCTTCAAGTTTACGCTATAGGAGTGTGTGAGTGTGTGTAGGAAGAGAACTCATATCCAATGTGTGGATCGCATGCGTTGCTTTTGTTAATTTGAATACTTGGACACGTTTAAGCGTTTATTTTCTGTTTATACGGTTACTTTTCCGTTACGAACAATTTAATGATGAGAAATTTGATGCGAATGATGATAAAGGATTTTCAATATATTGAAGTTATGCGTATGGTATTTATGTCTATAGGCATGCAATTGTAAATTATGCTGCATAACTGCATATAAACTGTTGTCGAGCGGTTTTAAACGAAACAAATTTGACAAAAAATGGCGTATCGTATAAACCACGCTAAATGTACTAAGTTACAAATCGACAGTATCGGACCCACCCACATCACCCCCAAAACCAATGCTCAGTGGTTAATCCGATCGCTTAGCTGCAGCTGAAACAAGCGATTAACGACCGACGGAAATCGTATCTCTCAACCGAAACCAAGCAAAGTCAAATGGAACGAAACATCGACTAGCGGCCAGGACACAACCTTCGCCAGCGACCGAAAGAGAGTGACTTTTTCGATTGCGCAGCCGAGAAGCTAATCTAACCGCCACATAAACATGATTCTAGCCTTGATACATGGAAGCTGATGGCTTGAAAGCGTGAATTCATTTTCTTTCGCTAGACCTTTAGCGTCTGGCGTGGCAGCTCTTGTCGCAAGTATGTGGTAAATGTTAGTGATTGGTTTGTGGTTTCTGCTGTTTTCTATGTGCGGTTTCAGCTATTCTCAGATGTTCTGCCTGATTATTGTACAACCTGTGTCTCAAAGGGAAAGCGACGAACCGAACTGTGTTTGGTTGAAGCTAGTGAGTTGGAATGTTATTTAATTTAATTACCTTTTGCAGGTGCGTGAATGATTTTGTCATGCACAACGATACAAGATATGGCATGAGTTTTTCAATTTTAGGCAAAGGAAACAAACAAAAATTGTTGTAGCGTCGTTATTGTGAATCGTTCTAGGGGGACCACATAAAAAATGATATATCAGCAAAACAAATCCCAATGCATACTCAATGCATTTAAAACATTTTCTGTTGCTAATTGTTTTTCGTTTAATGTACATTTTATAGTTTTCATAGGTTTACTCATAAGCCGCTACATAATAGATGCAACTAGACTGATAGTGATAGTGCAAAATCAGTATGTCTTTTAAAACCGTTTCTACTTCAAATAAACAAAACGCACTGTCTGATTTGATTTCCTTCACAGCAGAAATATGAAAAAAGAGCTTACCAACCGAGAGAAGTTAATACAAAAAAAAAAATGAAATAAAATAAAATAAAATACCATACCATTTGACACGGAAATTGATCAGCTCATTCCGTTGGCGCTTCCACCAGCGTCTAGTTCCGTTGGCCAGAGCAACGAATTTAAATAATGAATTTTATGGAACAACAACAAGAAAAATCGACAAAATACAGAAAACCCGGTGCGTCCCAAACATGAAACATTTTAGACGATTTAATGTTTTCGTGTTTTTGTTCACCGTGTTTTTTTTTCATTCGTCAGCAGTGCCGGCACGATTTTATTGTATTGTGGGCAATTGAAGTTCCCCACATCAAAAATTCGTCATCGGTGTAGCGTAAGGTAGGTCGGTCGTTTAGGTTGGCAGGTGCATGAAAAGCGCAATGCGCCGACATTAAGTTTCAAAAACTGCTGCTCAGATTTAAAAAGGCTATCGATTTCTTAAATGGTGTGCTCGTCCCCAACGTCAGGAGAAGTTGGTGTATGCGTTTTTTTTGTTGTTGTATGTTTTTAGCACGAGAAATGTCTAGTTGAATGACATTTTGAGGATGCCATAGCATATTTGCAGCGAACCAAATCAAACAGGTAATTATATTGAATAGTTAATGCAAATTGTGTATTGTTGAATAATTTCCCAAACGCAAATGCGGTAATTCAAGGTTCGGCAGAAACGTGTAAGTCACCATCGGTTTGAGGTATAATTATATATTCAACTTACTCCCATTGCCTATTTCAATTATACAAGTTCCGTGTGATTGACTTTATGCATCACAAATTGTGATATATTTTTTTAACCGATTTCCCTAACTACGTTATACCAGTGGAAAGACGCAATAGAAAGCTAAACTAATGTAGCTAAATGGCCGGAAAAGCGAATCAAACAAAACATACATTTGGTGTAGTTTTAATTTAACCATAAAACCCCCTTACAGAAAAAAAAACATGTATCAATTCATTTCCTACCATTTCACTTTCCACGTACGGGACACGCGAGAGAGAGAGAGTGTGTTGGGAAGCATGACATGAATGAAACACAATTTCAAAGTTGATCTACACGTTGGAAGGAAGCGAATGAATTTATCATACTTGTGGCTATTAACCATATATAAATGCAATCAACATGCGAAAAGTAGCGTTGCTAAATGATGATGAAGAAAGGCCCGAAAAATACGGAAAGCGAGTTCAAATTCTTTCTCGCAGCCCGTTCCATCTGGCTTCGAACTATGTAACGCGGTTGCGGGTTTCATGTGTTGCTCTGCTTAGTGAATTGCATGCCCCCGGTTGTCCACATGCATCTACACGCTTGCAGTTGAAATTTTTGCAATGGGTCGAAAGGTTAAAAAAGGAATAAAAAAAACCATACCCAACGTTACCACCTTCGATATCGAATCAGGAAAATAAAGAATCTGCCAAAACTAAAGGCTCACGAAACGATGTCAGCAACGGCAACGGCGACATTGTTTAATCGAAATTTTAAAAATAACAAATCAACATTGGCTTCATGGTTCGGGCAAAACAGGGTGAGCTGAACAGCTCCGAGACTTACGGTCTTATGGTTGAGCCATCTTTCAAATTTGCCACCGGGAATGTACAGGAACTGTGTGGGTGATGCACATGGCCCGGCATAAAACTCCCTCGCCACACAACACGATGAACGGGTTTGGAGCGATTTTTTTTTTGGTTGCGGAAAATCGATTCCAGTTGTTTGAATGCGGAAAATGGAAACTTATAAAATTGGGCACAGCAAATAAAATACACCGATTTCAGCACACAAAACTTCCTGCCCACCAGACCCACAGGACATGGCAATGAGCGAGACAGAATGGGAAAAGCAACAAAAACAGGAGTCGCATCAAAAGACGCTTCACAAAAAAGGACGCACACGGTTGTGTGTGAAGCGTTCGTATTAGTGCATCACATAAAAGGCGCACCACAGAAATGCAAAACACCCTTTGCTCCGATCCCCACACGGTGCCCCACAATCACCGTCAAAGGGCGACGCAACGATGCTGAAGATTATCCTTTTCGTCTAGAGCAAAATGTTTGAATGCCTTGAAATAATTGTTTTGCCACCACCGAGCCGCGGAGCAAAGTCAAAAAGCGCACAAACAAACAGAAATCTTTCGCGTATCTTTCGGCATTTCACATTTCTTTGCGAAAACCAGCGCAAATGACAGTCAGTAAGAAAGTGTTCCTTACGTACGTACCTACACATCTATCATCGTACAACCCAGCACCACGCTTGCATTGTGTGAAGCAAAATGTGAAAAATTCGCTGGGTCGTCGAAATCTCGACACCGTGCATGCATTGACTCATTTGTGTTTTTTTCGGGTATGGTAACATGCAGCTGAATGCTGAAGATGAATGAAGTGAATGATGATATATGTATGCAACGGGCTTATCATCTGTGGCAGCTTACGGGTGAATCTGCGCTAGATGGTGCACCAGCAAAGGGAGTATTAAATTTCTTACAGCACGAAGTTTTTTCTATAATTTAATCACACAAGAAAAATCCCACACATGACTAACGGAGAAGTGCGTTCAATGCTGAAATTAAAATAAAAAATAATGTAACCAAATCAAACTGCTATACAAAATGAAAGAAAAATAATAATGATCTTGATCAACTTCTCACGGTTTATTGGCCGGCAAACATTTTCATGCGAAATCCCATGCCCAAAACGCTAAACTGCCGATTTATCCTCAATTTCCAACCCAGCTTATACATACAAAATTTTGCACTTGGGACAAATGTGCGAAACTTCACACATGTCATCCGGAAGGCGACTGCGTGTGAACGTGCTGTTGTTGTCTCAAGTTCATTTGATTAAAAAAAAAACTATTTCCCTAATTTCCAAAACTATGGAAGCGCAATAAATTTCAGTTTGAAAAGCAGGAAAGCAGGATATGTTTCGAAATTGACAACACATTCACACGATGTTAATTGTTCACATGTGGGGAAAAAGAGAAACACGTCGTACATCTCAATAGATTGATTCGATGTGTGCGATCATGCGTATCGTGAACGACAGAGCTTGCATACATATAACACCACCTGTCGATCGGACAAAAGTACTTTGAAAAAGGAGAGAAAAAGAGCTGTGAAAATTGCATTAACCTAACTGTACACAACACGTGCTTGGTAGCTTGGACGTTAGCTAAACCTAGCTGGGCTTGTGCCATGTGGCTGCTAGTTCTTTACCTTAAAAATGCGCCTAAGCGTAACCGTCTTACAACAAGTAACGTCATTCGAGCAATAAGCTTTACTTTCTCGCTTCATTTGGCATTCAGAAAGGAAGGTTTTCCGTTGGCGTTTTTTTTGTCCTCTGTTTAGTTATATTTGACTTCATTTCCCTACTAAATCAACATAATTATTTGAGTAATTTTGTTTTGAGATGTTTTTTTTGTTGGAACGCAGTTTTCGGGAAAACATAGGTGAACATTTATTTTCTTGAACCTTACAATCATGATGCTGGATCGACACAGAAGCATTATTTGATATGGAATACATACACTTACTTTTCTTCTTCAGGAACGGTGGACCATCATGGTGCATACTCCGTGGGTCCGACATTTCCATTAGCGGGCTGTATATTTTCCCTGGATCCATTCCTGGCGGAAAAAGTCCTAGCGGTGAATCTAGTCCAAACACTGTGAAGAAATGGTAATAGAAGATAACATCATTGCACTGTATTGAGAAAGCAAACTCGTGTCTTTGGTAAAGTTTGGGTGTGTCATTCTCTTTGGCCTTTTTCGCCTTTTACCTTGTGAAGCGACAAATGAATCCATTTTAAAACATATATCAACGTTATAATTTTGTAGCATGCTGTAGGAGACGCGCTTGACGCATGATTACAAAAAGAAATCCCACGATACGCGTGAAATCATAATGAGCAGAAGCATAACAAACTTGGCATAAGATAAACATACTGACCAGCCGGACACACTGTCAGTGCTGGTGGAGGTTAGATTCGAATAAATTGTAGCCATTCAGGTCAGCCAGCAACCCTTACCTTCACTATCTCACATACATTAAAACGGCCAAAAACTGCGAAATTGTAGATGAGCTAAAGAGCGGCCAGGGTCCACCTCCGAAACAGAATGAAGGAATAAAGGAAAGAATGTCCAACGACCTACCCGGTGTGACCATGCAGCACACTTTTGCATTTTCGTGCGTTCACATGGTCCATGGAGCGGATGGGATGGTTCGTTCATTTCGTCAGTGTTTCCCAAAGTTCATCCCCCTTTCAGCCCAATTGCGAACTTTTCCAGCAGAAGATCAAAACACATTCCGTCTTCCAAACAAAAAAAAAACAACCACAAGGAAAAAAAAATACCCAAAAAACCGTCGTGTGAACTTTTTACATACACTTCACCGAAAAAGCACACTATACGCATGTATGTATGTGTGTCTGTATGCTCATGCATACATACATAGTTGGTTAGAAAAACAAAACGATCCGAAATGTGGGGGAAAACAACTAAAACAAAAGGAATAATGACGCCTACGCGGGACGCTTGGAGAGATAGTTGAGATTTTTCCCGTGCTAATCATGCTGCCTTGGGCTGAGGGTAGGAAAGCTTCCCCAATTTCAGTCATTCAAAAATCGTTTCACGTCATGTAGAGAACGACCGCAAAAGAAGGTTAACGGGATCGGTTCCAAAAAACGACACCTTGTGCCAGTGCGTTAATTACGCGTGGTCGACGCACAAGACGCACGGCGAGAGTGTCGAGGAACGGACGTACTTTTTTCTTGTTGTTGTTGATGATATTATCATTGACGATGGAGCATTTTTCTCGTTCAACTGACCGGTGGAAAATCACATGAAGCCAAACCTCGACAACCCTTGTGGGGTCGCGCAACGACGACGCACCTGTGAATGGACGAATCATTCGGATCACCAGCAAACCTTGCGACCTCGCGAGCGTGTATGATAAAATATGTAATTTTATATGGTCATTGTTGACCGCATGGTTCGCGGACGGTTCACGCCGGGCGCCAAGCACAGTGGTCGTGAATCGAGACCGCGAAATTTTGGGTGGAAAACAATAGGGGGAAATATCTTAATTTTTATTTTTATTGCCAGCCTATCTGGGGGCTGATGGACCCAAAAGGAAAGCGATGGAAAGGGGATATGGGAGGAGGTGGGGGGCGGTTCTGGGATGGGCAGAACGTTCCAATGCTTGAGACATTTTCCTTCGAGACCAGTACGTGTGAGTGTGGGGTAGAAATGGTCTCTTGGTAGCCGCGGTGGAGATAGGTTTATAGGTAACAGCAGTACAAAGGTTAAATGCACGTAAGTCTTACTTCTTCATGGATTATTAAGCCTCATCAACATTGTGGCGATTTTTTGGACAAGCAATACATTGTATGGATAACGTTTGGGACGTTGAAACATCTCGTGAGAAGAGAGGTGTCCATATCTTTGAATCGATTTGCCACTTTCCAACGGCATGCTGTTACATTTGGCGCAATGGGCGGGCAATTTACAGCACGATAAAAAGAGAAAAACATTCAACAGAAAACAGTACAATCACCACTCTGCCAGGCTATCTGGCTAGCTTTGTTTGTGGCAATGTGAAAAGTGCCTCATGTTTTTCCATATTAACAATTCGTCAGCTTCTGCACCGAAATTCCAAATCTAAAAAGTCATAAAATGTGTCTTGTTCAACCGTATATGTGTCGCTATTTGTCATACATTAATATATTTAATTGGTTGCAATATGTATGTATGTATGCACACGTAGTACTTACTGTGGGGCGGCGTGAGCGTTAGGGATGAAACCGACGGCATGTGTGGGAAGGGAAGTGGCGAGTGGGTCGGCCTCGGTGGTCCTTCCGAGTGATTGAAGAAGGGTGGAAAGTTTAGGGTGGGACTGTGTAGAAAGTCTTTCGGCCCTCCAGCAGATCCTTTCGGACCATTGTGTGGATGATGGTGCGGATGATGACCATGGTGTAGACTGTTGTTGCTGCTGGTACTATTGCTGCCACCGTTATTGTTGTTGTTGCTGTTTCCGATGCCAGATGAATGCTTGGGTGTTCCTGGCCTACCTACACCACCTCCGCCACTCCCACCAAGCTGATGATGGTGCTTGTTATTCGGGTTGGTGTGGTGATGCTGGTTCAGGATACTGTTGTGATTGTTAGCGCCGGCGCTACCGTTATTATTATTGCTGGAGTTACCGCTATTATTCTGTTTGTTGCTGCTGCTGCTGTTACTGCCATTATTGTCCGTACCGCCACCGTCGGCCGTTGGGGGTCGCAGATGGGGGGAAGCATTGCGTAGATGATGCTGGTGGGCCAGATGATGTGCTAGCGGATGTTGATGTGTACTGAGAGCCAGATCCATGTGGTCCAAAAAGTGTGGCGGTTCCATCATATCGTCGTGTAGTAGCGAACGCTCATCCTCACGATCTTCGAGCTTCACACGCTTCGAGTCTCCGTGATGATGGTGATGGTGATGGTGATGATGCATAAGGCTTAGAGCCGGGTGCAGATTGTTGTTTAGCGACGAGAAAGAGGGTGGTGGTGAGATTGAACCAAGAGAGCGATTTAACGCCGCACGGTTCAGGTGCCGAATATCCTTCAGCGAGAGAAGCCCCCTGCTGCTCATATGTCCGCCAACAGTATCGGAAAGCGGCGAGGAGTCCTTGCTAACATCAGGCAAGCGTGCCACACCGTCTCGACTAGCTGTCCGATCATTAGGTTCGGTGCTACCAGTATTGTTGTCCGACGCTTCGATCGACGATATTCGGTTGCGCTGCTCACTAACTCCGATAGAAATGTTTCTCATCAGCTCGGAGCTGGTGGAGGAAGATTTTTTCATGCACAGATTTTCCGGTCCATCAGAAACTGGAGGCGATTCGGACGATGCAGGCGCTGTCTCAGTGTGGAGATCGTCTCCTGCCAGCAGTCCCACGCTACCCTTCGAAGAAGACGTTTTGCGAGGGCTTAATTTGTGTAACGAGCGCGATCGCCTTTCATCATTGTTCGACGACGACGTCGGCGCCGTTGTCATCGTTGTTGTCGTCGGTGTTGTTGTCAAGCTGCCGGAAGATTGTGTCCGTAAATCTTCTTTCGCTACCAGTGCCGCCAGTTTTTCATCGACCGATTGGCTTCGGTGCAAGATGCGCTTCAGATCATCGTCATCATCCTCATCATCTTCTTCCAATTCCTCTAGCTCATCCTCTTCGTCCGGACGGTCATCGAGCAGGTCCCGTTCGGTGTCGTCGTCTTCCAGTGTCTGTGGAACAGGTGTCGAGGGTTTGCTGCTCAGGTCCTGCGGTGCACAGTCACCCGAGCGTCTTCGCGGGCGTGCCTGTTTGCGGCGAGGCATTGGGGAGGTGCACGGATCAACGTTAGCACTGGGCAGACTGATCGCCGGATCGGCAAACACTTGCGGTGGTAGCAACAGTTTCTGCGTGTTGGACGATATAAGACTGGTCGCCGTCGCGCTGTGATGCCGGAGCTGTCCCGATTGGTGGTTGGTTTGAAAGTTTGGCGAGGGTAGCGAGGGTGACGTAGGTGATATAAGTGAGCTATCCAACAGGCTAAAATCTTCCGGCGATTGGGCCGGCGTTGGGGTATTTGCTGCAACCGGATGGTCTACTAACCCTCGCACCTGCAACGATTCACCCGCTTGTATTAGTACCGAAAGCCGTTCCTGAGGAACACTGATTTCACCACGGTACATAAAATCCACAATCGCCTGTACGACCCATCCGCGGAAGTCCTTCAGCACGATCACGGGATGTTTGCAGGGCGTTTCAGAGAATACACGCTGAAAGAAGGGCGAACAGGCGGATAAAACTACCTTATGCGCTCGGATGCTAGTTTCGGCACACACCAGCGTCACGTCGACGAGCGTCTTGGTCTGCAGTAACGTGTCAAATGCACGTAGTATATGATTTTGGTGATTGTTCCACCGAAGGCTGTAGTGTTCTTGATCAGGCATGATTTCGAATGATTCCTTCATAGTTTAGCTGTATGCGAGATATTCGCTTGTTTGTACCACTCTTCTATCTGATTCTGCATACAAGTATTGGCCCTGTAATTTATGCGCTTGCTGCAAATTTCAACTAAGCAGTAAAAATATCGTGTGAGTCGTCGCTTGTAAAAGTGTTGATTCGATCGTTTTCTCTTCCAATGTCAGTATCGCCCGATTGGTCGTGAAGGATGCTCTTTGAGTACGTTTTTGCAGCAATATCTTACAGCAACAGAAGTTTCATTGTACGGCAGTTGCAATGCAGACTATTTCGGACTGTTTGTCTAGTTTTCAAAACGGTTGCAAGATTTTTGGTTCCTTGCGTCGTTCCTTACGGATGCACGGATGAACAGCTGTCTCACCCCTATGTTATCACTGTTTCTCTGATCTCGTTGTAAGCATCAGAAGTTCTCCTTTCATACCAGGGCATGATCCTTCTCACTGCAGTAGGTAGTATCTATTGTACATTCTGTGAAAAAAACCGAAAAAAGAAAAGGATATCATATAATATGATTGTGAGACGAATAATGATGCTCAAAAACAGAAACAGAATTTGAACGTAAAGTCTAGCTGGCAAACATTTAAGGTTTTTTTTGTAGAAATGGTGGCTTTTGTTATGTTGCAGCATGCATTTGACGGCCGTTTTACTTGACAAAAATTGTCAAAACCATTGGGCAGTAAGAAATCTGTACAGGGGGTTTCCTTGCATGGGCAAAGCAGATCTCATAATATGCGCCAATGGATATTTGTTTTACATTGAATTGCTTTCTACATGTCATTTCCACTTGTGAATATTTTTTGCTGCTTTATGATTGTTCATTTAGTTTAAGAGAGTTGTTTCAGTTTTCGAGAGTTGAAAGGGTCTTCTACTTGTAATGAATGTTTGTAGTTCTTTAGTATTATTTGACTATTTATTTGTCCTTCGTTTTGATTTTTCACATTTAATAATTAGATATTTCTAAGATTCCAAACGAGACTTAAAAGCATTCTTTACATTAGCATACATGAACTTTTTTAACAGAATTTTGTAATGCATTTTGTTGTAATGAACTTCAATACTTAGAGTCTCACTTACAACGTTGTACGTGTAAATAACATAAAAATATGGGGCGACCCGATGCTGTATGTGATAAACCGTGCGCCGGTTCCACACGGAAGAGCCAGGCATCAAATTCCATCCTCCCATAGCAAGGACTTACTTCGGCCGTTCGGTAAAAATAAGTTTAGAAATCGACTGTTCTTCAGGAACAAAATAAATATTCCAAATATTTAATTATGATAAGTGCATCATACTTTAAGGAATTTTATCTTCTGTTCATACTTGGTAGTCTCTGCTGTTTAGTAATGTTTTGTAGCATTCATAATTCGTTGCAATTTTTATTATTTAGTTTGTTATTATTTAGTTGTGATGATTCAATCATGAAAGATTATGTGAACATAAGGACGCGTAAGAAGGACGATATTTTGTTTTAAATTTCGAGATAAATGCAGTAAACAAATGTTTAAGAGCGTGAGTTCAAAACTGTTGTTTTCGAAATAAAATTAAAAACCATAAAAAAAATTTCATAAGTGCTTCATACCAAACCATTTTTTACCGTTAAAGCAGAACAAAATTATGTTTTGTTTGTGTAAGATAATACATAGTATTACGATTGTTGAATGTTGAAATAAATTTGTTGTAAAAAAACAGTAGTTCATTTACAAATCAAAAACGTTTTGTAAAACATGAAATTTTCTACATCCATCAGTATGAGTTGTGTTTGTAGTGTTAAATGTTATCATAAATACTACCCAGATGTTTGTACCACATTTAATTACGTAAAAATGAAATACATAAAAAAACACGTGAAGCAATTAATGTAATTTTGTTGCGCTGAGGTTTCGTTTTCGTCCAACCTTACCAACCAGACCATATGATTCGTGTAAAAATACTGCCAGCTCTTTTGTGTGTGTGCCACCTACGCGTAGGTGATGTGACGGATACGACATTCTAATCGACGAAATGACGTGAGAGTTTGTTCTGTTAAGACCTATCACTACAAAGAAAAACACTCAACCCATTAACCATGAACTGCCGTTGTGTAATAGTGGTCGAAATTTTGACGAAAAAAAAAACGAAAAAGATGAAAATAAAAAAAAAACACTAGAAAAAGGCGTGTTTTAGTGCAACATTCAAGCAACACATGATGTGATTTTTTTATCAATGTACGATAATTTCATTAG
Source organism: Anopheles funestus (assembly GCF_943734845.2). NCBI lineage: Eukaryota > Metazoa > Arthropoda > Insecta > Diptera > Culicidae > Anopheles > Anopheles funestus. The sequence continues at coordinate 45,877,266 of NC_064599.1, forward strand.
TCACGATTTCTAAATGCAGCCATCGGTAAATAATACTAAATGAAAAATCGGTAAAATTGTCCAGTGTGTCTCTGTTATCCTGGCCCACAGTGTTTTGGCTGCAATCATCAGCAACTGCAGCAAAGAATTCAACTCCTCTCACCAGAAATGGGTAGCGTTAGACGAGAGTGTACAATACCACGAAATTGAGGTAAGAACAGGACGCGTCTATTCCTAAAGCAGCATGCTGGTTTGCCTTGTACCGTGTCTCGAGTTAAGTACAGCTTCCGCACATTTGCATGAGCCGAGCATACCATAACGAGGGGTGACACGTATTAACACATCATAAGGAATATGTTACGTCGAGTAAAGGTTGCCTGAAAGAAACCAGCCATCCCCAGGTTCTGGTGGGAAGGGAGACTTGAACACGAGAGCGAGGATTTCTCGGTGGACTAGATCTGAAAGACTCGAGGGTTGCCTCCACAGGTTGTTCACTGGTAGTTGTGGCCCTTTCATTGAAGGGAGGCACATTATTGCACACTGCCAAGTTAACGTTGTCGTCACAGGTGCAGAAAAGCCAAGCACAAACCAACGAAACCTGCCTGACCTGCACACACTTACGCGGGACTGGGATTGCAGAACGTGTAGCAGGAAAATAAAATGAAATGCTTTCGCTCGAAATTGTCCCCGAGCAGCGTCGCGTTTGCCGTGTACAGATGGTAAAGCCGGGCTCCAAAGAGCGGTGTAGGACTTAAAGCAAACTACAGCATAGTTTCTGCATTTCTGCACATCGCTCAACAGAACATATCACGTGTACAGCGAGGCAGGGGCAAATCGTTGTTCACACCGTCTCACACAATCACACACGGCACGGGCTCTCTATCGTGGCTACTAATGCACGTAACGGTTGAGAATAGAGGGTGTTTTCGTGCTAATTTGTGTCAAAAATTTTACTGCCACACCAAGGACTAGTGCGTCATTCCACGGGAAAGCCATTGTGGTTCGGTGGGAGGTTGTGAAATGAGCAGCAATATATTTGATTAATTGGATGCTTGCTTCAAGTTGCGTTTCACACTGCAGTCCGTCTTGGAAACAAGCTCAAGCTATTTTCGCTAAATCCAAAATATCGCTTTAATATTCTAATTGTTCCTAAGTTTTCAATTTGTGTTTTAGTCAGACGGCCGTCCTAAGTGAAATAAATAAAAAAAATCAATTCGTGTTTTAATGTCAACGTGAAAAGTTTCGCAGGAATTTGACTTACTAAAACAATAAATAGTAAATAAATAAAGAACCATTTTTCTAAATCATAAACGTGTACATAGGTTAAGCTACATTTCTCAAATGTAACAAAAAAATTATAAACAGATAAATTAAAGTTTGTGCCGTTTTACAAAAACCATAAAATGTTATGAGCAAAATTTTTAAAAATTGTTCGCTAACACTTATTGAATATTTTCTAAGAGGGTTATAAGTTAATGCATCTTCTTAACTTACTATACCAGATAATAGTTGTTATACATAAATCAAAACTGTAACTATCATGTTTGTATGCATAAAATAGTTTTTTTTTTTTTTTTTTTTTGCTCGGTTAGAACGGCCTGGCCGTATCAAGACTTATTTTACCACGTAGCAGGATAGTCAGTCCATGCTACGGGGAGACGGTCCGGATGGGATTTGAACCCGGTCCCTGCCGTGTGGACGGGCGCCGTTTTTCACATGCACCACCGGGCCGCCCCGTATGCATAAAATAGTAACAATTGTACAACGCTACATTTCTCATATGTAAATCTTATTTTGCATGGAAGGGTATCACGTGTCCGTTCGGTAGCATGGGGATGAAACTTAATTAAACAATTGCTCTGATTTCTGTCTTTACGGGTATTTTCCTTCCGGTTACTCGCACTTCCGAACGAAGTTACACACATATAATTATCGACGTTGATTCACACCAACACGCAATATTCGTGAAGAATAAAATAGGGTGACCTGGGTCGTTTGCCCTTTGAACGTACGGTTGCTTGACCAAAACCAAACAAATCCTTGCGTTGCGTTATTATACTTGTAACTGATCCCGTTTTTTACGAGCAAAGGGTAACCTAAGGTTACAGTTGCGAGTTAATTTTACCACACATTTGCTTAAATTGTACAAACGTCACATGACGGTAGGGAAATGTAAGAAAGTTGATATCGGTCACTGGTATGTTGGAACCGAACCTTCCACTGAACCAATTGCTCGTGAAACCCGAAGTATCAAGTCAGGTGCTGCAAAAGATTTGATTTATTAATGGTTGTAAAGAATGTTACTACGAAGAGTTTATTCTTCGACATCAGCACACTTTACAAACGCTAACCCTACAGACACACATTCGCCAAGAAAGCCGTTTGTTGTGTCACCTAAAAGCATCCAACCACCTAGCGTAAGGATCTCGGATGCTAAATGTTTTCCCTTGCAGCACTAACCTAAACATAATGCTTCAGTATCGTTGACTTAGAAATATACAAGCATTTTCCTGCACACACACACGGAAAGCTGCCTCTTCTCGAATGTTTGATTTGCGCTAGAAAGAATTAGAGCTATCGACCGATTAGTGTTCCTGTGAGATCTGAGCATGGTGTTAGCGCATTAATTATCATAATTTATGCCATAGCATGCCTCCATTCGGAAAAATTCTTCTACGAATGGAAAACACACCTTACGAACTACATGACACCTTAAACATAAGACGTGCGGTGTGTTACGAAATAAACTGAAAGAAATTTAAGAACCACGTAATTAAAAATCTATCACTTTAACATTATCTTTAAGCAGTATTTGTGTGAGTATTAGAAACCGAAACATTCGTTTAGAGAAATGACAAAAAAAGGTTTCTTTTTGTTTTCTTTTTGCCACTGATAAACGAATCAAATCCGAATACAGGTCAAAGTTATACACAATTTGCAAATTCGATTGTTTCACAAACGTACCTTTCCGTTTCATCCTTATGTGTTTGTTGCATGTTACAGTTATAAATCTCCAGACGTTTTTATCGAAATGGAATCATAATATAATTTGGTTTTCATCCAATCAATATCGCTAGCCAGTGGATTAAACGCTTTTGTTTTAGTTTGATAATTTATATGTCTACAGTTATTTACTTTTAATGCGCTTTTTCACGTTCTAAACCGATTTGGTTTTATTTAATTTAACTATTCTATTAGCCGGACAAGTTTTGCGTTTCCAAACCAAACTAATGTTATGTGTTGACTATGAATGTTTTTAATTTTACTTTGTCGAAGGATAAATTTTGCAAACCACAAATAACGCAAATTACTGCCTCAGTCGCACAAGTCACTATCACATTGCACAAGTAACGCACACATACACGGGCAAGGTATAATTTTTGCTCAATCTACACCCTTTCTTTGCTAATCTATTTGCACACCGTGGGATACTTTTGGAAACATTCACGACATTCACTGCATTGCACACTTTTGCATAAGAATACACAAATCGACGAACTGAACGGCTTAATAACGGTCGAAATTTTGCATCGATAGTTTTGTTTCTAACCGGACGATGTTTTGTTGTTATCTTTTTCTTTTCTCTATCACATTTTTTACGAAATTGCACAAAACAGAAAGGAACAAAAGTTCTCTAATGGAAACTAAACTGTATTAGCTCCGAAAGTTCAATTTTGACGATGCATTTAGAACCGAAGAACGAACGTATGCACTTAACTCATTATGTTGGTGCTGTTTCACATAACTACTATGTTCCTCCCATCTTCTCGGTTTGTAATTCAATCATGTATTTGTGTGACAAACCGGATCAGCGTTCCATGTTAGTGTTTCCAGGACAGCATTTCTTTCAATGCTGCTCGAGGAAGGGTTTGTTGCGTTTCCGTTGCCAGCTGCAGTATCTTCACCTTCATGATCGATTAACACGGCGTTCTTGAAACTCTTCACTGCCCAATTTACTGCAACAGAAAGGGACCAATAAACATTTTGACGATGTGATGAAAAAGGTTTTTTTTCATTTTCATTTGCATAACAAACACAACCAGACACTGAAAGGAAAACACTGACTGATGCTACCATGTACCACTTGTCTCATTTTCGTTGCACTTTTTTGTTACTGGTTGCAAAAGGATGCTTCAGAAAATGCCACTGCAATAGCTTTGAAAACCAAACCAAACCGTTACGATGTACGGCAAATCACTGTTAGGATTCGTTTCTGCATTATTTTACAATCAATTTCCTTTGTTTCTTGTTTTGGTTGTTTTCATTATACACCTTTTGCCGATGGTTATTTTTATTGCACCTGCCAAAAAGGTAAACTAAAGCAATGGTAGCTTAACACTGCCGCTCCATTTTCATCTTATTCCATCATGATCGACGACAACAGTGCAAATGCCATAAATAATGGGCCAGCGATCTAGTTCACATTATGCAGCAGTACACTCACTCACACGAAACAGGTACGATGACGACGAATGCAGTAATATGTTGTACGGAGATCGTAAGAAGGTCATTGTTCCTCGCAGGATAATGTGTTCAGGTGTGTACACATTTCTTCACACCAAGAGAAGAAATCCGTTCAAGAATGATCGGATTGTTTCGATCTCTTGCGTACTATATGTTATACACGTTGCTGTTTTAGTCGAAGATTTCTTTACTCATTTCACAAAACCAAAACACCACACTACGTATCATTGATCAAGTTCTACACTACCGGATCGTGTTGCTGATGTTGCTTTATTTATTTATTTTTTTACTCTTTGTATTACGATTTTTTCACACACCACCTGCACTATTAGTGAACCAAGCGTGAATATTGCCGTCAATGAGTATGCCGTTGTTGCAATTTGTTAAAATTTACACTTGTGCCAAACCTGTGTTAGCGCTTTGTGTCGTATCCGTACAACTGTGGCACTTGCTTTTCAAACGAAATGAGACCGAATTTCGACTGCCGCCGCCAACCGAGTGCACATTTTGACCGACCGAAACAGATTAATTCCCCCTTTGCTTTGTAGCATAAGCATAACCCTGATGCGAGTGGCACTCGTCGAACCGTTCGGTTCACCTTATGTTGAGCGCCCGCTGATGAGCGTGATGAGTGCTGGTGAGTTGGCTTTCCAGTGAGGTGAGTTGCGTTTGTTTCGTGGCTTTGAGCGACCCGAAGCGGGCTGATCAAACAGAAATATGGGATAACTGTAGATGGCACGATAGCTTTACTGGCTGCACTCTGTAATATATTCGAAACGTAGTTTTTTCCGGTTTACAAAGAATATTTCGATAAACTATGTTCCAATCCATAATTGCTTTTTTATAGATTTCCTTCCTTTTTGGGAATGGATTTGCTTCTAAATGTGAATGTCTGCAACAGTGAAATATGTCTTAAACTAAACAAACGGCTAAGTAGGATCATGGTACAATACGTAATTTTAGATGTTTTACTACCATAACTTTGCAACCATATCATAAGTACTACATTAATTTTTAGCTTTGGTGTTGTAATCTGGTTTAAATATCGCCAAACAATCGAAATGTCTAAGAACAGATCGTTACATTTCAACGGTCTGCAAAACTATAGAAACTAATTGAAAGATCAATTTTTTAACATTTATTTTTAGCATGTGCATTTCTTAAAATTGTCCCAAAAAATTTGGAATTTTTGATAAAAAGAAATACACAGTACGCAGCCATCGTGCCATCCATGTGTCTGTTTGGTCAGCCTGCTTCGGGTCGCTCAAAGCCACGAAACAAACGCAGCTCACCTCACTGGAAAGGCAACTCACCAGCACTCATCACGCTCATCAGCGGACGCTCAACATAAGGTGAACCGAACGATTTGACGAGTACCACTCGCATCAGGGTTATGCTTATGCTACAAAGCAAAGGGGGAATTAATCTGTTTCGGTCGGTCAAAATGTGCACTCGGTTGGTGGCGGCAGTCGAACTTTGGTCTCGTTTCGTTTGGAAAGCAAGTAACCAACAGTTGTTGGCATGCAATACTAGGAGAAAACAGAGCCGACTTGGCAGTACGACGATAACTCTTCTCTTTTCTCTATTTTCCTAATCTCCTTCTTCCGCTTGCATACGCTACAGAGTATGCACATGCGCATAATTATTTTACATATACACCCATACCATATTAAGAATTAGAGAAAAAGACGGTACGAATAGGTTAAAGAGTAGAAATGAGTGAAAGCGACATGTTTCTAATTCTGATTAGGTACTACCGTTGGTGGTGTGTATGTACGAAAGGGTCATATTAAAGGTAAAGCGTACTTATCGTGAGCAGCTCTTCTTAATCGTGGAGTTGCCTTTTTTATGCCAACCAGTTGGTACCAAGCCTGCTCATTTGTGACACAGATTTTTCAAACAAATATGGCACAACAAAGGTTTCTAATTTATCCATTCTTTAGATTAGTTCGATCCTGGTGGACAAAACGGACACGAAATATCATATCAATACACATTTTACTGTATTTTTACTGTATTTTTGGCATTATTACTGTATTTTTAAAGTATACGGTTACATTAATGTGTTGAGAATTTTTCTTATAAAACATGTTGTGAAATGTTTGTTGCTTTTCCTGCAGCTGTTTAGGATGGCTTGAATGAGCTATATCTTTGTTTCTCCAAAAGGGGATGTACCTTACACGAACGTCTCACGTAGCAAACATGTATGTGCTCTCGCTCACCTTATCATAAAGCTCATGTGCACACGCCCAATGCAGGACCACATACTGCTGCAGCACCATACTAGCAACTACTAGCATCCAATTGAAGAGAGACGATTTGAAACTAGTACAATGAAAGCAGTGCCAGTGCTTACCGTTTAAGTTAATAAAAACTGATGCATTGCTCATTTGCATGTAACACATTTCATCCTGAAAATAGTTTCAATTCTGTTAAAGATATTTGGCCATTACATTTCTATTCTCTTGTTTTCAATAACGACGGAAAATACACCTTTAACGTGGCTGACCCGGTGAAAAAATTCGATATTCCAAGTTAGAGGAAAAACCAAAAGAAATTGGCGCATGCAACGCTACGAGACATAAATATAATAAAGAAGAAAAAAAACGAACCAAAACGCTCCAGGGCTCGGGGCTCTGCAGGGGTAGGGGGAAACGCAAAGGTCCAGCATAAAAGTCGCGACCGCTATTTTGCGTTGGGTCGACCCGTCTGCTTTAGGTTAGGTTAGTTTCTTTTTAACAACGCGCCTTCCCATCAAGACGGTCATTTAGACCGTTGCGTTTTTTTTTTGCTCTCTTCTTCCGATTGTTATGCTATTCTTCTTCATTTCATCTTCTTCGTTCTAACTTCTTTGTGTTTCCTTTGCTTCCGGAAAGTTTCCCTTCGTTCACTCTGTTTGATCCTTGGGAGTGTTAACGGTCAGTCGGCCGGTCATTCGAAGCCTTCGGTAAAGATTTTTACGTCTCCGGTACCAGTGACAGAAGGTACGAAAATAAAGATGGAAAATGTCCACTAGACTAAACGTTTTAGGAAGGATGAGTTCCAGTAGCAGTGCGAAATGCAACCGGAAGATCGGTGTTGGGTGGGAAAAAAAAGCAAAAGAACACTGCCGCTAAGTTAAAAGGGAAATTTCAAGGCTATGCAATGCTCCTCACAGCCCCGTTCTGATTGACCTAGTAACGTCGCAAAGATTATCTATTCTTTTTCTCGAATCTTTTTAAGTTGTTTTTTCTTGTTCTTTTGGAGGTTTGCCGTCTGTTAGAAAGGTGTGCACAGTATGCAGCCGTATTTAACAGATCGTTTTTGTGTTATGCAAAATCCAGTGCCAGCGAACGAAAATTCACCTAATTGTTGAAAATCGTTTTTATCGTCTTGCACAGAACACTTTCACTTCTTCGTTAAACACATAAAAAGAACAAGATTTGAGATTAAATACATTCGCAGGCGAGAAATTCGTTAGCATTTTCGATTTCGTGATGGACTTTTTTTCATTTTCTTCAAAAACAGCTAACGATCGGTAATTGTCACCGCTGCAGGATAACTCCTGGTCGTTGTTACTACCATATAAAGCAGGAAATAAGTTTAACAAGTTAAAATTCATTAACGCTTTACTCAGCAGGCATAACGAAGAGGGCAAGATTAATTATTTTCTACTCTTGGCAAGTGATGGCCGTTGGCGTGTTAAACTTTCTATGCCAGTTAGCTCAGACTATTGAAGCACTCATGACAGTGGGTAGATCTAAAAGGTGCTTCAAGAAGGCGCCCAATTATTTTTTTGGATAATATAGCCAACACATGCACAACTACAGCAGACAAACAGAGACTTACGGTTTTGTAGTTGATAAAAATATTAAAAAATATTAGCTCAATTTCAAGTTCGTTTTGAAATACTTCACTGTGATACAAGTTCACTGAAAATAAACTAAAAAATGCTAGGTAACTTATAATGAACAGTTGGTGTACAACATTTTATTACTGCAAAACAACTTGCTGATTAATATGCGGACATATTTTAAGCTACTTTTTCTCTTGCTATCTTTACCCCGTTCCAAACTGTTTATCGAAGTACTCATTAGGAATCAATCGAAACCTTCGTTATAATTTGATGAATCATATTTTGCTCTTTTTCGTGCCTATGAGCTACACATTCTTCGCAAAAATGAAAATCCAACGAGGATTATTTTCGTTGCACGGGAAAGGCACATCGAAGCTTCTAGTACCGAATTAAAGTACCAATATTTAATTGGAATTCTGCGCTGCTGATGAGGAATTTAATATCACTGATGTTAATAACCTGATGAGATAAACAAATAAAAACCAATTCGCACATCGTATGAGGTCCTCTGTTAAACACTGGTTGCTTTTTGGTGAAATAATTAACAGTACTAACAAAACAAAATTGGTATGCAACTGACTTTGCTTTCTCGATTAAAGTTTTACATTTTAAATAATGTAATGTAATGTAATACTAGCTTGTATTACATTTGAATAGCATATTTTGTATACAACTCTAACGGACGATATTTAAAAATCACCTAAATTTGATTTGGACCCTATTTGTTTTTTGAAGATAGATGTTGCTACTATTAATCACCTGGACTTTGCATTTCAAAACAATTGTCGTTAAAATACCATATTTTAAGACGGTCATATTGACTTTACCACTGCATCCCACATTCAATTTACTAGCAAGTTTTTTTTTATTTCAATATGGACGGCCAGGCCGTATAACTTAATTTACTAGCGAGTTATAAGTTTAACTTTTTTATTAGAATTTATCAATATTAATTATTAGCTTAGTTCCGAAGTAAGAAAAAGCAAAAAGAAACATATGTATACAGAACAACAACCCGTACCCATAAGAATGATGAAAGAATCATACGATGATCTCATAGTGGAAAAAATTAGAGCTAGAACTCGAACTGCTTCCGATTTAGAAAAGCTGACAGGATACTCCAGATCGAACTCCATACATTTACAGACTATTTGATCCATCTCATAAAACAGCTACATGCAATTAAAACATTTCTAAACCAAATATCCCTTAAATTCACTTATGGCTAGATTTCACATATGGCTAGAAGTCTAGATTTCATGTAAATGAATGCACAAACCAACCCAGAACTCATTAAACCATGTGAAAGCTCGTTAAAATCGTGAGAAGATACTGAACACTAAAAAGCCACCCTCAACAGGTTGAAATAAAGAATTTGAGGTAGTCTGTGGAAATAAAGTCTCAATCCAGCCAGAGTTCGATCTGGTGCATAAATTGAACATGATCTTAGTCTTAGTTTATCAAAAGTTCCCCGGTGTATGTCGTGCACTTACGATAACTAGTGCCTTGGAATCTTGAAATCTTGGAATCACAAACTGGCAGGAAATTGTCCATGTTTATTCATGCTTTCAGAAGTTGTATAATTTTTTGTAATATATTTTTTGCGGGTCTACTTCACACATCAGCCAGCACACAAGTTCATGCTGCATTTAAAATTTCACACAAGTCGTAGGGTAATCTCCCAAACACTTTGCTATCAAATACTGTGTTTACGGGGCGGGACGGCACGGTAGTGTATCTGATAAATGCTGTCGATCTGATCGGCAGGACTGCGGATCCAATCCCATCCGGACCGTTTCTCCGTAGCAAGGACTGACTATCCTGCTACGTGGTAAAATCAGTCTCGATACGGCCTGGCCGTCCTTAGGAATGAATGAATGTGTTCACATATTGCTATTCATATCATACGCCATTTGTGCACACTACCAACCAACAGTGAGTTCTAGCTTCAAAGCAAACGGACCAGAGAATTGCATACTTAATTAGAGCACAAATTTTCTTATTTTCAGTTTCAAAGTTTCATATGCTCCGTATTCGTTTGTTTCTCATACGGATTAATTTTTGCTGATTGATATGGGACCGTGTTCATATTCACTTCGTTTCGTACGCAGCTTTTTGGAAACAACTCAGTAAACGTGCCGCTTCCGTGTGGTTCGGAATTTTGCTTTCTGTTCACTGCAAATTATGTTTATGCAACAGCCACACAGTGGTTGGTTGGTTGGGGTGGGAACGTATGTTTTGAAAATTCTTTATCAACTCTCGTAGGAAATCATACTCATGATGGCTCGAATGTAAATGCTCGTTCCTTTCGGGTTTTTTTTTCTCCTTTTGCTCTTCCCCGTGAACAGGATCACACCGTATCCTTAAAACCACATACTGCACAGCTAACTTTGTTGCACTCATCAAGAACAAAACTGGCAGAAAAGCAAACGAGCGCCCGTTCAACCTCTGCATGGGTGAGGCCCCTGTCGTAGAAGCGCTCAACGCTTCCAACTGATGAGGTTCATGGATGCTAGGAGCGTTAGCAAGGGTAAATGCAGTCGAATGTAAAAATACACATAAGTTTTCACTCCTTTGCTGCGAGATTCTGAGCTGTTTTGCACTATGTTGTGTGATGCTTTTTTAAGCGCCGTCTTATTTCTTTTTCCGCTTCACTCCTTGGCGTCGGTTTTTCACTTGTCGTATCCTTTTAAACAGCGGTGCCAACGTCTTTCAGTGGTGAAGGGCCACGGTCGGAACGCCCGAATGGGGAACAAGCGGATTGCAAAACGGTAGCGTTAATTTCGATAAAAACTAACTAAAAAACTTAACTTATTTATTTGCTCTCTTGCGTGATGCGGGATTTTTACCATAAGCAAGGGAAGGATGCCGGTGCAATAAGCGTCCCTCACATAACTCTTCCTCCTCCACCCGGGGGCTCTTACCTGCTCTATCTCGTTATCAGATTGAGTTTACGGCAAAAGTAACCTGGGTGAAGGAAAAAAAAAACAAATGCAAGTAAAACAACAACTCAAGTGTTTGCAGAACTGAAGAAATGATACGTTTTCCTTGACTGTGCTTTACCTCTTAAAAGCATACACACATCATCGCAACTCATGCCCCAGGTGAACTTGTTCAGACTTTCATTCTATTTCTGCTTATCCTGTTTTCATCGTACACTGGCGACGACCTAGATGTATGTATGGGTTTGGGTGTTTTCCGCTGGGATGAAACCAAAACCGAGTCGGAACTCCAAACGTCCTTATACGTTTTTTTTGCTCGTTCTTCTTCATTTACCTCTCAATCTTCAATTACCACAACCAGAACTTTCCGTTTTTTCGTAACCATCTGCAATCGACTGCAACGTAAAAGCTGCATACGAGCTGAACGTTGTATTTTTTTTCTTGCTTTTGCGTTTTTGCATAGCATAAAACAACGTAACGGAAAAAGGTTTCAAGAGGTGGAGTGCCTAGGATGGAAAATATAAATTCACAAATGGCATCAGTAGCACACGAATGTTCCTATTTGCTTCATCAGGCCGTGTTTCTTAATAGTATTGAGCTATTGTGTTTTTTCTAGGGATCTTATTTTTTGTAAAGTGTTGATGATTCGCTGGGCATGATTCGTTCAGATATTTCTTCTTAAAATGGTTAAATTTCACAGTTGCGAAACATATCCAACCTCGTGATAGCAGTACATTTAAGAACCGTACATAATTTTATTAGCTTAGATATTTAGTGACATGATTTAATAATGACATGTCCCACCTATTCTTTCAGTGTGCCGTACACAACTCAAGCACCAAGGGTACTTAATTAGCAACCCTCAGTTCATTCTTCCACCAAACGGTTTCTTCAGCGAATGATGGGCAATAGATAGGAAAACAAGTGGCACATTCTCTTTACCGGCTGCACGGACGTAAAGATGCACTCGCCTTGATGCACTTGCATGCTGTCTAGCGTTCACATAAACATAGGCGCTTATAATGAGCGCTAACAAACTTGTGAGCATGTAAGCAAATTGTTCGATAGAGCGATCAAAATAATGAATGATGTAAAGCAGCGCACAACAAAAAAACCCATTGCTACCAGCAGCAGTTAAACTTGTGATAAAAAGGCGGCATCCCGACCAACTTGCCACATTTAGACTTGCTACTCGTCGAAGGCATTCGAGTGGCTTTTTGCTTCCATTTCGCATTCGGCAGAAATGGTACTTAGGGGTTGAAAAAGAATTCATTCACATGTACACGCCGAACCACGTGTACCATTACTGCACCACACTGCACTTATCCTTGCTTTTGTAGTACGATGCATTTTCCACTCGTATTTTGGGCCGGCCGGCAAACCCTTCTAAATGTCGCGCATCGTCATTGTCGTCATTTGCATAGCTCAAATTAGTAGAGAAAAGTAGCAACTATGAAGAACCCTTATGGCAGTACTTTTGGGAACAAAAATTACCCCGTTCGGTGTGCCGCAAATAGTCACCGGTAGAAAGTTTCGGCTTAGGTTAGGTTAACATATTTGTTTTCGAATCCGACGTATCAAACCTGATGGCGTGTCCTTGAACGAGAGCTCTTAGCTTCTTAACATCCTTGGTACAATGCAGTGGAAACGGAAAGAGTTTCAGCAATGCTCTTATGTTTGCGTTAGCGATTCAATAAAGATGTTAAAAAAGTTGAAGTGACGTAAAACCTGTTAATCGATATGAGCATTTGATGCAAGGAAGGTACGTTCGGATATATGCATTCGATAAAAACTTCTCAATAATCGTTATCAAAATCCATATAATTATTCTAATAAACTAGTAACAATTCAAACAGCTGATTAGTTCCATACCCAAAAATGATACGTTTCATCTGCAAGTTCGCTTAAACCGGGCTCTAAGTATGCAGAAACGCTTTGATGCTGTTATAACATGCTATCAAACACATTAGCAAAATGGCATACAACATTGTTTAACATCTACTTCAGTCAAGCGACAAACGGTGAAAACATATACTTATTTCCATGATGTATGGCACAATCACTTTAATAAACTTGTTCATCAACTACCCTTGCGTTCGGTCGAGGTCAAAACCGGAATGCGTCCTTTTGTTCTCCTACTGTTTTTTGGGGTTTCCCTCTTGTGCTTGTTCTGTGAGTTCTTACGCACCCACAATCAGATACCTGAACCGCAGCAAGGACAAACGCTAAAGGGTTGACTGGGTGAGGGTTCAACTTCGAGAGCTAGCGAGTAAATGCGACCATAGCGAACGCAAACGGGTCGGGTGAGCAGCATTAGAAATTATGTAATTTTATGAGTGCGTGTAAGCATTTTTATGTTTCTAGCGAATTAATGTAAATTTCCCATCGACTTGCTGCCCCCGCGGTTGAACTCCTTTATTTTTTGCCTTGTTTTTTTTTAGTGTGTATGTTCTGCTTCTTCCTAGTCACACTCCTTCCGAAAACGAGGTTAGATTCATTGCTCACAGGTAAGCATAGTGGAGGAGTGGATTAGAAGCCAGAGACCCATGAGCATGGGTTTTGCCTTGCAGACGCGTGTGGCACTCTGTCGGTCGTAATTTCTTCGACAGTGTGTCGTTTTTTTTTTTTTTTTGAGTGGGGGGAAGTTCGCTGGGTTTCTGGAAACGATATATGACCAACTTGTGTGCTACCCGCGCTACCCTTCGAACACGGGCGAACACACAGTATGGCATTCGTGTATTCGGTAGCACTTGCGGTGCGTTCTCTGCCCTTCATTCCTGTAGCACCTTCACGCTGCTACCCTTCACGTGGCTGAGTGGATTCGTTGATATGAATATATTTTATCGATGATTATTTTTTATGTTATGCTTCTACCACTCGACAGCCAACATACCTCTGTTTCGCTTCTACCCTTCTACTTGCCCTACTTGGGTCCTCATGAAGGCTCCTGGTATTCGCGCACCTCCATACACCGATGTCACCCAATGCTTACAAACTAAGGAACGACGTCTTCACTGCGTCGTCCTGAACAGCTATGATATGTTGGTGGCGTAAGGAAAACAATCGCGGACTGCGCGAAGGGAACCGAACACGGGACGCGGGACGCGGAGAGAATGTCAAAATTGTTGTGCAAAGAGAGCGCTCCTTTAATTTAGAAGCAGTTTACTTTTGTTTTCTGAGTTTTCCCCCAATTGGCTGGTATTACTAAGTCGAACTTTTCTGTGTGTGTATGTGGATTTTTTTTGGTTTTCAGCATTAATGTGTTTCGTTTTTTTTTTCTTTTGCTGTTTTGTGTTTTTTCCTCTTCCTTTCTTTTGGTCATTGCGGGTGAGTGTGTGAGCGTATGTGATTGCCCAGGGAAACCTTGTGCCGCGGAACAATTCGCTGCGAGCACTGATGAATGCTAGTTTTGGGGGACGATCGATGAATAGCATGCACACGGGACTGTGTGGTATTGTGTGCCAAGAGCTGTTCGTTGATCTCCTGTGTCCTGAAGTGAAATGGCAACAGAACGTCATGAACCAAAGCTAGGATTAATTTATGCCGTGAAAATAGGAACATTAACATGCTCTGTGGTGGCATCGTCATCGCGTTGGAATAAAGTAAAATTGTAGTTGAACAATTTTTATAGTTAAACAAACATGAAAGAGAAAAAAACAATGGTTATAGTCTTTTGGGGGCGGCCCGGTGGTGCATGTGATAAACGGCGCCGGTCCACACGGCAGGACTGGGTTCAAATCGCTTCCGGACCGACAGAGCAAGGACTCTGACTATCCGGCTACGAGGTAAAAATAAGTCTAATATGCCAGAAATGGTCGGCGTGACCTTGTAAGGTTGTTAAAGCCAAGAAGAAGAAGAAGAAGTAGTCTTTAATTCAGTGAACATATGAAATGTTGTAAATATCATGAAGGTACCCCTTGCGGTGGTGGAGTCGGATCTCATCCGAATCGTAGAATATTTCACTACGTGTAAATTAAGTTAAGGAAAGCTAGAAATGGCAGGTCTCGATTTTCTTAAGGTTGCTGTATATCATTAAAAAATATCTTATACTAAAACTCCATTATTTGGACGATTTCTAATGAATATTTTCAAGTAACGCTGTGATGGCCCGATTACTCCAAAATATTCTAGAACGTCATGATCGATACTTATTGTGAAGTACGTTCTGCATTGCATTTGCATGTTCATATAAATTTAGCAAAACTAATAAATCATAAACTGCACCTACAGCCGCTTACCGACAATGCTTACACCCATTGATACACCAGCGTATGGAATTACCCACTCGCAGCATCACGACGTGATGGTGAGCGCGGTACATTTTCCCTCGGCAGAGCGACCGTCCTAGTTCCAATTCTCCTTTTCTTTAATCACTTATATTTTCCAACAATGCGAAACAACCGCAGACGCACGGATGTCGTTGACAACTCAAGGATGTGGTCTCCTTAACATTGCG
Organism: Anopheles funestus; assembly: GCF_943734845.2. NCBI lineage: Eukaryota > Metazoa > Arthropoda > Insecta > Diptera > Culicidae > Anopheles > Anopheles funestus. Next base: position 45,892,942 of record NC_064599.1, read on the forward strand.
TCACCCGATGTCTCCCGGTTTGAATATATCCTTTGGATTTGCTGCTGTTGCTACTCTCTTCAATGTGTTTTTTTCTTCTTCCCTCGATTCTTATTTTCTACTCCCATCTACACGTTTTCCGGTTCATTCTTCTTATTTTTTCTATATGTTTATCCATTCGGTTTGGGTAGAAATCTGCTTAACGTTGCTATCAGCTGAGACATCCGTAAAAGGGACACCAAGCGAAGAAGTTTGTGTGTGTGTGTGGCGTAGGAGCTTCTGCACCACCACTGCTTCAAGCATAAAACATTCGCTCATGCTGCCGCATGCATGTACATTCATTTCCACTAATTTTCATTCGATTCCTCATCTGTGGAAAGCTCATCTGCCGTACCACGGAGCTGTTACAATCCACTCGATTTTGGTATGATGGAGGATTTGCCTCAGATTCGCAGGATAGTGTGTATCGGCTACCCGATGTTGGCTGTAGTTCGAATCGCCTTACAGCCGAGGACATACATTGCATTGGGAGCGGATTTTTGCAACAACGAAAAAAAACGTATAATTCCGTACGGAGCACGGAAACACGCAAAGAAGTTCTTCGCACTCAAGGAGGCTTAAAACCATTTCCGCCTGGGGAACGGTGGTCCATACTTTTTGGAGAAAAATATGCGATAAATGGAAATAAATGAATCGAATGTATATAAATTCACATGAGAATGCTTTGCTTTCTTCATCTTCAGTTGACTCGTTTCATTTGCTCCTATGCCATTTATTATGATATGCAAGGGACTGATTTTTTCTTCCTCCCTCGGCTCGTTCCGCATTTCTTCCCACTTTCGTAATGCTGCTGTTTGCTCGTGTACTTACATTTCTGTTCAAGATTTCTGTCTTATGCTATTGTTATACGGTCTCTTCAACGGTTTTCTTCGCCTCCTCAGATGCTCGCTTGCATATATGCTGGCGCTGGTGAGTTTGAATGCATAGCTGAATAGGTTGGGAATTGATATGACAGAATTTTACTAGGTGCTTTTCTTACGGTTGCCTCTTATTCAACAGTCTTTGCTCCATCCAGTGAAGTAGTTTGTACTTCGTAACGATTTTTACTTTGCCTGTATGCTTTAAATGCTCTTTTTTTTTTTAAAAAAAAGGACACTTTTTGCGACGATGCAAGTTTTTCTAATATGAAAATTCTGCATATGAAAATGAGGAATGTTTTGTTCGTCGGCCGTAAATTTATGTTTAAAACAAATCGAAGTGAATGCTGCTGTTATGATGATTTAAGCATTCCTTTCCAACATTTCGATACAGCAAAAGGGGAACTGCTTTTGCTGCAGTAAATGAAATTTTCATGAATATTAAATGTTTAATTTTGAAATATTCTCAATAACAAAAAATATGATAGTTCACTTATAACAAAAGCATATAATTCAGGGAACTGATACAATAAAAAATTATGAAATATTCAAACTAATATTGAGTACTGCCCCGACCTTGAACTTCCACTAATTCTCTGTTTATCGATCGGTTGATTAACTTACTGCATATACAATGGAATTATTGTCAAGAATATCCTTAAAGTATCAAACAAGATTCTTACGCATATATGTATCATCGACAACGAATTTCTCTTTCATCTCGTACAAAAGAACGATACTATGAATTCCCATTATTAGCTCATGATGTGCAACCTTCACACTTTGCGCCATCACTTCCGTCCCCGAGGTTGGTACTCGGGCACTGTATGCGATATCCTTATTTCTTGTCATCGATCGATGATTTGCTGTAGTGAGGGCCGACGACATTAAACACATGCTATCATTAGACATCTACAAATCAACGATTTCCATCGCGTTGCGTTTTACGTTCAGTTGATGGGAACAGGGAATAGGTTTTTAGCATCTTCCAAGCTCATTTGCATGACATGAGGAGTACGTCCACCCGACGACGTGGAATACGCGAATATGTGAGCATGTTACCATTCGGCTACATGCAGAGGCAACATACTTTCATGTACACATTCTTTTTAATGATCCTGTTCGGGACGTCATTCGGTGTGTGTCTGTGTATGGGACCGTATGTGAGGTCTATCTTCTATCTTCCATCTTAACACTAGCACAACATGGTATTTTCCTGCCACATATCAAGGATGATTCCTTTCAGCTGTCAATAATGATAATGCTATTCGACGTAATCGCGTGATGAATACTGAACAGTCATTAAGCGGTTGGCAAAAAAAAGAATTTAACTGGAGGAGTGTTTGCGAGCTGAATGAATTCTGGCACGATTCAGCACATCAATTTCAACTTTGGAGTTTCGGTTATGTTCAAGAGCATATTTTTGGTAAGAAATTCCATCACAAATTGAACAACTTTATTCCATATCTTACGTTCAATGTTTAACACATTGCAGCGGATCAATTCTTACCTCGAGCACCGGAATCGCAGGAAACAAAACTAAACCATACTAACAAACAACAGCAAAAAAAACGTACACTTTCAAATTCTCACAATTTTCGGTTGGTGGTTTCGTCCCCAAACGACGGTTTGGGGTGTTTTGGTAATTTAAATTGTCTAATTTGTATCCAACGCACTTGAATAAAACATACACAGCATTCGTACAAGGGATTTTTTTTCTGTTCAGCTGCTTTTTCCCAGATGATAGGATTGGATAAATGATAGGACAAATCTTCGGTCAATCTTCGGGGTGGGAGGCAACTTCGTAATTTTCGGTTATGGTATCTATGCTAGGTGTTTGACCGTTTCCAACATTGTGATTCCCTTCTAATTCCAAATTTTTGGCAATTAGCGAGCCAAGATGAAAGCCAAGTTTCCCGTAGCAAGCTTTTAATTAGGCAAGCATCCAACTGATCCACTTTTGCCTTTCTCCAATCTGCGACCGTTTGCTGGTGTCGCTTAGCGTTACTTGGTGGCAAATTCAATCTCACGCATCCGCGGTAACCGAAGGGGTTTATCAAACTATTGCCAAGTTTCGGGAGAAACTTGGCAGTGCAACAGGTGCGCCAACCATACAACGCAGAAGCTGAAACTATTCGCATTTTCTGACGATGCCGTGATGATTTGACGGTTTTTGGTCGCATTATTGATCAAGCTAGCTCTAAAATGTGCTCTATGATTTACCATGGCCAATTGCTATTAAAATTTATTATGCAAACTATGCGGTGTTGTTATTATTGGTACTTTAACTGTACAAAGTATGTAACATCCAATTAATGTAAATTCCAAACGGAATTACAGTTGAGTTTGGAGAGCAAACAATTATGCGTAAACGAATAGATTAAACTTGTTTAAAGTTCTGTCGATATTACTTCTTCTCAACAATACTCCTACTCACATGAGCCACATGACTGACAAACAAGTGGAATAAAGCGAAACCAAGTCTCTGCCATCACGTTGCAATCGTGGGGATCCATGACAACAATGAACTTAAATGTTTATCTGTGAAAGGACTTGTTAAAAAAATAACTAGAAAACCTTCCCGACGAGGGGTGAAACTGTGAAACGCCTCAAAAGAGACAGAACGTGAGTGAACCGTCGCCGTTAAGCAGCGGGGGCCATGGTTTAGCGTCAAACTTCCAGCTCAATACACCGGCACACGTTGCTGTACGTTGGTCAGCGTTCGCTTATCCATGGGAAAAATGATGTCTAATTGTTAGTCTTGGCCGACGCAGATGACGGCAAGAACATATAGAAATGCCGAAAAATAATGATCGGATCTACGCGGTGAGTGTCAACGGTGGGGACCTGGTGGGTAGACGGCCGAAGATACGGTGTAGTAGTACGTGCAACGGATTTTGCCGTTGGTTCCCATATTAAAAATTTTAATGATGATAACTGATTAGCCTTGTTTTCGAAAGCATCTGGTTCAAACAAAATGTGAGGTGAGAAGTATTGTTGGGCGGTAAACAGTATGATGAAACAGTGAGGAAATGATAGGGGGAGGCTTTAGTGACTTGATTTCTCTAGACCTCTTTGAAATGTGTGATGAACGGGTCGTTGAGAATGTGCAATAAAATGAATGATATATTACGGGCAGAACCGTGGAATTACTCTTATAAGGTTTCTCGCTGCTGTTGTTTTCATTTGTACGGTAGTTGAGCAAGTGTGGGCAAGCAAATATTTCAGCCAGACCACTACACTGTTCGCTACACATTTATATATTTGTTAACTTATCTGTTTTTGTCATTTTTTTGTTTTGTAAATAAATTTGCAATGAACGTTTGAACATCTCGTTTTAACGCATCTGATCCGTTCCTTGTCATGTGTTCTTAATGCAACGCCGATTGCGATCGTTCTGAACCGGACATGTAGCCCTCTACGTTCAATTTTTGTATACGTGGAGCACGACCTATTACTTGTTTAATGTAAAACGCAATGCACAAATCAAAAAGAAAACGCTTCAAAGGGGAAAAACGGGAAACGCGTATGATAGAAAGCGACGATCCATCTTTAGCGAGAAATACGCGGCATTTCATTTTCGCTTGCACGATTCGCTTAAGTGGGTTCAACACACCCTAGCATATGCGTTTCCATGTAGTTTATTTCTTATTAATTTTATTTATATACTGTCTAATTGTAGAATTGCACTCATTGCAGCACTGAAATATCATCCATGCAATGGTGCTAAATAGCACATCGTCTCTTTTCGTACTATGATCTCCAGCACATGTCAGGTTATGCGGTTTATTTTTGTTTTCCCAATTTGCAAAAAGAATGGGAACAATAGTTAAATCGTTGATCTTTCGATAGCATTTTCCAGCTGCATGTAGGATTACGGCAAGCTTCTTTCGGACACTTCTATTACTGGCGCCGTCCGCATAGCCCATACTCGGCTGGCGCCGGATCAACCAAATTTGTCGATGCATGGCGCCCATTAATGAGCCTTGCTGGGCTGTGGAGGTTTGTTTAACCCTGTCATATGCCAGCCACAAGTACGGAAAGCCATAAAAATCACATATTCTTCATTCTTCGTGTAATATGATTTGGTTGGATTTGGAAAGCTTATCGCATTCATCACCTTGCTCTTCTTTCGCATCCTGTATGTGATGCGGTGATCCACCAAGGCAAGGCGGTAGAGTTAGGGATTGAAGCGAACAGCACGAATGTGAAACGGAAACAGTGAAAGGAAACGGGTTAGGGACACTCCATACCGATATTCAAGATCACGGAATTTTCAAGTGGCTACAAGCCACAGGTAGAAACGCACCCACGGAAACCCAGGCAAATGGGAGTAGTGAAACATTTCGCTCATAATCCGTCCCATGCTTTAAACGATGCTACACGGTGAGCATATGTCTAGCGTGTAGAGTATGTATTCCATGGGTGAGTATGGGTTTTTTTTCAGAAGCAACCTAACCTGGCGGCAAACGGTATTAGAAGATAAACTCTGACGCGACACATCCTTTTTTTCTTCGACACGATGGATCAGCAGTCGCCTAGATAAAGATGCGGGTGCCAGATTCAAACTGGAGCATAATTCAATGGTATGATAAAATGTCTGCAACCAAGTAGAATCATTGAACACTGATCCGCCACTGATGAATGTTTTTTGTGGAAAATTGAAGTTGTATGAAGAAATGTTTGTTGTGCCATAATTGACAACACCTGAGGACATGTGATTAGTAAAAATATCGTCCTCCAAATGCGGTATGAGCTATGCAACGATAACGTTTTCACATTACTTGCAGAAATTCATGGATAGACGATTTGTCAGTTATTTGAATATTTCTCGTCATTCCACAGCATCCTGAACTTGCTAGAAACTTGCCACGGATGCTTGTCTCGTCTATGCCATTCAGCTTTTCTGTAGAGCAGCGCATATAGTGTTAAATGTTGCGTATAAGTGAAACCGAAAGCATACGTGAATTTAATTTTCTTCCGGCAGTATTTTCTCGGTTCCGAGACGAACTCTGCCTGGGGTTTAGCAAACAGACGATAACCAAATAAACCCGAAGCGCAAGAGTCTCTGTGAAGGCGTATTAAGCGGAAATCGAAGAAAAAACTTTTCCTCATTCTGTACCACCCGATCCGGTGTAGCAAACAGGGAGGAAGGGTACAGAAAGGAAATTTGAATTTTCAGCAAATTCACACTTGTAACTTGTTTCGGATTGAAAATGGTAAAATAAAGCGCCCAGACAAGACTGAAGACAAGTCATGTGAATATGTAATATTTTTATCGTACATCCGTACCGTCGACTGTTTTGCTACGCCGGAAGCAAATGCCTTCTTATGAAATTCCTGCCGGAGGATAGGAAATCGTTAATGGTGGTGGGTAAGTACGGTAGGAATATGTTTCGCACATTAAACTCTGCTGGTAGAGTTAAGAGACGGAGAGTGAGAGAGTAACACATTGATTTAGTCTGTTTTTGCCGCTATGGTAACGATGTGCGGTATAATAAAAAAAATATACAAGACAGACGAACCTGACCTACCTCAGGAGCCTAAACTAAATAATGAAAAGCTAAAAGAATTTTAATACGGGTTGTAAAGCAAACAAAAAGGGATGAAATATTTTTATACAGCATTTTTTTCAAAGCAAGGTCTGGTAACAGTATCTCTCCCTACTAGCATACATTCAGATTAATGAAATGAAGAAACAAATACTCAATCATATAAATATATGTACAAAAAGGAAAAGATAAAAACATTCGATACTATCTAATTTTATGCATCATAGTGATCAAACATTAATAAATGATACCAAAGAAAACAACACATCGAATACAAGTACACACATCGCATCAATATAAAATCAGTGAGGCGTGTGGCAAGCTACTAAAAGAATGATATTTTTTCGTTTTCGTTCTACATGTTTATACCATCTTATGAATGTTAATTGCTAATTTGGTAACACAGTTGACTTCACATGTTCTTCAATAAAGCTTCTTTTGTAGTTTACTCTACTATGATAATAGCGTACATTTTAATTGGAAAAAAAACATTTCAAAATAACGATTTCTTTTTTTTGCTGTGTTGCCACAAATTAACTACAACTTTGAATCATACGATATTCTATCATTTTATGGTGATTACTTTTATGTTTTCTAATATTTGGAAATATCATTTCCAAATCACAAAATTTATTTTTGAACTATTTATGCCATATCTTTAGTGCATTGTTTGAAGATATCTTTAGTATTATGTTATATCTGTAAAAAATAAAACATTATATGTACGGCAGCTGTATAGAACCGAATTAAGTCATTCGTAGCAAAATTCATCAATTCGTAGAAAAAATTAACAGATACCACTCTGCTATTCTATAAATCTTTATTGGTTCGTTTTCTTTGTTAAATAACTACAACTGTACACCTGATATTATTTCGAAGCATTGATATACTGTATTTACAGTAATTGTTGCTACACGATTAAAAAGTAAAATGTTCTCACTTTCTCTCAACCGGTATTCTTGTCCACGTCGTTTGAGTTTGCTCGCTCGCGGGCTTGGCAAACAAATGTGTGTTACTGGGAAAGAAATTTCCATCCAACCGGAACCACATTCAGTTTGCTTGCAACGATAGAAAACCATATTCTTCAATACGTTTTCGAAGCCATGTGTAGCATATGTGTGCATGCGATGAATAAAGTTTTTTTCCCTTCTTTCTAATTACGAACGGCACACGCTAGCTGCACATGGCAGTACAGGTAATTGAATTAATCGACTCACCAACGTACTGCAAGCGGCATTAGCTTCTTGCGATGTAAAATGCATCTCACGCGGTGTATGGAAGTCACAAGTAACCGCATGTAGTCCAACACATATTTCACGCTCGTATGAGAGAGCTCTAGATATGTTGGGACGATATAGCGTGTAGCAGCATTGGCCTGAGCGTCGGAACCGTCTCATGAAGATAGCGAAATTGCGGATGCAGCTGCAATTGCATGCGCTCGGTATTGCATGCTGTATGGATAGATGGATGGATGGTTGGATGGATGGATGGACAGCGAGTTATCCGTTGGGCAGAGATTTCGCTACAAGAGTACAGTTTCACTTGCATGGTTGCCGGTGTTGCTGGCCACGTTCCGTTCCGATTTCCCATTTTTTTTCGTGAAGATGCGACGGCCGGGCTCGTAAGCAAATTGCGTGGAATGGAATTTCGCTCTGGCTGCATGATCAGCGGTCTAACGAGTGAAAATGTGCATCGATGTGTGGTTTTGGCCAGTGACGAAAAAATCTTTTCCACGTGCAAGCGAGAAGGAGAATAGAAATCGGAAAAACTCATCATGACTCACATTTCGTAGGGCATATCACGGCATCGCAAGCAGAGCATTGAGGCGCATTTAAAAGCAGGTGCTTATCACTGTACTCATCAGTTGCAGTTTGGTTATCAGCAGTGAAACATCCATCCAACATATCAGCAGCGCCACCGGTGCAGTGCCAGAGAGTCAGTCTGCGTCGACGGGTTCCGAGTGTATTAGTGTATCTGAAGGTGCGTGACGCACTTTAAGGCTAGCAAGGCAACATGTGCAACCGAACCATCATTGCGGAGCTCCTGCTCGTGGTCGCCCTGGCGACATCCGCCCTTGGTGCTGCGGGAGGCTGCTCGTGGCGTGCCAGCAGCAGCTGGTTCGGAGGAGAAATCTGTGTCCTGCAGAAGGTTTACGACGACTGTCAGGAGACAGCGGACTTTACCGAGTGTCTCAAGCAAAAAGCGCTGACCTCCATCTCCCGAGCCATCGATTTGGTAATATGAACTATTTGTTGATATGGTTTTTCTTAATTGTTGGGTGTGCGTCGAACTGCGAACTTAAGCTAAACTGAACTCTTTGACAGGATTCCATCCAACTGGTCGATGGAGTAACCCTTGTCAAGCAGAAGAACGTGTCCGCTAATGAAAAATCTGAGGGCGCCATCCTCGGACTGTCCGATGCGCGCTCGATGGAAGGTCTCGGCGAAACGGATAAGGCACTTGTGCAGAAGATTGACAAGTTCCTCAAGACCCACACCATCAGCTTCGATCTGTCCGAAGCGCGAGGAAGTGGTAACAAGAAGAACGGTAGCCGCTACGTCATTGCTGCCCTCCTGACCGCCATGGGTATTGCTGGACCGATCGGTCTGAAGACCCTCGGAGCCATCGCATTCAAGGCCCTGGTTATCAGTAAGGTCGCCCTCACCATCGCCAGTATCATGGCGCTCAAGAAGATCTTCAAGGCTGACCATCACGAGGAAACCAGCTTCCAGGTGCACACCGGCCATGATAACCGTCGGGCCACGTACTTTGTGCGTCCGGTGCGGGCTAACGATCCCTACCGATACTATTACGAACAGCCAGCACACTAAGCGAAAGCTTCGAGTTCGAAATGGTTAGATGGTCAACATTCAATCGTGTTGCTTTCCCAGCCATTCCAAGCTTAACCCCGAAACGCCAAACGATAATGCAATAAGTCCTCGAAAGCAAACACTCCAAATCACCAACCAATCTGGACGAATCGATTCCAAGGATCCGCGATCCAGATACACAAAACGTTGCCACTGTCGGAAGTTTATTGAAAACCCCGTGGGACACACTGTCATTATCGCAACACATTGGGATGTGACCGCCACAGTAAATTATTTGCGTTGGAATATTTATTTATTTATTGAACGGAAAGCGGAATACCAAAAGATGCAATGTTTTACAATACCGGTAGATCGTGCAATGTAACATTAAGGAAGAAAAATGTGCAATAAAAACATACTGTGAAATTATTAATAGCTCTAACCTTAATCAAAGGGTAGTCAACTGAGAACGAATAGTCTTTCATATGCGACGCTGTTTTTGGTTTTTGTTTTTTATTTTAATAATGTTACATCGTAAGTGGTGAATAAAATGTTGGCTGTGATTATTATTTTGTTTTAAATATTTTTTCTTTATCATAATTCAAATTCGAATAACGCATAGTTATCGCTTTGATGCTAGAGCATAAGCTTTGCAATTACTAATGACTATTAAAATTACTGACGATTGAATATGAACTGTCGAGAGGCTCTATCAAAATAACAAACTTTGTAAGAAATAATTAGGGGATTTCTAAAAATTATTTTACTAAATACAAATCCACAAATTTTATGACAATATAAGCATATTAATTCTGTGCCGATGGTCACTCCTCAATGGAACGAAAAAAATGCGAATCACTTCTCACGATGAATAACGCAAAAACACGATACACACAAAAGAAAACATTCGGTTGGTTTTGTTAAAATTTTTAAGTAGAAAATTTTCATAAAGATTCATAAGCTTCCCATATTGACAATAAGTAAAAATATATACAAAGAATATAAAATTGTTGCTACAAAAAATCTAATGATAACATTATTGAAGTGTTTTAAAAGCTGTTAACATATTGAAGCCACTTCTTTATTTATTTATATTTAATTATTATACCATTACCATTATTATAGCCGTATTGTCAGCCTCAAAAGGCTGAAGTGTGTATAATTTTCACAAAGTATTTTCTCCATTCCTACTTTGCCTTATTCCGGACATGGGATCCACATCTTATTGACATCATCTGGGTTGCACAGTCCTTTCGAGAATTGAACTTCGAAAAGAATTACATTGTTCATGTTTAATTCATTCAACCTATGCTCTGTTAAAAAGTGTGCTGAGAAACACTCACGCTTAAAATGTTATTCGTTTTCAAAAGCTACACATATTTTTTTCTGTTCGGTCTAATGTACGGCACAGTAAGCTTTATGTGATTCTTGTCTTGTAGCGTGCAACTGGGCTTGGCTTTCATGCTTCAACCCATACGCGTGATACTCAAGCCCTGTGTCCGCACAGTTGGGACGATTCAAATCTGATTAATGGTTCCGAAAGCATTGGACTTGTTTGACAATTAATATCTTCCGCGGCCGCCAAACGACCATCGTGCACGATCGCTGGCTAGTCGATCGTACATATCCCCCTGTGTGGGATCACTTGAACCAGAAGAAGGAAAACGACAAACCGAGAGCGAAAACAAAAGACAACAACTGTGAAGAAAACAGTGACAACAGCGACAACCGCAAACGGACTCAACAAATGTGCTTTATTTGTTTCTACAATTTCAATCAATTACGAGTATCTTTCCAACACATTTGCACCGCCATTTCGCACGAAACCCATTTGTGTAGTTTTGGATTATTTTTGAAGGTGTGTCTCAAATTCGACAACCTGTTCTACCGTGGCGCGATCTATGAGCTGAAGCGCTGCTGGAAGCGGATTTTGACTAATGTGAAAACCTGCGAAATGACTATCCGTGTGTCTAGTGAAGGTCATCGTAATCTTTTCTCACGCCTACCACCGATGGGCGGTTTTTTATAAGTTCGGCAAGAAAATGAAAATACTCTACACCAGCGCACACTCACACACATCGATAATCCTTTCTAAATCCAGTAGCCCTTCATTGATGAATAACTTGGGGTGTTTTTTGGACGAATAAAAAGGTGACATTTGGCCGTGCTACCGGATCTCGGATAAATTAGCTACAAAAAAAATACAACCAACCCAAAACAGATGCAATGATAAAAACTAACTCGGTAAAACCGAATGATGTGACTACAACCTCAAACAGTATAGGACGACGAATGGCACCGTTCGAGAGCTGCTTCCGACCACTGCCCATTGTTTCGGGTTGTATGCTCATTTGAAGATTTCAAATGTTTATTTGGTGAAAAATGGAAATTTTATGCCAAGTCGCTTCGGATCAAGCTTCTGTATGGTTGTGGTCAAACCTATACAACATCAAATCCAGCCATCATTCATCTTCAGTAGCTTCATTCATAACGCTGGACCCGATGGACTATGGACTAGGCTTAGAAAGCTTTGCTACTTGTTGTTCTTCTTTTGCTTCTGCCTAATCTTACTACATCCAGAGACGAATAGGTGCTACAAGTGGGATCGAGCCGAAAAGACACCCAACGCGTCGATGATTAATAAAGGTGCTAAAAGAGACAATCGAATATCATTAACAAATGAGCATCTTATCTACCAACCTCCGATGCCTCTTAAGGCTTTCATCGTGTTTGGCGCTGCGGTAAGTGGCGTTGGGTAAGTACACACCAAACCCAACCGTACCGTACCGCCGTCGCGCTAGACAGAGAAACACTTTAAAGTTTTTGTAAAGCCTAGAGATGTGATGATCGATAGCCGTAGCACACTTGGAATTATTGAGGATCAAAACTTCCCGAAACAGACGAACGGCACACTAGGCTGGCGGAGAGGTAAATGTTTCATATAAACACCGAATCGGGCTCTTTTTAAAGGCTTACACAGCAACCAAAAATCTTCCGAGACGAGTTCTCCCACGCACTATTCCATAAGGCTGTGTAATGTCAAGTTAGATTATAAGATTTCAAGCTATGGAACTGGAAAAGCTTCTGTATGTTGCACATAATGCATGATCTCGCTTTCTTTGGTGAACATATATCAGCAAGCGCAGGTTAACGCTCTCGAGCAGTAGTAGCAGCAGCAGCAACAACAACGGAGTGGCTTGACAGTCGGACAGGCGACACTATTTCGTCACCGTGTATTCGTAGTGCATCGCGCAATTGGCGATCAGCTTTTTGTTACCCTCTCTGCCTATATGACAAACGTTCTCGATCGACGCATGCTGAGCGTCTGGAAAGGATGGTACCCGTCTTCAAAGCTACCGCCTGACATTAACGCTTTCAACCTACTCACAATAATGGAGCAATTCCGATAGGACAAAACATACAGGTACTTTTTCTTTGCATATCAGGCCCTGATGTAGCGGAACGCTTGGATGCAGAAGAACTGTATCAGCTAACGATAAACATGGCAAGATAAGATCTTAAACAAAATTGATTGTAGCACACAGAAGCTACCGGAATGCTTCGTTGGTGAGCGAACTTCAAACCATTCGTTGAAAGATCGTTCAACGATCGGTGGTCCGACTGCCAGAAAGATGTGAATTTATTATTCTCCATCTGCGTCTAGGGATTTTACAATACTGCTGCAAACCGTTGAATGCAAAAAAAAACATAACAACTGGTGGGTACATTTGCAAAAGGGAAGCGTAATTCCTTTATTATCGCTTTTGTATTATGATCATTCTTTTGCACTGACATTCTGCTTTTTATCGAGTGAGACTGATACGAAACTTTGGATTAAATAAGACCGCTTATCTACGCGATTATCTACACTTTGGTCGTAATCACTGGGCAGCGGCATTTTATGTAGTTAATGATTGTGAAAGAGTGTATAAAATCGGAGAAACGTGACATAGTAGTAGCAATGGGTTACTATTTTTACTGTTTTGTTTTACTTCCATCCCTTGCAATCTGTTTTTATACCATGTTGAACAGCACATTCGTCTTGAAACACTGCATATGTTTGTACCAGTACAAGCGAGTTGCAATATGTGAATCTTAAAGCATGGTTTACATCAGGAATGCAAAGAAGTTTCTTCAGTGGCTGCTTTCGAGTTTTCGAGCGTTTTGCACTGCAATCACACTCATTAAAGAGTGTCTTATTTCTTTACTTTAAGATGCATTCTGACACATTTTCTTCTTTACCTCTATTCCGGCTCATTGAGAAAAGGTAAACAAAACAGGTAGACGATAGCTGCTAGACGGTAACATATACTGCTCATACATCCTTGTAACGTTTCTCTATCCTTCCTTTCTACCTGTAGCATCCATCTTTTCGTACTGTTATCCTTTCTTCGCTTTTTTGTATTCTCATACCCACACACACACACACACAGATCCACAAAACCACACATGCATAAGAGTTCGTCATCACCTCGGTCGGGCAGCAGTGTGTGATATGTCACCGTCGTCTGGCGTATTATTTCAAGGGTTGAAATTAAAGCGAGAAAAAAAGAACGAAACATAGAGTTGAAAGGCATTAAATATTCACTCTCTTGCCAAATTGCTAAATACCCGCTATGAACGCATCCGTTTCCGGTCTATACCAAAACATCGGGGAGGACCTGGAGGGGTACGTGCGGATTCTTGCGCCGCACAGCAGCAGCAGCATCTTCACCTTTGTCGCCGGGTCCGGGGTAAAGGATGATTTCCAAAAATCTCATTCAAATGCATCCTGCTAAAATACTGTCAAAACGTATGTGGGGATGAGCATGAATATTTGATGAATTTAAATACGTCGCCCAAGAGACTTTTTCAATGGCAACATTTTTCACTACCCGTCTTGCGTTTATCACCCATGCCCAAACGCCACACGATTCAACGCTCGTTGACGTGTTCCCCAGTTGATGGCACAACCGAAAAAATGATCACCCTCATGGCAGCGGTGTTTAGTTGTCGTTTGCTATACCCATCCCAATCATAGACCAGGATTTTCCATCGTTATCATTACCCATTGCCAAAATGTGTGATAGTCATTAAAAATGAAACCAAAATAAAGAATACAATGGATTCTGCTTTTTTCCGTATGTGTGGCTTGCGTAATGTGTTGCCAAACAAACGTTTCTTTGCAGGGCGATACTTAAGCCCTGACGAAAGATATATTATTCTTTTATTTTGTTTTTTTCACCATTTACCAGACATCGTTTATACTTTTTGGCTAGTGGTGGCATACAAAACTAAAACTTTCGCCGTACAGTTCACTAGAGTACAATAAATATTTGAATTTAATTTTAATTCATACTAACAACTATTCGAATTTCTTAACAATATTTTTCATACCAAAAATTATTGCCCCTCCTCAACACAAATTTTACAAACGAACGGATTAAAGAAGTGTGAGAAGAAGACGGTTCAATAATTATGTATCAAAATAAATGTTCACATTCAAACAGACAGCAAATCGCTGCTGACGTCTTATAATTAAAGATTTAAAATTTAAGAAGGATTTGCTTCCCTTACATATCTTCTACCAGCTTCAGGGAAAGTCTAGTTAAAAGCGTGTAGAGAATGTTTAGAGGATGGCCATTGAAATAGGCGTAACTTTCCTTTTCAAATGACTTATTCGACTTTCAGTTTCGTAATGAAAATGTATGGATTTCAGTATACTCATTAAAATCTGTGGAATTGTATTTTGTGTCATCAAGACTTTTTTAATAAGTGAAATTTAAAAATTGTGGAAAATGGTGTTTGATCCTTTAACATTTCTTTTTTGTTTGAAGTGCTTCAATCAGCAACACAACATATGGTTTATAAAAGCTACATCCATTGCTCTGCTATTTCTACCAGTAGTTGGCAAACTATTTAGTAAACAACCTATTCCCTAATAGTCCTGAAACATAAAGTCATATATTTTTCTGTTTTCATAGCAAACCTCTGGCTCTCTTGTTTTAGGTAGAACCTTCGACTTCACGTTTATGCATCATAACCTTTGTTGTTTCTCATCATTTTCTTACTGTTTCGTTGATTTTGAATAGCTCCCATTCGCATTATGCATCCTTCATTTGATATATGCAGGACATGGTCGTGCAAATCGTTTCGATAATCGCTGTGAGCTGTCGGTTTGCAACTCCCGTGCAGAGAAAGAGACAGAGCTCCCGCACAGATGGCACAACCAACGGAGAAAACAATCCACCGTGTCGGGGAGAACCGCGTGTGTTTCATACCGGGCGGCGACCGTGGACGGCGTATGCGATTTATTTTTCGAATATGAATATATGAATCTTGTACTTATTAATTTACGCCATTCATCAACGACGGCTAGCTCCATGCATTTAATTTGTCATAAAAGCTGCTTCAAGAAGTCAGCAGACACGCTGCGTTGCAATCGTACCTCCGTGGAGCTGTATGCGTGTGTGTTTGTATGTGTGTGTGTGTGTGTGTGCATCACCTCGAAAACCTTGGAACAAAATCTCATCGCATGCAATAGTTCTGTATGAATACGAATTGCAAATATCATCCCAATCGTGGACCACATGATGATAGCGTGTTGTGAGGCGCTGCAGTTGACTGATTGTTTTGAGTTAAACTCTGGTTTTGTGCCTCAATGGGTTATTTATTTTTAAGGAACTGACGTTGTACGTGCATTTTTTTTATTTCAAAATGAAAATTATTTAAAAATAAGCTACCAAAGCTTAAACAACATTATGCTACAAATTGCTAACCCGACCTGGAATGATTGGTGCTATGATTATAGGGCATGTTTTTTTTTACATACGGAACATGCGAAGAAAATAACGTCATTGGTATCGAGGGCTAAAATGGATGAATTATACATTCTCTCAATGTCGTGGAGTATGTTTGCACAAAACCAATCGACCGTAATCTTGGAACGAATAAAACAGTGCGTGCTTTCGTTTTGCCGACTGAAGGTAAGTCTTGTTGACACATTTTCTGTTTGCTAGTATAAACGTGGGTTACGAAGGTGTCATTCATAAATAGGTTTGTTAAAAAAAAGAAGAGCACGTGAATTGTCAACACCTGTGAATTGCAGAGTGAACTTTTTCTTTTTCAGTCTATTGTTTTCTAATGCATACATTACCATTTAAGAACAATGTATAGAACTAAGATCCACGCATCATGTTACCGTCGAAACCGAACTCAGTTAATTTATAGACAGCACCGGAAATAAAAAAACAATTTTCTTACTTATGTCCAACGATGTGATTTCGCGAACAACAGGCAAACAGGTGACTTTAAAAAAAATACTCGCTTTGTGGTTGATGGAGACTATTTGTCTCCTTCCTCGTAACATATCATTACCGATGTGTGCTGAGAACTTTTGCAATAGGCTCTACAGTCTTTACCCTGGTTGATGTTTGCCTGGCGCTTTGTGTGGACTGAAACCCCGCACAGAAAGATTGTGCTGTAATTTGACAAAGTGATTGCTTTCCAGCAAACTTTCCTGTCAGAGCATGTACCAAGGGTAACCAATGCTACATTTCACTTCACCGGGATGTATTGTGTGGTATGGCTTTTGGATGATATTGAACGAACGGTCAGTGCAAAGTTTTTGTGACGCCACACTGCACAAGAAATTGTACGCTGTTCTTCATTTCAACCAATTTCAACTACATTAGCGGTATATAATTGAGTTACAATGCCTTCCTTCCTTGGGAGGCTTTTTTTTCTCCCACCGAACCATCAGCGAATAAAGAGATAAACTCAAAGATTAGCATGCTTTTTACGTTCTCGCATGAATGGTCAATGCAGGCGCCTTCTGAAGTACCGCCAAAGTTGAACGACTTACCCGGTGGGATAAAAACAATCTTCTTCCCAAATTGATCGCCCGAGAAGATGATCGGCCGCAGGATGACGATGAGTATCAATCTTCCGTATCCAACACCATGCGACCACGATGATCATCGGTTATGCTCACGTGTTGAAGTCATTGCAACTTTGTACCAACTGAATTGAAATGACAAGTTGCGGCAAGTAGGGGAAAGACACAAGAATTACATGATCGATAACTGTACAGCTTAAGTAGAAGAGAGTCAAAACTATTGCGACTTTTGTTATTACTGTTTTACTTTAGTTAAAATTACTCATTAAAACATAAAGGAAGTGGAAGATTTATAAAGCTTTAGTATTGATATAAGCAATGTTTAAAGCATATTTAAGGATAAAGCAATAACAATCAAAATAGAAAGAAATAAAATCAGTTGTTGTTCAGCGTCACTTCATACTAAAATTGGAATTTGCTTTATGTTTTTATTCTCAACAATTCAACTGTAATATGTTAAAAAACATTCAGCAGTCACCCATAAACCTACATCTTTCTTGAGCTCTTCCATTCGAAACTACATATTGAATCAAGCATTGTGTCAGTTGATGTACATTCATTGGTTTAAAGATAAATAGTTTTTATTAGTTCAATTTCAACCAAACATCAACCGATTATTACTAAAGTCCCAAATACTGTTTTAGACGATACGTTTCTCATAGGTTTGGTTTTTTCATATTTCTTCCGTGTTATCGATATCTTTCAAAAATTCATTCTTAGCCAAATTCATACGATTCCAAATAGCTATTTGGATTCCATTCCATGAATTCCAAAGCTGGATTAACTGAGATTTTAACCCAGTTTTAGTAGTAAGATTGAAAACAGTACTTTCTTAATCTCGAATAAACAGATAAACAGTCTGGTAGCGATGTAATGTAAGATAGTTTTTTACTTAAGTAATTAATGTTATTAGTAAAAATTACAGTAACTTATGATTCTCTTTTTGGATGTTAATATAAGTAATATGAACTTAATACGAAGGAAAATGTTTCAACATAATTTGAAAATGTCATACTGTTTGGAGCAGTGTTAAGCTGTTTGTTAGTGACAAGTGAGTTTGGAGTTCTTTTCATATTTTCTTCTAAGTTTATTGATTCTTTTTTACATGTGTACGTTCTTTAGTGATAATTTTTACGTTCCGAACTATTTGACATCTGAAGGCAATGGAGGGATACACATGCATTAACAGCAATCACTATAACAATGGCAGTATTCGATCTTATTGTCAGTATAGTATCTTATTGTCCCATCATACGAATCTCGTATATGTGTCCCTAACTTTTTGTGTGGAACGACTAGGTTAATTCAGTATTCAAACGGTACACATGGGGAGCTAGAGCTAGTGCTCACCGACGTATCCAGTAAGTATATGAACTCGCTCAGTCCAAACATAGGTAGGAACCTCTCAAGAAAGCAATTATCATTTACATATCACGAATAACTTCTCGAAGGTAACTTTTTTATGTTCCCGATGGTTAGTTTTATGTAAATGTGATGATATGAACACCTGCGTTAGTAAGGTATGATCAAAGTGAATTTTTGTTTCGGACCCACTTCTATGACCAGTTATGTTCAATGGGTCATAGCTATCCAAACCACGGGTCATAGGTTACAACCAAATAGGGAATACACGCTAGCTTTAAGTTGCCTTTCACTGCATCGTGTATTTCTGTTTGTGTTAACCTTGAAAACAACAACATTTTACCTTCCATAATCCTCAAAACTCTGACAAAAAATCTCTCTATGTGATCCTTGTAAAATAATATTGTCGGTATCACTTTTCACCTTTTAGAAACTTGAACGCATGCAAATAAGACTATAATTTCGTTAATTGTGAGGTACGTTTGTTTTTTGAATAAGTTTTACGAATTGTTGATACATGGCTTATTACTTCATAGATTTATATAATACGTTTTTTTCGTATTTTTTCGCGCTCGTATTTTGCTGAGTTCTTTTGCCGTAACTTTCAAAACCAGCCCAATAACACAAAAAACCCCTAGTAAGTGTAAATCGAATTTTCATCTTCGATATTGAAAACTGATTGAAATTTATGTTTCCAACATTGCTAATTCCTACGAAGCACGAAAGAGCATTTCGTGTCAAATTCCGTTAAATGCTCTTTAACGACTGTCGGGCTTTTTTTTTGGTTCGGTATCAACGGGACAGCATGACGGCAAAATCCAAAGTAAACAAACTCAAAGCATACAAAAAAAGCATACCCTGGCTGACTCTCTTCGTCCAAAAACAGGGCTTTGCAATGTTTGGCATCGTGCAAATCAACCGTTTAAATCAATAAGGATGAGCTTTTTCAGGTGGTTTCCGGTAGTCCTCGGGGGTCTTTATGTTCTAGTTTCATGACCTTTCATGGACAAACGTACATTGCTCGTTCACAAACAATGAGCAAACTATCGTACAGGAACATCCATTCGTCATACGACTAATTCCTCGTAATAGAAATAGGTTTGAGAGGCAAATTAATAAAAATTCAAATCTATCCTAATTGATTGAGCAAATGGTGCTTTACAATTGTGTGTAATATTTGTACAGTAAACTGCAACGGAAGGATACCTTTAGGTAATTTCCATGTTTTTTTTTCAACATTGAAATCTATACAGAAACACAGTTAATGAATCACAGAATTTGTTCTGCACACTTCGGTTAACAGTAAGTTAATGTAAACTCAAGATATTAATCGATCGCTAGCGCGAATTCAATCGGCGCTAGATTGATTCACAACTTGTACAATTATTTTACTACAATTGTGCTCATTTGAATATAAACACTAAGTACTACTTCATGGAACATTAGCGGACGCAGATCAGTTAATTTTCTCCTTCAACCTTGCTTGATCATACGTTAAAACATAACTGTTTCTTAATCATTACGCCATGGAATAGTAGAGCAATTCAACTCACAGCAATCGTAAATCGTTGCGTGGAACATTTGTTTTTGCTACTCATGTAGATCCCAGCAGTCACACCGGTATTTATTTTCTCCCCATTAACACATTCGTTCTAATCTATTTTCCCTCTACGCTGGTTGATAAAGAACAGAGCACGAGTTTAAAGGACATAAATTCAAAGCCCCCGTATACACAAATTTACATACGCAATGCTCTGTTCGCCTTAGACGATTTGCTGTGTGTGGTATTGTTGCTGTTATTCTTCTACCTATTCACCAGTACGGAGTTTTTTTTACATCCTTACACTTCAGGTTTCGCGCGACGCATACAGTTTTTTTTTGTTTTTGTTGTCCTAACAAATGTACCGACTGGTGTTGGGGTGTGTGAAAAAGAACGCACTTGGCCCAATATACCCCGACTTGCACACACTGCTTAATTTCATCCCCGCTACTCCGACCTCAATTCTCTTGCACCCTAGTCACAGACTAACAATGTTTTAAGGAAAACCCGCGTGTCCTTGCGTTGATGAACGGCTGCGTATTAGTTGTGACGCATGCTGCTCGTGGGTTCCGCCTGCCTGCACCATTGATAGACTCCTTCCTAAACGACGGTACAGTGGTTTTGTTTTCTCTGCATTAGCGCTGTAAAAGAAATCGATACCGATATTTTTAAGGCACCCACACGGTTGAGCGCCGACCGGAGAAGGTTTCCAATTTTTTTGTACTTTGTTTTCGCTACATCATACTCATACGATACGATTGTTTTGTCATGTCGAGAAAAAAAAGTCTTTCAATACTGTGTTAAAGAGAGGTACCAAATAAAGACATAAAAAGCATACACAAGAGCTGGCTAGAAAAGTTTCTTAATTTATGAAAACTTCCTTACCGATACATAAAGGAAAAATATAGACTTTCTTTGGTGATCAATACTTAACTTACTGGTTTGCTGTTTACACTAATGGTACAACAACACTTTCATGTTATCCGTTAGTAAGCCTAACGTTAAACGTTGTATTTAGAAAAAAAAATTAGACAACTATTAAAGAAAACTTATATGCTCAATTGACTTGTCACGCTAAAAATTAAATAAAAAAATATGCTTACTCAATAACTGAATATAATTTGTAGGCCTTTAGTCAGAAGAAAATTATCTCTAAGTATTGGCTGAAAATATGATAGATAGATAAGAGATTTACACAAAAGAAAAAAAATCAACATTTTACACGAGCTGAAAGTTTTACAACACACGCAGCACCAACTGATTTACCATTCTAGATGTTCACGTGTGGTTTTGTGACCTGAAACATGATTACAAAAATGTCTAGATAAAACGATAAAACAAACGAATGGCGCAACGTGACTGGCAAACAAATAACGGGAGACAGCTTGAAAAGTTTAGCGATTTTTACTACATGCAACATTAAACATGCAGGTCATTTTGATCCGATATAATATTTGAATACGTGCAAATATCCCAGCACGGCATGTAGTCTTCCAAGCGAAAAGCATGCGTATAAATATGTAGTCAAGACATCAACCATTAATCTTTCGTTTGAAGAAGCACTACTGCCATCTATAGATTTACGCATGAACTATCAAAGGATATTCAACGGCACAGAGCAGGATGTAAGCAAAGAGGTTATGTTAAGAATTACACACGTTGTACCAGCCTTGTTGCATTTATTCTCGCACAGTCTCGCACACTTCCCAAACACACTAAATTATTAATTTTGTATTTTTATACTACCGTATAACTACAAACAATTTTCTAACCATCTACAATCGTGGCTAGTACAAAATATAAAATAAGAAATAATTTTTATGAACTATTTTGTAAATAATGTGTTTCATCTTTTTCATAACAATTTTGTAAAAACCACTGCTCGTCACTGAATATTCATTAATATATGTATTTAAGCATTTCATCAGTGTATCAATCATTAACGCACAGACTAAGATATCATTTCATTATGTTTTGGTTGACAAATAAAACGTTTCATTTTTTTCTGTAAAATATTTCTGTTTCTATTCTCTCCACTTTTAAATTGTGTAGCATATATCTGCATGTACTTATTCTGATTATATGCATATTTAAATCGCAAACGGGGCACCATTCACCATCGTTACCCAGGACGCAAAGATGCATAAAAAATTGCAGACAAATAATCTCACAGCTAACGCCACCGTACATTTTTTCCCAATTTAGCTAGATCCAAAACCAAATGATGTACTGCAAGATAATGCGAGTAGCGAGTAGAAGATGAGATGAAAATCTTCCACAACGACGGTTTTGCCTCGGTAAACATTAGTAAAAATGTAACTGATTAAATTAAAGCCAGTGTGGAAGGCGAAGCGAAACATGAAAAAAAAAAATACATATTGCTTGGTCGAATGCATATTGTAAAGTATTTCGTCTGCTTACCTTGGTCTAGATATGAAGCTGACCATGGTGCCGATGAAAGTGATCTTCAGGTACATTATAATGATTGTTGCGTTTTTACCATTTTGCTTCGTTCAACGATATGGCTAGTATTTTTTTTTTGTCAAAACAAAAAAGGATTTACGAAAAGCGCTTGAGTGCACTGCAATAATTTCACCATCGTTGAACACAAATTCTTTTATAACTATGTTAAGAACCTAAACCAAATCAAATACATGAAAATTATAATAAATTAATTGTGTGTTTAAGAAATTTGATCTATTTTGCTTAATATTTATTTCACTTGGTTTTGGTTTATAAAACAAATTATATATGTTTTTTTTCATACTTGTTCGTAGCAATTTGTTTTTCTTTATCCAACGTTTATTCAACGTTGTTCAAAAATGTTCTAGATTAATTTGATAGTATTAATTAAGCATTTTAATTTCAGAGCTGCATCTAAAACCGAATGAATCTTCTCGTTGCAGTAAACGGAAAATAAACCCTTTTATTTTAAACAATCCTGTGGAAATAATATTTACAGCACTAGTGTACGAATCATGTCAAAAATCTGGTTGGTTTTAAAAATGGGGTGGAGTTTGAGTTCCTACTGCACATTTCCATTCTACACCTCATTCTAAATCGATATGTGAACGGAACGGAATGGAAACGGAACAGTCATATGTGAGGGTCGCAAATGCATGTAGAGTGCAGTGATTCAAATGCTCAACGCTCGAAAAGCCTCCCACTTCTATTTGCTAGCTAACTGTTTGCTAAAACTGAAGGGGTTTCAACGTGAACTTCGGACATGGGATGTGGGCAGAGCCAAACATTAAACACCCTAAAATAATGTTGGTATATGCTGTATAATAAGGATAATGGCCGAGATTTGTAAAATGGAAGCACAGTAGAATAGATACTAGTTAAAATGATTTTTTTATTAATTTTTTTTTATATTCATGCTAGTGTTTTTGTTTGCTTCTTAAGAACGGCCAGGTCTCATGAAAACTTATTTTTAACACGTAGCCGGATAGTCAGGCCTTGTTACATGGGAACAGTCCGAATGGGATTTGAAACCCAGTCCTGCCATATGGAAACGGTGTCGTTTATCCCCCTGGCAGTGTTTTAAGTAATGAGGTATGATTGAGTGATACGAAGAGATGTTAATAAAAAGTACTAAAAGAGATTTTAGATGAGCGTTCTGCCTATATGTAATGATGAAAGAATTATATCGA